>NC_086288.1:55575192-56233513 GCF_963924245.1 Chroicocephalus ridibundus | reverse complement strand
CAGAATAAACAAGTGACCCAATTCAGCTTGGTCTTCACCTTTCACCCACGTAAAATTTCAAAAGGAGACTCATTGTTTTTGCATGTGTCGTAACCCTGTAATTATGAAGAAATTCAGTAGCAAATTACTTCCATGGCTTTTCCCCTCCATTCTCTGCAGTTGAAAGCATTCCTTCAAGACATTAAATAGTCTCAATTTCCCTGTTCTTCTGAGAATACCATACTAATGAAAATATACACTAAATATTTTCCTGAGAGAGAAAAACTGGTAAAGTCGGTAGAAGTAAATCATTGTCCATTATCAGTTACAATTTGACATGCATTCCTTTTATTGCTCAACACCTCATTAATATTGGAAAGTACACACTGGGGAACATCTCACTACTTTGAAGAAGTTCCTGCATGCACAAAATCTGTCTAACCATCTATTACAATAACTTTTCTAGGTTCCTAGAGCTAGATGGTCATAGACTGCTGTCACTGTCGAAATATGGGGAAATAGTGAGAAAAAATAAAGGACGAAATTATGGAACATGTCAGCATATGTCCTGTGAAACAAGTGATGTGATAAAAAGGTGGCAGCTTGATGCCAGCCTTTACCATATTTTATCAACCACCAAAAGAAATTAACATAAACTTTAATTTATACGTTAGGAAATGTCACTGGGTATGCCTTTTGCCGTATGGCTGTTTCTGCAAGGCCTGTAGGGAAGGCAGTTGTTCAGCCTCTCAGTCCTCAACAGCTAAGCCATGTAGTGGACTTGTGGTATTTGTCCTCTAGCTGAGCCTCAAGTAGCTGACTTGTGAATGTATAATCAGTATGACATTTTGGAAGGCTGCTTTTATTTGCAACATGTTTTCCTATGCTTGCCAGCTCTGAAGATGAAAGACAACCTGACAGTGTTTTAAATAATGAGATCTTTGATCTGAAAATATATAAAACAACCTTTTTTCCCCCCCACATTTTTGGTGAATTCCTCTGAATACCGTAAACTGGGTATCTAAGAAACAGGCTTCAAGCAATTCCTTTGAGTTCCTGCTTTGTTAATAACAACCTATTTTTATTGACAGGGTAGAAGAGAGTTAGCCAAATGCTGGAAAGCTGGAATGACAGCTGATGTTCCTCTTTTCATAAATCCATGATTTCAAGCCATTTTACAGTGGGACAGTCAGAATAATCTAGAGTCTGACATCATTGTCAGTGAGTTGGTTAGACCAAAAAATACTGGGATAGAGACTTTGTATTAGGGTTCTCTGTACAAACCTGACATAACTGCTTTGAAGACAAGGAAATAACACTAGAAGAGAGAAATTGCGTAAGCAAGGACTGTTGCACCTTATTGAATAGACTGTCTCTGGTATTTTGTTAAAAGTTAATATTACTCTATTACCTCACTCTGTAAGACTTTGCATGCCTACAGTTTTTAGCAAAGCTAGGCTTTGTCTTAGCTAATATGGCTGAGATTTAAGATTCTTGTTCTACTGCTGCCAAAAAGGGCTGGTTTAGCGCAAGAGATATTTTAAACAGTTGCTTTGTGATGAGATATAATAATGAGATTATGGAATACAGGTAACTTGGATTAATGCTGAGTTTAGCCTTTCAAAATCAGCCTAATTAAACTCTCTATAAAAACGATAACAGCAGAATTACTTGGGTTAATCTTTGATCTCACACTTTTCATTTCTTTGCAATTGGCGACATTCTCTTCATATACTCACAGGAAAAAGAGTGTAATTTCAAGAATTCCAGATGACCCAGTGGCGCACCAAAGGTAGATATTCTCCAGCTTCCCAAAGGTGGCAATGGGTTCTCATCGTACCCCTGACAGCAGAGAGGCACTCTATCAGAAGGCGTGCTGTTTCGGAAAGTTGTAAGGAAAAAGAGGATGCAAGGAATCTTTCCTTCCTGAGAAGCATTCTGCATAATGCTGATTATGTGGGAAGAAGAAATAAGTGGGAAGTGGGCAAAAGATCCAGCCCATGGGTTTAACAACCAGAACTGTCTTGTTTTGTAGATCTTTCCCCGTGCTCCCTGACTTTGGCTCCTGATCTTCACCGTAGCTCCTGATTCAACAACCGTGGCCCTACTTACAGTGATGTATATACCACACCTCTGCCCATGACATCTTTTTGTGCTGTAGAACTGCCATATAGATGAGCATCTCTCTTATATTGCGGTGCAGTAACACTCAATCCCTACATGACCTGGAGCTCCAGAAATTGCTCACAGCTTGCTGCAGGGAGCACTGCTGATCACAGGTACTCCCGCATCAGTGCTTCAGTAGTGAGAGAGACAGCAGCAAACCTGCACCCAGTCACTGACCAGCTTAGGGTCAGGACTGCCAATGGGATGAGCTGAAACCCAGGAACTCTGGAATAATGTAAGGTTGTTTTGTTTTTTTTTCAGGGTTGTACAGACTGTACAGTTGAAGGCTGAACTTTAAAATCTATGTTTTTGCATAGGGTATAGTGCAAGCATGGATTTAATAAGGAGGGCTAAGGGGCTTTAAAAATCATTAGCAAGAATAGATGCAAGGTCTACTCACGTGTCCTTGACCTCTCCACATTCCCCACTCACATAAAGATTACCTCTACTCTTGTAGTAGGACTCAGTCATCCCAAGAGATTAGGTTTAGGTTGTATAGGTTACAGGCCATGATTTCCTCCATGTCTGTACAAAAACAGGCACCTAATTCAGAACCTTGGTTGGCTGGTTTTCCTTCAGTACTGGGTGTCCTCACTCTTCCCCATTCATTTGGTTTGGCTGAGCTCAGATGCATCAAATTCAAATCAGTCACGTGTAGCATTTTAGTATTATGAGGTTGCCCAATTTACTTAAGAGAGATGCTAGAATCCGAAAATACATATTTTGGCAAGGGTTAAACCTTAATCTCAAAAGCTACATGCCAATTCAAAGTGTATTTTGTGTGCAGATTTATCTGAGAGTGGCTTGGCACTAAAGGATTTTCCATTGGCGCTAAAAGAGCCACTGCATGCCAAGAAAGTAAATATCAAACAGAAATGTGCCAGTATTTCCTGCCAGTCTCACATTTTTGAAACTTTTTCCATCCTCCATGCCATTGATTTCTGATATGCTCCCAGGCTTCCTAGGGAAAGGCTTTTGAGTCTCACCCCAGGATGCTGAAAGTCTTCTAATTTGAATACTAAAAATGCTAAATGAAAAAGGACTCCTCCCCCTCTGACACCCCCAAGGAAAATCCCAGAATCTTTTCCTGTGAAACGCTGGAAGACTTCAAGGGGTTTTCAACCATCCAGAATACACAACAGATGGGAAGTGACACTGGCTCAGGATGGCAGACATTTCTTCCAACTTTTGCACAAACAAGTTGGTAAAGCCTCTCTGCGTCTTTTCGGAGCCTCTGGTGCCACAGACTTCTGATCACACTTTGCTATTGATTCCTGTGTCTCAGTTTCCCACAATTGTTTTTTAAATTTTTTTCTTACTCATTCCTACCCTTGGAGCTTTCTCCCTGCTTCTGCCTGCCAAGGTCCACCCTTGAAACTCTGTCCCTTGAAGGCTCTTTCTTTCACAAGTTGTCCCTTCATCATTGACCGCTCAGTCCTGTGTCTGAATGGCATTTCTTTGTGCCTGTGTTGCATTCTTTGGGGGTCTCCAGTTCTCCAGTCCTGGAAGGAGATGGCATTGATCAACCTTCCCATCACTAGATTTCTTTCAGGACGCACCTCAGTCATAACAGGGATCTTGTTTAACGATATGCCATGTACCGAAACAGCAGTAATAAAAGCATCCAGATTATACTGAGTCAATTCATTGGAGGAAAACAGGAAATGGCATAACCATATTTACCATATTTTATAAAGCATAAACTATTTTGTTTCTGTGTCTAGTTTGTTCACTAGGCATAATAACTTTTTTCACTGTTGTTTATAATATTGTGCACAAACCTCCTACATTTCCTAGTAACATTCTTGGATTGCCTAACCTCAGTGTTCAAATATCTGTCAGGTAGAAACAGTATCTCCTAGATTTTGGACATGGTATAACATGGAAAAATGCAGTGAAAATTGGAAAGACTTTTGCCACACTAATATGAATTTTAAAAAAATTGATGTTAGTACCAAGTGTTTTTGCCTCTTAAAAATTATTTGTCTGATTAAATTTTTTTAAGTTCTCTGGTAACCAGAAGAGCCTAAAGATGGGATATCATGAGTTTCTGAAAGTGGCTGTGTGATGGTCATGGTAGTAACGTGGTAGTAACAACTGCTGCTGTCACCCCTGAAGTCCCTTCTCACCTGACATTCCTAATGCTGCAGGCAACATGTCAGAAATAACTCAGTTCTCATACGATGAAGGAAATCTTATTTAGGGGTAACTTTCATGTAAATAGAAAGAGAGAGCTCCAGCTCCTGAGACCCTGGAGTTGGGCAATAAGAAACGCACAGCTTGGGAACCTCAGTGCAACACAGCGAGGTTGAATGCAAGCTGTGTGTGTGTGAGTGTACCTGCGCAACCATGTGCACACACAGTTGAATTTACTAAGAAAAAGAAAGAGACAGGAAGGGTGTTGTTGAGTAGAAGCTGAAAAGAATTTCTAAAATGAAAAAAACGCAACCCAAACCAAATGAAATTATATGCATAAGCCTATGTTGGTACTAGGAAAAAAGTATATGCACAAACAATACAAATCAGATTTAGGATTCCTTTTGTGTATATGCATTATAAATTGAAGAAAACATTCTGCTCCTGGATCTGAACTGCAGATCTTGATTGCACGTTCTTTGCTGGAGCTAGTTCCCACCATGCCAGGGGAGGGGATTGCACACAGAGTTGTTGGTGGTGATGGTGGTGGTGGGGAAATGCCCTGCTACATGTGAGAGCAAAACGTTGCCCTAAATCCAGGGTGTTGTAGAGTTCTTCTCAGGTCATGGCACTGCATGGTCCCAAGATGGGGTCAAGCATGGTCCATGCGTTCCTGGAGCTGAAGGCGTTGCTCACGTCAAGCCTTGCTGCTGAGAGGGGTACATGGCCAGATGCTGTGGTTTGAGGCTGTTTGGGGATGCCAAAGTGCATTACTGGGACTCCTAAAGGGCCACAGTCCTTGGCCTCTTTGAGTGATCATGTACTGCTGGAACACTTGAAGGCTCTGTACTCAGCAAAGTCTGCGAAAATAAGGCAATAAATAAAATAAAATAAAATGAAAAAAAATAAAATAAAATAAACCCCAGTCCACTCTTTTTACAAGCTGCTGGAGTGAGAAATGTGGGAAGTCTTTCCACTACAACAGCCATATCCTTTTAACCCTTGCCCCTGGAAGAGGGCAAACTGAAAGACTCCTTTTACCCCTGTGTTCCTTGATGAATTTTATTTAAAATTTCACCCCAAATGTTATCCAAGTACAAATTAGTGCTGGTGAATTAATTTTTCTCCTTGAGTGTCTCTGCTGGAGACCTCCATCATTAGAAATCAGGCATCATAAAGCTGCTCTGGTTCAAATCCTTACCGTAAAAAGTCAAAACTGCTGTAAGCTATGTTTTATATGTAGTGATTGCTTAGCCTTGCCCAGAGCTGGAGCAAAGAGTTCCAGTGAAAGCCCAGGTCTCAACCATGAATTATTTTTTTTTTTTTTAAGCTATGTAGTATGGATTAACAGTGTGGAAAAAAACTACCCTCCAGCCATAAAAAAAAGAACCTATATGCACTCACTGAAAGAGCTGTGCAGCAAAATTCCTGGCGCAAACACAGGGTGGTGTCACTGCAATTTACCTGGGTGAAGAAGCTCTGGAATGTGCTATCAGGAAGCCCTTTTTTCTTCTGTGATATGCTGTGTTGCCACCATGGGTTTTAGAATGTAGGTAAGCCTAAAATGACAGCTAGTCCTAGCTGTATCAGCTCAGGACTTGTAGCAACCTACTCACACTGAAAGTTAATGCCATGAGAAAGCCCTTGTGCAAGTCTTTTTCCTAAAGGTATGTCAGAGGAGAAAACCAGTGAGGAAGCAAAGACAGCTTAATCCGTCTTTAAACAACGTGTGCTCTTTTTTCTAGTATGTACCACAAACTGATCAGGAACAAATCAAACTTCTCAACAGGAGACTATGGTAAAGGAAAGAAGAAATGTGTTTTTAAAAACAAGTGACATTTGATATAAAAATTGCAGGAAAACAATTATGCTGGTTTATGTTCCATTGGAATAATTCACTCATTGCTACCCAGCCTGTTAGTATAATTGGGCACACTGCAACTTATGGAAGGTCTCTACTGCCAACCCCTGTTCTGTAATTCATTAGCATCAAGTTGCTGCCACAACACATAACTCATTAAAATTAGACATCTTCATAATTTTAACGGAGAAAAAGTCCTCATGCTTATGAACAGTAAAAGCTTTGGAAGCTTTTATTCAATGGACTGAGATGAAGAGAAGGAGGTCATGATGCAAGGGATGGAGATGGAAAGTGAAACCCCATCTTGCCTTGTTAATGGACATGGTTGCTGTGTGTGCACCAGCATTTTTGTCCTAGACAGTATTTGGGTCCCAGCAACAGAGAATTCAGGCTTTGCTGCTCAAAGGCCCTCAAGTAGCCATTTACCAGTGTTCCTGGGTGTAAATGATTTTCACATCAGAATGGTCTCAGTGATACAAACACCTATAGATAGCCCCTGCCATAGTTTTCAACATTTATGTAGGACTCGGATCGGTTAATCCTCTATTTCCAGTCAATCCACGAGGGGCAGTATCTGTCTGGGGCACTAGATTGCGTGTTAGGATGGACCTACGAATACCGTCATGGAAAGGGATTTTGTTCAGGCAGGTGCTGGGGAAAGGATATAGTGCGTGGCTGGAGCTGAGGAACGTGTCTCCTCCATGGCTCCTTTGAACATGGGGCCCCTGACAGCTGTGCTGGCCCCAGCCTTCTCACTCCATCACCCTGTGCCAATTACTGTTCGTTAGCAGATTTTGGCTCTGCTCTGTTCAATGCATCTGGGAGGGGAAATAGGAGGGACAGGGTGTTGCATGGCTATAGCCCTAACCCGGGGGACCTCAGAGAGAAGCCAGCAGGGCAAGTCCCATGCTCAGCATGTGACACTTCACAGCTCTGCTTATAGACTCTGTCTACAAATGAGACTGACCCGGTTAAACCCAGATTTTCCCTTATTGCAGGCCTGATTTTTCTCCTCTGGGGTCTTGTAAACCTGGAAGTGCTGTTTCTGTTAAGAAATATTGAAGTCAGACACCTTCTTATCGGCACTGGCTTTCTGGGAAAATTGTAGCTTGAACTAGAAGGAAAGACCTTTTGTCAAAACCTGGAAGAAAATTAGAGGGATGCTGGCAGAACAGAGCTGCTACTTAGAAAAAAAAAGTAAAAAATAAAGCCATAAACTATCAGAGTCTGGGGCCACGGGCAGACATTCTCTGCTAACACTTTCTAGCTATGTCCTTGCTATGAAATTCAAAGGGGTAATTTTAAATGGTTCCTTAACAGCTTCTAGTTAAGTATGAGCTAAGTCACTTTGTTTGCTCTCCTACTCATTAGGTTACTGTGGAAGGGCTATGAACTTGAGTGTTTGACTCCATATTAATTGGCACTCTGAACTCTCACAGCTCTGACCCTGGTGAATTAGCTTCTGAACGCTCAGACTAGGAAGGAAAAAGCTCAGTTCAGCCACTGCTCACACTGCAAGACTTATACGAGCATGTCATGAAGAAGGAGCCTGTGTCTGCTGCTTGTTTTTCCTGCAGTAGCCTTTTGGAGGGCTGTGGGAACTCCTGGGCATCTGAAATGCTGCTCAGCACAAAGCTCTGCAATAGGACATCAAGAGGAGTTATCGGTACCATAGAAAAAGCACAAATGCACTCACAAATCCACTTCAACACAAAGTCTAGCAACCATGGAAGTGGTTTATCCTACTAGATTTGCCCTACAATGCCTGCAGGTACCTTTATGCACAGTTCCTTTGGCTCTGTTATGGTGGTGGGATGATGGCAGTTAAGTCAATCTGCCTGGTTTTGCTCCAGTATTTTCATGAGTAAGCAGGGAAAGATTCAGGTCTCTCGTAATTTGCTTGTATATGCCAGTTTATGCAATCAGCTGCTACAGTGAGATTCTTCACAAGTCTGGAACCTCAGAAGTCTGAGAGATCAGAGGGACATTTCATATGGAATCAAGCAGCTGTGGAGTCAGAAATCCATACACAAAGGGTTTAAAGCACTTTCCCTGTATTGTAGGTAATGACCAGGAGAGCAAGCAGAAGGAGGATCAACCTGAGATCATGCCTAAGCTAAGTCATGTGCTGATAGGAAACAATATAAATCACCCCTCACATTTCCATAGCAAAAAGATAGTTTTAAATAATAAATCAGTTCTGTATCAAAATCAGTAATATTTATATCAAAAATTGATATAAATCAATTCTATCAAAATTACACCACCTTGTGTGGTCAAATGGAATATTATTAGTGTGCTTATTATCTTGTGGGGTTGTTTCTGTTTGGCTAGAGATCTAGTTTGGGATTAGGGTCCCACTGAACAAAGTGGCGTATCAACAAGCAAAAACCGCTCTGACTGGGTACATCTTGTTAGCTGAAACAGAACTTGTCACATTATGTGCTAGCAAACACTATAATCGTGTTATCTAGTCTTACTTTAAGTCACTCAGTGAGGTCAGAACATGTTGCAGGCTGTGGACACAGAATCACAACTCAGTGTGACGGAGTAAAAATAGGTTAACAAATGGAAGTTCATCGTGGGAGCTGCTGTCGCTCAGCGGTGTTCAGTCGTGTGCTGTACGTACCCCAGTGCATGTTGTCTACATTCTTTCTTTGACTGGGTTACTTAACACCTTCTTACAGCATATGTTTAAATTCAAGACAGTCCAAGACAAATGCATCCCATTATGCTCAAAGAGGTGAAGCAAGGCCAATATAAATGCATAGCGTGCTATGAATTATGCTTACTCAGTAACTTGCCAATATCTGGACTTGGCTGTTATATTTGTGGCACGTTTGTAAGCCCATGCTCTAAGTTAGAGGCAATGATATCTAAAACCAAAACATCATTATAATTCAATACAAAAAGGAGAAATCTAAACATCTTTAGCTGAATAGGCCTAATGCGTGGAGCTACAGTGACTTGGACTCTTTTGAGGAGGAAAAAAAAAAAAATCTGATTAATTTGGCAAAAAAAAAAAGAAACAATCTGGCACTTTGTATCACATTACACACAAAAAATAAGTCACAAAGCTTCAAATAACTTTGAAATATGTGAAATGTTTTATTGTGGAAAAGACAGAACCTATTTCGATATTTCAGGAACTTTGTGTTTGGTCTTTTCTTCAGCAAAACATTGATAGCCTGCAGAAAACTTGGAACCCTGTCTGTCTCTGCATAATGATCTGTTACAGAGGGTTGTGGAGTGCCAGAGTGCTTCTATTTTAGTATTTAACGTAAAGACTTCTCTTTGCAGCTAGAAAAGACCTTTGATTTCCTAATGAATGTGTCAGATGATCTGAGAACTAGTGGGTGTGTTTGTAATCACTGAGTTTACAAGTGGAACAATTCTGTTAGCCAAACTGGTTGAAGGGGAGGTGAAAGACCTTCTTAATCCTCTCACACCTATTCCCACCAAGGAAAGAGAGTGAAAAACTAATTTCCTCATCTCCCCCCCACCCAGCCCCATGAAAAAAGATGAAGATAAAAAGGAAGAGAAAGATCAAAAGTCTCTGAAAAAGTATTCAGCGTTGATGCTGAAAGCTTTTAAATACCTGGTTCCATGAGTCACACCAGAAACGCATGACCAGGCAGGTAAGTGACCATCAAGTCTAGGGTACCCTCGTAAGTCATAGCTCATTTTTTCTGATCCCTAGCTCACAGTATGGGGCAAATCTTCTCCCTTGGCATTTCCATTCTGGCTTTTCCTTCCACTTGTCCCATCGGTCAGCATGACTTTTCAGTTTAGGAACTTGAAACAACAGGAAAACCACGCCCAGCTCACTGCCCCTGACCACTTCCCTTCCGTTCCTGTCTTGTCCAAAAATCAATTAAAACAGAATGTAGGATTAACAGTGGGGTGAAACCTTAGCTCTGTGAGGTATCAGTTTTGCCTTTGTTTTTAAAAAATTAATTCTTCATCCTCACCTATGCTTGATTAAAAGAGTAATAAAGCCTTGCTCCGTGTCAGATTTGGGACAGCTATTTGGATCTTCCTTTTGATATTGTTGAGTATTTTTGCCTGGGTTTTCAGAAGCACACGAGTACTGCTATGAAAGCAGAAGTTTCTCTGCTGTTAACAAAAATGAAACCCTCCCAACGTTTTATACAGAGTATTGTCTTTTTTTCAACAAGCAGAAAAAAAAAAGGTTATCTTAGATGAAAATAGGAATTCTCCAGACCACTTAGGAATTGCGATTTATTTCTTTCCTTTTACTCTCTTTTCTGTGAAGGAATCCTTTGACTTCATCTTCCACCATGCACCTCAGGGCAAGGGAGGGCAGTTTTATTGTGAAGACCCCTTCTCACAGAGCATCATGACACACAAAGATCAGAGGTTCTGCTTGATCCGCAGAGGAGGATGGGCACAGCTTGAGACCTGATTGCAGCTCTGGGGAAGCACCATGCCTGTCTCAGACTGAAGTCTTAGTGTTTCTGTGTATTAGATTCTTCAATTTAAAAAAAAAAAGTAATTCTTTGCCAAACAGAAACCTCATTTAAAATTTTAAAACCTATGTCCTAACTTTCAATGAAAAGAGTTTTAGGACAGAATATTTTTTCTGCCCTCCACATTTTTGAATACGCTTGTCATTGCAAACCAGTTTTCTGCAGTAATGAACACTGGATCTACCTTCCGCTATTTAGATTTTTTTTTTCTGACAAATTAGGCTGTGATGCTAAATACTCTATTTTATGCTATCTGTGTTCTATCCTGGAAGATAGATAACCGCTCTTTGGTGAAAAGTACACCTTTGCATTTACAGTCAGTCAATCTAAGACTTCTGTGCCCCTGGGTGGGAAGTCCTGCCTCCTCTCCCACCATTTATTCATGCTCCTTCCGTTGCTTTGCTTACCAGAGGATCAGCTTGTGATTCAACTGAAGTCACCTTGGAAAGAAAGATTCCTATTTGGTCAGAGCAGTGACTCTCCAACACAAAAACTTGTGGCTGAAGGTGGACATAAGGGTGAACAGTAGCACCGCCTTAGGTGAGCTTTAGCAGACTGCAGTGCTGTGTGGTTAGGGCAATACAGGCAGATGATGCCTGATCATCCCGTGTGACACCAACACATCAGTGTTTCGCACCAGGGTGTAGCTGTAATACTGTTGAACTTCTCATTCAACGTCTCTTCCTTTTATGAGAATCTCTCCTGCCAACCCATATGTGTTGTTTTAATGGGATGAAATAGGATTTAAGTTATTCTGTGCATACCTGACACATTTTGGTTGGCTGGATGAGGGGAGAACCGTAGATGTCATCTACCTTGACTTTAGCAAGGCTTTTGACACTGTCTCCCATAACATCCTCATTAGGAAACTGAGGAACTATGGGCTAGATGAGGTGACGGTGAGGTGGATCAAGAGCTGGCTGTGTGACAGAACTCATAGGGTTGTGATCAGCGGCATAGAGTCTAGTTGGAGGCCTGTAACCAGTGGTGTCCCCCAGGGGTCAATACTCGGTCCAATTTTGTTCAGTATATTCATTAATGACTTGGATGATGGGACAGAGTATATCCTCAGCAAGTTCGCTGATGATACCAAACTGGGAGGGGTGGCTGACACTCCAGAGGGCCGTGCTGCCATCCAGCGTGACCTGGACAGGCTGGAGAGCTGGGCAGAGAAGAACCTAATGAGGTTCAACAAAAGCAAGTGCAAGGTCCTGCACCTGGGGAGGAAGAATGCTAAGCACCAGTATAGGTTAGGGGTGGACCTGCTGGGAAGTAGTTCTGAGGAGAAGGATCTGGGGGTCCTGGTAGACAGTAAATTATCCATGAGCCAACAATGTGCCCTTGTTGCCAAGAAGGCCAATGGAATCCTGGGCTGCATAGGGAAGAGTGTGGCCGGTAGGTCCAAGGAGGTCATTCTCCCCCTTTACTCTGCACTGGTGAGGCCGCAACTGGAGTACTGTGTCCAGTTTTGGGCTCCCCAGTTCAAGAGGGACAGGGAACTACTGGAGCGGGTCCAGCGTAGGGCAACTAAGATGATTGAGGGACTGGAGCATCTCCCTTATGAGGAAAGGCTGACAGAGCTGGGACTCTTTAGACTGGAGAAGAGAAGGCTGAGGAGAGACCTTATTATGGCATACAAGTATCTAAAGGGTGGGTTGAAGGAGGATGGTGCCAGACTCTTTTCATTGGTTCCCAGTGACAGGACGAAGGGCAACGGGCACAAGTTGGAACATAGGAAGTTCCATTCAAATACACGGAAAAACTTTACGGTTAGGGTGACAGAGCACTGGAACAGGCTGCCCAGGGAGGTTGTGGAGTCCCCTTCTCTGGAGATTTTCAAGACTGGCCTGGATGCAGTCCTGAGTAATGTGCTCTAGGCAGCCCTGCTTTAGCAGGGGAGTTGGACTAGAGGATCTCTAGAGGTCCCTTCCAGCTCTGAAGATTCTGTGATTCTGTGATTCTGTTTCCAAGCTCAGTTCTACATTACCCACTGAAGGAAAGTCTGGGTACCAAAAAGATATAGTATGAAACAGAGGCTCGTAAGGGGTTGTCATGAAATATTTCTGCAGGAACTACTGCCAGTATCTCAGCAAGGTTGAAGACCTGAGGCAGCCTTTGTGCAGCAAACAAGAGATTTGTAAAAAATCCTACATTTTAAAATGGTGTGCTATGTCTGGAAATGGTGAGATGTGGTTGCTACAGAAGTCTGAAAATACAGACGCTGCTTTTAATATACTTCTAAGATTAGAAGTCCAAGAAGAGCACAGTGAAATGTAGATCTAATTTTTACTTTTCAGATTCTAAAAGCAGTTGTAAAATGTTATTTTGCGAGGAAAGAAAAATCATTAATCTCTTTGGCATTACACAGACAGACTCTCCAGCACGTCTGGAAAAAGCAGAGGTTATGTTAAACCTGAAGGTGGGAGGAGGACTCTATGAGTAAGGCTGGCGCTCAGATACTGGAGTTGGTTCAGGAGTTGCTTCCAGTGAGGCTGGTAACTAATCAGGAAAGATCACAAAAGATGTAAATATCCAAAGTAATTTTGTCCTAGCTATGTAAGGTAATTATTATTATACCAGAGGAAAGGTCTCTGACAAGCAATAAAAACTGTCTCTGTTCCTCAGCTGCCCATCTCCACAAAACAGAGTAGAAAGAACAAATACCGTTGTCCATTTAACTTCTCTTTTTGGGAATGTGGGACAGCAAGAGGCAGGTCCTCACTGAGAAGGGAACAGAAAACAAAACACGTGTGATGTCTGACTGGAGCAAACCAGCCAGTTTTATGACAAAACATAGAGCATTATATGAAACAACAGAGTTTGAGGCTGCAGAGTCAGGGCTCACGAGCAGTCACATTGCTTAGACACTTTCAAGCTCTTCTTCACTCATGAAGAGTAGTCATGCAGTGTTTTAAGGAAAGAAAGCCAAAACTCAAGAGCACATTTTTGCGACAAGGAGTGATTGCATGACAAACCCCAGTCCCTCAGAGCCCAGGGGACCCCGCTTGTGTGTTTTAAAATACATCCCTAAGGTGGCTCTGGTGTAATGTGTCCTCTATAACACCTAGACAGATCTTCCAGGAAGCCTGGCTAAAGCATCCCTGCCAAGCTGCAGGAATTCCTGGCATACTCCTGCGTGCCACAAGCATCTCTCCACAAAGTGGCCCTTAAACTTCGTGGTCCTCTAAAAGTTGGAATTCTTTCCTGAACTTAGAAGGTCAGCTACCCTTCTTCTTTGTGATACTTTACAGCCCTTAAACAGGACATCACCGGCTAAAAGTAAATAAATACCTTATAACTTAGAGAAAATGCGGTTCTTAGCGGCTGCTCTGGAGTTAACTTGTTTTCCCTCCCAAGGGCTGGCTCCACCCTGGGAGTGCTCCTCTGCCTCTTCCTTGCCGAAGCCTGGTTTGGGGTGTGTCCTAAAACCATCTAATCAAAACATGTATTATTGCTGGCAAATTCCTTGTGAACAAACAATAGTAACGGTGGACAATTTTAACCGTGCATTAGCAATGGTAGCCATTAGCAGAAGTCACTAACTGTTAAACTATTCAAGCTGCTTCACTATGTGCTGACCTGAATGTATTTCTTTCTAGGCAATTAAAATTCTGCTGTAGAAATGCTGGCCTTCAAGTACCCTGCCTTACCATGATTTTAATTTGACTCACTATGTATGTAAAGTACAAATGAAACTAGAAATTAAGTGTTTATATAGCAGCTTTCGTAAAGCCATTCAAAACAAATATGTAACATAAGTGTTAGGCATTTTCAGATGAGGAATATTATCAGATCCACAGCTGAATGAATCCTACAGAGAAGTGGTACTTATTTGGATTCATAATACCACTTCGGGTTAGCCTGTTTTGCTGTTTCTTCTTGTTTGTTTTCCACGCATGTTAAGAATTTTGGTTTCCAGCAATATTGGCAAAAGTAAAAACATCTTGAAAATTCCCGTATGAATGGATGTTTCTAAGAAGATCTGCAGCGGACGCATTTCTGTGGCCATGGTGAAATCTCTCTAAAGTCTCTGCTCCTCTGTATGGGTGTTTAGACATCTGAGCTAGGAGGGGTAATTTTGCCATATGACTTGAGCAGTGTTTCTGATGCTGGTGGTGTTGGGTATTTTTTCTAAATTACTAAAAACTGAAGAAGTGATACAGCAGATTTGCAGCTTGTAGAGTGATGAACTCTAAACTAAGTGGTGAGCTCCCGGTCCTATTGTTCACCAAGATAAACCTAAAAATGCGTTTCTTGAAGTTACCAGAAGTCCAAAGAAGACCAGGTAAAAACTCTGAGCACATTTATCTTAAAATCACAGATTGATCCTATTTTTGCTGGACCTGTGAATATTCGAGTGCTTGTGGTTGACACTACAGCCTCAGTGACCAGTTTCTCACCACAGAGATTGAGGAGGGAGAAGCTGGGGGCACAAACTAAGCTAACAATGGTTTAGAAACAAACCACGATTTAAGATACAATTGCATCAAGGGTTCCGCCTATACAGGCTGCGGAGCTCTGGAAGCATTTTGCCCTCCCCGAGAAGGAACGGTCTCCCAGGGTTTCCCTGGGGCAACGCGAGCCCTTGAAGATCAGGGTGGGGAGCAGGGGACAGCAGCGCTGATCACCTTTCTGTCCTCTGTGACTTGAACTTGGCCAACGTCTGGAGCATTTCTTAGGTCTCCGTAATAACAATAACAGCAATGACAGAAATTGCCCCCTTAGTAATTTCTGAAGAATGAAAGACTGTCTTTTGCTTATGCGCAGCGATTTTTTTTTTTAATTTCTAAAGATATTCCTCTTTGTATTATTGTTTTGATTAATGGGTGACAAATGGTGGTAGACACATCTACTATGGAGATGAATGATATCATTAATAGAACAACGACGTTTTTGCATTCAAAATAGTTTATTATGTTAAAGTGCCATGCTATTTTCTTTCGCTGCCTTTCTTTCCCTTTATGTCTCAGTGTTTTTCACAGCCTGTGAATTGCCCTAAGTAAGGCTTTGATCTGGCAAATATGTGCAAATGTGTACCTATCATGAGCCATCCTCTTACGTGCAATAAGACTATTATTGTATGCAGAAATACTCGCCTAATTATTTGCTGATTAATATTTTAGATTTGCCTTGGGGAAAGGACTGTGTCTCACAATGTGTTTACAAGGTGACCAGTGCAGTTGGATACAGTTCCTAATTGTGTGTACTAGCTATGTGTGCACAAGGTTGAGCTAATAATAGTATGCTAATGACAAAATATTTACCCATCCACTTGGTAGACAGATATTCTGAAGTACAGGTTTTTTATCAACTTTAAGAAAGGCTTTATATGATTGTAGCATATGCCTGACATTTGCGTGAACAGTATTAAGCCTTAGCATATATCAAATAAATAGTTATATCGGTCATTAAAATCTAAGGTCTAGACTCTTCTGAGGGACATTAGATAGGTCTGATGCACGGTGACTAAGCAATCGCAGAAGGTTTTCACCACGGCTTTCCTTTCTGGTGAATGACCAAGACTTTCTTTACCTGTTTTTCTAAGGTTCCCCATTTCCCTGTTGATTGCTCGCCTCTGACATATTGTCCCTTAGGTCCCTTATCTTTTGTCTTTCCATTGCAACTGGTGACACCCGCAGGGGAAGATCATTAGCAGCTAGAAGTCTGAGAAAGATGTGTATTTGCTTGGTGCATTTATACTGGCTAACAGAGGTGCTGAAATTACCCGTGTCCTTTGATGCTTTATCTTTTCCACAGCTCTGAAGGAAAAAAGGTGCTGCTTCTGCTACTTGAAGCCATCTAACATATATCATGTACTTTGAAAGGGGAACTATCTCTGCACTTGTATGTTCTCCCTGTGCATGCCAGGTACCCTACAGCTTTGCTTTGGTGTAGGTAGGTTGGCAGAACATGCCAGTCAATGCAGCACATGCCAACAGAAGACCTTATTTGCCAGCTCAGTTAAAGCATACCTCTGACAAATACAAAATCAGATGACAAAATCTTTTCTGCATGTGGACTTCTGTATTTCTTCCCAGGAATTCTGTGTATATATACTGCGTGCTATGTGCGCCCTGGTCATGCTATCCTACATGGAACTACTGCACATCGGCCACATGGCCGATCTACCCGTGGACAGTGGCCACCTGTCCAAATAGCAGGCAACCTGATTAAAACTACTGCTTTGATAGGTCCCATGAACATCCATGAGTCAAATTCCTCTTTTTCAATCTAGGCAAACATCCCATGCAGAATAAGGGAACATCTCAGGACCTAAGGCTGCCCTGCTTCTTTGTACCCACACTAGAGGTTTTGTAGGCACAGGAGAAGAAGCTAATGGGGACACAAGTAATCCATATTTGGAACAATATAACTAATAGCAACAGAACTTTGGTGCACAGATCTGCCTTCAGTTCTTTAGTTAAATGGAAACCATGCAATCAGTCAAGGAGGTGTCTATGAATATATCTAAATTTGCTAAGATAGAATTTCTTTTCAGTGTTGCTGCCCTGTGGAGTGGGTTGCGGGAGGGAGGGATAAGAATGATCCAAGACACATTCCCCTCGTGTTTATTTTAGGTAGGTGTGACTCAGGTGATGCAGTTAGTGTCTATTCAGTCAGCTCTGGAAATAACCATTATTATTTGCTTGAATGATGGCAGTGCCAGTCCCTCCCTGTCATGGATTAGCACTCCACTGCGCTGGCTGCTACATAAATACCAAACAAAGAGATGTTCCTTGCCTCAAGAGCTTCTCCAGCAAATAATAGTAGATAGGTGTGAGTTATCTCTCTTATGATTGAAAACAATTCCACCAGTTCTCTCCTGTCACACATTTTCTGGGGCCCCCATGGACCTACATATACTAGATTTTTGGAAAACGCTCCAAGCATGCAAAGTGGCTAAATAAATGAATTTATTTGCAGCCAGCTAACCTTGGCTGCAAAAAGCTTATTGAAAATATTTGCCAAGGCTGCAGACCAAGTGCTGCACGCATACACAGGCACCCAGTTCGTCTTCTCTGGGAGCTGTGGGTGTGAGCAGCAGTTCATTGCACTTCCTGAAGAATTTCAGGGGGGAATACAACAAACAGTCCAAGTATTCATACCAAGAGCTTTGTTTCCAGTTTCACTGCAATAACAATTAGCAGCCAGTTGGCTTTTGGCCATTGAAAATTATATAGTCAACTGGCAAAAAGTATCATTTTTTCCTGGCTTTATGCTTGCAAGCTGGGTGGCATAGGAGGATTTCGTGAGTGTGTGTAACACTAACCTCAGCAGAATAATGCACTAACTAGTCAAAAGTCCTTTCTTCACACAGCCAAAGGCTAATTGCCAACCAGCTTCATTGACCTTCATCGACATTGATCTTTCTTTGTTAAACAGTGACATTTGCCAGTGTTTAGACTTTGTCTTCCTCTTTTTGCCTGTTTCTGTCATGTTCACTTACTTTCTCTCTTCTAACATGCATGAAACTCTCCCTGGTTTGAGAAAAAGTTTGCAGATAGCTACAAACTTCCAGCACCATGGCACATTTTAACAGCTGTGCAGGATCTGTTCATGATACTCATGAGTAGTGCTCCAGGAGATACACAGATAACTCACTGGACCCCACAGCAGCCCTATACTGACTACCCAGAGCTGAAAAGTGCCCACAGCTGGGTACTTCCACCCCGGTGACTACCGGGTCCCCAGAGAAGATGCTTTGATTGCTGTTGCCTCCTTTTGCAGTTTTACCTGTTTGCCCAGATTCCTCTGCTCCCCAAGGCAAAGCTGCCTCATTAGCAAGCTGGCAGGTTTCTATCCATCCTCCTCACTTCCAGCCTGAAAGCTGAAAACATATAACAAACAAATAGTGGTTTGCGGCATTATAATTGCAAATATTTCTGCTTTGTTTTCATCTCAAGGAGGAGAGGTTTGGAATGAAAGGAGAGCAGAAGCTTGCCAACGCGTGAAGTTTTATGGGCTTAAGTCCCAAAATTATAGGATCTAAGTCAGTCAGTTAAGAACTGCACCAGTGCTTTGAATTCTGCTTAAAACCAAAGGAATTTTCAATAGAAAATAATTGGGTTTTTTTTTAGTAAATAACTGGTGCTAGAATAGACAATATCAAAATTGCTGTAATTAACACCTATGTAAAATGAAAAAGTAACAGAAATGAAAATGGTATGATATCCATATCTTAGTAGAAGTATGATAATTTGTAGATGGGTCTAAAAGCGCAGTCAAAGATTTGTTAAGTCAAACATTCAAAAATGAAGGAAGTCAGGTTGCCCATGACCTTGTAAAATATTCTCTAACTTTCTAAATTCACTTAACTGTAAAGATAATAGCTCAGAACCAGTTTCAACAGCTCCTGAGGCAGACTGAGTTATCAGCTCCCCTGCTTTTGCTACAGTCGTCTTTTTTCCTTTAAATTCCCCAGCTCACGTATTCAAGCACCGTGGGAGAACTTCGTATATCCCCTTTCTTCTCCTATTGAATATGGATAAAATTTTTGGAGTTTGAACCCCAAAGGTTTAAGAAAAAGCTTTTAAATGTCCAAATTCAATATTTCAAATAATCCTGTTATTTATAAGACAGTTCTTTTGAGGCACAGCTTATATCTTTTTAAGATGAACATTGCCTTAAGCACCAGGAAAATTAGGTACTAAATCCAGCGGGCGCTATGCAGGCACCAGAATAAAACTACTGATTTTTCACACTGATTTTTCAGTGTAGTGAGAATTTGTAACTTCCATTAACTCAGTAAATTTATAAAGGAAGCCTGAAGCTATGTTTTTGTTTTAATGGCATACAGGTTGGTACCTTAATGTAGCAAGGCACATTTAATCTATTTAGTACTGAGACTTTTTTAATACTGAGGTATCAATATAGCTACCTGGAGAGCAGTAACCTTCTGAAAATACACCCAATATTTGCAGCGAGAGCATATATGTTAAGGTCAAGATGGGAACTCAGATCCCTCGAGGCACTAAACAAGGCTGCTTGCCATCAATTCAAGCTAAAAATTCTATGCTTCTGTCACCAGCCCGGGAGATGAAGCGTTGCAAACTGCAAAGTCAAATCTTTCCAAACAAGCGACAGGTTAAGTTCAGAGGAACAGAAATGATCTTTATTTTAAATGTCTGATAGCTCCAATAACCTCAGAATAACTTAGCTTGCATTCTGGGATCACTTTTCTGCAAGGGGGCAAAGTTGCAAACAGTATAAATGAAAAGTGGTAAAAATATTTATTGGCAACCTAAGTTTTTAGGAGCACAATTTTATATGTCTCTGTTTGCATAGCTTCAGCATAAATGGGGTAATATTAATACCACAAGAAGGTCTGTTTACATGCTGCTCCAAGAATTTTCTTGCAAAGGCAAAAACCCTTGCCTTCACCATTATTCTTTATGACCACAAATCCTGGTTAGCTTAAAAAATTAAAGTCTCTTTTTATGTTTATACGTTTCTATTTTTTTTGATTGTGGAAAGGAAAGATAATTACTTGGAACATCTGATGAAGATGTTTATTAGGATGATCGCATTACTACTTTTTGTCTATAAAGGACGAGCTACCTGAGCTTGCTTTGCTGTAGAGGAACAGCACTTATCATGTGTTACAGTTGTAGTGCTCCTCTTGGCAGAAAAGAGATGGGAATGTCTCCTGTTTGGACACAAAACCTTGCATTTGTCCCCGACTAGCTAGAAACGGGTTGTACTGCCACATAAGAAGCTGTAAGACCAATAAATTTGGGTTTCCAGCACCCCCAGCTCCTTCACTTACACCAAAAGTGTTGTGCATGCGGTTATATTCCAGTACAAGCCTTTCCATGTGCAAAGGCCGCTCATCCAGTGATACTTGTTCCACCACAGACACTCACTTTCTTGCATCTTTGTCCCAGCATCCATTTTTCCCCAACAGAGTTCACATCTTCATCCAGTCCCGTGGCCCGGCATCATGCAGCACTCGCCGTGCCACCCCCACCTCTTACCAAATCTTACACGGGGGTTTCTCCCACTAAAGCAGGTTCCAATTCCACCTCTTCAATGATACCTAAATTCAAAATAATCTGAAAGTAAGGTAGACTCATCTGCAAAACTTCTAGTGAGAGCTCTCCTTTCTGTGCAGCACCAGTATACAAAAATGTGTAAGAGCAGGGCTGCTGGGTCAGAAAACGGGGTTTTCTTCCCTCCTCTTCAGTGTCTGTTCAGAAGTAGAAAGGATGGAAGAAGACAACTTAGTGGTTCTTCTAATAGGCATGATATTATTGCCTCCCACGACTGCTACACACTTTCCCGACATAAAGGTCTCTCTACTGAGGTGGAAAATAAATTGGTTTGATCTTGTGAAGTGCTGAGAACCCACTTCTCTCACCGATGCACCTAAGCAAGTTTATTGCAGAGCTGCTAACTGCACACAGGCCCGCTACACTGACTGCTTTCAAACTTTTTCCTTTCCCATTTCACTGACACTAGGAAAAAAATATTTCGTCAGCCTACACAGCCATGCAACCTGAAAATAAAACTGCCCGGTTAGAAGAGGTTAGTACACATTTAGGTAAAAGGTTGGGACAGCCCTAAGAGGGAGAAGACAGAGAGAATAACTCAGGACAGGAAGAAAAAAACACCGGGAAGGTAGAAAGGAAGAACTGAAGCTTATGCAGCCAGAGAAAATCTGGAGTGGAGAGGAGAAAATACCAGTGGCTGAGACAGATCTGCTGAAAAAGTCTTTGGAGGAAATATCTTTGAGATCAACCTTGCTTTGTGTTCATACAGAGTGTCTACAGTGGTGTTATACAGCTTCAGGTAGCTTGCAGTATTGCCCTCATGCAGATGGAAGCAGAGAAGGCAAAGATGAGAAACTGGGACTGTATTGTCGGAGTAGATCAGCCATGAAGTCCCAGTCAGCCCCAAATCCACCACTCCTTGTCCTCAATGTCTCAATGTGCGCCAGGAAAGAAGCAGAAATGGCCCAGATACTTTCTTGGCTTTTGGAGACTCTGTGTTATTGAAATAGGAACAGGGAAATGAGTATTAATTAAGAAACAGAAAAAAATCAGCTGGCTGGAAGCCTATCACCGATACTGCTTTTTGGACTAAATGAGATTTACAAATGGCTGAGGTTCCTGGGGAGCTTGGGAGGAACTCAGCCTGTGGGTGGAGGGCTGATGGTTTGCTTATGGTCCTCCTTGGCTGTGTTGTGGCCAAGGAGTGGGATGCTCAATTTTTCTGAGCAGTGAGGCCAGCACAGCACTGGGTTGGGCTGATGGAAACAGGGTGATGCTGTTAGCCTCCTGCGTGCCGATCTCTGGGAGGGGAGGTGGTAGCATGCTGAAGCCTCTGAACCACAGGATGATGAAAAGCCTTAAGCTATGTCTGACCTGGCTGCCAGGACCTTTGCTGGTGAGAATAGAGGCCAGATGTTCAAGAAACCATGCTGTGTGTCTATCCAGCTGTTTCTGTGTTATAACAGCCATTTCATTCACTTCAGTTTTAAGTTTTTCTGTTGTGAGATTGCACAGCAAATGGTAGCATAGGAAGGATTGTAGTTTTGACCAGTGAAGTTAACCTGTCATTATTCATACCCGGATAAACTGTAGTGTTTTCTATTGGTCACAAATAGAGATGCATCTATGATACAGTCAATTTAGGTTTGTCTTAATGTCATCTGCATGGATTTCTTTTAGCATTTAGGAAGAAAAAGTAACCCTGTTTTGCTTTGGTCAAGATAAATCAATGGCCTTGAAATTTGGAAACAATATATATTCGACCGCACAAACTAATAAGGCACCAGTGTTTTAGCAGACATTATAAAACATAAAATTAGATGGAAAATTGCCTTAAGCCCCTGTAAATTAAAATTGCTCTTTTTATAGCAAAAATGAGCCTTATATAGCAACAAACAATTTTGTGATCTTCATTTAACTAGCCAATTTCATATGGCAAACAGTATTTATTCATCCTGCTCCAGTGACCTAACCACCAATTTACAATGTGATGCCTTGCATATTTTCACAGCATTGTAAAAAAATGAGGTTCTGTAGATTTATTTGATCCCTGTTGAAAAATTATTTTTTTACCTCCTCCTAACCAGTGTAAACTGGAAATTGTTCTTAATGTAATTCTCTTGCTTACCATCCACTCATTAATCAGGAAACTAATTAGAGCCAGTTTGCTTACTCTAATTTGAAAAAGTGAAAGTAACATATGTTGACAGTTAATTTAGATTTTTTTTTGTTAACAAGCACACAAGTTTTTATAATGAAATAATATTTGATACTGATACAGAAGAACATGGACTAATAAATTGCAACAGGCTGGGAAAATGCAGTATGTTAATCACTATGGGAATAATAACATAGATCATTTAGTACTCTAGTTTTTCTGTTGATGATTTTCCATTTTAGCTATTTTTATACAGTATTACAGTGACTTGATTTGGAACTTTTCAAAGACACGTCAATACAAGTTTTCAGCATTTTGCGAGTTTGTACAGGCCCAGTGCGATTTCTGAGGCCGAGTTACAAGAAAAATATTATGCATCTAGGCTCCATTTCAAAAACTTCTGTTGTCTTGGCTTTTTAAAAACGTCAATATGCATAAAAGGGTGCCAGCTGACAGCCTGCAAGGCCCTTGGTTAAAGCACGATCTGAAGCCCACCCAGATCATTTGCGGTCTTTGCTCTCAGCTGCTTCATCATTGGGGCAGACGACTGGCAGTGGCTGCACGAGCATCCCCACCTGAGCCACCGGGGAGCTGGAGACTGACCTTTACCCAGCTGGGTGGGAGTTCGGTTGCAGTACAGGTGTCCCAAGGTGTGGAATCTTGAGTCTAGTAAATGCAAGTGACAACAGTGGCGGTGACTTCACCCAGAGAAAGCAGCGATCCCTCCAGAGATCTCAAGAAGCGGTTGAGTTGTCATCCCTGGAGATATTTAAAAGACGTGTAGATGTAGTGCTGAGGGACGTGGTTTCGTGGTAACTTGCAGTGCTAGGTTAACGGTTGGACTTGATGATCTTAAAGGTCTCATCCAACCATAATGATTCTATGATTCTAAGATCTGAATTACACGCTCCATGCACAGTGCATGTCCCACGTGCTTTAACTGCACCCAGACAGAAAACATGAACCAATACAGTAGGGAAAGAAACATTTAGTTCTTCAAATTGGCTTTTAGCATGAATTCTATGTTCTACATGTCTCGATTTTTGAATCACTAGGTTAAAATGCCAAGTGATAGAGCCGGAAAAAGCAGAGACACTCTTGAGTGAACCAGTTTCTCAGCTGCTCTAATAATAATTATTACCTTTCCCTAAAAACCATTGCTTATATCCTCAGACCATCATAGCTTCACCACTGTGCTGTTTGTTGGTATGATTTATTTTGAAGAAAAAAGTGTAAAACCACAAAATCTCTAAGGTCAGCCTCTATTTGGAGAAGACATTAAATTGCCTTCTCATCTTAGAAGACTATTTTTCCAGTGCAGAGATTGTTACAGTTATTTACACTGAAGTTACTGCTCTTTGTTAACCTTATGTGAGGAGAGGTCCCACCCCAGGTGTGGACACTAAGCTGAGCTATGGGCCTCTGTTACAACTGTTCTGTGCTCACCTGGGTGTGAGTAGGGTGAATGGGGGCAGGTGCTGTAGTTTAAAGTACTTTTCCAAGGTGAGAGGGCGTTTGGACTCCCGCCCAGGACATGCAGGGTAATGTGCATGTGCAGGGGATCTCTGTGGCCAGGCTCACTCCTCTCCTGTGTCTAGCACTCACATTTGCTGCTTGGATGTGCTGCAGAAGTGATGCTAGCCATGGACCTCACTGAAGTAAGAAAGGCAGACAGAACAAAAGTTCTCCACATAAGTATTTGTCAAGGAACAAGGTAAGTTTTTATGAAGGAAACCATCCCATCGCCAAGAAGAATGCAAGTGCTTTAAGGTTTTGGTTTTAAATGAATGGCTGAACAGAGAAATCTAAGATGCCCAGATGGCAAATGTGGGATGGCTAACGTGTTTGTGGCAGTCTTTTCTGCCTGAACTTGATGGGAAGAGGAAGAAAAATAAAGCCATGGAGGAATGACCTCAGGGGCTCTTACACTGTGGACATTGCACCCAGTGCTGCCTCGCGGGTAGGTGGAGGGGAGTAGGAAAGCAGGAGGTACAAGAGCTGCTTTTGGACTGACTTGCACAAGAGACTAAGCTGTTCATGAGGTAATAAGGCAACTGGGGCTCCTCCTCGAACAAAGCAGCAGAGTTGCTGCTCTCACCGAGGCCTTTCAGCCCTATCTAGGAGACTTGTGTGGAATAGCAGGCTGGGATTTGGTACAGCTCCTTAAAAACATATAACTCCATCTCGTTGTATGTTAAAAAAAATCCATCCACCCATCTGATGGACTAGGCCCAGGCTAATGCATGAGCTGGAGGTATCAATGTGTTACCAAATTAATTATGGGATTAATTATTCAGCACAGGTACTGAATAGTGCCAGTGCACTACCGATGGTGTGGTTCATGTGTCCAGCTTTCAGAAAATGCTCTGTCAACAGCAGACCTGGCAAGGTCATGTGCTGCTGCATCAGTGGTCTTGATGTTGCTACAGGTTTGGTGGGGTAGCTACCAGGAGAGGAGTGAGCCAGGCACTGAGGCTCTATTGAGAACAGTTCATGAAAATCCTTGAGGATACCTGGATTTATTGCCACTTGGTCTGGACTAGTTTTGATACAGGGCTTTGCCCAGCTTTCAAGAAGATTTGGGGAGGAGAGGAAATACTATAAATACAAACATTTGTATATATATCTAGGTGTGTATATATTGTTTTCACTTTCACTGCTTTACATAAAATTTTAAAAGTTTTAATGGAAAAAATATTAAAACCTCCTTATAAAAAAAATCTTTGGCAAACAAATAGTATTGGCTCTAGCAACAAACATTTGGGGTTTTATTGAAAACTACTTTCTAATTAGGCAATTTTATGCAATACTTGGTAAGCTAAAGCTGTGCAAGACAAACTTCTGTTGAAAATTCAAATTGGTTTGGGTAAAATGGATGTTATCTTTTAAACATATGTTTTGCAAAAACAGGAAACTTGCACTTAAAAGTTGTTTTAAAGCAACTGAAATATTTGAATTTATCTTTTTTTATCTTTGTTGCAAAACTCTTGGATGCTACCTGGAGAAGGCCTGGAATTGGCAGAGAAATGTGGGAGGAAAAGGAAAAGAGACAAAAAAAAAATATAAAAAAATCTCTGAATCCAGACTGAAGGCTTCATCAGAAAAGTGTTGGTTGTTTTTTTTTTTTTTTTCCTCCTCCCCCTTCATGGAGTATTTGAACAACTTTAATTTTGACAAGCAGCCACTAGAGGTCAGCTGTGTTTTTAATTTAACAAAATTATTACTGTGTTCCATTCCATTTTACCCTATTTTTGTGTCTTTCTAGTTTTTGAATCAAAATTAAACTCACAAATAAAATAACTGCTGGACTTTGCTTTTGAAAATAAATCCAAGAGCCTCCCATACAATGGAAATGATAGGTAGCAGGAAGATATATCAGTCAAATGAGGTACTTCTATGGAGGTAGTTTTCAACTTTGGGAACTGTGTGGTACACTGATGAACTACACGATCAGCTGGCAGATCTTAGCGTGGGTCCATTCACTTCAAACAAATGACAGTAGAACCAACTATGATGTGCAAAACTAGTTCTCACTCTGCCAAGGATTTAGGTTTCTATTTTGAAAGTGGTCTGAATCTATGACAAATTTTAAATTTCAAATCTTTACGTTTTTACTTTAATTCTGGTACTTTTGTTAGATTTGATGTTTTGAATGGCTGGGACTTGTCTGAGTTTTTTAGGGCTTTCAGTTCAAATAAGATAAACTAATCCCCCCTCTTGCATTTCAAAGTCCAAATGATTTCTTAACAGTTCCACGTGAATCCACAAAATGCCCAGGCTTTTTCCCCCCAAAGTCTCCCCTGTATTCAGAAAGACTTGCCATTCCGCTTTTCCTGAGCAGGGAAATCAGGCCAGTGCTGGGATGCTGGAGTGCTACCTATCTAGATGGTTTTCTCCATTATTGCTTCTAAAGATCTATCCTTTTAACTGTCCACTCTGAAATAATTTTTGAGTGTGTGCATACAGCAAGGGAAGCAAGTTAGGAGTTTCTAATGAGCTGGCAGTCTTTTTGAAGAGTGGAAATACTGGCTCCCCTCTAGCTTTGAAATTCTGATTTTTTACTCCAGTCCAGTATCAGAGTGACCACACACTGTACAATGTAGCATTACTGTAGCTGACAGTAGAATTTGGGCCAAGCCCCGTAAAATAATTTTTTTAATGTAATGAACTTTAATCCTGAATCGTTCAGTCTCAACCACAGCAAGACAATGACTCAGCGAGGATTTAATGGCTGCCCCCCCTGGGAAAGGCATGCTAGCAGATACTGATTCATTTATATTGGACACTGCTGTGAAACATCTTGCAGACAAAACTCAGATGAATTACTGTACTTAATACGATTTATGTCATTTATTCATTGCTCAGATGCATTACTCTGAATCTGCTCCCTGGCAGTTTTCCTGGCTAACTGGCCCGGCAGTTATTGGGTACTGAGAAACACGTGCTTTCCTGCCCGCTCTGGCCAGAGGATGACCTGTGATTGCTGCCTTCATCCTCTGCTTTCCTACGCTGGATGACAGATCCGTGTTTTATCATGTACCCACTTAATGGCTCGGAGGGATAAGTGTTCTGCAAGACAAATATCTGTAACAGCACAATAAACAAAGCAACAGCAACTGTACAAACTTTGTATTTTGAATGATTCAAGCGTGGAGTGCTGTGAAGAAGGTTTTGGTCCTCTCGGTTTGTACTACTCAGTATTTGACCGATGGAGATTTTCAATCCCTTCTGGAGTGCCAGGAGCATTTGCAACTCTGCTTCAGCCTCTCTCCAATGTTTTGCCATCTTTTCTACTTTGATTTCCCATCCCTTGGCTGGGCTGGAAACCCAAGTGCGTGCACCATGTGTTTACGCAGCACTAGCTCTGAGCACAGGCAAAGATTGTGGCTGCCTTCAAAGGAGCCCACCTGAAGAGGGCTTTCCTGAGCTAGGAACGGAGAGGGCAGTGGGAGAGAGTGCTCCTGTCCTGCTCCCACCAGCTGTGCTTGGTGGCAGGGCTGGCCAGCCGAGGACCCGAGCCATCTGCCCAGAAGAAGTGGGGGCCACAGCTACTGACTTGAGATTTTGGAGCAAGGCAAGCTCTCACCTGCCCTCATTCAGTGAAGGAGGACTCTGTGTATTAGATGAAATGACTCCAATAACCCACTTGACTGATAGTCCCTTATTTCTTACCCTAATCGAGACTACTTTATGAGGCCTCAGATGCTGGCTCAGTGACTGGGAGAGGGGAAATACCAATAAAACAATAATGATCATGAAATGAAAAGTTCATCAGTAGGAACAATCCTGTACCAGTGTTTTGAGCAAAATGTTCAATCTAAGAAGTGCAATTAACAGCATAATTGATTTTATGTCTCGAAATCATGAAGGCAGAACAAAAAGAAAAGGCGGAGGAAAGAAGGGGAAAGAAAATTAATCATTTGAGTTCCTGCCTTCTCTGTGCTCTTGTATACAATGCTGCATCCAAAGTCAATACACTAGACTAGGTCCAAGATCCTTTAATGCTTTTATGATATTATTTTTGTGACAAAAATTCAGGCCTGAGTGTGCTGGTGCTTCAAATATGTACGTAACATTCTTTCCAGCCACACCCCTGGGATTCGTACTGAGTCTTAAGAAGAAATGGGACTCTCTTCACTCCAGATGCATTGTAAATGGTATGGTAAAATCATATAGTAAGTGTTATTGCAATACCCAGCATCATCCTGATAACAGCAGCATTCCCTGACAAACGCTCATGGGCTAGGTTGTCCCTAGCCTTGGTGTCTAATTAGAGGGAACCTGGCACAATCATGCCAGGACCACTGCAGCAAGGGTTCGAAAAGTGCAAATTGGAGGAAAAAGTAAGATATGGATGGTCTTTTACTTGATAAATTTCGTAGGACCTACAGCATAATCCATTATAGGAAAAGCCTTTTCATCAACTCCTGTCTGACCTTTTCTGCCGCCTTTTTTCAAGCTTCAAGAAGCTGAGCTTTCCCATGCCAGAACTGCTTTCCACTCATACTCTCCCCTCCAATCTCTGCTCCCCTCTGACCTGCTTTCCCATTTCCATGTGAGATGGCTGTGAAGCAAAGTGAAGGGTATGTTTTTCTTGCCTCCAGAACAAGCACCCTGATGCTCATTATCGAAACAGATGTTCATCCTAGACCTGAAATGTCTTTCTTCTGCTTAATTGTATCTCATGGCAGAGACAGTATTACACAGTAACTCATTTTCAGATGCACATTTTCAGCAGACTGACTAAGACACACTGCATCTCCAAGCTATTTTCCTACCCAAGTGTTGAAGCAGTGCAAAGACAAGCAGCTTGTTGCATTTCCTGGTGAACATACCAAGGGCAGCTTGGATTTCTCTCAGTTCGCAGCTCTCCTTTCTTCATTCATTCTTTTTTTTTTTTTTTTTGCATTTTGTTTTGAAGAGATGGTGCTGGGAGCATGACAAATACCTGGCACACAGAGATAGAAGTGAGTTTTGTGGAGAAGTTCAGAGAAATTGAGGACATTGAGAGAGCACCCGTTAATATACCAGGATTAGGGCCCACAAATTCTGTTGTTTCATAAAACTGTTTCCAAGCAAAAATTATATCCTCATCATGTACTGCCACAGAGTGGGAGAGAGAAGAGCTCGTAGTGAACAATCATTCATGCAGTATGTTTAATACTCAAGAAAAAAGCAGAAGTCTGTATTAAGACAGGTTGCAGGATAACGTCTTGCTGATGGCTAGCGGCTGTTACAGTAATACAGATCAAGAGTCTGCACTCAGGTTTGAGAAATGTCAGTGATCCAGTTTTCTGACAGATAATTCAATTTAAGATGTCCTGATTTTTAAGCCCTGACTACTAACTTAGTTCAATTAAGATCTGGTGCTTTTCAGATCATGTATGGGGGATGAGTTGTCCACAGGCAACTTCATTATTCTTTTCAGTGGAATAAAGATGAGGACCGCTGACTGAATGACTTCCTGATTACAAGTAATTTTTTTCTTTCTCTCTGAACTAGACCGCAGAAGGGCTGTTCAGACAGTCTTGCTGTTGGTAACGGTTAGGCAGAGCAGAAACCATCTCATCTGACATTAACGTTTTTATCGTGAGGGTGACCAAGCGCTGGTATGGGTTGCCCAGAGAGCTTGTGGAGTCCCCATCCTTTGAGGTATTCATAAACCAAGACAGGGCAACTGACTCCAGGTAGCCCTGCTTGAACAGGAGGATTGAACATGATGATCTCCAGAGGTTCCTTCCAAAATCAGCCACTCTTTGAACTCTTTGGTTCTTATCCTGTGACACAGGTGTCCTGCAGTTTAATAGGAGGCCACTGTTCTTTCAAGGAGCGGTACCCAAAGGAAGGGACGGCTGTAACCTCTCTTCTATCAGGTAACCTTCTGCACTCTTCCTCGGGAAGATCATTTATCACTGCAAATCAGCCTCTCATTTCATCTTCCCTAATCATATGGGGCTAGACTCCCATATTGGTCCAAAGGTAAACGTTCTCTTCATGAATAGTAAAATGTGCAGAATAGGAAGTATGCTTTAAACCGGGTCTATTTTAGTAAGTACTTTCTTTTTACTTGTGCTGGCTATTTAAGGGGAATGAATACTTATAGGGTCACAGATTCTGTTGCCACAGCAGAATTGTTTGGTATGTAAAAGCAGTTGCATCTGAGAGGATACTTGGTAACCCTTCATTCCCACCACCAAACAAACATCTGCAGTTCTACCGCTAGATAGCAGTATGAAGCAATGAATGCTGCTTCCAAAAATGGCTTGAAATAGCTGGGTAACTAAACGCACCGCATTCACCCATGCTCGGGGAGCAGTCAGGGGAGGAATGGCAGGAGGAGAAAGCAGAGAAAATACTGCCATATTCTTTTTAAATCTCAGCCGCTTTTCTCCTGTCACAATTTTTGATTCATAAATGTTGAATTACCTGCACTTGCTGAAAAACAAAGGGCTCTCAAAATCAAACCGCGAGATGAAGGTAAAACAAGGAGTCCTTTGTTCTCTGCTCTACCAGTGTACGCAGAGGTGTGGAAAAACTTTTCAGGGTACCTCAGGGCTTGCCCCAAAGGACACAGGAGAGTTAACACTAGATACTGTTTCCTACAACAGCTTCGTGAAGGAAGGGGTTGATGCTGGAGGTGGGAGAAACTGCAAAGTCTGCGGGTGGTGGTGCTGGCCCCGCAGGCTGTGGTCATTGCCAGCATTGCCACTGTCCTACACCATCACGTCCTTACATCCGCTGTGTCCCTGCTTTGCTGTTTCCTCTGTGATAATCCATTAAAATCTAATCCATAGTGGAGATAATGGAGTTGTTTTTAGAGAAATACAGTGATTTGCACCAGATGTGCATCTATCTTAATTTACAGGTAATTAATTCATCTCATCCTGGCTAGAGACCAGGTTAGATTGATTGGTGAAATTTATTTGTGTAGTGAAAATTGAGCAGGGATTTGAATTCAAAACCAAGCCAGTCCAGCAAGAGTTGCCAGACAGGGTAACAACTAGTAAACACCAGGACTGTTGAGTTCAAAAGTAGGTCTTAAATCTAAGGGGAAGGGGAGAAAGAGTGGCTGATTTTATGCCTCTCTTCACCGAGGAAAAATGCCTTACATGTTTATTCTAAGTAATGCTCACAGGAAAAACTGAAGAACTGTTCATGCCCTTTAAGTCCTCTTCTTGCTGAGGATAACCACATACAATACCTGGTATTTTGTTCCTTGATGTCAAAAGAAAAAAAGAGTTTTTGACATAATTTTTCTTAAATGCAATGCTCTTTTGCTTTTCAGAGATTTTATGTTTCTACAGAGGTCTCTGCCCCTTAGGTCATGGGTGTTTAAACTAGGAAGAAGCAAAAACCATGTAAGAACTGGGAAGAAGTTGAGTTACAGCACTGCTTTGGAGATGTAGTGACACTTTGCAATGAAGATACCCATATTTCCTGGGAGGGGGCATTTTCACCCCACTCCCTCCCCAGGAGACTCCCTGTGCTCTTCCCATGTCCTTCCAGGCGCTCCAGTGACTGCAGCACGTTCCTTTTCCTCTTCCTGCCTGTCACCGTGGCTGTCCCTGGCAGCCCCAAGATATGGATGTGACACAGATCTTGTGTTACAGTTTTACATCTCCTGCTTGTCTGTCAGCGTGTCTTGAGATACTTATCACTGTAAGCTGCCAGAGTGAATAACCCTGCTCACTTTCAGCACACACGAGCTCACTGGTGGTATTTTTTCCCTTGCCACAATGAGATCATTATGTCCATCACACTGAGACTGCACAAACACATTATTCCATTCTTTTTAATAAGATGTTAAATTATGGCTATAAGAAACATTTTTTGCTTTTATCCCCCCTCACTTGAAGTGAAAAAGCTTTGGTGGAAAAGAAGTAATTTTTTTAGTACTTCTAGCAGGTACTACAGGATACTCATTGGGCTTTTGAGCTCCAACTGTCTTGCCCATGTGGATTATATTGTTAATTTCTCTGAAAACTTGGCAATGAATTTATTATTTTTCTCAATGGACATTTTGCAGACTTTTTGAAGGAGGCAACCATTGGGCTGCTCTGAGCTGGACTTAGAACCACATCACAGCTTACATTCTGTATCTCTGCAAGAACGTGTCAGAACTGTTGCTAGATGCTGTCTTAACAGATGGCATTCACTGCTCTGGCCCTGGGAAAATTTTGGCAACTCATCATGTAAAAGTGTTCCTTGTTGTTGCTGCTGCTTGCAGGATGAGGGAGGACAAACAAGCTGCTTCCCAAAAGTAAGGGTGACTGGTGAGGACTCCGGGTTGCAGTAGGTGTTGCTCAGGAGTGGGCAGCATAGATCTTCCTTGCCTGAGGGCCAGCAAGACTTGTGCACTGCAAGTTCAAAGGAGGAAGGTGGCAGGAGTTGGAGGGAGAGGATGTCAGCCTCCATAGAGAGGATCCTCCATGGTGGGGAAGCCCTGATTGACCCTCCTCTTCTTGCATAGCTCTGAGCCTACTGTCACAGGGAGGCAGAGACAGTTCGCAGTTCTTAAAGATGTCATCCCACGTTCTCTGCAAACTCAAGGAGATATCTTGGTACTGCTTAGACTTTTACATTTTTACTGGGTGCTAAGACCTAGGACTTTGCACCCATGTCTGTGTTGCTTATGCTTTAACCTTTGTGTAAGTGGTTGTATTACTGTGTTTTCAGCCTGGTCGTAGACATTTGATCTATATTTAGCTAAGCAAGGGTAAAGTTGGGTCGCCTTCTAATATTTGAAATTGGATTCAGAGGAAAAGTAAATAGGAACACTTCAAATTCCTTCGGTGCCCTCAGATCTGTGCCCCTTTGACATCCCAGTCTTGCCATGGCTTGTCGAAGGTGCTGGTTAGCACAAGGAATGGGTGGTGGCTGATGACAGGCAAAGCAGAAGTCAGATGAGGGCTTATACTGTGACACTGGTGTATTTTTAAAAAAAACAAGGAATTTCATGTCTGTGCATGCAGGAAACTCGAATCCTTATGGAAAAAAGATTTTGTCCTCAAAGAGAAATCTATAAGAATGCCTTTCTGTTTGCTACACTAAAATATGACTTGTAAAACAGAGGTACATCTCACTGGTGGGACTGGTGTGAAGCAAAGTGGTTGCAAGCTCTCTTCTGTCGGTTTGTTTCTGCAACAGGCAGGAGAGGGATTGCAGGTCTGACTAAGAGGCTTTGAGAAGAAATATTACTCATAGATACTTCAGTGAGATAGATTGCCCTCCTACACCATGGAGAAAGGACACCTGTTTGCTGTGGGCTGCACTAACTGCACTGACTCAGCTATGTGGAAAATTGGGGTTAAAGCACAAGGGACTCAACTGGTCACTGCCAGTGGTCACCCTCCTGCCTGGGGAAGGGATTAATGACAGACCTTCTGCTTAGCATGGCCAAGTTCTTGGTAACAGGAACTTATTTATTTCACTTTATATCCCTGCATGAGATACCTTTTAGCTTTATGTAGTTTATGCCTCTCAGTTATTGTCAATTTGGGATAAATCTGAAGTGCTGTTCCAAAGGTCATTTAATATCAAAGACATAAAATATACTTGCATTTGGAGAGAGGAGGACAACTTCATGAATTCAGGTTCCCTCTTCTCGGGAGCATCTATCTTCTTAGATTGCAGGTGCCACAATGCATCAAGGAAGAGGAATTTCCTTAATAACTGAAGCAAAACTGTTTCACTGCTTTATGGAGAACACTTGCTGCTCTCAGCCCTGCTATGGGATCCTGCTTGCTCTGGGGAGGAGGAAGTGTGCAGTTAAACTTTCCTCTAAACTCCTGTGCTTGAAAGCAGCAGCAAAATCCTGCAGGTTTTAATTTATGTTTTATTTCATGTTTCTTTCTCCTTCTCATTCCTGAATCAGCCCTATGGATTGCAAGGGATTTGCTGTGGCACTGATCCTAGAGCTTGATAGAAGTACATGGTATCGATGGTCTCTGCTACCTGTCCGGACAGGGCCAGGTTATCCAGCCCTCTTGGCCATGTCCTGGGCCACAGGCAGGCTTCTAAATGCTGCCAGGCATGGTGAGAAGCGGGAACATCCTTCTGCAATAACTTAACAGTCTTGGAGTTCGCTTCCCTTGTGCTTGTGTAGACAGCTGTGAAGTTCAAACCAAGCTCTGAATATTTGGGCAGGTTTGTAGAGGGAAAAGCCTTTTGAGCCAGAATTTTCTTCTATAGGCAAAGGCACGGACTTTGCCTCCAGCTGCCTTCATGAGCCCTGATCATCTGCTAAGTAAGATGAGGCCTGACTCTACATACTCCCAAGATGGGAGGAGTTTGTATTATCAAATGCAATGCCGTTAATGCCAAAGGAAATAAGGGCTTATAGGCACTGGCTCTAAAGCAACAAAAGCCATTTTATGTCTAAGCGTCTGCCACACTGAAATCAACAGGCATTTAAGTGTCAATGGGAGCAATACCAGAGTGTTTAGCATAAATTGATCGCTTCTGGGTCTCAGATCTCTGGAGGTCTCTTCCATTTACAACACTGGGGGTGCCAGTTCCTCTGAAGCACAGGGTAGGAATTATTACCAAACATGAGAGGCTAGGTCAGATGGACTAAATGTTACGTCCAGTATTTTAAAGGTTTTGGTTGAGGTTTGCTAGGAGAGCTAATAAACAGTAGCTGTAAGAGTGACTGTTTCTTAAGAACCGGACATTGGTGTTTAATTTGGGCCTCAAATATGTATCTGCTTTTCTAATGACATATTATCCTCAAGTAAATTTGTAGACTTTGTTTGATGAGGTGAATTCCACTTTTCATTACTGATGGTCTGCATGTAGTAGACACGGTAGCAAAGCCAATATGCTGGCTAAAATACTATTTTAAGTACTTCTGTGGAGTTTTTCTCTGGCTTGGTTTGATGAATAAAGCTATTGAGGAGAAAGGAAGCGAAAAACTTGGGTACACAAAACAGCAATTTGCTTGACTGTTTGCTAGTTTTCAGCTAGAATATTAATGTGAGTTCATCACAGTTCAAATGATATGGAAGGGGGGAAATCCGTAGGGAAAAATATAGTCATTGCTATTGGGGATTTAGTAAGACTTTATGCAGGTACGATCCCATCCACATCTTCTGTCTATTTTCAGGGACTGTGTAAATACAAAGGTATCTAAATTCATACCTATCCTGGCCTGGTTACTTTCGCCACTCTCTGGAAATTCTCTTTCATGGAGAAAAACACTCCCAAAACCAAACCAAACCCCACAAATGGAAGAGAAGACCAAGACTAAGAATTCCTCCTAAACAAGAAGGGTCAGACACCTACAACATTGAGGAGTCAATGCCTCAGTGACTTAAATCACAGGCACTGTTTTCCAGCCATTGGGCCCATTTCAAGGAAGGAGAAATGGGGTTCCAAATGTAGAATTGCTGGAAATCCCCATGGGGAGGGACATTTCAAAATTATAGTCACAAAAAGATTGGTTGGTTTGTTTCTTAAGGGATCTTTTCCACTTATTATCAAAGGCTTTTAAGTCTTCTAGGCTCTGCTCAAGAAAAAGCTCTGAAAAGCTGAACAGTGGACTGTCTGCTGCATGTACCAGAACGAGTAACCCCTACCCTCTTGGATAATGCTTTCTGTTCCTGTAGAGGCAGGAGGGAGATGAGTGGTTCGTTTCTTATTCCTCCGTCTAATGGATTTCTCGGTACAACCCTGATAGGGTCAGTTTTTGGGTCTTGTTTTACTCAGAGGTCCTGTAGCCCTCAGGATCGGTCAGGGCAGGATGGACACATGACAATGTCTTTTCCGCCAGACTGACCTGCTGAGTGGGTGTAGTTTGGACACGTAGAGCTAGGGCACGACATTGCTGGAAGAGCGCAAGGTGTGCTGCAGAAAGAAGCTACGCTATTGGTATATCTACACCAGCTTTGGCAAACAGCCAAAGGTTTGAGGAAGGTAAGGGTCATGTCGGCAGGACAGATATGTCAGGTGAGACAGATGACTTGTCTGAGAGCCTGCTCTGTCAAGGCTTAACTTACTGCGTCAGTTTCTAAAGCATAAGGTGGGGAGGGGGAAGTGGCTTAGGGAGCCTGGGAGCTGGCTGCTAGCCAGGAGGAGAGCCCTTGAATGAATAAAATATGCTTACATTATAGCTTCAGCTTCTTGTTAAACACTCACCAGATGGTTCTAAGTGCTGGCCTATAAACCCCTTCCCACAACAAAATCCACTGCACATGGGAATACTTGTTTGTGAAAGGGGGGAAATTTACAAGTCCTGTGGTGCTCAGCTCCTGAACTGATGGGAAACATCGGAGGCGGGGTATTAAACCTCGGCTGTGGCAGCATTTCATCCGCGGTGCTGTTACCACTGAACCACGAGTGAAATGATGTGCTCCACCTGGTACCAGCAAGTAACCAGCCACTAGTCATATTCACCTCATATACACTTCTACTTTAATTGCCCAGCATCTGTGCTGTTACCTTATTCCCTGCAGCCTGACAAGGAGTTAAATTACTTCACATTGTAAAATGAGGCAAGGCATCATGTCCGAAGTTAATATGGCATTCTGGTTTAAGGTCTCAAGGTGGACTCACATTCCTGGGGAGGAACATACTCCATAAATGCTTCTGGAAATCTTTTCTCAGCTGTAAGGCTGTGGATCAAGAGTTAGTCTGTGCCTTCTATGGGTAAATCAGCAGCACCTCTTGGATGGTTGCCTTGGGTCTGTACTGACGTTTTTGCGAGCCTGTTTTGCCATACTTCACAAAGTGGGGCAGCACAGACTTGAAGCAGAGCCTCCCTCCATCCCACCCAGGAAATTCTCATTTCGGAGTTGCTTATCCAACAGAACAGACACCTGAGCTGTGCAAAACTGAAAAGCCAGCAGCCCACGTGAGCATCAAAGAGAGATTAAATGCTGCCAAGAAGATGAGAATCTTCTACCTGAAATGATGTATCCGTCCTTGCTGATGGCATTTAATCTCCATTTGTCCCCCACAAAAGGAGGAATAAAGAAATTTTCAGTTGCTAAAGCTTTAGCAAGCAGGTCTAGTGAGAAAAGAGGAAGATTCCAGAGTCGCTGCACAAGCACTCTGTTGTGGTTTAACCCCAGCTGGCGTCCAACGACCACACAGCTGCTCACTCAAATCCTAATTCCAAGAGAGCAGGAATAAGTGACCTCTTTCACTTCACTGAGGCCTAAATGTCACCCTAACATTCAAGAAAACTGGAGAATTACTTTATTGCGAGGACACTGCTTGCTTTCGATACATTTCAAATAGAGCAGCTGTGGGGTTTTCCTTGGTGCTAAAGGTCTGTATAGCACTAATCTCCTTTGAATCCTTTTCCAAACAAAGAAGTTAAGAGAAAGCTTAAATCCTTCCAATTTCAAAGAATTTTCTTCATCAATTTAAAAGTTAAGCTTTAGTAGGTGTGGGAGAAGTAGTGAGAACAGAGAACTCAGCATATTCGAAGATCAATTCCATAGGATGTATGCATCAAAAGGAAAAAATAAACAACCTTCTCATTGAGTATAAAATAGAATTTGCCTTTTTTTTTAAAAAAAATCTGAAGACGTCTTATGAATTTGATAATGCAGAAAGAACTGGATGTTCTTTGCAAGAGCTGGGTTAAACCTGAAAACCAGGCTGGCTTGTGAATACAAGTAAAACACCCTATTTCAGGTTTAATAGGATTCATTGCTTGTTTCCACATTTCTTTCTGTCCTGAATCTGTTTTGAGAAAATGCAGTCTGAACCTGGTGATAACAGAAGGATATAAATCTATTTTAATTAAAAATAGAATCACAATCCCCTAAAGCAAGACAATAAACCATTCTCTTGCACTGAACATAAGCTGACCAGATTTCTGGATGACAAATCTAGGGTATTGTGGAGCAGGTGCTGTGAAGTCTTATCAGAGATTGGAGGAAGAATGTTATGCTGACAAGAGAAAAAGGTTTATTACGGCTTTACATACAAGTAAGCAGAAATATCTGAACACAGCATGGCTTTATGGTAAATAATTACATGTCTCAGATTCTAAAATCTAAGGGGAATATCAAGAAACTTCAGTTTCCACAGACATCCATCTGAACAGTATTAGAGACATAGCTCATTTAGAGACCTACTAACGTTAATATATGTGATAAATAAGCCAAATAAAAACTACTGTGAAAGCTACCCCTGGTGTTAGGTAATTTGGTGTGCGAGGAGTGTTTTGACGATGTTTCTCAAGCTAGAATCCCTCTGGTCTTAAAAGTGTGTTAACCATGAAGGGACGTGGCTCTTGCCAAGTGTAACTGTGCCCAGACCAGATTTATTAACATTGTTTTTTTTGAGTTATCCTTCTTGCTCCTTGAAAGCATACGTGTCTGCACAGTGAGGATGTTTCTGTGGGGAATACTCCTTTCACAAAGGTATGCGTGGGGGAAATAACAAGGAAAACGTGCCAATTCATGTGTTGAATGGGAGTATGTGTGGGGAGAACTGTCTAACATCCTTCTCTACCCACTTGCTGCTTTCGATCCTGATGTTGCCACAGCAGAACAAAGCCACCATGCAGTTTTGTTCTCCCCACCGCCAAACTCTGCCAACTTGTATTGCAGCCGCAGCCACTCCTTGGCTGTCTCCAGCAGCTGCTGGGAGTTCAGCTGTCAGGGTTGTGTCCGTGTGTGCTCCGGATCCAGCGGGCGTTTGCGCATGTGCTGAAGTGCTGCTGGTGAGAAATCCCACCAAAGTCAATTGGATGCATGTGCTTAAAGTCCATCACACACACGAATGCTCTTCCTTGGGAATGATGCCTGCTGATAAATGAAATGCATTAATCCCTTTACTGCTCAATATCATCATTCGGAAGTTCTTCTTCTGCCGCTTTTGGAGAACTGGGTAACTGTGTGACGTTGTCATCTCTTAAACATGGTTTCTGCTGCAGCAGTCTGTCTGAGTTGTGCTGCCCAGGGTGCTGGTGGGAAGAGGAGAAGCATGGGGGATGGCATGGGGGGGTGTAAGAGAGCTTGCTGGTGGCTTGCCAGACTGCAGAGCACTTTTCCCACTGTCCTTGGAAGGGAGTGGAAAAGGGGACCTGGTAAAGGAAGAGCTGGAGCCTGAAATAAATGACAGGGAAAGAGATCTAGCTTTGGGAAAGGAAAGATGGGATAGTGGGAGGAACGGTAAGGAAAAGAGAGCTAAAGGAAGCGGAAACAAAGTGATGTGGAGGAATGGACCACTGATGTGGACTGGAAGCTGACCTGGTAAGAGACAGCATGACAGGAATGATACTGAAGGGAGGGTGAGGCAGAAATGAAGGGGATCTGTGTAAGACTTTTGAAGGGGGCTTCAGTTTGACACTGCCTGAGGTGTGCTCCTTGGGGCAGGAGAAGAGAGCAGACCTTTGACTTGAGGGACAAATCGCAGAGAGATAGAGACTGGGTGTGAGAGCAAAGCAAAATAACTTGCTTTAGGCTATACAAGAGCCGAGTGACAGCTGAATATCCCAAACACTTATAAACATGCGTGTCCTGCCTCTCCTCTCTATAGGGGCAGTGGTGGCTTTTGGTTCTCTCTACCAGTAACACTTTGTTTTCTTGGCAGAAAAGGGATGACTAGAAAGTCAGGGAGCAGACGGAGGCTTTTTTCCCCCCTGATGATTCTGAGCTAGTAGAAATTTGTAGCTGGATCTAAAATTATCTCCAAGCAAGCCTGGAAGGAAAATACTGTTGTCGTGAGTTGCATTTTCTGTGTGATTCCTTTTCTTTTTTTTTTTTTTCTTTTTTTTTTTGATAGATTTCATTATAAATCATGAGGAGAAAGGCAATGCTTTGTGGCTCCATGAACTGGAGTCATCATATTCTAAGTGACTAAGGAACAGAAATTTTTGCTTCTGTTACTGTGAAGCATTCGATTTTGCCTACATCCATGCCAGGTGCTTGAGAGAAGGAAGAAGTACCATACGAGTCTTCACAGCAACAGGGAGCAGAGCTGATATATATAGTGTGTGAGGGAGTGAAGAGGTGGGGGTGGCATTTGGAGGCAGAAGGACTGCACAGACACATTTACGTGCTCCAGGCAGGAGTGAATCCTCAAAGGTTATCCATGATCTGTCTGATGTCCATAAGAAAGTTTCTCCACAGATCTTGCTGGCCTGAGCCCGTCAGGCACATGAGGAGGGCAATGCTGGTCCCATACATGGAAGTGCCAGTAAGGTCATCTTCTCCTCTCTCCATAAACCAGGCAGAGAAGAGTTGCAGACCCGATTCTGCCAGAGCTTGTCAGTTTTCCAAGCTTAAGCCTATCTTGTTGGACAGATGATTGTCGGAATTGGTTTCCTTCTCTCCTAAACTTTATTTTTAGATAAGTCTTCCCCCTTCCCAATCTCAGGTTTTGTCCCTATCATCCATTGCTTAGCACAAGGGTACTGCTAACATAGCCTACTCTTCTTTGTTTTGCCCAGCACTTGGCACTTTGAGTTAGCCAAAAATTATACATATTTTCCTTTTTCTGTCAGTTCAGTGCACAGGTCTACAAGTCCTGAGAAATTTCCTCCAAATTGCTAAAGCAATAATTTCACAGATCAAGATATGCAGCAAGTGAAGTCCTTAGTGATGTGTATGATTTCATTAATTCAATAATCATAATAGGACAGTTTCAAAATCATAATAAGACAGTTTCAAGTCACTTTTTTGGAGAAGAAAAAGAAAAAAGGATGCTTTAAGCAGCAGAAATAAAGTAATTCAATAACCATCCTCTTTCTTAGACTAAGATTCTCGATCTTGCCACTAGTGTGCTGTCTCCAAACCAGAATTAATCTCTTTGCAAAATCCTTATCGGAAGCCAAAACCAATTAGTGTAGACAAAAGTAATAGTTTAACAGAAGACTTCTGTGGTGCACAGGAATCTGTGAACTGTTCTCACTTCAGTTCTTGCAACTTAAACTTTGCAAAGTTTATCTTTAACAATTAGATTTGAAGGAACTTCAAGTTACTGGGTTTTACGTGCATCAGTTTGCTGGAGTACAGGTCAAAATTTTTTGTGAAAAAACAGAGCTTTTCACTATGTCCATGTAAATCATGCTATTGCCAGGCTCATTCAGACTTTGTCCTGGTCTAACTTTGGAGCTTTGAATGCTGACCAGACACAGTAACACTCCAGGCCATGTGGGTATAAGCACGATGCCCACAAAACGGCAGCTCTGAAAAGAACTAAAGCAGGAAGAAGATGGTATGGCCTCCTGGCTGTGACTTTTCATAATTTGGCCTGGGTTGCTCTTGCCTCCTGTGGTGCTGAATAAAGCACATTTGTTTTTTGTTTTCTCTGCTGTGATCTGGCTTTATTTTTGTTTGTGGTCTCTACCTCTGGGATGCCTGACTCACTGAGGTGACTGGATGTCGTGTTTATGGTTGCAGTAACAGATTGTAAATTCATGGAAAAAAAAGTAATAAAAAGAATATATACACACATATGTATGTACGTACGTTCCTTCCAAAAGTTGGGCATTTATCATCACCAGTAGACTGAGAGGAGCGTCTGAGGTGGGAGAGCGCAGAGAAGGGAGGGAAAGCTGCTGCATTTGTGTCATTACAGCATTGAATTATCCTGTTCTTCTAGATGTGACTGACCAGAGATAGAATTTCTAATTTTCAGAAATCAAACTTGTCTCAGAAAGCTCTAAAGTGGGAGTCAATCCATCCATTAGCTTTTTGTTAGATATGCTGTTTAGACCACAAGTTAATTTGGTAGGCACAGTGGGACTCTCATCTCTGTTGGTGATTGTAGAAGCTATCTGACAGAGTAACAGTTGTGCAAATGCCCTATTTCTTGCCTCACTTACCTTTTTTTTTTAATGCTAGAACACAAATTATTCCTAAATCTTTTAAAGCTGTTCCTATTACAGTGGGTATCAAATTTATTCATGCTTTCTTGACAGTTTCTATTACTTTGATACTATTTTTGAAGCACTTGTGTCCAATCTTCTTCAAGGTATTTGAGTGTTTAACCTTTGAAGAGTTTGGTGCCTAAGCATACTGGATAACTTTTCTCTTCAGAATAATCTCTTGAATTTAAAGAGACTAATCAAATGTTGTTGTTCATGTCTACATATCTGCAAGGTATCGTTCAGTTGTATGATTCCTCTAATGCATTGGTCTACAAGGTATAGCTAGTACTCATGAAGGTTAATTTATGAGTGTGTCCCCGTATGATTTCAGCTAGTATTTATGCATTTGGAGGTGAGACTTTGATTTCCCTAGATATAAAGAGATTCATATCCTTCAGGAGAACACCTTATGTAAGCTTGCTGTTATTATTCTCTTACTGGAACAGCACGAACCATTGGTTTTAATAAGGGGATTAAGTAAAATAGGCATACTTTACTTGGCTACGTTGCCTGGGAACACATTTCCATACAAAGCTGTTCTGGAAGATCCAGTTAGTGTGTGGTGTGTGTTTAAATACGTTCCTACTCAGCATTTAAATATAGATTTAATGAGTGCCTATCTATCTGATTTGTTGAACTGAGGCCACAGTCATTAAACAAGGTGGTAACAGGCGACTACAGTTCGTCTGGCGGGCTATCAAGCCCGTGTATTCCCTGTGGAGCCAGGGTATACTTACTTAACAATAAAATGTTCCTCTTAGTGAGGGAAAGATACATCGTGGGTTTTAGGAGCATGAGAAGGCTATTCACATCTCTTCACATCATCCTACGCTGTCAAGAGGTGGTGATGGTTCTAGTTTTGATATCTCAAATCTCTTCTTTGTAGAGACTCAATTAGGAATTTAATTAAAAAAGGAGACAAAAGGAAATAGCGTGTCTTCCCTAGAGGAATATTCCTAACACTGAATGTGTGGTCACAGAACAGACGGGAAAAGGAAGCGACCAAGCATGGGAAGGCAGCAGCTACTGGAACGACTGCCAGGGTACGGCCTGTTCCATACTGTCAAGTGCTACTCAGCTCTGTGCCCTTGCACAATACTTGGGATTTTTTTGTTTGTTTTTCCTTTCTCAAGGAAGATGACTTTCCTCCAAATAAAGATATTATTCAGGTTTCCCCCCCCTCCTTCTATGACAGAAGTAACTGTTTCTGCTGTTGGAAGCTGGAATTAACAGAAAACTATTTGCAAGTGTAAAAATTAGCAAAGAGCTCTTGTAAATGGAAAATCCCAGCTGAGCTGTTTAAAAAGATTGCCCCTCCTTACTTTTGAAACTATTCTTCTGACTAAGTCTATATTTAATCCTTCTGTCAGAGAAACTAATAGTTTGGGGGAAAAAGTTGCAAGAAGAAAAACTGCACTAGTGGAGTCTGTTATATAGACTAGCTTGTAATAGAGACCTTTCCCTGCTGAGAACCTGATAATCCTTTCAGATACCTGTGGTGGAGGTGCACTAACCTATATTCCTTAGTGCTGCTCAACAGGAACATGTGCCTGCAAAACCACACAGATGTAATTGCAGAATCACAGAAAGATTCAGATTTGGAGAAAGCCTAGTCCACCCCACAAGCTCAAAGCAGAATCAGCTAGAGCATGTTGCTCAGGACCTTGTACAATTGCCTTTTAAATATCTACAAAGATGGAGACTCTTCAGCCTCTCTGAGCAACCTCTTCCGGTGTCTGACCCCCCCCACATTAAGCGTGACTGGGGGAAGCAGAGGCGAAGGATCACTTCTCTTGACATTCTGGCAACACTCTTCCAAATGTAGCCCACGATTACCATTTTGCCACAAGGACACATTGTTGGTTCATGTTTAATTTGGTGTCCACCAGGATCTCCAGATCCTTTTCTGCAAAGCTGCGTTCCAGCTTCTTGGCCTCCAGTGTGTACTTGTGCCAGAGGCTACTCCTCTCCAGGTGCAGGACTTGTACAACAGGCCAAAACTGTTGGCCCCAGTGTCATCCTTTGAGGTACATCACTAGTGACTGGCCTCCAACTGCCCTTCATGCTACTGATCACAATCTTTTGAGCCTGATGTTTCGTCCAGTCTTCGATTCACCTCATTGTTCACTTCTCTAGTTTGTATTTCAGTTTGTCTTTGATGATATTATGGGAAATAGTGTTGAAAGCCTTTCTGAAGTTGAGATAAACAACATCCACTGCTGTCCCCTCATCCACTATTCTCATCGTCTGCTTGTAGAAGTCTATCGGGTTGGTTAAACATGATTTTCCTCTTCATAAGTCCATACCAACAACACCCAATCACCTTCTTGTCCTTTATATGTTTGGAAATGGTTTTCAGGAGGACTTGCTCAGGGATGGAGGTGAGGTTGACCAGCCTACAATCCCCGAAATCCTTCTCACCCTACTCAAAGACAGGAGTGACCTTTGCTTTCTTCCAGTCCTTGGGAACCTCTCACAATCACCATGACCTTTCAAAGATAATTGAGAGTGGCCTTGCAGTGACATCAGCTCTCAGCACTTACGAGTGAAACCTGTCAGGCCACATGGACTTGTGTATGTCCAGACTGTTTAAATGTTCCTTACAAGATCCTTGCCCACCCAGGGTAAGCTTTGTTTGCTCTAGACTTTCTTACTGGTCTCTGGGGCCTGGGATTTCTGAAGGCTGAACTTATCAGTAAAGATGCAGGTGAAAAAGGCAGTGAGTACCTTTGTCACCAGCTTCCCCTCCTCTTTCAGCAGTGGGTCCATGCTGCTGTGGAATGCAGGTCCATGCACCTGCAGAAACCATTACAGCCCCTTGCCAGGTTCAACTCCAGGTGGGCTTTGGCTTCCCTAACCCTGTCCCAGAATGCTCAAACAGTGTCTTTATATTCTTCCTGGGTCTTCTGATCCCAGTTCCACCTCATGTGAGCTTTCTTTTTATACTTCAGTCAGGAGCTCCTTGGTCACCTCTGTGGGCCTGTTGGTGCTCTTCCTTTAGCATGGGTAAAGATATCCTCTTTGAAAAGCAAGGAGCACAGGGAATGTAATTTCAAGGGGAATAAATCTACTATCTGCAACTTCCATAATAAAATAGGATATTTATAAATTGTGTTCTGGGGGTCTGATTTATGGGAAATGACTGAAAGGATAAATGAACACAGTTTTCATGAGGTGCACTGTTTTCTGCATGTTTGGGACAAATTTATCTCTTAGTTCATGCATCTTCCAGCAAAGATAAATTAAACCTGGCAATAAACTTTTCATACTCCAGACTTACAATGACAAAGTTGATCCTCTTGCCTTCTTGTATTACAGCAATCTTCCTCCAATTTATCCAAAACTATCTTCAGCATCAAGTAGCATCAAAATGTGTCTGGCTACTGTTAATAATAAACCCTGAGTCAGCTGTAGAGAGGCAGATTTCAAAATCAATGAAGCTAAGTGGAGTGGAGAAGAGAAAAATAGTCCACATAGCAGCTTTTTGACTTTGCAATCTGACTTGGTGAGTAGAAGTCATAAATTTGTGGACAGACGAAAAGCAAAAGATGGTGAAATGCCAAAAGCTAGATTGTGAAGCCTGTTTGAACCAACCAGCACACAGCCTTTTAAGGGAGAGCCTAAGTTTACAAAAAAACTAAGACAAAAGGTGTGAGTTATCGTTGCCAACTTCACTGTGTTCACTGTAAATGTGCTGTTAAAACTTATGTAGTACTCAGTCAGTTTCAAAAGTTGATAACTGTGTTTTCTGCTGGTTTTTTTGGGTCTAGCTCAATGACTCAGATGCTGAGACACAGTGTCTGTTTTCCAGATTGAAGCAATGAACAAGGGTTGCTCATAGCTTAACAGATCAACTTGCTTCAAACACCAATAATAAAAGGCTACCTATTTTTTTTTTAAATCTATGACCCGTGCAGATTCCTTGCGTAAGTTTTAGCATGGTGCCGACTCATGTGAGAGTGCGCATGATGGGGAAGGTGTAGGATGTTTGTCAGTGCGTCTCCTCCTGGGGGTCTCCTTTTCAGTGCAGAGACCTGTGAGATGGCGTGATCCCCACCAAAGCATCATGTTGTGGCTGCTCAGCTGTTCTGTGATGGATCAATCGATCTGTAGCCAGATATCTGTGATCACTGGCGTCAGGGAATTGGCAAATTGCAGCACAGAGTGTGGTCATTACCTATGAGGAAGGGCTGTTGCAGTTTGACCCGAATTAATGCAGTTGATGATTTAAGGAAAATTCTGCATTCACAGTGCAGAAGGGGTGGAACTGAATCTCTTCTTTGGGGGAATGAAGAGAAATATTGTTGCTTCTCCCATCAAATTGGTTTTACAACACATGATAGCAGAACCAAAGCACCAGGAATGCCCAGCGAGAACAAGCAATGTAAACTACATGGCATAAAGGTATTTTACAGCACATGACTACGTATGGAGCCTGGACCTAGGCTTTAGGTAATCTTTCAGCATAGCTGATGTAGATATTTCAGTGGGTTTTTGATTTCTTTTTCCTTTCACATGTTTCTTTATGAGGGTTCCCCAGTGAATCCATGCCACAATGCATCCAGTCCTACAGCAATTGCGTTATGGCAGAACATGCCATTAACATTAATATTTGTGTAAGAGCCTGGTATTGACTATTCTGCATAGTTGCATAAAAGGAAACATCACTGCCTGCTAGACCTTCCCATTTACTAGCAGCAGTTATTTGATCTGATCTGTACCTTGGACTCTTGATAACATATCCTGACAGTCAGTAGGAATCCCACTTAAAATACTAGTATTTGTAACACTACAGTTAAAACTTCTTGAAAATATTGATTCCTTTTCTTTAATTTTTAATTAGAATTGCGGACTCTGATCCTGACAGGCCTCTTGACTTTCACCAGCTGTTCAGTGGTGTTATTGTATGAAATTTCATTTGACTGCCCAGGTGAAAGAGAGAAGAGGCGTGGGGCCTTATCATATGCTCTAGCTTGATGTCTGACTGTAAACATGCAGTGTATGGAGACACTTGCATCATATGGTCTCAGTAGTGGTGGCTGCAGAATTGGCTTTTGAAGACATTAATAAAAAATCACTGTGCTTTTAGGGATCCAGGTTAAACAGTTTGTTAATGTACTGCAGGATTTCAACATTTTTTAGGAATCCATGACTGTTCTGAAGTTATAGTTATTGGTTGCTGCTGAATTTTGGATTATGTTCTTTCCAAAAGGCAATTTGTGAAGTACATTTTTCTGTGACCATCAGGTCTTTGCTTTTCAATATCAGGTATCCCATATAAACCACTGGGAGATACATTATACAGAGAATAGACTGACCTTTCATTGGCTTGACAAGAGCTTTAACAGGAAGGAAATATTTCTTCAAACCAGTTCTGGCATATGTAATAAGAATCCATTTTAAATTTGGACCACAAATCTAGCTTTGGTCAAAAGCTTGCCAGACACAATGAAATAGTAATCTGTTTGCTGTGTAAAATCTGGGTAGTCAGTAAATACAAGAGCCGCTCCTGGATTACGTGAGGACTTGTGGCTAAAGACAGTGCTCAGAGTCCTGGATGAGGAGGCTCAAAATGCGTATGCTTTATTTTTGGCACTGTCATCAATTTGCTGTCTGATCCTAGGCAAGCTGTTTATGCCACAGTGTTCATACGTGGATCCTCAAGTCTGCATTTAATTAACTAAATAAGCAGTCTGATTTAGAAGCATCAATGCCTAAATTTAATAATCTTTTTCTGAGTTGCCAGAGGCATTATGAGGAGTAATTAATGTACATAAAGCACTTCATGATATTTTCTTTACCTGTCTACATCTTTATCCAGATTTTTATGCTATGCTGATGAAAGATTCTAAGTTGAAAGTAATTACTGTATGTATGAAGAGGTGACTGAGAAAGCCTAATAGCATAATTACCTTTATCAATAGATTTTCTTGAGAGCAACTCTTTGTTGTCCTCCTTTGAAGACAGTCATGATTAGAGCTGATTTTATTTGCATGATTCCTCTTCTGAATAAGACTGGTTTGTGAGGATGTAAGTGATAAAATGCCATTACAGGAGACTGGAACAAGTCTGATGCATTTGCAGTTGATTGAGGAAAACAGTTCTGTGGAAACGAAACCATCTTTCTTTGAACAAAGGTGCAGGATGCTCTTGCCTGGCTCTTCTTCCTTCCCATCCGCATCCTATGTCCCCTGTTTAGTCAAAGTAACCAAGTAATCTTTAGTTAAAGACTTTTGACTCTGAAGATCATGGCAAAAACACAAGGCTTATGTCAGGTTTATCTTAGGCAACTGGATAAGCCCATTTGTTCTCCCAAGTGCTAAGCAGGGCATGGGAGAAGGAGGAGATGTGGCTTTGATCTTCTGCCTGCTCCTTGTGGCCATGGTGGAAGTTTGCCCAGTGTTGCCCCTCCTGCAGACTGTCATCCCGTGTCAATCTTCCTTTTTCATCTATCACTTCATGACATTTTTTACCTTCAATGGAGAGGATTTCAGGGATGATGTATGTACTCAATGCTGCAAGTAATTTGGCCATAGACTTCCTCCTCGTGTCCATACAAGGCTTGACAAAGCTCAGGCCACAGGCTCCTCGGACTTCTCCAGCATTACATGTTCAGATCTTTAGTAAAAATGAGACAGTAGTGTTTAAAGGGGATAAAAGTGCTGAATGAAGAAAGATGCTACATAAATGCAACTGTCTGCCGTACCCCCAGAAGCAACTGCAGCTTAGTCCAGCTCCAAACTGCACTAGTCGGTCCTAGGCCAGGCCCAGGCTATACAACCCGGTGCTGTGTAAAGGCCGAACAAAGAATACCCATGGCATGCTTTAGTCTAGAACTGAGTTTGTAGGTCGTCTTAAAAAAAAAAAGTAATAAAAATTATGACTTGCTATTAAAATTTCAGAGGAGGACACTAAGGCAAGCAATACACTTTAGAGCAATTAAAAGACAAACAGAACCGCTTGGGGGCATAAAATGCAAATAAGTCCCAGATGTATGGGTAGTGACTGGGGTTATAAACGCAGAGACAGTTCCTATTCGCTAGAAGGGGGAGGCTATAGAACAGCCTGAGTGTATTTCTTTGCTTCCTTGCTTCCTCTGTGTCCTGATCAAGGAAAAAATTTTGATAAACAACCTGATGTCCAATCTCACAACTTCTGGCTGTCTAGCTGTCATAAGAAGGCAGCAACAGCCAAGCACTTACTGCACCTCACAGAACTCACAGTGGAGAAAAATAGCTTAAATTCTGCAACTGCAGAAAAAGCTTCCTCTGTATTAAACTGTGGAAAACAAACAAAGCAAGCTGTGATCTCCAAATAACACTTTTTCCCTTCCTAGGTCATTACAAGTGCTTCTGTCTGACCTTGGTTTACTAAAAATTATGTTCTTGCTTCCCTTTCTCTCTCAATAGGAATAACACCTTTCTGAGTCATTTACCCAGTACTTATTGCATGGGAAAGTCATAAGGAAACTGGGCAGGTTTGGGGTCTGTTCCCTGGACTACTTCAGGGTTTGTGTTTTGATTCAATAATAATATGAAATGTGTTAACAATCCGGAAAGCACGGCTCTTCTCCCAGGAGAACAACTGAACCTCTGTGCTCCAAAATCAGTCTTTTATTTATTTGCTCAGTGTTAGAAACATTTCCAGGTATTGAAACATGCCCAGCTATACCTGGAAATTGTTATAACAGTTCTGTACACAGTTTTGACCTGGTGCAGATGCCACTCTCCCAAACAAGTTTTGGATGTGGTCTGGGAGATAGCATGGACCAGAGACCGTTTCCAAAAGGCAACCTGGCTGCAGCCACCCGGGTTAGGAAGGCAAGTGTTTAGTAGTTAAGACGTGAACTGTTTCATGTCAGAAAGTGCCAGAGAAAGGCACAAAGACATTTAATGTAGGGGTCTAAAAGTCAGCTGGCATCCTCAGTTGTGCCACGGCTCAGTGTCGTGGTTTAACCCCAGCCAGCAACTAGGAACGTGCAGCTGCTCCCTCACTCCTCCCACCCCCTGTAGGGTAGGGAGAAGAGGGAGAAAAGGAGAGGAAAGAAAAAAACCCTCAAGGATTGAGATAAAGACAGTTTAAGAGAACAGTAATAGAAGAGGAAAATAACAATAATACTAATGGTAAAAGAATATACAAAGTAAAGTGATACAACACAACTCACTCTCACCACCTGATGATCGATTAGCCCAGCCCATCCCAAGCAGCAACCGTGCATCCTTGCCCCCCCGCCAACCCCCATTTGTAGACTCAGCTTGATTTTTTGGAATATTTTTTGGCCAGCTTGTCCTGTCTATGCTCCCTCTCAGATTCTATGGGAAGCTGAAAAAAATCCCTGAGTAATATAAACAACACTTAGCAAAAACTAAAAAAAAATATGTGTTATCAACAGTATTCAACATTCTTTTATAATAAATCCAAAACAGAGCAGCTACTAGAAAAAAAGTTAACTCTATCCCAGCTGAAACCAGGACACTCAGTTCTGGCAGGATTCGACAGCCTGGGAACTGGGATAGTGTCCTGGGAAGGAGCAGGTGTGGATCTATTTGTAGAGTCTGTACAAATTTTAAAAAATGTGATTCCTCATTGCATAGTCTATTCAAAAACTGGCACTGACTCCAGTAGACTTTATATCTACCTGTACAGCAAATGGAGCAGCCATTTTATTTCAGTATCTGTTGCTTTGTTTATTTGTTTGTTTTCCCCAAAATGTTTTCTTCATTATAGAGTAATGAGGCCAATTTGTACTCTAACTTTCTACATCGATCTTAAAATTTAAATAAAAAAGTGTAACAATCTCTCCAGATTACTGGAGATTATGTTTTATTTGTAATCTACTGTTGTCAGAACATTCCTGATAAATCTTTTCTTCTACACTACTTGACGTTGCTATATTTAACTTAGAGCAATGTGCTTCAAAAAGGGTGGGAACCAAGTGGATAGAGCTAGAAGAAAGGCAGCAAGAAGGGTCATGTTATCCAGACCTCTGATCAATGAAGAAAGATTGAAAGAATTGGATTTGGAGAATAGGGAGAGAGAGACAAAAGTCTTCAAATGTACTAACATCTGCTGCAAAGACAAAAAAGAACAATCCAATCCCCATTTCTGTGCTGAATAAAGCAGGAAGCAACGGGCTTAAATTCTGAGAGGGCAAATTGAGCACCAGATAAAACTTCGTAACAAAAGGAGGGTCTGGAATGGATTGATTAGAACTGCTGTGGGCTTTCTGTCACCACCTTTTTCTTAAAATCTTTCAGTGAAACTTCTATCAGGAATTACCTGGGGTAGCCAGGCTGATCTTGGTCTCAAGGGATGCATTAGAAGGTCTCGAGCTTCTTTCTTGTTCTATGATGTCGGCTTTTTTCCTTCTGCAAGGTTTGAATATTAATGAAGTAACGTCAATATATTTCAATCTATTACAAAACATCTTTGGAGAGGTTTTTCTTCCCCTCTGGATCTATCTGGCTTCAAAATCCTCTTATCTGTCTGAACACATCGTCTTTATGGACCTGCAAACATGAACAAGGTTTCAGGGTATATATGGATATATTTATCGGTCTTCAAAAGACAGATCTTTTAATTGGTTTTCTGTTCATTGCTGTATTACTTATCTGACAATATACATTTACCCTATGCTGAGGAAACGTTGACTGTGAAAAATCTTTTGATAATGAGATCATGGCCTTTCTCTAGATATTGTCTCTGAATTTTGACTTAAGTACCAGTATCTTCCTTGCAGACTGTTTGTTTTTTTTTTTACTCTGTAAGACTAACAGTAAAATCGTGGGTGACACAGGGTTCCTGGCTATAGCAAGTCTAAAAGAAAAGTGTGAATCCCAAAAGTGGTTAAATGTTTGTAAGGTAACTTTATTTACAAGACCTTAGCATTGTAGCAAATTTTTGGAAAATCTCCTTCAGCATCTCATTAGCTCAACCGACAGATGCCTAATGTTCCGCTCCAAAGTGTACAACCTAAAAGTTCAGATTCCTCCAGCGCTGCATTACTGTATTTTCTTTGCTTCAAAAAAAGAAAAAAGGTTTGCATAAGACCATATTTAATTTGTACCTTATTAATTAGTAGCAAGTCACATGTTATCCAGTGGAACCTCGTCACCTTGAACGAACTAATTATCTATTTGAAGGCCGCTATCTTTCCTGACTTGGGGTAGTTGCTGGGGATTAGACATTTGCCAGCCCTCATCCCTAGCCTGGCTTCATGAAAAAAAAAACGTACGAGGAGTTAAGCAACCAGAGTGCCTACTTAAGGAAAGTCCACGTGACTGAGACTGGAATAAAAGAAACGGGAAAGGAGCTGGTTCTAGTAAGATCCATAATGTAACTTTGGCAAAATTGGAAATTGATGTCTTTGAATAATTTTGCAGAGACTGTCCCCAAGACCTACTGTTTTGACTGCCTTGGGATTCCATATGATAATATGAAGTAGAGTCTAGCAGTCCTAGGGCTGCTCTTTAGTGCGACTTCTTGCAGATAGATAAGTCTGCAAAAGAAAACCTAGTCCTAGGATTGACTGTTCCTTCCAACAAATCTCCTTCAATGGGCAAGAGAACAGAACAGATGCTTTGTTTTTCTACAATTCTTCCCTAATGATCATACAAACGGAGTGCAGTTTCTTAATGATGTGCTTTTAGTAATATTCTGCAATAACTAGGCAAGATGCCAGTTGACAAATTACAACAAATATGTCCTTCTTAATCCCTTCACGGTCTCCCTGTTGGCTGGGGCCCTAACGAGCATGGGCTGCTGTGTTGCAGGAACAAATGCTCAGATGCATGAATGGCTCCACTGCTCCTTATATACCTAGTATAATGGTAAAATAAAAAGCTGGTAAATTTACTATCTTACTGAAAGGGAGAAGTGGATGATTTCTTGGCCAAATTACAAGTGGATTAGATCTCTTTATCAGTGTTTTTTTCCCCTGGACCGTGACAACCTAAAAAGAGATGCTGCTCATAAAAAGGGTTCATCTAATCACAAATCTTATTAAGACAGTCTGAGTGACAGCAGGTTACTGTGAACTGAAAAAGCGTGGCTTTGCTTTCAGCACACTTTCCATTAAAAATGACATACGAGATGTGAAGAGAGTCACAGCATAAGCCATAGGGAATATACTTGGTGTAAAAGCGCACCAAGGACCAGACAAATCTGAATCTGGGAATAAAATATACAGCATCTGCAAATGGAGGATAGGCTTTTAAAGTCCATTCAAGTATGTACAGTCCCCAAAGCATCTAGTTGCTTTTCTCAGCTTCTGCAGAAGTAGGATGTAACAGTACAGAACTGAGTAAGTAACCATACTAAGAGCGGACAGAGTCTGTCCTTGTCAGTTGTGAAAAGGCTAAAGTTACTAACTAAAGCAATGCAAATAAAGTAAAGATTTCTACTCTGCTTCCAATTCCAAAGACTTCTTGCAGGATATTTTTTCCTAAAGAGATTAGGCTACATTTTCTTCACAAACGTAATCAGCCTAAAGCAGGAGAAGACGTATTTGGAAAGTGGTTGAAAGAATGGGAACATTATGGGAGAAATCTGAAGTTAGGATCACGAGTTCCATCAAAATGGACTTCAATAAGTTACTTCAATAAAGCAGGATAAAGAGGAGTTATGAGAAGATCCATGAGAAAATCCTCATCAAATACTGCATTTCAGAAAGTGCGTGTCCATGTGAGAGGAAAGAAGCAGGGGCAGAAGTGCTACAGTTACCTGCACAGACTTTACCCAAGGTCCAGTTCTAGGGACAGAGTTGTGTGGGCTTCTGTGGGAAAGCAAACGTGTCTTGCTCTTCAGTTTGCTTGCCAAGTCACAACGCAAGCTTTACAACAGGCCTGTGTTTAAATCCCGTGACATCTGGAGATGGAAAAAACAACCAAAAATTAACAGCTTCTACTGCCAGCTTCCAAGCATGTGTGCCACCCAGTCCTTGGGTTAGCTCTGTGGCCTGTGGCGACCGTACCACACTTTTTTGCAAGGTACATCCACAGTTGTCTGTACAAAGTATGAAAAGCAGGGGTTATGATGTGATTTTGGTACTTTGTGTAGGCCTTGATGTTATCCCAGCACCGCTTGCTTCCCCAGGCGGTGGCTGAGCCCCTGGTTAGAGGGAGGAAAAACTTGAATGTAGAGTCTGACAGAAATGGTTCAACTCTACTTGCATTTCTCCTTGATCCAGGCAGCTGCCAGTGCTTACGCGCTCCCTATGTGGCTATCAGGCTCCCTGCCAGCATGCTAATAGGTGTCCATCTTCCAGGATATGGCCGCTGCTGAAGGAGTTGGCCTTGGGTACGTCCAGGTGGTGCAGAAAAAAATGGTATTGGTATCTCTAGATCGTGTAGGATCTTGTTCAGAGGTTGCTGGCTTGGAGAGGAGAAGGATCCTAAAAGGCAAACAAAGCAATGGTTTTTCTGATAGTAGGACTACCATCTGAGCTGTTGCACAGTTTTGGGTTTAGCCGGGCACTAGATCAGATTGATGAGCTGTTACTGTCTCTACCAGATGCCCATAGAAACACCTGAGTGGAACCCTGCTGAGCTCTCTGTGGGCAGAATGGCACATCTAGAGGATTAGTAAGGTTAGCACATGAGGACCTCATCTTCAGGAGAGAAGTACAAAGTCTGACAGGCACATTCCTTAAATGTACACTTAGGATGGAAACAATCTGGAAAGAAAAGCACTTGTTTACCCTATCCTCTCTGTATCTCTCCTGGGTTCAGAGTTTTTCCACCATTCTGTGGTTCAATGGGACAGTCAAGTTTTCTGTAGCCAAAATCAGATTAGTAGTTTCTACAGGACAAAGTAATTCCAAAATAAAGAAAAAAACTGTTTTTCCCGGCTGCACATTTCTGTTCCTTTCAATGAATATTGTGATTCACTTATTTCCATAACAGTTGTCAATCATTTTAGTTTATACCATCAGATATTCACTGGGATGACAGGATGATAGCGAAGCTGCGGTTGTTACACAATCCCATGATTACAGAAGATGGGGATTTTACAAAACATGGTGAGACCACTGACCAAGCCACCTGGGTTGGCAGTGCTGCAGATGAATGACCAGCAAATACTATACAGGAGAAAGAGGAACCACTTGCACAGAGAGAAGGAAGGGACTCTCTGGGGCAATAGCAGCTACTTCCAATAATCTGGGGAAGATCCTTTCTATTCTTGGCACCAAAGAGCTGCTCGGTGTGAAAGTCTTATGTCCTGCAGATATTGAAGGGACCCATGACTCTGGAACTACTATCTGGAAACTTTATTAATCTCAGTAGCTCGGTATATGGGCTGTGTTTTAACAATCTGTCCAAACCTTTAATGGGCTTTCTGAGCCACTGCCTCACAACTTACATTCTCACAACACAGAAACTGTATTAAAAAAAAAATCCACTAATTTCATTAAGGAAATTGTTTGCAGTACAGTAGAAACTTACACATTGTCATGCAGACACAGCAAAGTTTGCATTGCTATGGAAACAAAGCTAAAGATGTCTTATGCTGTGAAAAACAACTTGCAAGTGACTGTGAAAAGTAAGTTTATAAGAATGACACCTTATGGGTTGATCTTGAAAGACATGATGTAACACAAGCATCTTGGGTTAGAAGGCTGTTTTTATTAAGTTTTCCACAGAGAGAGGTTACTTTCACCTTTTTCCACAGAGAGAGGTTACTTTCACCTCTATTCTTACAAGTCTGACATCAAAATCTATCAGCATATATATATGAGCTATACAGGTAGAGACACATCTGCCAGTACAGAGTTAATCTGCTCTTATCAAACACTTTAAGAAGAACAAATATGATCCCTTCCATGCCCATCTAATAAAAGAAGAACTGCTAAGTCAGGGTAGAATATTGATCATAATGTATTTTCTTTTTATGAATTGAGTTATTCATAAAAGAGTAAAAAAAAATGTCTAGTATCTAATGTTTAAACAAAACATACTTTATACATTTGGCTAAGCTGAAATACCATACCTTGCCAAATAAAAAAATGCTCTCTAACTGTAGTTTCCCTAGCAGCTCAGTAGGTATGCAAGGCATGCAGTTCATTTCCTGCCAAGGCGGAGAAAAATGGGTAGGTCTGAGATAATATTGCTAGTGTGCATGAAAAAGATCTTAGTTGTTAACATCGTAGTTGACCGTGTATACATATTTTGACTCTTTGTCTCCTTGAAGATTTCCCAGGTACAACTTTTGTGTTGACTCCATTTTAGCTCTCAATGATGGAGGGATCAATGGGAGCCAGAACAGGATTTTCCAGGGCACTACAGTCATCAGTGAGGAACACCAAGTCCTGGAGAAACAAAAGAGAAGGCTAACATTTATAACAAGAAAGGCAGAAGATATCAGAATGTTGAGAAGCTCAGGCCCTGATCCAGTTTTGCTGGTTGGGGGACAGGGTGGAGACAGAGAGGACTAAAAGCAGAGACTATGTCCCTCTTGGCGCATCTTGACCTACCCTTCTGCAGTAGGAGATCATGATGGTGTACAGGCTCCGGGCTTTTTCCTTCAGCTCACTCACTTCAAGCACTTTCTCACATCTGGGGTAGGCCACAAAATCACGGAGTTTTGCCAAGACACAGTAATTCTGCAAAGCACGCAAAAGAGGTATGTGTAACCCTGCACAAACACAGATTTATGTTTCTTGTCCACCACTTACAAAATTCTTACTGCCTCTGTGGGAACCTTGAATTCCTGCCTCTATGTAGGTGTAATCTACGTAACCTTTAGTTAGGAAAATTCACCATCAATATTTCATAACAGAGATGTTTGGTCCAAATAAGTGTTTGGAAAAGTGCAGAGGTGCCGTTTTGGCCTGCCAGCTTCTTTCCCACATGCTTTAGGAGATAGCAGTGCCAATACAATCAAATCTGCTCCTGTAGTAGGTGGAGTTACCTACTGAATAGGTGCACTGTCTCCCTCTTAAGAGAGCACCTGATTTAGCTGGTGAACAGATAATCAAGATCTCACAGGCATGATTTCTCTGTTCCTGACAATAGGCAACACTGTGAGAACCAATTAAATTTTTTTTTCAGAGTCATTTTTACCTCAGACTTTGCATTATCAAAATAAAGCACAGCTGACATGAATTTCACAACACCCTTGTGAAGCAGGTAAATAAATATCCCAGCTCTTGCTTTAAAGCAAGGGAAACTGAGGGACTGGACTCACATTGCTTGGTCTTTGCAATGAAGTGAGGCACTGGCAATTCTGGAATTGGGATCTGGACGGTCCTGACTTGCAAGACTTGTTGGTGTAGTTGCTCTGGCAAAATGTGTCAGACATCTCTTGCTTTGTCTGATATTATCTACTTTTTAGTTATCCAGTGAAGCACTGGGAACAGAAGCAAAATGTGTCAGATATCCCAGGGCAGAACACTGTGACACAAATTATGTGGGCAGGACGCTATTTTCTCTTTGCTGGGAGATGACTACTGCTGCCTTTTCTCAGTGTCGCACTTCCATATCCTCAGGCATACTTTTTCTTTCTGGATTCAACAAGTGGCTTTTTAAAACAGGAAAAGCCAGAGAGGTATTCCTGCACTTCTTTTTATTAAAACCGCAGTGCCAGAAGCCACTTATGATACAAAATAAAGTAGATTTATTAAGTGAAGAAAGTTTATTCTGCATTTCTTCTTCAAAACTATTATTCAAAGTTTTGTTGCATATATTTTAATTCTGAAAAGGCTCTATCACTATAAATGAATAATTTACACATGGTAATAACTTCAAAATATTGATTTCCTCATTTTTTAATTTTTAAAGAAGTAAAATCTCAGAAGCTCCATATGGATTTTAATAAGGTTCAAGATGAGGTTTATTTTTTTTTTGGTCACTCATCTCTCTAGTTAATTAAGCTTTTAAAAAGTCACTTCGAACCACTCTTCTGGGGTATGATCTTAAGAGCTATCCTCTCTTTTCATTGTCTGCTTTTACTGCTCAGAAGTAAGAAAGAAGTGTGAAAACTTACATGTATGTCCAAGTACAGCCTGGGCAGCGTCTCCACACATGGGTCCTGCAGGAAAGAAGAAAGACCCATTGCAATTTTGATGCGAGAGAAACTTGTATGAAAAGCAAGCAACCTGCAGCGTCTTTTAGGTAGACTCACCTCAGCTTTGGAGGTCTGTAACTCCTTAAAAGACTCTGTGATTTCTTTGCTCAGAGACAACACCCTCGAGTAGCAAGTTGGAGGGGCCGCGTTGGCTGACAGGGCAGCAGAGAGCAGAGCTATCAGGCTCAGAAGCATCTTCATTGCGGGGAGCTTGTCCGAAGGAGGAGGCAGGGAGTAAAAAATCACCGTCAGTGGTTAGGCAGCTACTGGTAAGCGTCAGCGAGTGAGTTTGACAAGTCAGCCCCCAACTAAATAGTCTCCTGCATCAATGGGGGAAAAAAAAAAGTCTGGGGGTGGTCCAAGCAGCAGCTTGCTGCTGTTTTAAATTTCCTGCCAACCTATGAGGCAGAGCTGCTGGCGCTTTCCTGCCGGAGGAGGGAAAGGAGGGAATGAGGGTAACGAAAACAAACACTACTGGCACTTTTCATTCCAGAAAGAAAACAACCTAGTGAACATCTCAAGTGACAGAAATTTGTGTAAGAAACAGCACAGGGTTATCAAAGTGTTGTGGGCTCTGATCCTGTATGTGCTTTGGCCTCTTTCTTTCTTTAGAACATAATGTAGGACTACGTAGAATCATAGAATGTGTTGGGTTGGAAGGGACCTTTAAAGGTCATCTAGCCCAAGCCCCCTGCAGTAAGCAGGGACATCTTCAACTAGATCAGGCTGCTCAGAGCCTCATCAAGCCTGGCCTTGAATGTCTCCAGGGATGGGGCCTCCCCATTTGCCACTTTTCTGGGCAACCTGTTCCAGTGTTTCACCACCCTCATTGTAAAGAACTTCTTCCTAATGTCTAACCTAAACCTACCCTGCTCTAGTTTAAAACCATTGCCCCTCGTCCTATCGCTACATGCCCTTGCAAACAGTCCCTCCCCAGCTTTCTTGTAGCTCCCCTCCAGGTACTGGAAGGCTGCTATAAGGTCTCCCCAGAGCCTTCTCTTCTCCAGGCTGAACAACCCCAACTCTCAGCCTGTCCTCATAGCAGAGGTGCTCCAGCCCTCTCATCATCTTCGTGGCCCTTCTCTGGACCTGTTCCAACAGGTCCACGTCCTTCTTGTGCTGAGGGCTCCAGACCTGGACACAGTACTCCAGGTGAGGTCTCATGAGAGCAGAGTAGAGGGGGAGAATCACCTCACTGGATCTGCTGGCCACGGTTCTTTTGATGCAGCCCAGGATGTGATTGGCCTTCTGGGCTGCAAGCACACATTGCTGGCTCATGTCCAGCTTTTCATCCACGAGTACCCCCAAGTCCTTTTCTGCAGGGCTGCTCTCTATCACTTCATCCTCCAGCCTGTATTGATAACGAGGATTGTCCTGACCCAAGTGTAGGACCTTGTACTTGGCGTTGTTGAACTTCATAAAGTTTGCCCAGGCCCACCTCTCTATCTGCAGCCACACAGGCTGCAGATAGAAAGAATTCCTTCTGGGACTGGTGTCATATGTTGGCAGTACAAATCAGACTTGCTTATCACCCTTAGTATGTCTGAAAAATTGCTGCTGTAAAGGAACCTCCCAGGTCTGCTTTTAACCTATGTAGATGCTCACAATTTCTTAATGAAAACAATAGTGCTTGTTACGGCTGCTTGGGGACACCTATGTATTTACACATTTGTGGTCTCAAATAGAATGAATACATCTCTATATGGCTGTCATAAATGTATAAAAATTATTTTGCTTTCTGAGTCGAATTTATGAGGCTCTGTTCTTTTATTACGTGCCAGACAGAGCTGCGAAATCCAGATGCTGGGATGCAGGCATGAGGCTGAACATATGTTGCTCTTACGTGTTAATTGTCCTATAAAATGGAGGTACCCTTGAATGAAGAACTGATCATTTCACAAGTTATCCCCACCCTGTCCCCCAAAAAAACCCCACACCACCTTTCAAATTCGGATCTAGCTAAGTATTAACCAAAATGGTAAAGTATCTGACAAAGTACCACAATCCTCTGGCATTGCAGTAGACCGGAAGAGTTCATCCAAATGTGGGAGAAGGGGAAATAACAGAACACCTCTAAAAGAAAGGGGTTTCCCATCAGCCATTTTAGAGAGAAAATCAGAGCCTTGAAAACTAGTTTTGGGGAAAAAGTAGTATTCTATATGTTGCAGAGGAGTCCAACTTAAATCCACCAAAACACCTGGATGAAACAGGGAAAGAGAGCTGCATACTGCTGTATCATTATACATTTATTTGCCTTCATAAAGAATGATTAGTTTCGTAACATTGTGTGCTCCTGCAGGTTAAAGTGGAAGATATTTGGAGAGGAAAGAAAAGTTGGGAGTCCTAGCTGTGGGGAATTTAGGATGGAGCTTAGCAAATGGGTTGCTGGGTCTTATTTTCAGGGAAGGGCTCTTGCCTAGACAAGTGAATGGAGAGGCCAGAGGAAGACAGGAAATCATGTCAGATGGCCCCAGGCAACTGGATCATAGATCTAAGCAGAGCTACCTAGTGCATGTCCAAGGAAAGGATGCTACTTACTGTGAGCCTTGCTGGTAAAGAAATAGACTCTTAATCACCACCTCATTACTATAAAGAGTAGCTGAGGGTAAAAGTGAAATATTATCCTTCTATCAGATTCTCATTTGCCAAGCTGCTAAAATGTAGTTGCTCTGCCAGAAGAGCAGTCTTCTAAACAGCATAAATGCTCTCCCAGTGCAAGAAGTCAGCAATCCAGCTGCCGCTAAAGGGTGTCTTCAAAATGAAGCATTTGCCTTTTTTTTTTTTTCAAGTGGGACCAATATGCATAGAATCATAGGGTTGGAAGGGACCTCTGGAGATCACCTAGTCCAACCCCCCTGCCAGAGCAGGGTCACCTAGAGCAGGTTGCACAGGAACGTGTCCAGGTGGGTTTTGAATGCCTCCAGAAACAGAGACTCCACCACCTCCCTGGGCAGCCTGTTCCAGTGCTCTGCCACCCTCAAGGTAAAGAAGTTCCTCCTCATGTTTAGGTGGAACTTCCTATGCTCAAGTTTGTGCCCATTACCTCTTGTCCTGTCCCTGGGCACCACTGAAAAGAGCCTGGCCCCATCCTCCTGACACCCACCCTTTAAGTATTTATAAGTGTTGATAAGATCCCCCCTCAGCCGTCTTTTTTCCAGACTGAAGAGACCCACAGCCTTTCTTCATAAGAGAGGTGTTCCAGTCCCCTAATCACCTTGGTAGCCCTTTGCTGCACCCTCTCCAGCAGTTTCCTTTCCCTCTTGAACTGGGGAGCCCAGAACTGGACACAGTACTCCAGGTGCGGCTCACCAAGGCAGAGTAGAGGGGGAGGATGACCTCCCTCGACCTGCTGGCCACACTCTTCTTGATGCACCCCAGGATGCCATTGGCCTTTTTGGCCACGAGGGCACATTGCTGGCTCATGGTCATCCTGTTGTCCACCAGGACTCCCAGGTCTCTTTCCACTGAGCTTCTCTCCAGCAGGTCAGCCCCCAACCTGTACTGGTGCATGGGTTATTCCTCCCGTTATTCTCTTTCTTAGTATTTTACCTATATTAAGCCTAAAGTGATGACTCCATTTCAAACTACAATTAAATACTATGGATCATGTTCTAAAAGATAGTTAGATGTCAAAATGACTGTGACAGTTGTGGCCTCATGGCAACATTTTGTCTGGCATGAAACACAGGCAAAACAACTCTCCAAAAGTCCTGTGTCCTGACCATATTCAGGCAGTTGAAAGCTATTTAAAAATATCTCTTTAGGACTGGATAATGTTAAAGGTGCCAACACTGATTTGAAATTCATTGTGAACTGAGCTATACATTGGTTGCCTAGGGCCAGAGGGGCAAGTGTGCAGCTACCTATAGCCTAATGCAATACCCTGTCTGTCAAGTTGGGGCGCAAACCCCATGTCACAGAAGCCTCACTCAGTGGTCACTTCTGAGGGAGCCTGGCATAAGCGCTGAATGCCACCTATTGCAGTCAGAGCCCTCAGCTCCAAGACAACATCCAGAGGAGGAAATGCCCAGCACTTGCATAGCACTGAGGACTTACGATTTTTGCCCCAAAAGTAGGAGGCCTGGAATTAATTTCTTTCTCGGTTTCTGAAGGTGTAGGGTGTTGGGTTGGATGGCCGTGTTCTGAGCTAGTGACAAAGGAAAGGGGGAGCAAAGGACTGCCACTCACTATTCATGCCTTTGCACTAGAAGTCTGTCTGGCCTGACACTTGCAGCCTGCATACCCGCAGCTCTTGTCCTGAGGTGAGATTTGCTCAGCTTTGCACACTTGCGGAGATGCTTTGGCACTGACAGGAAGGGAAATGATTCACCCATCGAGTTTCTTCTGCAGAACAGGGAAACGTAACGACTTGCTGAGTGACCAAGCCCTTCTTGGCCCAGAGAGCAAAGCAAAGGCCTCACCAAAATGCTTAACCAAGTAAAAAAAAATGACTTTCTGCTTTGTGAAGGGTCAAAATGACTGAAGTAATTTGCTCTGAAGTTTTTGCTTGGTTGCAGTATTCCTGCCTTGTGGTTTCTCTTTGATCTCATATAAACTAACTCAAGGAAAGCCACCTGTGATGGCTGTCTACTCAAATAGCAAAAAAAATGAGCTACTCTCAGAAATACTAGGAAAAAAGGATTTCTTTTTTTTTTCAGAAAAAAAGGGAGGACCAGAGCTTAATTTCCTCACCTAAATCTTCTGCTCCCTGGGCCAGATTACATGCATAGTTGACTCTAACCCAGATGGATATTTTCCAACGCCTACTAGCTCATCCGCACTTCTGCACATCTCAGCATGCAGAATATGCAACTCAGTTCAAAAAAGACAAATACTCACTTCTCAGTTGTTTTCTATTTGTAGCTCATCAGCAAGATTATCCTTGAGCTCTGAATACATTCAATTTATGGTCTAGATATGAGCAAATAACTTCTGTTTCTCTAAGAAGCTCACTGGTGACTTCAGAAGAACTTGCTATGACACCAGGTGCTGGAAGTCCTTTCAGTCTAAGGCACCTGGCACAACTCTGAACCAAATACGCAGTTACCCAAGCCCACAAAACTACAGACTCTCCTTTCAGTGGCTCTTTTTATGCAGTCATTTATGCAAAGCCACTTACTAATTCTGGTGCATACCCTGCCTTGGGCAGAGAAGGTCTTTAACAGGGAGACACAAGCTGTTCTTCACAAAGGCTAATAGCATCTTAGAGGCAATATTCAAAATGGACATGGAAATAGTGTTCAGAGCTACAGGAGGGGAAGGGGCAAAGATCAAAATATGTCAGAGTCAAAACTCGCCTAAGGATTGCCTCTATGGAGAAGCTGCTATTTACAACCCTTCCAGTCAGTGGGACAGTGCTCAGGCTGGCATTAGAAGGGAGCACAGCAGAAGTCAATCAGTACCACCATATCTGTGACAATCATCATGACACGGACATCTCCACCACAGACACATCTTTACCATACTCCTCAATTCAGTGGGCATATGAGGGCTCCGAGGGCTCAGGACACACATTCTCTGAGTTTTGCATCAACTCTTGAGGCTGATGATGTCACGATAGCCCTGAGTGCTATTTACAGTGCTTTTGTTTACTCTTTTATAAGGAATATTCCATAGCAAAAGCAGACACATGGGCTGAGAGGAAAATTGGAAGCCTATCATGACATAACTGTGTATATAGTTTTTTAAAAAAAATTTGAGCTATGTTGTCCTTTTGCTTCCAAGTTTCTGAAAACTCAAACAATAATATTTTTCTAAAAGTCAAAGGACTCACTATGAAGGCAGAAATTCCTCCCATGTTTGAACAGTCTAGCAGGGCCTCCACCAAATTTTGACAAAAGCCCTTTCAAGTTGCTGACTTCCTAATACCAAAATCCACTTGTTTAACGAAAATATTTATTTTAAAATAGTTGGGGGCTGCCATGAGACACCTCATGAAATGAGTTTCTGATTATATTGAAAAATAGGAAAAGTAAAACGGTACTTTACAGAGAAAGCCCTGTGTATTTAAGACGCGACTCGGTGACTCAGCTGGCTGTTGTGGCAAAGGTGCCACTTCTTGCTTCAGAGCAGGGCTAAACTGCCCTGCAGGCTTCCATCTCAGCACAAAAGAGGTGTTCACAAGCTGTTTGGAAAGCCTGGCTTTTTGGTTAAGGTGTTGTCTTGTCGTGTTTTTCCTCACCGTGCAACAATGCACTTTGTTAAGCCTTTTTGTAGACATCCGCACTGAATTTTGGGGTACGGGTTGTGTGTCTTGGGGGTGCTGGTACACAACGCTGCCAGCTACCCCAGTACAGAAGGGAAGGTGGGTACAGCAGCAAAGGGTGCCTGTTTATGAAGCTGGGGTAATACAACGTGTCTCCTTTTCTCTTTCACGCTAGCAATAAGTCTCTGCTGGTGATCTGCACGGCTTGGCCAAGCTGTAGGCAATGGACATGGCATGCAGGCAGGACCTGTCACCAGGCTGATGTTGCAAGACAGCGTCCCCGTGAGAGTTGAGCAAAAGTACTCTTTGCTTACTCACTGGTATGGGCTTCTTTTTTCTACACTGCTGTTGTTATTTTTAAAAATTTACATATATATTGAGAAAACAGATGTTACTTCTCAAAAGCCTGTTCTTAGATAAAACGGTTCTAGAAGCAGCTAAGCCATTTGGGTCAGAAAAAGAAACAAGATGTTCTGAAATCTGGAGGTCTTGCCAGCACGAACCTAGCATGGAGTACTTTCCCTGCAGGAAAACATATGGAAATGGGGAGCCCTGTGGTCCAGGACAGAGACAGGACAGCCCAGCAGGGCTGGGGAACAGGAATAATTTTCTTGTGCTGCCTCAGACCAGTGACCAAATCACTGATGCTGACTGTGCTTACCAGCCCTCTCCGTGGGCGGAGTGTCCAGCATCCCTTCGCAGTGGGACAGGGGCTCGGGCAGCAGGCTCCTGAGTCCCCTAGGGTAAATGGGGCTCAGCAGTGCCCGGGATGGCTGGGAGATGTTCACACGAGTGTCTGTCGCTGCGGTGCAGACGTAGCCTGGTTTATCTGTGTCTTGGCTGCTGTCTGTGTAATGGGGATAATGGTATTTCCCACGGACGCTGTGGGAATGCAGCCATCAACACCAGGGAGACGGGAGATTACGCTGTTTTAGCCCTGTCAGTGATAGTCTTTTCAGTGACTGCAAGGCTTATTGATTGAAGTAATGCAGGATTTAGAGTCTTAAGCCTTCACTGCCTGGCTAAGAAAAAGGCAATTTTACCTCAGAGTAACTCACAGACCTCTCCGGTGAAATAACAGCAGTGCTTTCAGTGGGCTCGGGCAGAGCTGCCTCCTTTCCTCCCGGTAGCACACAAGTGCCTTGTCTGCGCTCCGTCTGGGCTTCGAGACCGCTCACGTGTCTCAGTTATCTTAAGGTAATACCATTCTTTATCAACACTGAAGTCAGGGCCTCAATAACAGGGTTTTGGGCAGAGAGCCTTGCCTAGGTTTAGACCAGTAAGTGCTCAGCGGTAAGAACCAGTTATTCACGTTTTCCTGCCCTCCCCTGCCCTCGCTCCCCCTCTCCCTCCACATGCAAATGTGGCAGATAGCTCCAGGTCTTTACCATTTCTGGTCAGCTTCCCACCCTCCCCAATTACACTCCTGATGAAAAATGATGTCAGCCAGTACGGAATGTATCAGAGTTGATACAAATAAATGTATTCATCTACAAAATTTGTCCCCAGTACAAGCCCACTGGGGAATTCAAGGGCTGAAAAAATGCAAGGTCTGAGCTATCTGCTCTCAGAGGTTGTCCCTCCAAGGAGCTCTTGTCTATGCTGTGGTTAATCTGCAAGGAGATGAGGGACTTAATTTTCTAGGACTGGTATTCCCGCACCTTTCAGAAGCGTTATGTCACTAAAAGAAAATAAATGGATGAGACTGAAAGTGCAGCTCTGTATAGCAACGCGGTCCAAGCCAAGCAGGAATCCAAAGAGACTTCTCTGCTGTGCTACAGCCTGCACAGGAACTTTTTAGTACCTGCTTAGCATGCTAGCAGGCTCAGTTTTCTATTTATTCTTGCCTAGAAACCTGCAAACGTCAAAGCTTATGTTGCTGTGTATATTTCTAGATACAAACAACAGTTCTTCCAGCAGGCTAGCACAACCTCAAGGTAAAATAAATTGTCATCTCAGCTGGCTGAGACGGCAAAGTATGGGACCATATACATAGTTCTACTTTCTTTTCTGTACACTGCATTTCACATTTTATATTTAAGCATAGTGGAAGAAATCCTGCTGTCACTGAAATCAATGACACGAATCACAGACTCCTGCAGATCCACATTCTCACTCTAGATTAAAACTTGTGTTCAGTTCACTGGCCTTAGCAGCACAAAAGCCCTGAAGCCAAAGCAAGAGTAAATCAGATGCATTATTTCTGGTTTCTCACAGAGAGCATTACCTTTTGGAATCCTGTCTGTTGGAGACACAACACAGGTTCAAAGCTGTCTTTGCCAGTGCCCTAAAACCAAACAACGTGACAAGTACATTCTACAGGTGTAAAGACTCTTCTACGGAATAAAAAAAATATGTATAAAATAGGGTGGAATAGTTGATGATCTCCTCTACTAGGTAAAATTCAGAAGTGATGAAAATAAGTGGAGTTTCATTCAGTTTAAGAAAATCAATAAATTTAATAATTATATTTTTGTTCTGTCAACTTGCCTTGAAACAAAGGAAAAATAAATGTCTGAGCGTGTCAGAAACTGGTGTCAATAACAGGCTGTGTTTCAGACGTAATTGTCATTTAAACCTAAATTTCATTCTTCATTGCAACTTTTCTGTTTTAAATCCTTTTTGATAAAAATAAAAAAGCAAAAAGTATCTCCTTCTGCTTCTGACCCACATGTAATGAATTTCCAGGTGACTAAGTTTCCCTACAAGTGTGTTTTTAGTTTCTATTTGAGTCAAGTGACTAAGAAAAGAATTAGCTGAAGACACGTGAAGTGTAGCTGCCTACATGCATGGTATCGTTGATAGCAGTCTATAGGAATAAGACCGTAACTTGCAGCAGGGTCTTGTCTACACCAGGAGGTTGCCCTGCCATACCAGCAGAGGCAGAGCCGTGGCATGTTGCCCCCATCCATCTGGCTGGCTGTAGGCAGTGTTCAACAGGTAGTTTTGAGAACACGTGCAAGGATGAGGTGCCAAATGGGCCCCCTCCTGCCTGCCCAGCTGGTTCCCAGGAAGCTTCCCAGAGAGTGCCCAGTGGCACGTTAACCCACAGCCCACCTCGGCATGGGTGTTCATGGCCACCAGCTGGGTGAAAGGTGAATCAGATCCAAGGGTGGCTTGGGGGACTTTCTCAGCAACACCAGGTCTACTTACTCTCTTGGTTTTCAAAAGTTTCGTTTTACCCTTGTAGTTACTCCCCAAAGGAAACAGAAATAATGACACAAAACTGAGACAACATTACAGCTGGGTAATGTACTGAGGAAAGCACGGAGGGATGGCACGAAGAGAAATATTTTGAGTGAAGAATCACCCCAGTTGCAGTGTTATGCCTTTCACATGTAGAACAAGCCAAGGTCTTTAACATCTATGCTTTTAACTTTGGACCATTAAGCTAATTTCCATTAGAAGGCTAATCAAATGAACATTTATTTTCCTCCTTTTCTATTTGGCTGCAGCTTTTCTTGTTTTGTTTTGTTTTGTTTGTTTGTTTGTTTGATGTTTTAGAAGGGTTGTGGCTAGGGAAGTGAGAACTTGGCTTGATTTAAAATGTAAATGCGATTCTATCAATCTTCCCCTTTGCTAATAGGCTGCCTGGGCATTTTAAGGGCATATAGTGAAAAGGAAACTGTGACTGCTAAAGAAAAGCCAGCCCCCTGCTGTTCCTGTTCATATTTATTTCACAATCAGCCCATTGAAATGGTGTGATTCACACTCTGATGCTGTCGTTGTCTAGCTGGCAAAGTCACTGGTGAATTTAAAGAAGTTTCCCAAGCTGAAAACCAGGCAAACTGCATTTGGGGCAAAAAGCAATCTTATCAGCAATGAGAGCTAGTGAGTCACTGCCATGATCTCTCTTGCTGAGAGCTGAGGCTGCCCTTGCAAATGAGAAGCTCTCTTGAAATAAGAAGCCGCCTTCAAAAAACTGTGAGAAGCGTGTTGCTTTTGAAATGTAAAGTGTCCTTCTGATATACATATACATAGAGTATACAAGAGTAAAGTCATGCTAAAGTTTGCAGAGGCAATTTAAATGTTCTTTGTTAAAACATTGTTCCTCAAATAAATAGCCCAACAAGGGTAAAAGCGTGTGTGAGTGCACAAGAGGGAAAGAGGCCAACCAGTTCCCCAATAATCTTGGGTAAATAGTAAATGAAAACTCTGTCTGTTTACATTAAATTATCCAGAGTTAATATATTAATCATCTACCTTATAATCAAGCAGTTTGTATGAAATAATGACTTGCTGGTCACACAAAGACAGACACAGCTGAAGCATTATCTTTACTATATTAAGCACAATCTATCTTTGTGACAAGTATTACCATACACCCTTCCACTGACATAACTAAAACCCAAAGTTTAGGAACCAGTATCAACATAGAAGATCAGAATAGCCTAAAGAAATAAAGATTGCTAGAGACAGGATTAATGGAAATAATTAATCCAATAGTATTATGTGTTTGGCTATGAGTTTTTGCATAGAATTTCTACTGTAATGCGAGAGGTCATTATACGGCAATGACAGAGGACGCAAAAAAATATGCTAAGTTTATTACTACATATTATTTCATCAATCATGGGATAAATACTAGCCACTAGTCAGAATTGCCATGAAAAAGGTGAATATAATCTTAGGATGTGTCAAAGGAGTTATAGCCAGCAGGGACAAGGAGTTTTGACACCGGTGTAAAAGCAGGGATCTGCTCATCTGGTGTATTACATGCACTTTTGGTCACCCATGGTCGAGGAGGATGAATTCAGACTGTGTGAGGTGCAGAAAGAACAGTGAGAACATTCAGTGAACAGGAGAGATGGGACAATGTGGGCATTCTACCTCCCTCTCCTTGTCACCCCAGTTACTTTTCCAACAGCTGGGTCCTTGTCCTGCTCTCCTGGCAAAGCTGGCTGTCGGCTCTGAGGCTCAGGGCACTCCAGCCCCATCTCAGCCTCCTTATTGATAGCCCGTTTTCCCATAGCTGTCACTGGGAAGTTCTGTAATAGGGATGGAAAGGGAGGTGGTAGACAACCTCTCTACACATGCACATCCCGGTCAGTCAAAAAGTTAGAAATCTAGGCAGACAAAGGCTACAGAGCCCAGGAAAGCCAGAAACTACACTTCTGTGCTGCCCTTTGGGTTGTGCGCTGCCTTGATTGCTGACCAGCAGCCCTCGCTTTGACTCATGAGAGAACTGGGAGCTGCAGAGGCATGGGGCGATGGTCCATGGCTTTCTATGAGAGAGCCCACAGCTGCCTGCAATAGAGGCTGGAGGCCTCAGCGTCCAACCCAGAGGACATGGTAATGCATTGACCGGAGAAGTAGAGTTGCCCCACTGGACCCCAGTCTGAATACGGCATTAAAACTGCTGTGCAAGCAGTACTACACAGCTACGCGGCGCTCTCAGAAAGGCTGGGTGTGCTCCTGGGGAATGTGAAAAGCACATGTACAGGCAGCACAGCAGCTGCCACGCTATGAGCCGCACTCAGAACATCAACCCATTTTATTCATTAATTGTACACTAACAAAAAAGGTTGGCATCAACTTTGTTCACATCAAAAAGGCACAGTTTCAATTATTCCTATTGCATAATTTAGGTACATGAGCTTCTGCAATAAAACAATGCGCCAGGCGGAGAATGATAGCATTGTCCACACCATTTTCTCTCTGACACCAAAGAGAAATGGAGCGAAAAGAGTCAAAGAAACCAAAAAACATTCAGGAAAGTATCAAAGTGATCAAAGCAGACTCTTTGATTCTGCTTTACACATCCTTTTCAAAGAAGGGCTACATTTCCAAACACAGTGCGTCGGTTCTTGATGCCAATAAACCAGCTCTGTTTAACATCGTACTTTGATAGGAGTTGGAACAAAAAAAAATCTTTAGTGAGAGGCATTTTCTAAGCCTTGCTATCAAGTGTTGAACTTGCTAGGAAAAGGCTAAATGTATTTGTTGCTCTCTGAGGATGCTGAGTCCTCATTGAGAGACCTGGTGTCAGGCCTGAGTAGCACTGTAGAGGAATCAGCATTTGCAAGCATGAGGAAAAGCTCTGAGCTGATCTTTTTGTTCATCTGTATTTAATACACCTCTTTGTTAACAGACCAAGCCTCAGGAGAAAAGGGCGACTTACAAAGAATGTGGAACATGTTTATAGAGAGAACTGGAAAAGGTGCCTGGTCGTAGTCCTTTTATAGCTAGAAAATATTGATTATTTTAATGTATTTTTTTCTCATTCTTTTCCCGCAGAGATAGGCAAGGTTTCAAGGCTCCTAATCTAAATGCACTGGAGTAAAATACTATTTTTTGATGTTATAATTTGACCATTAATGATGTCAAGCATGAAGCTTTTCTTATACCCTGGCAGGATGTACTCCATTTCTGTCTTTGTAAAATCTGATTTTCTTTCCGTGCTGCAGCAACTGTAAAGCACAAGCTGCCCCCAGGGAGGTATTTTGTTTAGCTGTGCGGACACATTCCTCCAGGAAATATTGAAGCCAAACCACACACACACACACACATATGCACACACAGGCACTGTATTACAAGAATTCAAACTTTGAACAGAAAACAAACCAGTACTGGGTCTGGAATCTGGAAGTCAGTGCATGTTGAATTGTGTTTTTCACATTTTTCTTTGTTTTTACCAGCTGGGGCTGTGGACCAACAATAGGCACTTTCCAAACACAGAGAGCACTGCCCAAGGACAGCCCTGTATTATCTTGCCATAAAGCAAGAGCAAAAAAAGAGCAAAAAAATCATGGAAAAAATTTGCATATCCAGCACTTGCTTTTGTCGTGTGAGAGACAGACCTGGGCAATGGCAATTGTTGTAAGTCAGAATTTGCTGCAATGCAAAATTCCGGCTTGTGACTATAGAGGAAAAATCGTGCAAGACAGGAGATGAGAGAAGACATAGATGTATGTTTACTCTTTTATGCATTCTTTTCTTTTCGCTTACTGAAGATGGACCTATGAAAAAAGTCAAGTTATATTTTCTTCTTGCATCCCCCTTGGCAGCTAGCGTCAGGAACAGCACAACAGATGCAGTAACATGATTAAAGCTATCACAGTCCGACCCTTGCTTAGGACGTGGCTTCTGCCCTCAGATGGAGCTACTAAGAGGCCATAGCTGCTCTGACAGCTATGACTGAATGACATTCTAGTCCATTCTTTTTTCAGCTTTATTTATTTAACACATTTATTTATTTATCTGTCTTCTTTATTTATTGAACATTTATTTATCAAACTTTTTATTTATTTAACTGTATTCATTTTGCGGGTTCTGACCACAAGACAACAGGCAATTGTGGGCTGGACGCAGCTCAGATGAGCAAAAGTGAGGCCAAACCATGAGAGATGCCACTGCAACCAGCCCCAGTGACGGGCATCCCACCTCTGCTGCCCAAGCAAAGCCTGTGAGGATCACAGCCCCTCATGCCAGCGAGCTCCAGGAATGTCTTTCTTGGTGCTCCCTCCACTACCAACTGCCCCAAGGGACAGCAGAGCAAAGGAAGAGCCAGCAGGTGGATGGGTCCTGTCTTAAGTGGACAAAGAAGCCGAGAGGTGCCAGTGTTTGATGCTGGAGTGATACAGAAAAATGGCTGCACTCAGAGATAAAAACATCACAAGCCTTGCCATGGATTTTGTAGCTCCTTTTGCTGAAAGGCACTGCTGGGTAGGGACTAAGTTTTCATAAGTGTTTTGGGCAGTGTTGAACACACCATCATTTCTTAGCAAATGATTCTAGTAATGAGAAAGCAGATACTTAAAAACTAGGATAAGACTAATGTGAATGAGGGCATTTCTTCCCCCTCAGATCGTTCTGCTGCTTAAGCTGATATTAAACAGTAGGTGTGACAATTACATTCTTGGAAGAAATACAAGCTAATTTTGGATTAGACTGCTGATGCTGAGAGATTCTTCATATAGAACTGGTGTATAAATTGCTTGAGTTTTCAGTGCAATACATGAAGGAGTTCCATCTGTGTCGGAGATCAGCACCTGATGCTGACCTCTTTTTTTAAGAAAGAACTGGTTAAAAGGAGAAGATGATGTTCTTCTTGGGGGGAAATCCAAGGTCCACATCCAGCAAAACTCTGCAGAACATCCAAATTTAGGCATACTATTGAATTCATTAAGAGTACTCTTCTACTTGAAACTGTGTGCACACATGTGGCTAGAGCACACATGGTAAGAAAAAACGCCCAGAAAAAGTTGTGGACAAGTACTTGTGTGCAACTGCCTAGTTAAGTGATGCTTTGGTTGACTCTATGGTGAAGTTTTTACTGCATAATTCAGAATCATCTTTAATAAACCATGTGACCATTGGTACTTCTGAAGCATAGATGCCTTGGGGAATGTAATGTTTTTTTGCTTTTTTTGTTTATGCATGCTTTATTTTCTTAATTCCTTTCATCTTTTGGCTCACAGCCTCCAGCAAGGGAATGAAGTCTACTGTTAATGTAACTTACTGGAGGATGTTTGAAGCACAGAATAAGAAGACACTAGATGTGATTATCTACTATGCTGCTGAGAGCTGGAGACTAATTTACAGATGACATATGTTGTTAGCACTGCTATATGGATTACAGCTTAGGGGGCAAAGTCATAGATCAAGACTCCCACTGAGCTAGAAGCTGTGCAAACATGTAGTGAAAAGATGATCTCTGGGTCACAGAACTTTGCCATAACCTCTGCACACTTCGCTGTTCAAACTACTGCCATTTTTCTCCCAAGATTGTTTCCTTATGTCCATTAATAACAGTGTTTTTTCCTTGTCTGGCAATTGCATGCTTTGCTTAGCATTTGTTTCATGAAATCAATAAATGAAAAATGCCTGTGTTAATATGGTGGATTCCTTGCTGTTGTGTGTACTGGCATCAATGAATCATTCCCACTTGAGGTAGCAGATTTAGAAGGTAATCAAATTTCTCTTCTTTCCAAGACACAGTGTTCCCAAGCACTCTACCATTTCTGGTGTTAACCAGTCACACAGGCAGAGCACATACATACATCTGAAAAAGTCAGTATCTGGTTTGGGTGCTACTGCTGACAAGTTTGGGGTATTTGTGTACATGGGATCCTCACGATGGCCAGCTTTTCCTCCAACAGTTCTCTTCAGAAGCACAAGTGCTACCTAGGGTCTTTATTTTATCTGGCAACATTTAGGATGAATAGCACATTCCTTGTGTCGGTTTTTCTGAACAGTTTCTCCTATTTGGGTCTAAAGCTGAAAAGCAAAGTCTTTCTTCTTTTTTCTACCTTGGTACCTGGTCCAGAGAAGATAGAGCTTTCACAGCACCCCCGTGCAGAGTTTGGCTGTCCTGCTCGACTTTGTGTGTTCAGCTTCAGAAGGCTTCAGCTCAGTCCCTGCTGTGGGCGAGCTGTCATGTTAATGACCATAATTCTCTAATGGAGTCTCGTTTGGCGTTGGACAGACAAATCCAATGCCAGCCACTGGACTGTGTTTACCACATGCTTGAGAGATGTTATCTTCTCTGTGGTGGCTTCCATCTTGCTGACACTGAGGACCGAAAATGAAATATCGTGAGCTGGTGCCTTGTTGAGAGTTAAGCTGAATGGCCTGAGGGCACGGGGAAGCAGGAGAGCACAGAATGAACTGGGGGCAAGCAGTCACGCTGGTAAATGACTAGCAAGTTCTGCACTCACGTGAATAAAGCAAGCAAGCACTAGCTGTATGTTCAATGCTGCCTAAAGGAAATACATTGTTGTTTTGGCAAGGGAGTAAATGATTGCACGAAATACAGGAAAACCCCCACATATTCAGATGTATTTCAAGCATGCACAACTCCACTGCTTTAGAATTTACCTATTCAGTAACTGAACACACCACAGCTCTTTAGGTTTGGGTAGCATGCAAAGCAAAAATGGGTTGCTTGTTTCACGGTGTTTTATTCTGATTTTTATGATTCTGACCATTCTTCTTTCCTGTCTAATATTCAGTTTCAAAGGAAGATTTTAGTAATATCCAATGCTTCAGTAACTACACAGAGCTATCTTGGTGGATACAATTTACATGCCAGGACAGACACTGCTGGAGATCCAGTTTTCACTTAGTCCGTGCAGTGTAGAAGGTGTACTCTGACTCCTCTGGACATATTACCTTCCAAACAGCCCCCGTAGTACTCTTCTTAAGAAAATAAGAGGCTTTCTGGTCTATTAATTTTCAGCGATCAACTGAAACCAAATTGCTTTGAAACCAGTTAAGAAGCTTGATTACCCAGCTCTTTGAAAAAGGAGAGATTTTGAATGCTTTTGTGCTGGATTTCAAGAGGTGACATTTTCTTGCATAACCACGAGTATGGCTGTTGTTAGTGTTTATGTAAGACAAGTACCTAAGGACCACAGCGAAGGAGGCACCATGTAGTTAGTGACCTGAAGAGATCAGAAGCAATGGGAAAAGAAAAGGAACAGAAAATGCGATGTGGACAGTGAGTGAGAGAGCAGGGAGTATTTATTTGCTCCAAAAGTACTGCCCATATGCCAGAGTAGATCAACACGAGCTGGGGTGGTTTGCTCCCTCACACCCTTGCTGCTACCCCGTTCTCGGGAGGTGACTCAGATGGAAACTGCCAGAACTTCTGCGAAATCCTCATTTTTGACCACACTCACAAATACTTCCCTTGCCTGGAATGAGCTCCGCCAGCTTACGTGAGAAAAGGTCATTGTTGGGCTCGTAGCAGGAACAGTTTATGTAAACAACAAGCTTCACCACCAACATAATTTTACCTTAACATTTTCCCTTCTGTGTTTTTTATCCCCCTCCAAGGGCTGTCAGTCGCTCTATTGAAGATTCCCGTAATTTCAGCAGTAAGCCACAGCAGGTGCCTTTCAATCAACAGCAGCAGCGTCACAGCGAGCGACACCAGTAACACATTTCCCCCCAAGCAAACACACTCTGACTTCATTCAGGCACACAAATGTGCTCCAAATCCCAAATCACCATCTCCCAGCCCAGCAAGACAAAGGCTGCAAACTGAGTTGAAACAAAACACATAAGCAAGTTGAAACATTTTCTTCCTGCAGAAAAATAGCCCAAATATTTGCACTTTGCCTACCTCTGGGAACCTCTGTTCCTTCCCATGGTCCTGCTGCAGCGGTTCTCCTCTCTGGGCTGAGGTCCCAAACCTTCTGGGTGGGAAACATGATCTTCCCTTGACCCACAGTTGAAAACTTCTCACTTTTCTTAGGAGACATGAAGGGACTACGACTTTTGGGAACCTCGGTACCATATGAAACAGTTTTGAAAAGCTGCCTTCAGTGATGTTAATTAGATTTCAGCTTCATAGCAATTGGAAGCAGGAACTGTGTTTTCTTCAACTTAGTTTCTTTAATTTCCAGTTCTCCATTTGCATAACAACTTTAGCTTTATTTTTGAGCTGCAATGGAGCTTTTGTTATAGAAAATAAACAAATAGACAGAAGAATAGATGCGGCTGGTGGCAATCAATACTGAACATTTGTGTTTGCTGAGCAATGAGGCCGTTTGTGACTCTTTACAACTCTGCAAACTCTGTTTGCTGAGAAGTAGAAGAGGCAACCACATTTGTTTGTACTGAAAAAAGGATCCTATTGGAAGCTGGTGCCATTTCTAGGGTTCTAGTATGATTTATAATTGTCTATGAATGACATCGTTCTCACAAATGCAGTCTAAAGCTTTTTTAAAACATTATGCTTAAAGGAGGTAAAATCACAAAATTCATACAAAAATAACACATTACATTATGTCACCATCTGTAAAAAATACTTTCAAATACAGGGCTGCACTACTTTCCCTCCTCCGTTCTTGTTTATGGAAGAGTATAGAAAGACAAAAAAGAAAGTCAGGACAGATAAATAGCCTTAAAGGGTAATGAAGACAACTGTGAAGTTTACAGTAGATCTAAAAAATGTTAAAATCCAGACCAAGTGTCATCAGTCTAATTTCTCTGTCAGAGGAAGAGAAATTGGGCATGGGCCCATTCTGTGCTGGTTGCCCTTCTCCTCCTCTTCCCTGTGTCGTTCTCTCCTGAAGAACCAGAAGAATAACAGATATATAAAATGACACTTTAATAGATTTACACTTATTTAAAAGTTTAACTGCTTTTTCATTTAAAAATCAATTTTAAAGGCATTTAAGAGCATTAAAATTAAAATATTTTTAAACTAAAGCATAACTTAAATGCGGCTTTAAACCTTGACAGTAGTCTCCTTCCTGAATTAAAATACGTCATCGCACAAATTTCTCAGAGGAAAACAGTGCTATAATATCTGAATAAAGGAGATGTGGCAGAATGATGGGGAACTTCTTCCCATAATAAGGACTTACGACAGCATCAAATCAACAGCATCTACAAGCCTGCAAATGCTAGGGATCCTAGAAAACCGCAGATGTGATGAGCATAACTGATTTTCCACTCTGCGCTGACTAGTCTGTGTGGAAAGAGTTCCTTCCCCTTCCTAACAAAGCATGACTATTCCAAACTGGGTGTCCAATTGTACTCTAATGAGAGAAAAATTGCTGTTGCGAATGTATGTTATCCTGCAGGTTTACCTCCGGGAGTCAGGCTCATTTCTCACAGCTGACTGGTTGCTAAGGACAGCTGATGTATACGGCTATCCTCTGCTCATTGCCTGCACATCTACGCTGTATTGAGGACTTTTAATAGGATGCCTCTCCTGCTACTTTTGCGCATTTTTCTGTTTGAATCATTGCTTGAATGTAAATTGAGATAAGCTGGAGTGTAATACAGAACTAAACGCCGAGGTGTCTGTACGTAACAGAGACCTTTCTTCACCAACTGTTTTTTCCATAAGCTATGTTTTTGGATTATTTTTTTTTTAAGAAGGAAGAAAGAAAGAACAGGCTTATTCTACAATAAGCCTAATGATATGCTGCTTCATGTCCATGATATAATGGCAGAAATTTCAGCGTGGGGCAAAAAGAGCACGAAGCATTGGCTGTAGCATCTTTAGAGGCCAAGCAGTCAGAAGCCTGGAGACATCTTCTGTATCTATGTTAGCAATTGGTTCAGTGCCATGGGAGCAGATCTGCAATGGGGAAGAGCTGGTGCTGGGGCTGTAATGTCCACACAATATGTGTTTTGGGGGTTTCACTTAGCCTAGTTCTAGTCTGAAACCTCTACTCCTACAGGGTACCTTCCGGTTTTGACTCATCCCAAAGGAATCCAGATTATGTTCTCAGATTCTTCCATGGTGCAAAGCCCAGCACAATAAATGGACTCAGCTGTGAAATTTGCTTTAAAAGTGTACTCCCGTGTGTAACCAAACCAATAATGCAGATGTAGCCACAGGTGGTGGTGGGGGAGGGGGAAGGCTTCTGGTCACAGTCCTGGGGGATGTGTTTGTTCAGGGCATTTTTGCAGTAGTTTCACTCTAGGGAGATCCTAGAGCTGAAAAGATAAACATACCTTCACAGAAAGCTTTATTATGGGGGTAAAGGAACTTATTTGGTTCATGGAAATATAATTTATAGACATTGGTGATGACTTTGGCCGTATAACAACGTTCTGTCAGATAACTGGGCTCTTGCGTTAATTGCATGTGATTCCAGTAAACGCAATACCAATGAGCAGCAGAATGCTTTCTTGTGCTTATGCGTGACCAAAGATAAATTATAAGGTGCCAGATGCATAACTTCTGCTGTTTTTCACAAGGTGCAATTGCATATCTTTAACTTTCCAAAGCCATATGGCTCTCAAGCACCATTAGGTCTCACTCACAAAGTACATTTAAACGTATCCCTCCTACTTTGTGTCTTCTACCACTGTATTGCACTGATTATGCTCTAGTATGCATATATGAAACGTACATGCAACAAATCTCTTTATGAGATTAGGGCAAAGAGAGACGTGATTAAATCTGAAGGACAGCAGAACAAACAAAACAGAGGAAAATAATATAGCTATTAGACATCTTTCTTTGGGCTGCAGTCTTATTCTTGAAGCTTTTCCTGAAAATTATCATAAAGTGTTTATTTTCTACCCTCTAAGCAATTAAGGTAGTGGAAAAACAATAAAATAACTAATTTCAAGAACACTTAGAAACATTTGGATTCTCGTCCAACTTGTTTAGCAGACATATTGCAACCTTCAAATTCTGTCTATTGATTCCGTAAATTTGAGTGTGAATTTTTCCCCTTTTCTGCTTATTTCTGTTCATTCCTCAATTCATGAACATATCCATCCAGGCTTGACTCTGACAGATTTTAGCAAAAAGCTTGAATGGGATATTCAGCAGATAATATTTTTCCTTATTTTACAGATCCAATTAATTTTGGTAACTGTTTCTTCAGGTGCAACTTCTGTGAACAATTGATTGTTCTTTCTCTCATTGCTCAGCTACCTGTGTACAAAATCATCATGGCTCCTTGTACAAAGCTCAACTCACATGGGCTTATCTTGTTACCTTCAGCAGATGATTTCAGTTTTCAAACTATGAGCTTATATTTTCTTATCTGTGATATGAGAATACATGTCTTGAGCTGGTTTAGTGTTTTATGTCCAAATAGAAAAAAAAACAGAAAGACAAAGTAGCTATGTTCCTGAGAAGAAAAGGAACAAGATGGCAGTAGGTCACCCTGGCACCCCTATTTAGTGTTTTGCCTTAATAGCCCAAATGTAATAGCTCTAGAAGAGCAGCCTCTTAACTATTCTGCTAAGTAGGGCTCTTCATCACTTGAGCTACTTTATGAGTTCTTGAAAGACACTCTGCAGGCTAGGAAAGATTGGGAAGGCTATAATTTTACATCAATCAATACTACTGATAAATTACCAGTCACAAGAAAGGACGTGACAAAACACAATAGGACCAAGCTATTAACAGAGAATCCCCAGAGCTCCACATACAGCTATAATACATGAAGAGGGGAAGGCAAAAAATCATTAAGCAGTAAAGCTTATTAAACAGCTAAGATTGAGGGGAACATAAACCACACAATGTCAGTAGAGGCTGTGAAAGAGAATGACTGGGCTGTTACACTGCGGGGTAACGGCTGCACCTCCGAGCAGCAGAGAACCCAGGGCAGGCTGCTTGAGGAAGCACCGATCTAGTCTGACCTTCTTTGGAATATTTATTGTGGGAAGGTGCCAGAGGTGTGTTAGGTTACTGGCAGGATCTTGTAGCAGTTATGCTGGAAAAAAAAACCAGTGTAGCTGCTGAGGAGACATCCTGGGGCTCTACATCCCTCACCTGCTCTTGCTTGGCCTGGTTCTCCAGCAACACTTACTCCTACAGACCTGTCACTGGAACCAGTTTGTCTCTCTAAAGAAAGGAAGATACTTCAGATGCTTTTAATTGCCCCTTCCTTAATTTGCAAGAACTCTTGTCTGAAAAAAAATACTTCGTACATGAAAACACCTGATGGAAAGATGAAGAAGTGTGCAATGGTGAAGTGTGCACAGCAGGAGTGGAACATAGGAATCCCTGGTCTCAGTTTCGTGCCCAAGCTGAACGTTGCCATGCTTAAGCACATGATGTTGCGTAAGTTGATCACAACAAGGTCTCCAAAGTTTTTTGTCATATATGTGTTTTTCGTGCCCTCAACCGGTTTAGAAAGTTTCCTTTCCGATATGCTTTCCAACATACCAAAAATAAGAATAAAAGCTATGACCAAAAGCTGTACAGGCAGAATATGCTTTGTCCATGCTTCTTGTTGATGTACCTGCATGGAGTAAAGACCAATCTCTTGCTTTTTTTTTCGTTTGTTTGTTTTTTTTGCCACTCACGTTGCTAAAGGCTTGACTCTGCTCCCATCACAGCTGTTTCACACTGAAGGGTTGCCATGGACCTTAACAGGACAGATACATGTAATCTTGCAGAGGGCTGACACCAGGTTTCTCAAATTCCAAACAGAACCATTGGGATTTGCTTTCTCATACTGTGGACTTCAAAACTTTAGTCATATCAAGGAAGGAACTTACAAAAAACTTTCACGAATTTTCCATGTTATTTCTGTGCTGAGGGAAATACATAATGCATGCCACATTGAATTCCACAGAAACAGGTAAAAGCTACAAAGGAACAAAATGCTCTCTATTTTGAAGTGATTTCTGCTACATGCTGCAGTGAAAATTGCTTAGGGTTTATCAATCTGAGATTTAGCGTAACAGTGTCGAATCACAAGACAGGCATAATGGACCTGATCAGGCTGTGACTGAAGCCAATTGCAAAAACATGACTCAGTAGTAATACATCCAAACTAAAGCCAGCAATTCTGGAGTTGTAATCACTCTTGATCTTGGATTCCAGTAACCTCAGTTTCTTTTCGCTCTTTGAATAAGCACAGGAAGCTGACTTCATTTCTATGGACAGTCACATTTTCCGAGGGACTCCAGTAGACTGGGGTCTCTTTCCAGAGCCAATGCTGTCTGGAATGGTGTTTGCTGTGCATATAGGAAATTTAATTTGTTTTGATTACTTGGGTGATATCACAGTCTTGTACAGATAAAGGATATATGATAAGTAAGATTGGAATTTGTCTAGAAGCCCAGACGCAGAGCTACTGTCATTTGGACGCCAAGGTATTCATTGTAGTGGCAGAGATTGTAGAGGTTTTTTTGTGTGTGTATGGTTGGACTCGATGACCTCAAAGGTCCTTTCCAACCATGAAGATTCTATGATTCCCCTTTTTATCAGTTTAGGCTTCTGTTCAAATAAATAATTCTAGTTTCTCTCTAATACATTACTTAAACAGGCATGCTTGCTATTCTTGCCCTTTACAACTAACATCTTTTAAAGATGCTGTAGCAAAGGCTTTCTATGGTTTCCCAAGTTTAGCCAGGACCAAACACTTTCTTCATCTCCTGAAACAAGGCTGAGGATACAGCAGGTCGCTGAGTAAATGGCCACAGTTGTGCTGCATTCACACTGATGCCATGCAAGCACAGCAGCTGGCTGGAAGCCTTTTATAAACCTTACTGACTGCTGTTGGCCTCCCTATAAAATGGAGGGTGGGAAAAGACACACTTGCAATCTAATTGTGAGATTTGATTCTGTACAACTTGTCTATGAGTTTACTCCATTAACTTTTCTGATGGGAAGGTTAGAGCCTCTTTCATCCTCATGCAAATCCATGCCTGGATAACCCATACTGGGATTAGTTCAAAATCTGTTCAAAACTGCATTGTGCTTTAAATTTTTGCCTTAGGTATCAGAGGTAGGACTGCCGGGGAAGGACCAGTTAGGAGGGCAGGTTGGGAAGCCAAAGTAAACCACTGCCTTCCAGCAAGGTCATAACCCTGGCAAAGTAAAGGAAACACTGGTTTCTTCTCACACCAGTTTTGCACCCTGTTACTCGCATAAGTACGTCAGATGATGCCAATTAGAATCACTGCTGCTTGTGGTAACTCTCAATAAAACTCCAGCTTTTTAACATTATCTTAATAGAACCCTAGGAGAAATAGTTTCCTCCAAATTCATCCAGGGATGAAATAGGACTCAGTCAGTGTGCACAGGCTCTGACCTTCCTCAGGAACAGCAAGTACTTAGCCCTGAAGAGTGAGTAGAAAACTCTCAGTGTGTGTTTCACGTTCTTGTCTCTTGCTTCTTTAGTGAGTACTCCCAGTGCACGAGTTCCCCAAAATACAAATAAAAAAGGGCAAAGAGCATGTTCCAACAGTGAACTGTGGAAAGATCAGCGTTTTTTCTGATTTCAGCATCTTCTGCCTTTTATCACAGCTTAGTGATCTGAAGAAGATGAGGGGGAGCAGATGTGGCTTGGAAAGAAAATTTGAGCAGATTTACCACTGCCTCAGCTGAGGCAAATAGCCATAATGAGCTTACTGTGGTCCAGTGCAAGGAGAGAAGAGGAGGAGGAGAGAATATTTCAGTTGGAAAGGACCTACAATGATCATCTAGTCCAACTGCCTAATTGGAAGGAGTTGGTTTAAACCACAGAGCCTGTTCTCATACCTGAACTGAGAACTTGACCCCAGCTGAAGGGTTCTAACTCCTTACCCTGCTTGAACTTTCTCCTGAGAACAAATCTGACCGCACCACTAGTGAGCACTTCTTGGCAAGTTGGAAAAATGGCAAGAATTGTGTTCCTGTCTCACTGAAATTCCTCTAAAAATGCCACTGCCTCTTGATGAACATGGCTGTGCCCTACCCTTGTGTCCGCAATGGCAGTAAGAGCACACAGCAGCGAACCTGACTCTTCGCAGGAAAGAAGCAAGCAGAAGTAACACCTCTGTGAGGGGACCCTATTGATTTCCAAGGAGGGGACTATTTTTAACCCATCATCTTTTCTTTTAAAGTAGTCATAAAGGTAAGAGATACCATTTTAATATCTTGTTTGTTAACTCCAGGATAGTATTCAAACACAAAAATGTCAGTGTAAACACTCTGCAATTTACAAATATTAGCATATCAACAGGGTATGCTTTGAAATCAAGAACTGTAAGGTCACCCTGTAAGTCTCATCAGAAGCATTTTAATACAAAAGCTGTAATCACAGAATTACTGGTTTTAAACTACTGAATTCCCTAAGGGAAGTCTTATAATGCAAAGGAGTGTAATCATGTTTGATTTTCTTTATTGCTAACTCTGCACGGAGATCTGAAAAAAATCACTATTAAACTAAGCTAGACAACGTAGGCCTTAAATAAAAATGTAAAACAATGACTTAAAATGATGTTCATGCTGATTGCAGATTCTCATTTATGGGGGGGAAAAAAAAGCTCTACTAGACAGTCTTTATTCCCTACCGTGTTTTCTGCACAGCCTATGCAGTGTTTACCTGCTAAAAATAAAATGTGTTTTTAAGGTTAGAACTTGGTTTATCTCAAGCAAAACATGATCATCTTTTAGGGGAGCAGATAAGCATGAGAAGTTGGATTTGGTTCTGGTCTCACAAGACTTACAAACTCTACCTGCTTGTAGCTTACACATCTTTGTCCCAGGAGAGTAAATATTTGATTGCTCTGAAAATGCTCAGGCTTCAGAGAACTTCGTTGATATGCATGATGATATAGAATCTCAGACTTATTTCTGATTACAAAAGCAATTGGAAAAACACGTGAGTAATTGTTCCTGAAGAGTGGTTGCTAAATTTGGAGAAAATGCAGTGGAATTCAGATTGTTCTGGGTAGCAAGAAAAAAAAAAAATATACTGAAGTGATGTGTCTATTCAGTGTTTAGCATATATTCAGTATTGCAGAGGACAAAGGGGAGTTCAGGACCATGTGAATAAGCACCTATATATTCAAGGCTTGATATTACTCATATTGAAGCTGATGGAAAACTGCCATTGGTTTCCTTGAGTCTTTGCTGGGCCTTGCGCATGCATCTGGAGCCTTGATGCTCCCTGTTCCATTGGACACCACTGTGAAAAAAGCATTTGATTTAACTTCAGAAATGCTGATGCTCCCAGGAAAATGGTGAGCATGGGACAAACAAATCTTTGTTCAGAGCAAAGGCGTCATAGCAATGAATACATTGTGTTGCCTTCAGAACAGCAAACCCCAAAATTCTTGTCAAACGAACATTTTTTGGTGTATTTATAGAGAAAATGACTGTGAAGAATAATGTTTGTCATACTCAAGTCCAGAAGTTGTAGAGGAATATAATGTTATCAATTACTAAATAACAAATGAATGGCTCACCAATATTTTATTAATATATGTTAATTTTTCACATCTCACGTTAACACAGCATGCTGTTTGTCTTAACCTCCTAGCTGTGTTGATGTTTAAACATAAGCCAGGAGTTTTCACAAACCAAGGACAAATTAATTGCAAAGCTGTGATAATCCATACAGGAGTCAAAAAGACATGTCAGTCTAGTAGGACTGACTAATTAATGAATAGAGACAACTCATTGCTCTGTAAGTTGTTGGAACTGTTTGGGTTCATGGTGGGTCTTGTCATATAAAATCATGAAAGACATCTCAGAAGATTCATTAGACTTTTGGTCTACATGGAGGGAGTCAGATGTAAAAGTGACTAACTCTGGAAAACAGTTTTGAGTAATTTTTAACGAATTTGTATTTTCTGCATGCAAAGCAATCACAAACTGTTTCTGCTCATCCTGCGTCTGTATGCTGTGGATGTGTTTCTTGTGTGTAAAATGATCAGCCTGGGGATTCACTGGCAAACTAGTTCTTCTTCCCATTATTTGGAAGGTCACTTTAAAATACTTTTGCATGAATTGAAGCAATTACATTAACATGATGTAAACCCTTAGCTCAGGTAGAAGGTAACTCTTATCAGCTGAAATGTGCTAAGTGTAGTCCTCCTTTGCTAATGCAAAAGGAAATGAAGAACCATGTTGGATAACTGCTAGCTGAAAGGCAATGATTTCTATATGCTACTGCTGTCTTCTGACTGGGGGATCATAACCTCAGTAACATGATATTATTTCTGCTTTTGACTGGATGACTAAATCTTTGAATGGGTGAGTAATAAACAAAGGAGTAACAAAGAGCAAGTGGTGCTTTCCATTTTAGATGAATAGTCACGCGTCAACACTTTGAAAGCTTCTCTACTTTGCAAATGCTTTCACATGTAAATAGTGGCAACCCAAATAATTTAAGTAAGGAATATCAGCGGGTGATACAATCTGTCCATGTCTTCTTATGGGAAAATATCACTGTATCTGAATTTATCAGCTCTCTGGGTTTGTAGATGCTGCAAGCTCTGAGCTCTCAGCCACACAGCACAGGGTCTTACCCATTACATTCAATTCTAACCAGCCTTTCCCTGAAAGGTTGTAGCAGGACTATATTGTGTTCAAAGACAAGTGATGCAAGTAGCTAAGGCGGGTAAAAATCGTAGGCGAAGAGACTGAAAGTTCTCCTACTTTATGTAGAATTTGTTCTTGAGCTTTTCCAAACTCAGCTATACTGAAAGAAGTGTAGTAGATATTACAGAAGAATGTTAGAGCCTTTCTGCCTGTATACATGAAAACAGATATACCTCGGCTTCAGGCTCCTATTCCTTCTACTTTTTCTCCCCTTGTAACAATGAAGAAGCCAAAAAGGCAGCTTCCATTTGATTTTTAATTAGCGGATTTCCCCTACAGGAACTGAACAGATTTTGACTTGGATACAATCAATAATGATGTAGATACTTTTTTTTATTTTATTTTACCTGTTTCCCTCTGGAGGCAGTTTCACAAGGAATTGTTTCTATCTCACCTCAAAAGTTGCTAAAGGTAGCATTTTCAGAAGGGAGTGGGACAGCTATTTCTGTGTATAAATAGCAACTCTAGAAAGACCTCATTACTGTTCAGGACACATGGAGATACTTGTATTGTTTTGCTAATAGGGAGGAAATAAATTAAATACATGTAAAGTGCTTAAAAGGGTGAATACATGTTTACTTGCATTTAAGACACAATCACTCCCTATTCCTTGACAAAGCTCAAAGAAGTATTTGATGAGGTTTGGTTTACAAGTCTCCATTGTTTGTGTGGAGAAGGGGACAGATTTTTTTTTTTTTTTTTTTTTACTGTTTGTGTATTGTGGTTCAATAGCTGTGATTTTCTTGTGCTGATATAAATCACGACGAATAGCAGGTGATTCCATGTTATACCTTACCCTTTCTGGTACTTTTTCCTAGTGCACTTTCACAGTGGAGTCATTTCAAGATACACACGATAGTGTATGTGTGTGTACATACATACACACACACACACATGTGCATTCTCCACAACCAGAAAGACAACCCCAAAGCTCTCCCCGCCCTTCCGCCAGGCCCTCCCTGGGGACATCCCCGTCCCGACGGCAGGTGGCGGTATGGGGCCGGCATGGCCGCCCCGCCGCGCCCCGCTCCCCGGCGTCCCCCGCTCCGTCGGCCGGGGGCAGCGCTGCCGGCTCCGGTCTCCCAGCGCTCCGGGTGGGGGGCCCAGCGGAAAGAAAAAAGCCGGGCGGGGGTGGGGGGGAATTTCTCTCTTTTCCTTTCTTTTCCCCTTCGTAAACTCAGTGAAGTTCGGTCGACTGGCTGCGTCCCTCCGCGCTGCCGGGGGCGAGCCCCCAGTCGGGAGGCAACTCTCGACCCAAGGCAGCGCTCACACCCCCCAGCCCCTCACACACCTCGGGTCCCGGGAGCCCTCGGCTGCCGGCGGCAGCCGGCCCCGCCGGGGGCCGGCCGGCTCCTCCGGGCGGTAGGAGCAGCTCCGTCCCCGCCATCAGGCTGGGGCGGCGGGCAGCGCAGGGCGCGGGTGCCGGCCCCGCTGCCGGGGCAGGAGCGTGGGCTCCGCGCTCCCCAGGCGAGGTCTGGGAGGAGGAAAAGCGGAGGGGGAGGATCCGCGAGGATCCAGGTAGATCCAGCTTTTACCGCTTACCAAAAGCCACCAGCAGCAGGACCTCCGCCTCCTCCCTCCCTCCCTCCTTCCATCCCTCCCTCCTCCCCTAACTCCCTCCCTCCCCTGCCCCTTCGCGATGAGAGACGGGCCAAGTCGGTGCGCGCCAGCCAGCCGCGATCTCTGCCAGGGGCAGACGGATCGCTTTCATGTCGCAGGGTGACTGCTAGCCCTGCGGAGGCTCCCCCGGCCGGCCCGGGCTGGGGCTGGGGCTGTGGAGGCGGGGTGCCTGCCGGCGGGCCCCGCGGGATGCTGGCGGCGGGGGATGCGGAGCCGGCAGCGGACTAAGATGGGGGGCAGCCACTCCCACCGGGCGCCCGTCTTCGACGAGAACGAGGATGGTGAGTGCGGAGCTGTCCGCGGTACCGATCCCCAGCACCGCGCCGCCACCCACCCTCCGGCGGGCGGGCGGGCTGTCCGTCTGCCCCGGGGTGGGCTGTCTGTCTCTTTGCCCCGGGGTGGGCTGCCCGAGGAAGGAGGATGGGGAAGCCCGCCTTTGTTTAGCCGTTCTGCAACCGATTTGCGTGGGGATCTGCTTTTTTAGCCGAAGTCTGGCATGCTGTCGCTTGGGGTTTAAGCACATGGCAGGTAACTTCATCCACCCGTTTATGAATGAGCAGTGTTTTGGAGATGGGTGCCCACTTTTTTTAAATTTTCATTTATAGGTGACTCTCTGCCCACCTGCCCATTTTAAATGGTAATGTCTTTCTCAGTCAATATACTTCTTCCATCCCCTTTACTTTCTGAAACTTTTTTTTAGCTTTTTCTATTACTCTGAGATTCTTCTCCCTGCCTAGAAAATACGTCATAAGAAAGTGTATCTTGTAAAGTTTTTGGAAGGCAATGGAAAAGTTTGCATAAAATATGGTGTTTCATCACTATTTATGCATTTCCCTGTCATTTTCATATGTAGATCATATTTAACTGGAATTATGTGACTGCGTTTCAGTTACAATCATCTTGGCTTTTGAGGCAAAGAGAACACCGCACTCTTAGGAAGCAAATATTTGTATATTATCACCAGAAGTATTTTTAATGTTACTTATGGGATAGATGTTGTTGCCTATCTGGACAATTGGTGCTTAATTTTGAGTATGTTCCTTTCCCAGTAGTTCCCAATGTATTTTATTAGGAGGTGATTTTGTCTCAATACACAATCACATTGTTTCGGCTTTCTCAGGCTCGTAACAAATGAAAAACATGTATGCTCTTCCCTATGTGTTCAGGACACATGGAGATAACTTGATTTGCTAATAGAGAGGGAATATATTAAATGCATGTGAAGTGCTTAAAAAGGTGAGTATACATCTACTTGCATTTAAGACATCATTTCCTATTCCTTGACAAAGCTTGAAGAGGTATTTGATGAGGTTTGGTTTACAAGACTCCATTGTTTGTGTGGAGAATGGGGCAGATTGTTTACTATTTGTGTATTGTGGTTCAATAGCTGTGATTTTCTTGTACTGATATAAAATTTCAGTCACTTACCGTAGGTCATGCTATGTAAACAAATGAGAGGGAAGGAACCCACCCCTCCCACCCCCCAAGGTAAAATCTTGATCATGCACAATTAGTCTTGCAAACCTTGAGGCAGCTCACCAAGAAATACCCAAGAGTGAAAGCATGGAGTTGATCTTGTCTAGACACCCTAAGGTAAAAAAATAGCCATGCCTTTGCCTTTGTAAGACTTTTTATTGGGCTCTCTTGACTTAGCAGTTTCCACAAATTATTACCACTTTTTTTTTTTTCCATGAGACAAGGTTGTGGTCAGTTTTTGAACAAAATGAACGAAGTTCCATAGTAAGTTACTGCAGAGAAGACTTCATGCCACGTAGTTCTTTTTCCCTGAGGAAAACATTTCTGTAATGTAGCCATTATTAATACCTGATAAAAAAAAAAACAAACCGTAAAGTATTCATGGATTTCTATTAGGCCATTCTTTGTTCTTTGCCTTTGTTGGTTTGTTTTGTATTTTTTTTTCCCCCCATTAAGAATGTTCCTAATATAATCTTTTTTTTTTTCCCTCTTAAGATGTTATGCTTAGCACAACCATCTAGGTCAGAAGAGTCCATTGCTTTTGAAACAATAATCTATTTCCTATACTACTTACAAATTATTATTCAGGATGGCATTTTCCCAAGTACCTAAATAATATAGGAAAATATCTCCTCTTTCAAAATGTATCTTACAAGGTTTAATCCAAAATCAAGCTTTATTTCATATTCCCACTAGTAGCTACAAGAGTCGCTGTTTTCCACAATATTGGACTCAATATGAAATATAAAAAAAAAGGCAAACGAGAAAGTATAGCAGGAAGAAGTAGACTTGTTTCTTGAGATGGTATATTTTTGCTCAAGAATGACAATGCTCATCAATTCAAAGAGAACTGTAATAAATGAGTTATGTATGAATGTGTAGGCATAGTAGAAACTAAGCTATTTAGTGTATTGTGTGTAATGTCGCAGCCGCCTCTTAAAATGAGAAAAACAAGCAGAAAAAAGTATTGTCGTTTTATGTTCGTATGTGTTAATGATGGATGTAGAATAAAACATGAATTTTGGAAGAAGAGATTTAAAACCATTTATTGTCACTTGGTAAATCATAGAAAAAGTTACTTATTCAGTGTATCACTTAACAAAGAAATACATGGAAATAGTATGTGAAGAGCACCCAGGTACTGCCTGACAAGCCTATAGAGCGTCTGCTCTAGAGTTAAAACTCATGCTTCCGTCTAGTGAGAATAGGTGTTGATCCATTGAGTAGATCTATACACTATAAGCTTTATGTAGACTCCCCACCACGCTTAGGATAATAAAAAATGATCCAGCCAGAAGGCTGGACTGCATGCTGTAAATCTTCAGTTATCACAGACAGCATAACATATCATTATCCTACAATGATATTTTTAAAGGCCAGAATACATACTGTTTTAAATCTAGCTATATTTTTTTTGTGTTCTATTTTTGTTAGAAGGATCTTCCAGAACTTCACTCTTTGAATGGTTAGAAACATCCGCTTTCCTGATAAAATAATTCTCAACTTGTTTATAAGATTTATGTTTATTTCAACTTTTTTGTTAAACAGCTCTCCACGCTCCCTGATTACTCCAGTGCATTGATAGACAGTAAAAATATCCCCTCTCACTCTTTGTTTTGTAAGAAAACCTGTTCTGGTTTTCTCTTATTTCCACTGTTTTTTCATTCCATGCATTTGAACTTGTCTTGGTTACACACAGATAACCCAAATTATGTACAGAATTGCAGGTGAGTTTTCACCAGGACCTCATGCTGGAAACAGTACTTCCTGATGTCTACTGGAAATAACTTTCCCGGTACAGCCTATATCTTACATATGCCCTTTTCAGGGATATATCATGTGGATAGTTCAGTCACCCTGTGTTCAGTTAGCCCACCTATGCCCTGTTCAGAAGTTTCCTCTGATGAGCTCCCAATGTACAGCAGAAATTTTTGGTGTTCCTATCTACATGACCTGGCATTTTGCATGGCTGAATTTTGGTCCATTTCTATTATTCTTATTCTCAAAGATGATCGCTCACTTCTTTCCTTGTGATGCTCTTATTCTCCACTACTTTACCAATGTTTTGTATTATTACCACTCTCATCAGCTCCATGTCAGTTATAAAGTCCACTGAATATTTTGTGTAAATATTCATCTGGATCATTTCCAGACTTCATCTTCTTTGCTGCTAACCCCCTGTCAGCCTCATAATTCCCATTTCAAAAGAATATTTTTTCTTGTGTTACCCACCTTGTATTTTGCCAATTAATCTTCGCCTTGTTCAGCTTTGCTTATACTTTCTTATATATCACTTCACTGAAACTGAGAAAAATGAAATCTAAGCCAACTCTACCATCTACAAAATAAGTTCATCTTCAAGGAAAAGTATCTGGTTACACTTGCGCAAAAAACTTCTTATAAACCCATACTGTATTTATCTCATGTTTTCTTCTTAGCCTAGGTTAAAGCACAACAACAGCTAGAAATATCCAGTGAACAGAGTTCTGTGTTTGCCTAGAGCTTATACTCTGGCGAAAGAATTTCAATGGAAAAATACGTTTTATTTCTTGATTTTTTTTATTGGTTGGATAGACAACTGGGTCTGGTGTAGCAACATCAGTACCTCTGATCAAAGCTAGATACTGTAATGGTGTGGAACAATAACTGTTTTTCATACATTTCAGAAGTGTTTTCAAGCTAGATACAACACTAATTGTGTAGTCAACTCAACACTCAGGTAAAAGGAAAACAGTTTCATTTTGGCTGATATTGCTGAAGCAAAGGAACGTTGACTCTCTTTGCCTCAAATAGTTCTTATTCTCATAACGACTGTCCTCTCCTGAATATATATACCCGTTACTAACATCTGTAGAGCAAAGCAGAACATCTTTCCTCATGTCCCTCTTTTCAGAAACAACAATAAGTTCACAAGAATGGTAATAGAAAGGCAAGAGGAATATTCACCATTGGTAAACGTTATTTTCAAATTCTCAGTAAATATTGTAAGTAACAAATATGTTAGCAATAGCCTGATGACCGTAAAGAGCATCTTTCATGCTGGATTTGCTTAACCGTGCTCTGATAAGACTTCAATTACATTTAACAGGTGAAAGTGAAATAGTAGAAGAGTCATTTAGAGAAGAGTTGAGTCAGGAGAGATATTACTACTACCAAATAATAATAACATATTTGCCTATATTGTGGTGGAAGATAGATACTGAGAAAAGGATAAGAAACAACAAAAGTGTTAGAGTCTAGAAGCTGGTCCTGTGAACTGATATGTCAGTTTTATTTGATTATTTGGGGCTTAAAAAGTGAGTTTTGCTACAGTTACTTTTAGAAACAAGTTCACCGAACTTTTTAAGAGCTTGTTTTTAGTTTTATAGTATGTGACTACATTTATAGCAAATATGTATTTCCAAAGAACCTTTCACTAAGCACTTTGAAGCTATAGACCTTGAATACTTCCCTGCAGAGGTCCGTGCAACATGCTGTGCCCCAGTCTTGTATGAGGGAAATGAGGCTTATTGGCTTATTTCTACGTGGCCAGTCCCTGATTCACTGTAGTGCTTATGGATCTACTTAACTTCAAGGAAGTGCTGAATCCCACTGCTTTGCCTGAGTCATAAGGCTTCATTCTGCTGTAGTGTCATAACTACAGAGCTCAATGGAAATCTTATGTGCATCCTCCAGAGTTAAACTTTAAATTCTAAGTTGTAATTTAAATTAATTTCTACCTCTCCTCTACCTCTTCACTTCAGACTTCAGCTTATATGAACAATTTTGGTTGGTGAGTTGCAGAAAAAGTCATTATTAAATGACCAGCTGCTGAAAAGACGATCTTGTACTACCAGCATCAAAAATAGATACAGATCCTAACAAAAATACCTGTAATTAATATAGATTCAGGTAGCTAAATTTAGCTAAATGGCTGAGTTTATATAAAGTGCAGTGGAATCTGAAGATCTATAAAAGTGACAGAGGGAAAAATGACACAGAAGGGTTTCACTTGGAACCAATTTAAAGCAACAATTCAAAATAGAGTATGCAGTGTCCAGTTATTGTCAGTGATATGATAGTGCTCATCAGCCTGCCGTCACAAAGCTGTTACGGATAATGTCTGAGGCACTCACATAACAACTACAAAGAGCTCGAATCACGAGGCTAATAACACTCTTTTTCAAACTAATTGTTTCATAAAATATAGCCCTACGGAACAGCGAAATAAATGGTTTAGAATCTAAATACTTTTTGTTAGTGAAAGTAAAGAATACAGGGTGGGATTAGTATTTCTGCTGGATTTTTGGTTTCTTCATGCAATTTGTGTGGCGGGTTATGTAGCATTTTACTTTTTCCTTCACAAAGATGAATATTCTGATTCCCTTTTAGAACTGGATTGGGTAGGAATACTAACCACATTATGACTTAAAAATGCTGTAAGGCACTTCTGTGTCAAAAAAATGGATAAAACGTGGCTGTTGAAGGCTTTATTTTACGCTGGATATCAAAGTTTTAGATAAATAAGATCCAGACCATTGGATTTTTTTTTTTGTCTTATGATGATGTTGAATCATATACAATTTATTTTCCATTTACTGAACTTCAGATGTGAAGTCATCATTATATGTAGTGCAATACATTTCAGAAACCCTACTGCTAGTGTCTGTACAATCACAGAACAAAATAGTGATCAGTGTCGAGCTTGTAGTTACAGGATGGTATGAGACGGTTGGACAATACAGACAGAAAAGAGAACACAGAAGAACAATATGATAATTCCAGACAGTCAGAGGTACCAACTGCCAGACTGTTGTCAAGAGTTTGCATGGTCTGTGGCAAAGGAGGTTCAGAAGTAATAACACAGCATTGGAACCACCATCAGCTATTATCTTCCTGACTGAGTCTTCTTAAAGCTTTGGTACAATGTATACAAATAATGTGGACTTATTCAGACACTAAATGATAATTATAGGTGAAGTTTAATACCAGATCACGGTTTTCCCTTTTCTACAAGGAACTCTGAAGAAAAGCAGGATGAATCTGGCACTTCCATCTTAGCTTCTTGCTCACAAAAAGGAGCTGCGCACCTCTGTTCCCCCATTTGACTGTCCTAAAAATGTTGTGCAATATCTGGTTTACCTCACACTGTCAGGATTAGAACCAAGACTCATTCAAGGGACAGCTAAAGTATTTACCAATTGTATTTTACTTTACCATCATCCAGATTCAACAAAACCTCTGCCAGCAATGGCTTAGAGATGGACCAGATGAATTTTCAAGATCATTCCTAAACATATTTTCTACAATTCCAAGATTTAATTTTCTGCTTTGGTGGAAGCATCCTTGTCAGGACCTCTGTCTTAAACAAAGACATCATGTAAGTCTTTGCTGCTGCTTTTGTAGCCTTCCAGAATTTACACAAGTGGTTGGCATGACACCTACCTCTAAGAATGTTAAGGAATTTCTTGGTGGCTTGTTATCTAGGAAGGGTAAGTGCTCAGGAGAGGTAAAATTTCACCCATGTTGTTAAGTGTGCTATGTAGCGTGCCTGGATGTCAAGATAAGCTTTTTGGGTAACTAAGTATAAATAATTCAAAGCTAACCAAGCATCAAGCAAGATAAGCTTAGAGAATCCTATCCACGACCATGGAAAACTATGAACATGAAATAAACTCTGAGAAAACAAGATTATTTTCTGAATCTCAACACCATTGCCTCCTATCCCTGCCTACAGATGTTTCTTGCAGTGAAAGGGTAAGGCTCTACTCCTTCAGCTGTTCTGTTGGGTTTTCTGTGCCAAAAGAGTAGGCTTTCAGAGAGCTGAGTTCTGAAGGACTGGAGAAGCTGAATGGTGGAAGAAGCAGCACACTGGAAAGTAAATGCTTAGCTTTCACACAGACAAATGATGTTCAAATGTACAGAGATATTAAACTGACTCTAGTCCTCAATATTGGCTTCACCTCCAGTAGAGTTCAAAAGATAAGCCTTTCACTTCTGCCAGGGAGATCATGAGGCTGGTTGCACTGACTCCCCTCTGACACTTTCCCATAGAATAAGGGAGAACGGGTCTATCTCCTCACATTGGGCTCCCATGTGACATCCACTGGGTCACTGGTAGCATCTGGCATGAAAGTGAAAGAATTCCTTGATGTGGGTGTGTGGATGTGGGTTACGGAGGCAGCAGTAATGTGGGAATGCAGTTTTTCATGAACCTTGAGTAACATGCTGTCCAGTGAATGTAGAAAGTTCATCCTGGAATGAAATGTTGCACCTGGCTGAATTAGAAAATGACCGAGAAAATCTTTGGAAAAAAAATAGTAAGGAATTATGATCTCGCTCATAGATGCTCAAAGAAAATAGGTCTTATCCTACCAGAACTGTCTTTGCACAGTCACTTCTGAATGTGGGCATAAGAATGAAGAAGGCAGGGTTTTTGCTGGCCAAGCATAACACTCTTACTTTTTTCTAGCTTCCTCATTAAACAGCAAGGCTGGGAAAGCAGAATCAGAAACATTCCTGATGCTAAACCTAGTGGGCAGTGACACCTGGGACCAAGCACTGAAGAGTGGAAAAGAGGAAAAGATTGTCAAATTAATTTTGGATGTTTCACAGTGTTTCGACTTAGCTGGAGTGAGCTAATGCTGAGATGGTGGGAAAGGTGTGGAAGAGAAAAGTTTGCTACTGATATCAGCCAATACAAAGCAAAAATTTCTGAGAGGATATTCAAAGGAAAAGGACAACTTCAAGTTCAGCCTGGTAGTGGAGCTCCACAGTATCCTGTCATGGTAAAACATGTGAGGGGAAGGGACAAAAAGTAGGGGACTTATCCACCAAACTTAGCAGGCAAGAACTTTCTGGAAGGGGAAGAGCAGCAGTAGTAAGCAGTGTGCACATTAGGGGACCTGATCTCTCTTGAGCACAGTTCTGCTTAATTTCATGAACTAGTTAAATTGATTACCTTAAACTACATTACTTACTGCCTAATGTAAGCCTATGTTGAGCTGTTGCTGAATTTGCTGTTGTATATATATACTATAAGCTTCCCTGCAACAGGAAAAACCAAAAGATTATTACTCAGCAAAGGTCAGAAACTTGTGCTAGCAATAAACATTGTTTTTTTAACTAAATCATTTTCTGAGTTTCCTTCGACTCAATCAAAATTTGGCATGAATAACAACTACAGGGTGTTTGTAGAAACAGAACAGTTGTCTTGATTTTTTTCTCCTTTGGTTAAAGAAGAGCAAAGCTGCTTTACTCTCTGGGGTTTGGTTTCTAACACAACGGTTTTGAAGAATAACACTGGCTTTTATTTGTCTGCGTTTGATCCCAGGAAACTGCTTTGTTTATCAGAAATGCCTGTTCGTATCACACACTATCTGCAGATGAGCACTGGTGGGGTCCCAAGATGCCTACACCTTTTCAGTACAAAAGAAGGTTGAGTGTTAATACATTTATCAGGGTCTAGAACTGATTATCTTAATGCAGTATTTCATGGAACATCCTTTGACTTAATTTTAAACTCTTAAAAATGAAAATTATACTGTATAAATGATACATCATGTGTATACAGTACTATATTATACTGTACACTTCAAGTTCTTACTCTTCAAGATCTTGTAGTAGATGGGCTTTTATTGTACTTTCTCTACGTGAAGTTTTTTTTGATAGATACTAGTACTGTATCTTTATAAAACAGAAACTTTTGGAGAAAAGATGAAAGAACGAAGGCATCTGTTGCTTCACTGATGAGTACTACCAGGCTTTCTCTTTCAGTTTCCTCGCTTAAAAGAATCTGACAAATACAATAAAAGTGTAGCATGACTGTTTTCAGGTTGTCCTCAGGAAAATCGCAGTGTTATGCGTTGGCCTATTCCCTTGGGCAGTCAGCATTCACCTGAAGTGTCCAGCAACAAGGGACACTTGTAAGTAGGAGTCTACTTTTGTATCACAGAAACGAGGACTTTCTTCTTTCTGTTCCCAAATAAGTTATTTTCCACCCCAATAACCAGAAAACTTGTTTACACTGTAATTGTCTCTCACCTGAGCAGTTTGACCTTGTCTTTAGCTCCCTTAATTTCAACATTGACTCTTATCAACTTGTGTATTTTCATAAGTAAATGAAACAGTCTGAACGGACAGGGTAGGATTTGTAAGAAAATTGGACAGTTTTGTTTTTAACCACTGGAAATTTGAACTCCATAAAAAATGTTCCCAAAAATCTGAAGTCTCTTCTTAAATCACCGCCTCAGTTCTAGAGGCTGTCAACTTTCTGTATTTTCCAATCTGGCATTCTTTGTCTGTCAGGAAACCTAGCAGTATGCAACCAAGGAAAGTTTACTGGAGATTTGGCCCTGAGGGACATGGTTTAGTGGTGGACCTCACAGTGTTAGGTTTACGGTTGGGCTCAATGATCTTAAAGGTCGTTTCCAACCTAAAAAACTCTTTGATTCTGTGATTTCAGCTTATTTCACTTGTATTCAGTCCATCAGGGTTCTTTTTTCAGTTTTGCGTATTAATAGTTTCTGCTATAAATAATGGAAGATGCTTTCTATCTATAATAATTTTTTCTCCTACACCCTTTTGCTATGATCTCTGTCACAGATCTTGACACAAGAGTATAAAATTCTATAATAGTCTTATACTTACAAATGTTGTACCCTATTTTCTGACATGGTAATTAACTGCAATGTAGACACGTAAGTTACTTTCATTCATTCCGTAATTAAGACAAAAGCATTTTTCTTTTAAATGTAAGGAAGCTTTCTTAGAACGCATTACTAGAATTGGTGGCAGCCTAATATACAAGTTTTTAAGGCTTTAATGATAACTAAGCATAGCTGATAAATCTGAAATTTATTTCCCAAATTTTATATGCCCATAAATATTTTCTTCATAATGTCATATCATAATATAAAAGTTTGTATTTTGTATTTAATTAATCCTTTTAATCCTTTTCTCCTTTATCTATTTTGAAAATGTTTGGTTTAGATATGTTAACCAAATCTACCCCACAGTTTGTTTATCTGACTCAAATTGAAATACGAATTAAACTGTGCTTTTTAGCCTCCTAATTCTATCTGGCAATATTTTCTTGCTTTTAAGTTTATTTCCACTTTCTCTGTCATTTTCACTCTTTCTTTCTTTTTTTTTTAAATTATTTTAATTCCAGTTCTTTGATGTTTGGAAACTTTTAGATAAGTTCTACAGCTGATGTACTTTTCTGCCCTGTCATTTTTAGTTTGGTTTGATAGTTAATGAAATAGAGCACTGGTTTTGTCATTGTATTGCTAACATTGTTCTGTATGAGAAAGACTTTTGTATTAAGTAAGATAAATATACCTCAAAGCAATATGCTGCAATAGACAAAAAATATTTTCCTTCTTTTTCCTACTTTTGCAGTAATAAGGGAACACCTGCTGTTCCTTATTTAAGGTCCAAAAATGCAAGCTGAGTTAATCCTTCCAGTAATTATTATTTCCTTTTGATATTGTTCTGCCTCCCTTGCTGAGCTATGAAAACTGTTCTTAGCCACCCTGTTAAAACAGAGATGCAATATAATCACAAAATCACCATTAGCCTCCTGAGTGTCCTTCACAGCTTTCTGAAACTATCCTCCGCTTCTCCCCAGTTTGTTTTCACATTATGTTATAAAGCTCGTTTTTATGCCTTTTGGGCTTAGGTTTAGATAATTCTTTGTCCAAGCTGTAAAGCCTGCAAACTCTTTTTGGGCTAATACCACATCTTAGGCACTGTGATCTGCTACACTGAGCTTGAAGTCAAAGAACAAAAGCTAATCAAAAGGTCCTTTCTGAGAAGTAGGAAAAAGTTATTGTTTCAAGTCCAGCTTCACATTTGTCTGTTTTAGCCTATGAAAACTACAGAGACAGCTACACACTCTTAAGTGCAGGGCATTGCTAGAAAACAAAGTTAGCCTTTACTGAGGTTGGTTTGGATATAATGGGAGGAACAGACTAGCCAGAAGTCTTTTGCAGCTTCATGAGATTCCTTTCTGCCCAGCCTTGGCATATGATTTTTCAGCAACAGTATGCCAATTATGTCATTATTTCCAGCTCTTGTCCAGCCCAGTGACATGTCTTTGAGATGTTCTGCTTTAGTTTTTAAGCTAAAGTGTTAAACTAGATTGTTTTATGGTGCAAATAAAAATAGCAGATAAAAATATCTTAGAAAGAGAAATACATTTTTAGTGTGAAATTCTTCACAAAAATCTCAGTGTTGAAAGACTTTTTTTCTAGGATCTATTGATCTTCTGTTAAACAAAAACGTCACCACTAAGTGTTGTGAGATTTTGCTGGAAAAGAGTAGAGAACTCTTTCCGGTGATCCAAACTTTCAGCGGGGCAATCCTTGTTCTTTTGGAGTTAGGGAGCTCTCTACTGATGAAGAGAAGAAGAGAGCAGCTAGAGAATGGCTTCCCCAGGCCGTTGTAAATGTTGGCTGTGGGAGGTAGGATGTGCAAGCGGAGCTTGTCTGGTGGCTAGGCAAATTCTAGCTGTTGCTAGGACAGCATCTTCTCTCTGAATGGCTTTTCACAAGGCTTTTCTGAGAGTGAGGAGACTGCTGTTTAGAGAAGATTAAGTAATATTTGGCAGTGAAGAGATACCATGTTTTCAGCGGTTTCAAGCACTTATGCTGAGTGCTGCCCTGACTTCAGACCTTTGGTTCTCCTAAGCCAGGAGCTATCAGTCTATCTCACAGGTGTCGGAGGGAGCACAGGGATGGATTTTAAATGCATTAATAGAAAATGACCTTTTCAGTGTAGTTGCTGTACCTTACAGAGAAAAGATACTGCTTGTTTTCTCATTGTTTCTAGTGAGATGCAGAGAATTTTGGATGCTTCCCTGGGCGTACAAATGCTACAGGATCAGCTCTCAGCCTCCAAACCTTCCTCTGCTAGGTAGATCATATATATCATTTGATCCACAGACATATGTGGATCAATGATATCCTGATGTTTCGAGTGACGGGATATCCTGGGTGTTGCAAAGAACCTCCTGCAGTGCTACGTTCTAATTTCAAAAAGAAAAATACAGCCCAGCAAACCACGCGGGAAAGACTGCTGACTACTGTCATACACAATATGTTTCTTCTAGTCTTTAGTGGTATTAAGCTGCCTTGCAGTCCTTTTTCCACCTGTATTTGTTGATTAGCATAACAGACAAAAAAAAAAAGATAAACATATTGGTGGCAGGAAATAAACTTTTTTTTTGGCTGTTTTGAAGGTTTTCCATTCTGTACTGAGAAAAAAACCAAGTTAACCGAGCTCCAAGTTAAAAAAAACAAAACAATATTCTTTTCAGAAACAGCCAGAGGAAACTCTGATGTACTGATTTACCATTTTATCATAGTTAAGAAAATATAATACAGAAACACATATATTTTTAGCAAATAGTTCTTTCTCTTTCTTTCTCTATATACACAGATATTTTTATACATACTTTAGTCTCGTCAAAACAAACCCAGTGTATGTGGTGGGGAACTCTAGAACTGAATCACCAATATTCATTATTTTCATCTAACATCTATAATTAAACTTATTTGAGATTCTATTTCTGTGATTATACAGAATTGGTATAAGCACATTTAATACCACCAAATGTTTCAGGCATTAAGACTAACAAACCTTCTGCTACACTGAGCAATTTTATCCTCTGCAGTTCACTATTTGTTTGTGCTTTACAGCTAATAACTTCTGTTGTTAAAATTACATGTTATGTTCTTTCCATTAATATCTGTCAGCTACATACCCCCTACATCAAATGAATCCTTTTATTTATTCCTATTGTGTGGTGACATAAGGTAAATCTTTATAAGTTAAGTTGTGGCTTAGAGGGTCTACTGACCTTCTGCTGGTAATGCCAACCCCCAGCTGTAACCTGGGAACCGGGGCTGGTCTGAAGTCCTCCTCCTCCTCCCCTCGGTCACCTCTGTGCCAGCTGTGCCAGCTGATGTGAGTGGAGGTGGATTCGGTTTGTTTTGTGAGTGTATCTGTGTTTGCTTTGCTTTAAATCTTTCTTGTTTCACTCCTAATCTTAGCAGTGGATATGTAAGACAAAAGCCCTGATTTTCTTATTCATATTTACCGTTTTCAGCAATGCACGGTCCTATCAGCTTTGGCATGATTGCTTGTGGTGTGTAAATAAGCATACTTTTATCAGGCTGAAACTATCTTTACTTCATCGCTGGAAGCATTTCCCAGATGTAAGTAGCATAGTGATCAGAGAACGAGTCGTCAGCTCCAAGTTAAAAAGATATTTCTGCAGTTAGGTGGCTATTGTGCGTACAACAGTCAATCCATCTTTTTCAGTCTCGGTACCAAAACTACCAATTCCATCATTAAATATTTATCTGTAAACCTTGAGATGAAGAAATGCGTTGCACTGAAATTCTGCAAGTTCTTTATGAAATATAGCTGTTGCTATAATTTTTTTTCTACCCTTTCTATACACCCTGAAGGAAAACAGTCACAAAAAGTGAAGTATCGAAATAGAAAGGTGTTTTAATGTTAACTAATAACTCAGAATATTGCTTCAACTGAAGTTGGAAAAAATCAATCATGTTGGATCAACAAAAGTTTGGTCTTGAACATTTTTACTCCAAAACTTTTACTCCAAAATGGCAGACAAAATGAAGTGATTCTCATGAAACTAAATTATTCACACAGTGAAATAGTAAGAATTCCAGCTAGAATCCAAAAGCAGTCCATTTTTGGCTCCAGATAACTGAAAAAATAAGAACTGTAAAGCTAGGTTCAGGTCAGTCCCTCTGGAACCTCACAGGTTTGGATTTGAGGTTCAACACCTGAAATTGATTTTTTTTTTTAATTTTTTTTTTAGAAATATAACTTAGTGTTAAAAATTTACGAGACCTACGAGTAAGAGGTAACTTGAGTGTTGAAGTACATAGTGAAAGTCATTTAATTGCGGAGGATGGATAACTATGGCTGGGCTAACAGATGGGGTTAATGGAGCAGGTCAGCTGTCTTAAAAGTAAGTTGTTTCTTTTATTTAAGCAGTCGATGGAAATGTGACTGGTATAAGAGGCATCAGGCCTCTGCTGGACTCTGAGGTGCTTCTTTGTGGCCAGGCAGTAATGGAATACTTGGAAGTTTCCTTAAATCTTCTGTACTGGAGCGCTGGCACTTAAAGGTACTCACTATATGTGCTGCTACATTAACTAAACCCTGCCTTTTTCCATAATGAGAGGCAGCTTTACTTGTTCCCAGCCTCCCTTCTACCCTCAGCTACTGCTGTGCAACCTTACCTCCTGCAGCTGGATCCCTCTGCTGTAAAACCATGGCCCGGGCTGTAGGTCTGGAAACGCGGCTGTGCAGCAGGAGCAGGCAGGGTGCAGCCGCCCTGTCCCCAAGCCAGGCGAGCAGAGCAGGTCAGTGACAGTAAGGGGGGTCAGCCAAGAGTCCGGAGGGTCATTGGGGTGCATGACCAGGCACAGATGTACATGGAATCTAGCTGCATTGAGGACTGACCTGACATGCAGCTCCAAAGAATCATGCGGAGCCTTGTGGGGACCTGCCATGGCTTTGCTGAGCTGCCGCTTCGTGGCTTTTTGTTTTGTAGCAGCCTGATCCACGTCTGAGACGCAGTGGAGCTCCTGAGGCCATGGGCGGCATGGTGGTGGTGGGGCAGGGGAAACTGGTGATGGCCAGCAAGGCCAGTTAGTGCCCTCAGAGCCCCGAGGGATACAGCTTGTTTTTCACATTGATATTTGTGACTTTTTTGACGAGGAAGAGGCATGAGACACAAATGCACGGGCATCTTCAGAAATTATCTTCAAATTTTTTTTAAATTCTTGCAATTTTGATACTATTTTCAAATCCCAAAGGATAAACCAGACCTGGACAGCCACATTTATAACCCACAGGTTTTCTTGCTTCTTTTGAAAGGGTTTTTCTGGGGGGAACATCACTGCTATCAAACTGATGACCTTTAATCTTACAAAGGCAAATGAAAAACAAGCCTACGGCTCTGCATGTCAGGCACGCTTCTGCTGCAAGTTAGAACTGGCATCATTCATTTTAAGTCCATGGGGTTGGTTAGATTTGAAAACACTAAATGGGAGGCAATCCCAAGTGAATCTTTCTGACCCTTTTAGTGTCCTTATTTGCCCCCTATAGTTCATTTGTAGCTGCAGTTAAAAATAGATGAGATAATTCTTCCAGATCCAATTTTGGAGACAGGTTCCTCATCTCTTGGGATCTGAATTTAGAAGAAAAAGAAGAGAACAACTCATACTTTGTCTAGGTGTTTGGGTAAAATCCTATTCACGTGGCTCCCTAACCTCCCATTAGCATAGCACCAGACTCATTTTCTGAAATCCTGCTCTGCAAGAGCAGTGTTCTAGCAGCCACTGCCCAAAAGAGCCTAAAGCAAAGAGGTTTCTTAGCTTCTCCCTGGCAAGTTTGCCATTATAGAGGCCTCCACGTGGATAAGATTGACTGGTGTCTCACTGGGGATTTTGTTGGTAACTTCATTTAAAAAATTTTCCTTCACCTGGGGATCACTCTGGTAAATTTTATTGTAGGAGGAAACAGTTTGGTCCACTGAAATTTGACATTTTATTCCCATAGCAACTTCCCTCAGAGAGCCTTCCAGTTCAGTTATTAATGAGGTTATTCTCATAGTAACTCTGCGGCAGGTGAATATTCCCACTTTCTAGCTGAAAAAGATGCTTCATAGTCTATTATGTGTTTCTGGATCTCACAGGGAAGTCTATTACGGTTAAAGTGGAATTTAGACTTTCTGTATTTTAGCAATACATTTTCTCAAGGAGTATCATTTCTGTTGGACACATCTGTCAACCTGTTTCTCCTTGCAATAGTTTTCAGAGATGTTTTTTGTCAGCTCATTCATAAGTAAGCAACATGGTCAATCAGAAACTGTCTTTTCTCAACAAAAGGGAGCTATGCTTTATCACTTAAAGGTCGTAAAGACATTTTACATTCGAGCAGGTCCTGAAACTTTTCTCCTTAGTTTCAATGTCAAGTTTACCCTTTGAAAGAGCTATGAACAGCATGGAGACTCACAAAAGCTTCCCTGCTATTCACCGGCTGTGATAAGGTCTAGTACATCAATTCAATTGTTCCTTGACGACTTTTGATGTTGCTACTAAGTTAATAGCTTTTCTGAACCAAATCTCTGTCCTGTCGCAAAACAAAACTGTTTTCATAGCAACAAAAAGGGATCTTTAATTAAAACTTTCACTGATTTTTTTTAAATAAATTAATTGACTTGTGAGTTATAATAGTAAAATTTTATACATTACTGCTTTATAATAGGATTCATGGTTGAGTGATTAAGATGATATCAGAAGTTCCAATTACTTTCCACTAAAACAACTTAGTCTGTGCAAAAGAAACCTTTCTACTAGAAAATAGGTTACCTGAATGCTATGTGCTAACAGAATGTAAATACAGCTAAACCCGTTGCAAGACCTTCTGTTATGGTAAACTATGGTTATGCTGAAGATCTGACACTGCCTAAATAAATCCTAATAATTTTCGTGTGGTACTGGGGTCAGGGCTATGGACTTAAGTCAGTTGCATTATCATCCAGTGCACCAAACCTAGTAATAATGTAATAATTTCAGTTCTTCATGTCACATAGCTTCAGTGCCAGCCTAACTGGAGAGAGAATCATGTGCTTTCATGTGGCCAGTCACAATGAATCCTGGGCATGAGAAGTGAACTCCTCTGCAACACTGATGTGTAACTTTTTCTAACTGCCGCCAAATCTTTTCTGGCCTTTAGGCTGGTGTGGTTGCCCAGGCTCTGGCCATTGACAGACACCAGTGGTGGCTATTCAGCAAAGGTGAGAATTTTTACAACATTTCAGTCCATCCAGCCCATCCAATACCATCCACTTCTGATAACATTTTTCGTAGCAATGAGTTATAAACCAATATGTAAAATCCCTGATCAGTCATTACAGGCGTTTCACAACGATGTGGCTATTTGCTGCTTGTTGAAAAATAGTAATCAATTTAGCAGTGCAAATTCCTTTCACTTTTCTGTTAAACCTAGACGCAAAAGCCCCTGTATTTGAAGTCCAATTATCTTTTTAGCTTAACGTATGGGTGATTAACCAGTCATAATAACAGAAGACTAATGAGATGCTGAGAAGGGCTGCTTTAAAATAATGTTGCTGAAGGTTTACACTAACCTGACCCACACAAATCAAGACCATCTAGGCTGATGGCCCATCATCAGCACTCAAGTTCTTGCTCTCCATCTCTGGTACCACGTTATTATTTCAGACAGATCAGATCAGTGCCCACGACCACAGGCATGGAAATATCGTTAGAAGAATGTCTTGTCTGTGTTTCCCCTGCAAGGGGTCAGCCCTGCACAGTTCTCTCTTCTTAGTCACAGTCTGGGTTTCCTCCTCACTTCGACTTTGCACTACGCTGTAGTTCTACCCCTTTCTGAACTTGTTGATGCCTTTTGCTTTAGATGATATCCTGGGGCAGGAATTATTATAAATTAACTTGCCTCTTTGCAGTATTAGCCACCATTCATGCTTGCCACTATAGTATTTTGTCCCTTTTTCCTTTTAAGCTGTCTCAGCTGCTGCTGTTTTAAATCTTGGGTACCTGTCAAGGGAGCTTCACCTTCATTATTGCCTGTAACATTAGTCATCATTGGGATTTCTGAAGACCTTGCATTATTCCAAAAAAAGCCAAGTAAAACATCATCCTCAGTGCTAATTTTTGCAATTCACATCATCAGTGGTGACGCTAAATAGAGGGTCATTCTTTCCTGTTATATGCTGCACTGCCCATGAGGACGTGCTACCAACTTGGGCTACCTACTACATTGTCCTGCAATGACAAAACACATTTCATGTTCCTTGGAATTTCTACCTAGCTCTGCCAGCTCTATTTGACCTTTTTTTTTTTATTATTTATCAATAAGAAAAAATTTAAAATTCATTAGTTTAAATGCGTAACTTTGCCTTCAAGTATTAGCAGTTGTACTTTAGATTGTATGAGCTGAAATCTTTCTGACATAGGGTGTTTATTATTAGTCCTACATATTTTCAGAAGGCTAATTAGTTGCCTTCCTGGGATTGCCATCTAAGTCAAAAGACCTCCTTAGCGGATCATTTTAAATTTGTCTTTACCTTTATCGCCTGTGCTCACTTATGCATGAGGAGAAAATGCAAATAATAGAGTCAGTGTATTTTAATGGGACACGGATCAGCGTTTGACCTCTACTTTGATATAAAACAGTTTCTCTAAAAGTAAAATACATAAACTCTGTACTAAAAAGTACTGTAAATCCCCTATCTCATTCTGTTGCCCTTGAAACTACACTTCTAACAAAAACTAGCCTTGAAGCTTATCATAAAGTGTCGTGATTAGCTTAATCCCACCTAAATATCCATACTGCCACCAACAGGGATAAAATCATAGAATTGCCTAGGTTGGAAGGGACCTTTCAGATCACCTAGTCCAACCATCAACCCCACTGCTCCTGATCTGCTCCTGCTGTCTGCAATGTGCCCGAGATGTTGACCAGGTGATTGCCTCATTTTCTTGTCAGGTTTTCAAAGAGCAAGTCTTTTACCTGGATGACGATGTGCTCTTGTCATTGTATCCCATAACAAGGATCATAAAGAAGGACTAAAACACAGTGTCTGTGAGGTGGTCTTAGAGAGCAGTTTGTTGTGTGTGTAAGCTCTAAAGCATATAAATTATGCTCCTGATGTTGTGAAATATAGGTATTTTCTACTTGCTCTCATTAGCAGGCTGTCTGAAAATAGAAAGCTTTCCTGTGAAAAGCTAAAAGCAAGCTGAAAAGTAATATTTCTTGAAAAGTTCTGATTTCAGCAGAAAAACGAAATCAGAAATGCACATACACTCCACATGGACAGATAGACAACAATAATAGCAAACCAAAAATCGTCATGAATGAATACTGAGAAATTTTTCAGTTTAGCTGAGATCAGTGAAGACCTTTTGATTTTAATTCTTTCATTTCCTTCTTCAGTGGAAAAGAGGTAAAATGGAAAGCAAAAATATAAGAAAGGCCCCAAATCTAGATGATTTTCTGCTTTCTATCATTGGAGTTGAAATAAAATTCTTAATCAAAAAATCAGAAATTTCATATTGCTTTGTATTCTTCGAATTCTCATCATTTATTTAAAAGAATAATTTTTTCCCTCTCGTCTCTTCCTACATTTGCTCAAGCAAACCATGGCAGGCAAAAACTTGCTTTTCAATTACTCTCTTTTTTCTGGCCACCTCAGAGTATCTCTGTATGCCTCTGAAGCAGAGCAACCTGCCTGAAGATCACAGAGGCAGCACACTGAACTCCCCGATCATGAAATTTTATGGTTAAATTTTGGACTAATTTTAAGGAAACATAAAGCCAAGAAAATTGACTTTATTTTTTAATCTAATGCTCACAAGAAGGACCGTGGGTGAGACATGTGGTCACAAGAGCTCTTCTGATCAGAATTAAACTGTGCCAGTAAACACCTATTCACGCTCAATCCTTCAGAAAGGAGTAGCTAATTTCATCAAATCAGTGTTAAAATTCTCATGGAGCGAAGCAACACACAAACATTCCAACACCTTTCACAGAGTAATAAACTTTTGTTTTCCCCTGGGATAACAATCAGTTAGCTCAGTCCCTGGAGCTTCTGGTGAAGCCCTTACTAAGGCTACCACAGGGCAACCTTTCAGTAGACTTCTGGCAAAAGTGAATGACGGTGTTCTTCGATCAAAGTCCTACTGCAGTTTACAGCTATAGGACTTTTTCTTTAGAATTTTCTTCTCTCAAAGAAAAGCTGTAATGATTTGCAGCTTGTTCTACTTGCCCAAGGAGCAAACTTTATTTCACAGGTCTAGGGTAGCTGCTTGATATATTTCTCAGACTAGATGTATTTAATGGCAATATGATTTTATTTTGCCTTATTAGAGGTGTAAACAGTTCTGGAGAGAAATTTTCATTTAATCTTGGATTCAAACGGATTGTTGTTTACCAAGGAGTCGCAGTTTCCTTGTGAATGCAAAATCGCAACTTCATTTCTTTTACAGCTTTTACAGAATAGCATTAGAAAGGGAATTATGTTCTTTTGAAGAATTACGAGGGAAAAAAAAAAGCTTTGAGAATCAGCCCTAGCATCTTTTTCTTTTGAAGCGTGGTTGCTTTCAAACGTTAGTTTTCTTTGGGATTTCAAATTTATTTCTCGTTGTGGCAACACGTGCTTGTTTCTCTAACAGTGTAAATCATCAGCTGATTCACCAAATTCTTCTACTTTGTTTTTATAGGATTTTGGAAAATGGTAGACTGTTGTCATTCTTTCCAGTATTTGTTTTAACTAATGCATTCAGAAAATTCCCCATCCGTTTAGGAAAAAGCCACACTTTTAATAATACAATGTGAGGTGGATTTCACTGAATACAGGGTAGAACCCCATAATGTTGACACTGCTGTTGATAAGCAAACTGTGCATCGTTTGTTCATCAAATTCGGCAAATCTGACGTGTAGCTAAATTGCATATGAAGTACTACCTTGTAGGAGGATTAACATAAGGAAGTAAGAATTCCTGTAATGCACCACAGCACATGTTATTTAGCCCACTCTTTTAACTATGGTATCAGATATTTATTCATAGAATCTAGAATAAGAGAGGTATAAAATGATAGTTTTCCAATACCATAATACTGAGGTTTTCTTTCAACTTCTGTCAATCTAGAGAAGAGGTTGCTTCCACTTCATCGAGTCTGAAAGGTGACATACATGGGACATAACAAGGAACTCTGTCAATCTGTTTTTCTTCCCCCCCCCCCCCCCCCCTCGAAAAGTCTTAATTTCAGTAAAATTTCATTGAATTTTGGTACAAACTTTTCCTCTGAAGAACTTTTTAATGGGTAATTAAGCTTTTTGCCAAATCAAAATGCCATTATTTTTCTTTACAAAAATTAAGCATTATATTAGGAAAACAAAGCTGGTTTTGAAAATTTGGATGGAATTCAAGTTTACCTTTTCAAACCGATTTCATTTTGGTTCAGTTCAAAACCAGACTGCATTTCTGTGATATGACATTTCTCCAAAGGTGTTGGAATCTGATACTCCTATTCCCTTCTGTAGATCCAGATCTTCTACCTCTTTATATCTCCCATGATCCAACACACCACCACCACCAAGTGAACAAACTGTGCACCATGTGAGTGCTATGGGTATACCTACATAATAGGAGATATAGTCCAGCCAACAACCTAATCTCGTAGATGGCCATAGTCATCATCACAAGGAAGCACAGTGGAGTACTGAACTACTGTGAAAGAAACCACTTTGGATCAATCAAAAAGTCTGAAATGAAAGTCTTTTGATAATACAGAAATGTTTTGCTTTGATTGAGGAAAATAAAGTATATATTTCCTTTTGTAAGATGGACATTATTCTGAATTTCTCCTTGCAGAAGTTGCAGCAGGGTGGAAGATGGTTATCGTTGTAATCTGCTTGTCATATTTTAAAATTGAAAAAATGATATCAGTTCAAAATTATATACTTTAGTTCAATTGACAATGTACAAAAATTACATTTTCAAATCAATAGTCATAATTATTTTGATCCATTAAGAGCCATATCTTTTTTTTTTCTGAGTATAAACTAATGTTCAAGTATCAGAACGTCCCAAGAGACAGGAATTACATTCTCTGTACATTCAGTGTGCAGACATGATCAGAGCGAAATGCATTTTAAAGTTCAAAGCAAAAATAACTGAATTTTAAATAAATTTTTTTTGATATATAAAGATCTTAAATTCTTTCTAATTGCAAATAAACTCTAGATAATTATAAAAAGTTATTAAAACAACGATTAGAAACAGTTTATATTGAGAATAAAATAGCCATAAAGCTTGAAGGATTAAGACATTGTAATGAAATTTAAATGAAAGACCCTAAATTCAATGACAGAAAACACGATGCTCCATCAGTAATAAGATACAACCAGCTCTGAAACTGCTTTTTTCTTGTCCTTCGGTTATGTAGCTCTTTCTAATTAGTAGGTTCCCCAATCAGTTAATGTATAGGAATGTCTCATTCCACTCAGAAATGTAACAAAGCGATACAGATTTTGTATTCTTTGCTCACCTCAAAGGTATGCCTGGCTTTATCGTTCTGTCAACAAAAATTCATTACATAATTTAACAGTATCTTTCTTCACTAGTGCAGTTTCCATGAATAGAGTATGATGGAATGTGACTCCTTATGACTACCCTAACCGTTTTATGCCCCTAAATCTAATTTTTAAGCACTATTCAAGTTTGTCCTGTCTGTATCCATTCAAGCTGGTGACTCCGTCATGACTACTGAATATATATGACTGTGTCTACTTGGTTACTCATCTTATGTGTTTTGTATAGAAGTACAGTAGCAACTTTAACAAGCTTTGATGGCTGCTGAGACTTACTGAGGTTCTGTCAGCACAGCCTCATGACTTTGTCTGAAAAAGACTGGAGAATCGGAGTGGACAAACGTATAAAGAAGACTGCAGAACTAGTTTGAAATCCTAATAGCAGTGCTGTCCAGTGAGTCTCAGGTCAAATCATACAGGCCAAATCCAGAAAGAAAATCTGATTTAGTTATTAGTCTGTTTTTCTCATTCATGCAGAAGCAGGAAGCATTAAAACACCCTGAAACAGATCTGCAAAATGTAAGACAGTGCTCAGACTTAAATAAAAATCTATTTTCTTGGCTGATGGCCATGTCACATTTCCTTGTTTCTGTTTTCTGTTGAGATCAGTGAGAACGAAGTTCTTGAAGTCCTCATTGTGTTACAAATATGGCTTTACTGCACACCTCCTAATGCCTTAGTAGTCATGTTCTGGTTTTGGCTACTGCCAGAAAGTTGAAATAAATCAGTAGAATCAGCTAGAGAAGGACAACGTCTGGATTTAGCTCTGGATGCTTATCAAGTTCTTTCGATTCTTTTGAATCGAAAGGCCCCTAATTTCTTTTCTATGATGCAAAGCATGTGTATGCCCTTGCTTTGACAGTGTTGGATTGGATGTTTGCTCTTAGAGATACAACATTCTTTCAGGTAATGGAGATTGAGTGTATTTGGACTAATCACATATACATGCTATAATTATTCCTCAGCTGCACTAAGAACAACAGATGTCAGCTCTATGTAAAATCCACCCAATAGACATATTGCCTCTTGAGCTAGATGTAATTTACATGAATAATGCAGAAGACATGAATGCATATAGAAGACTTCATTGTTTTAACATATATCATTATGTACATCATGCCGGTTCGTTTGCAAAAACAAAAAAAAAAGAAAGAGAATAACAGGCATTTCCACTAAAACTACCCACTATTTCTGCAGTCTGGTAGTAAAAACCCAGTAGCCTGTGATGTGCGTATTTTTCCCAAAGTGTACTTTATCCTTGGGGAGCAGTGGAGCAAGAAATATTTCTTTTATCTTTCACTGGAAAGTTTTATATCAAATGTTTGCTCTATCAGCATTCATGCCATTGGAAAGATGTGCCTGAGAAATGGTGTGGTCTGAAGTGGGAGCCAGGTTCTGCTCTCAGCTCTGTGGCAACTTGATGTGTGAGATTGGAGGCAATCATCTACTGATATCTGTACCGCCACTTCCATGGCAGTGTGTGGAATAATTACTAAATTGGCCAAGAATACAAAAATACAGCATTGTTCACACATTAAGGAAAGTCATAAAATCGAGAGGCTTCTGAGGTAGAATACAGCCGCAGCTAGCACACGAAGAATGCAAAATCTGTGATTCCCTGTACAAGGTTGTTTGCGAAACTACACGAGGGATGGAACGGAACACGCTTGTTCCGTGGCCTTCCCTTGTGACGAATAGCAGATATGGGGACGAGATGGTACTACGGAACTGATAAGTGGCCTACACGCTACCCGAGCCAACATTTCGTCAAATGTTGATGAAATGCTGTCCTTTTGTGCGAACTTTGCTCACCACAATGTACCAAAACACACCTCCATCCCGGAGGCTATCCGCCCCCGAGGCGTGAACACTCCTCCTTGAATACATTAATCATAATAAAAGTACGTATGACTAAAGTCACTCAAACTCCACTTTGAAGATAAAAAAATAATATAAAAATAGCCCAAGAGAGAGGGGATGTCAGGGAAGACACCATCGCGAAGAATTCCACCGCTGATTTTCGGGATCAGTCGACGGGCTGAGCCTCTCTTCCCCCCCATAGGGACGCCTTTGGGTAAGACTTTGATTACACCGAGCGCTTTCTCGGGGACTTAGAAATTTCTCTAGAGAATCTCTACCCTACATTTATAGCCAGGCTGTATCGTTTATAATTTTGTCGCGCGTTTGTATACTTAGCAATATCTTTATTTGCACGTGCTTTGCAGACAGTGTATTTATCACCGGCAATCCAAAAGAACCTGTATATCTGTTGTTTAAATAAACTGCACTGTTTAAGTAGCTAGCCGTTTCGCTTTCTCACTGAACGCGACCAAAACTTGAGAGAGGCCGTGCTAGTTCAGGAGTACGACTAGACTGAAGGTGCAGTCCACTATTAGTGTATCCAAATCGTAATAGTTTAATACACATTAAACGCGATTGGACTGATAGTGCTGAATTGGGCATCACTCAGAATTTAAACCTAGCCGCACCTAGCCTCCCACCTCGGTGAGGAGTGTTAGAACGCAAGGGGGTTTATCTTCTGCCAAAACCACTTGGCCCCGTTTCACGCAACACAGTGTACACTTTTCACACTTTGAAAATTGCTTTCCGTCTCTGTAGTGCTTTTATATAGCACTATTAACTGAATTGGCTGCCACTACTCTCCTGATCACTTGTGTAGCTGAGCACTAAACTACCTCCTATACCTAATTTTACAGCTGCCTTAGAGGTGTAATGATTCATGTTTCTACAGACAGGGGCAGAAGATGTTGAAGCACTTGTCTAAGGTCCCATGAGAAGGCTGTGGCAGGAGAGGGACTCCTGTGTACAAGTTGGTCACAAACCACTGCACCATCCTTCTAGATATTCCTGGTAGTTTTTGAGTATACTAATATATTTGATGAAGCATCTGTAATGGCTAGGACCACATTTTTTGACTCTTCCTGGCAAGCAGGGTGCAACCTTCCATTCAGCTTGTGAATCCCATTAGAATCATCCAAGCTTTTATTAGCTCAAGATCAAACTACTGGAAAATGCTCTACATGAGGCTACTTCAAAAGCACGAAAATAATCGAAGTAAGGTATACTTGCACTTAAAGTTATTAATAGAGACTTGAAGCTGTGCAATGGAATTCATTTAAGGTTTATTTGAGCATGACTAAATGGAAAGAAACAAAATACTTTAATTTATATGCATATATAGATCATTGCTGAAATTAACACACATCCGTCACTCTAATACCATATCATGCAACAGATGCCATAAATGCTAATTTATTTTCTCTGTTAGTTAGCCAAATATCTGTTTTATGCCATAATCATTCTTGGTTGTGAATTAATGGTGACTTTTTCAGAGATGAAAGTGGGAGATGGGGGAAGGGAGATTATAACACGTGTTGATTTTTCCAAATTGATGATAATCAATGAAACTGAAACTCCTTCATACTGCTGTTAACACTTACAGTTTCATTCTGTGGATTTGCCTGTATGAAAAATTAGCTGAAGACAGTATAAACTAATTTTGATTTCTGAAAAATGTCCATACTCTAAGACTCCAATTCAGACCTGATGTCTAAGAACTCTAAAGTATGGTGTAGTAGTAAAATGAAAGAAGTGCTCAAAAAAGTTGGAAAGGATTTTTTTTCATCTTGAGTAAAGGATAGCAAGAAAGCTATTTTCAAAAGCGTAATAGTCATATTACTGTTGCTGAAGAAAGTGTCTTCCGCCAGCCACACCATCAGTGGGGCTTTGTGCTAGTAAAACGTCCTTAGCTACAACACCAGGCTCCACAAGTTAGACACATCATGTTTTAGAAGACAAGAATACAATACTTGTGATATCCTCGTTCCACAGAAGAAATGGTAGCATCTGACCTTGATGATATTTTAAATACCGGAAATGCCAGAGGTCGTGGTGAACTGTAATTCTTCTCAGAATAAGTGGTGACCCTGTGGTGTTGAATGTTCACCGAAAGGGAGAAAAAACACATACAAAACCTAAAAAACAAGTGTGATGAACAAAATAAGCCAAAAATTCTGAGAGTGTGAGATTAAAAACACCTGTGGAGAATGACTAGTGTAGCAATAAGGCGGCAGTGAACTTAACTTGACCATTCACTGTTTATCAGGGCTGTGACGCTAACGTGACTTCTGCATGGCTGATCTGTTGTTGGTGGGACTGTTGCTTAAAGCATCTTAGTTTTACTCAGCTGAATTTAGTATTGGTCTCAACTGCAAAGATATCCTTTTTATTATCCTTTCCTAATGTCCCAAGGGAAGAATTTCCCCAGAGTTTGAATCTACGATGTTGTGAGTATGTTTGAATGATCAAAAGAGACCAAGTTGTCTCAGTTTAGAGAATTAACTCTTTCCAGAAAACCACAGTGGCTGCAAGCGTAGCTCATTTCAAATGCAGGCTTAGGTGTGTTTACATAATTCCATAATCACTTAAAATTATCTTTGTTTTCTCTGGCACAAAATGTGTTGCAATCACTGCACATTTATTTTAGATAAGGCTTATGGGACAGTAAACTATAGAAATAAAATACTCTTTTTTCTTATTGAAGATCTGAAAGTGAAACATCCAGCTTTCCATGGGATGTTAAATGTTAAATATACAAATTGAGACAATTTGATCAATTGTTGTGGTTATGGTTTTTAACCACTTATTTGACTTACTATTAATCCATCTTAAATTCCATAGTATAATGCCTCATTTAATCATTACTTTCTTACAGAAGTCCAATTTACAATTAAATCAAATCAAAAAAATATTGTTCCAGTCAATCAGAGCAACAAGCACCACCAAAGAAGAGAAATAGAATAGAAATTATATGGACAATAAAAAATGCCCTTCTGATAGCTAAAAATAAAGTTTTACAAAACCAAAATAATTCATCAAACTGATGCATTTGAAAACCAGACAGGCTTCAGGACAATAATATAGTCAAGTCCTACTGAAGTGTGGCTTGACTTAAATTTAGATATTTACAGACTGTTTCATCAGTTTTCCAGTTGTTTTTGGGAACTGTCCTCAGTTGAATGACTGCAAAGTAAAGAACAAACTCAAACTAAGCTTTCTTTGAGGAAAGCGTTTGTTAAAAATTGCTAAAATGAACAGGAAACATCAGAAGGTTTGAAAGCAGAGGAGTGACACAGACAACACCAGCATGCTGGAGGGAAAACTTGCTGAATTTTCCGTATCAAAGAAACGAATGCAATTAACACATAGTTTTGAACGTTTCCAATGTGGTATTGAATTCCTACTTAAACTTAAGGATCAACTTAAAGATCTCAAAATCCCCCATTCAGGTGCATGCGCTTGGGAAGGATGGCCTGTGGGAACAAGATTTAAGTTGACGTAAGTCTGTGTGGAAGGTGGTTTTGCTAAACTCACCATGACCATCAGGAATTACAAGACAGTGCCCCACTGGTAAAATCTGTGGGCAGAGACCCCCAGCTGCAGGTCATTGATGGACAATCTTGATTCTCAAACATCTGGGTAACTCTAACTCTTGTGATTCAGCACAAAATTAGTTTTCCAATTTCCAGGCAGCTTATAAAAGCTTTGCAGGGTTCTGCATTTTCATTTTAGTATCCGAATCCTAAGACTGCTATATTCAGAAGTACCATCTTTGTTTGCTAAAGGCTCGAGTCTGCTGCTTTCAGCTCTGTCAGCTCTGGATTTGATTTGGTCTCCAGCAATTACCAGGAAGGTGGTTGCTATAGCTGCGCTAATGAAAGGAGCCAACCGTGTTTCCTTGAAGACAATGTAAGCAAGCATAAATAAAAAAATGCTTAAATATATTGTAAGTGGCATTAATAGTGTAAATGATATATTACTGGAAGAGGGAAAATAAGATTTTAGCCCTTTTCAGTGGCTTGATATATATCAAACTTGCAACTCCCTACTCAGTGCTTAGCTTGAGCTGATACAACTTTGTTGACAAGTATTTAAAGTATAGCTAGTTTTATAGGATTTTCTTCTTTATCATGATGTGAGTCACATTTTTGTTGTATTTGTTCGTTACCATATTTTTCCGGTGACAGTCCGTCTCCATAATTTTGCTCATTCCTGTTAGGCCAATAACGGGCTCGTTGATGGAGGTACGTGACCAAAGCCAGGAACATAAGAAAGTTTTAATTTAAAAAAATCCTGTTAAGTTGCACTGAACTTTGTCAACTCTGGTTCACTGCGTTTAGCTGTAAGTGTGATTCTTTTCTGACAAGTGACTGTAAAAACTTTATCACACATTGTCATGTTTGTGTTTTGGTGGCTCCGTATCAATTCTGTCCAGGATGTTGTTGGATTTTTTTTAAACCACCAGACCTACCAATGAACCAGAGATTTGAAGGTCGTGCTGTGTTCAGTCTCATGCAACACCAACAACAATGACATTTCTGAGAAATGAAATCTCTCACTCACCTTCACAGCAAACCACTTCAGTGTCTAGGGCAGACTGTGCGGTCAGATTTTCATGGAGCGGGAGTAAATCCATTCTACTGCCAAGCTAAAATGAAATCTCCCAAAACAAACTTGTGCTACATCTATGAAATCGTCCTGCAATATTTGCATTATGTATTGTATTAAGGTGGCAAAGTCTGGAGGAGCTGATCCTGCCAGTGTTACATCACTGTAACAAAATATGGGAATTATCCTGCAGAGTGATTACTGTAACAATACTATCTTTTATTACTACATAGCTGTAAGCAGACGGTATTACTTACCTGAATTATTCAGTACCCTTTTAATAGATCTTAATCTTTCTGGAAAATGCTGAGCAGTTTTTGCTCATGGCTGCATAACGCTAACTTACTGCCTCGTTACTTGGTTAGGATGGAGGTCTCTTTCTTTTTGGAGATACTGCGGGCTGGAGGCATTGGGCCAAGATGACTCGATGAATAAAATTAACGGAACATATTTTAAAGCAAACCTCCTCTTTGCTAGATATTGGATATGTTTGGTGTTTTAAGATAAGTAAATACCACATGGTGAAATGACATTAGTTGGAAACACTGCCATTTCTTTTCTTATCTCATTTCTGATTCTGACTTAGCGCTCTACAAACTATTTTCCGTTTCTTCTCTCCTTTATTTTGCAGTTAACTTTGACCACTTTCAAATATTGCGGGCTATTGGGAAAGGGAGTTTCGGAAAGGTAAGAATCAATTTATTTTTAGCAGCTAAAAATCTAATAGAGAATTCCTTTGTGTATTTCTGGTGTGACCTGATTAGGCTAGGATAAAGAAACATAGGTTTTGTAGCCTTTTGCTTCTTAAAGACATCTGATCATCAGTATGAACTGGCTCTGACTATTAATTAAATTATTTCTGTTACAATATATTCACTAAAATTAATTGAGTAAAAATGATTATAATAATTAAGGCTCCTCAATGGGGATTAGCAGAATTTAGAAATCAGTCCCCAAAACAAAAACAAACAAAAAAGTAGGAGCAGACTACTTTTTTAAGCACTCCATTAGAGTGATCTTGTTCTTAAATCTCTGTACTTTATTTGTGTCTTTAAAATAATTGCAGTATTTTAAAGGCACTTTACATAGATTCAATACACTTGGGACTGTATAAACTGATACACACTGTAATTATGATCATTGAGTAAATGTTTGTTCAATTCAACAGGCTTTTGCTGAAACAGAGAAGATTAATGGTTTGTTTACACATGAGTAGATGACCTTTCTTGCCTATAATAAAGACTATAACAAGGTTTTAAATTTTAATATGGGTAAATACAAGGCCATGCAGTCAGAGAAAATCATATTATGAAAATATTAGAAACCGTTACTCGCAGGAACACATTTGAAGGTGAAATATAACTTCAGTAACTGATCAAGCAATAGCTATCTAGATCTTGATTTAAATGATTCTTGAGTATATGCCAGCTGAGAGCCGGTGAGCTACTTCTGTAGTTATGCATTAAGCCCACACACGGGATTTTGCTGGCTCTTGGTCTTCCGTGCAGAAAAATGACTTTCATTTTACAGAAGCCTGAAATACTTCTCGCAGAACAGCACGGTCCTTCACGGCATGGTCCTTATTTCCTTCAGTAGTTTCCAAGAGATCCTCTTTGAGATCTATAGGAGAATATGCTGCTAGTGCAAAATGGTATTCAAGAATCCCTTAAAAATCGGGGCAGCTGGCAATCTACGGTTGTTTATTACCACAATACACTGATGGAATATCAAGTCAAACTAAATAGAGGTTCAGGCGTGCAAGTTAGGTACAGGATAAGCAGTTAAAGATATATCTGAATCATGCTGGCCATCACAAAGGTCACTTGCACAACTCTTTCTTCAACACTTCTCCACTCACTCGGTCTCTGCCCTTTCAAAGGGGCCCTCACCCTTCCACATCACGCAGGAAAATAAAACAAGCCTATGTGCTTTTTGAAGGCTTTTTGTTGACACACTCTTCTCCATGGCATTCTGGAAACTGGTGAATATTTTTATATTTCTAGAAACATCCAATTTTCTTACAGGTTCAGATGGCTGCAGTATTCTTGTGAACCTGCTTTGGGGATATGTATGGCTGAGAATAGAGTTTCAGAGCCCTGAGAGAACACATTGTATGCAAGAAAGGACTCATGCATAAGTCCCCTCTAAACTTAAATCCTTATTTTGTAGCTGTCAAATGCAACAGAAGAGTCCTTGGTGTAACAGGCTTGTTTTTCCCACTGAATGCAAGCTTTTGACCAATCATCTTGTTTTTCCTTCCACAGAGAAGGAAAGAAAGAAACCCATTTTAAAATGACCTATTATACCATAGCCAAAAGCGCAACATGGTAAATCAGTCACCGCTTCAAGTGTCTTTCTCTGTGAGTCAGCCTTGCCTTTATTGTTCATTTAGAAGCCTCGTTGCTGGCAACTTTTCCTATTACTGTCCTTCTGGAAGTACCTGGCAGCAGAAAACGTCAACAAATGATGCAAGACCTCTAATCTCTATTGACTTGCTGTTTACTGTTTGGGGTCTATTGTGCTCTAGCATCCTGCACCATGTAACGCCGTGTTCAGTATCACGCCTTCCTTAAACTGCCTTCTTCCTTTATGGCTGCTCTGTGGCCTTTTTTGTTTTCTGAGAGCTGTAGGATGTTTTAAGACATGCTCTACTTTTTTTTATTTTATTGCTGTTGGTACAATCGCGCGCGCTCTCTCTCTCTCTCAATATTTCTTAAATTACTGTGGTTGCTACAGCAACCTTAGGCCTCTGCAGGATATTGCTGCAGGAGGTATCTGATATGGCAGAGGCTCCACGCAGATCAGCTCTCTCTTGTGCATCGAGCTCAAGGTGATCCTCAGCACCTTACCTCTTCTGTCGGGGCCAACTGCTTCAGCAGCAATGTTCTGTCCCTCCCAGCTGGCTTCAGAGAGCAGCTCCCTCCCTTTTCATCTGGCACTTTTGATTCACAGCAGCAACATTTGCTGTTACAGGAATTCCTAGGCCATTTGGTATCAAATGCTTTGTATCTCAAGAGCTTGTCTTTTCTGAGAAGTGGCCACCTGTTTTAAGCTGCTGCCTCAGTACAGGCTGTTTCTTAGGGACACGTTAAGAGCAGGGGCAGCCTTGTGTGCACTGTAGCATCTTCCCCAGAAAAAGTGAAGATAGATCACAGCAGTTGTGAGGAGCATAGGAAATGGGTATGGAGAGAAGAGGAATGAGGAGCACGGTCGTGTTTCCAGGAACAACCTGGCTCACTTCTGTCTGCTTGGAAAAGAGTCCTTTCAGAGCTCAGGTTGCACCCTGGTAAGGGACAGATGAAGAAGTTGAGCTCCGAGCCGGCATAGGACCATGGCAACCACAGTTGTGTAAGTCAGCGGTTCTTTTGTTCAAGCCAAGTGACATGCAAGCTATGGCAGACAGGCATGTGACCGCTCACTGAATACTCGTCGCCCTTTCTGGGCACATGTATACATACCTGGTGTATGTATCTGTATCCATCCGTACCTACAGACACTGGTACGGACCTGTGAGCTGCTGCAAGGCTGACAGTGGTACCCAAGCGAGGTATGTGACACTCCTCTAAAAGTAGCCTTGCCGGCTTCAGTGACCCTGCTTTGCTAGGTAGATGAAGCTTATGCTTTGGTGCCCTCGTATATGACAGGAAACATTTAATTTTTTCTTTTTCCAGAAGACCTTTAGACTAGTTATGCTTGGCATGTTCCAGCTATTAGTATTTCCAAATACATTTGAAGTGGACCAGGTCAGAAATTTTGTCCAAACAGGTTTTATTCATATAGTAGAGATTTGTCTTCTAAGTCAACTCAGAAGTAGACAATTTAAAATATTCGAACTAAAAATGCTGAACACTGGTCTAAGTAGCTATTTCTTTATGCCATGTGATACCTTAAAAGTGCGCTCTCATGTTTAATCTGGATAATTTTTTCCATTTTGTTATACATAGAGCCATCATTCTTATCAAGCAAAGGATTGCAAAAAAATAAATGTATTTGAATATCACCCTGTAAGTACAAAAATGACTAGGAGTGAAATACATGAATTGTCATTGTTCTTTACTGCAACAGTAGCCACATAATTGCAGGCTTACTGCCGCAAAATAATTTGTATTCAGGTGCAACAACTAGTTTTCAGGGATATTATAGTACCAATTTTCTTCAAGTTCGCTGTTCATGGGAGCAGGTACATCGAACAATCTGACCTCCTGAAATTAAATTCAAATTATGATTTCAATGTACAAACTCTTTCTCCTATTTGTCTAAGATGCTGAAACACAGGACTTAATTTTAATTAATTTGGTTGTATAAAACAGTGACTTCCTCTGATGAAGGAATTGAAATTACACTGGTGTAAAACAGATGGGAGCCCAGAATCACGTCTGCACTGATCGAGGGTACTTTACTAAATAATATGCAAAGTATTTCAGAAAAAATATGCTGCTATCCTAAAAGCAACATAACGCACAACTGCAGAATATTAATATTGTTTGACAGTGTAAACACCTATTTTTTTAGCTTGAGTTAATATGAAAGGAGATGGAGCAGATGCTTGGTCGCTGCTCCAGCTGTCGTGGTTTGCTCAGGGGAATCTAGGAATGAATCCCCCTATTTCAAGGAAATTCCCCGGCAGTGTAAAGTCAAACTTATGACATCCATTCTCCAGCCTCTTTGTGTAAATCTTTCCAACTCTGCTTGTAGGCTAAGGCTATGAGCATTTATTTTTCAGACTGTGTGTAAGAACAGACAAGGTAGCAGTATTTCAGGCACACATTTCATAGCAGATTTGTCAGTTCCCACACTGACTGTGAAACATGTAGCTGATTTCTCTCTTGTAGTCCCCCTATGCCTTGGTGAGTGTCTTCTGCCCATGCAGTGCCACAGACCGTTTCCTGGTCTGTGGTTACTCATGGCAGCTGTAGGTGCCCCATCTGATCTACTGACCTAATGTACGTGATGCATAAGATTATGATACAGGAGCACGGCTGAGGTGTGCACTCCAGCTGCCAGCTCTCCACTGTCAGGGACCTTGCACAGAGGAGCTTTCTCTGGCTGCAGTTTTGCATCTCTGCTTTTTTAACGACCTGTCATGAAACCATATCCTGCGGTAGTTTGAGAAGTGTAAGTACGTATGTACCAAACTCAGACCAAACTGGCTTTACTGAGACAAAGTGCTCCCGCCCCCTGCTGTTCTCTCTGGACTGAGCACATGTCAGCCAGAAAGTCTTTTGAAGCTAGTGGAGACAGGAGAAATCTGTGTTTTGCAGCAAGTCAGACTTTTCAGCCATCCCTATCTTTTGCTCTGGGAAGAGCTTCTCTGAAGCTACCTATGGCTTCTCAGCCTACACAGCATTACACAGCTTTCTGCAGCAAACCATTAGCAAATTCTGACCCAGTTTTACTCAGCATAACCTTCTCACTTCACTTACCTAGGTCTGCAATAGCCCATGGGGCACTTTGTCACCCATAGCAGTCTTAGTGGCTGTATGACCTATTAATCTGCAGATCAAACTCAATCTGTAGTTGCTTTTTTCTTTGCATGTGAACCAGAGGAAATCCAAGAATGTAGCTTAGAAGTGGACCAGAATTTTAGCCCTGCAGTCATAATCTATTGGTTTTTCTATTGGTTTTCCACTGGTTCTGAGGGAAAGTGGCTCCAAGTCACACTTCGGTAGAATTTTTTCTAACCTGATAGTTTTGAAGGTAATTCATTGTTACCTTCTCCCAGATATAAAAAAGATACAACCCTGTGATAACAGGTAAGACATGTAGAAAAACCCTCTTTAGAAAGGGAATATTTTCACAAGAGGCTTTTAAAAATAAGCACCGTATAACTCCAAAGAAAATCAGTGGGGATTCATATTGCCTACCTTTAAACATGTACAACACAGATGCCTACATTCAAGCTAATCATCTACGGTCTCTTTAGAGGGACGTTAGAAGAGAAACCGCTCCTGTTGAGATGGTTCCCTGGACCTATTTAGGCCCATGCCTTAGGTGGAGATGGATGTGTCTGTCCCTATCTGCTGACTATGAAGCTAGGTAGCTGTTGAGTTTGTGACACATTTGGTTTGAAGCATCACCTATAGAGACTGCTGAAGCAGTGATATCAATTTGAGCATGGCACTGTCTGGGCTTTGGTAAATGATATTCACAGAAAAATTGAAAGAGGATGTTTTAGTAATGTGAGCGTGACAGGCTTCCATACTGATATGTGTAAATAAGGCAATTCTGCACAGACTTCCACAATAATGAGTCATCACAGAATTTGTTTGTTGAGGTGCCAGAGCACCTGTTTGTCCCTATTTTAAAATTTAAACCATAAACAGAAAAACCCAATTTAAACATTTCCCATTAAGACTGCACATGTGAGGAGAACTGGAGGGCTTTTCCTTTCTTTCCTGCAGTAGTGGAAAAGTTTCAGCCCGTTGACGTCCCACTCCAAAGAGCTGGCAGCCAGCAGGTAGTAACATCAGGGAGGATCTCCACTACAATTCAGCACTGTTATGGCAACGTCAGTTTTTTGACAATAACATCAATATAGATGCAGCTTGTGTTTCCTGATTTTTAGCTACTTTAGGAAGTAGCTTTAGTATATTCATTAAAATCGCATTGATTTTGAAACCATGTTAAAAGTTGTGCATAGACACACATTACTAGAAAACGTTTACTATCATTCCATTTTAAAGCTGGTATGCTAGGCAAGCTTTTACTAACAACAGACGGTCTGTTTCAACTGTGTTGAATACCCTTGTCTTTACTGGCAGGTAAGAGAACCGAGTACCTTCTGGAGTCACAGCAGTGTTTCAAAACGTGTTTGCATTACATATTTAGGTGCTCTACATGATCCTAGTTTGCTGCACTGGTCGAACGTGCAACTCTCAGCTGAGTAAAACCCCATTCTCTCAGCAGCCTCACTAGTCAACAGTTCAACAGGGAGGCTTTTATGTAGTGGAATAGGAGACTTCTGCAAACACCTCAGTCTTGGCCAAGTTTCACTTGAAAATCATGCTGCAAATTCATGCAAGTGAATGAACTTCTGGACTTAGGTTCTGAGCCAAAATCCATAAATGTTGTATTTTATAATGTGATTCACTAAATTGGATTGTCCACATAATCTCAAACAGGAAGTTAAGAATTGCCCCTCCAAATTCTGCTTATACTTGTGAAGAGCCTGTGGAATCTTGAACAATTCATTTCCACCTCTCCATTCCAGTTCAGTCCCACCTGCTACCTCTTCTTCCCTCAAAAAGCCAACTCCAGTTCCCCATTGTTCCACAGCCTGGGTTCTTCCCATATAAGTGTGAACCTTTAGCTATCTTACGGACATCACCAACATTCAGACTTTCCATAGCAGCCCAAGAAGGGAAATGAAACAAAACTTCGGTACTCACCATCGTGCAACATGGATGGGCTCAAGACAAAGCATTACCATCCGTGTTTTACTTAATTAGCATAACATCACCTGATATTAGGAAAGGTAATTAGAAACTCTGTTTAATCACACCTTAGCATTATAGGTTAAAGGTACCCTATTAACTCCTCTCTGGTGTAGATTTGAGTTTAAGGACACAATTCATGGAAATAAGGTTACAGAGAAATAAGTGTGATGACACCTTGTTAAAGTCAGAGGTTTCAGCTGTGGGAAGTTGCCTTAGTTTCTTCAGACCATTTCTGAATTTTGAGCATGCAAGTTCCTTAAAATTTTTGGTTGGCACCATGTTGTAATCTGATTTCTGAGCACTACTTTTATGGGTGTATGCTCTGTGTATATACCATAATTTTATGTATGTATAATACAGGAGAGTGTATATGAGCATGTGTGCATGTACATAAACATACATACAAATTAATAGTACCCACATCAAGTGAATCTGGAATATCCTTGAATACAGACACTACAGAGTTGTGATACCTAAACCAGCCACGTCCACTACATAGTCTGTATATGTCCTGACAATGAAAAATTCTGATTGGAGCCTATGGCTGTATCAGTAATATAAATGTTACGCCAAAAATAATATTTTCAAATACTGTTCTCTTGGCTGTGAAGGCACACTAGGAGAGTCACTTTAAAAAGTCCTGATCAATTAACAGTAAAACCTTTCAGAGCAGAAGTCTACTGAAGATATAGTTTTGCCCTATGTGTGTATGTAGGGCTGTTATGAACAGGGATGAGACATCCAACAATCTTTTATTTCTGTGTTGCCAGAAATCGTATTTAAAATGATGGTTCTTAGATGTGGTGTTTGTGCCACTCTCCAGCTTCATTCACAAGGTAAACTGCCATCATGAAAAACAATTCAGGCCTTACATGGGAGTTCTCTAAGATTTTCTTCCTGCATTTACAAAATTATTTGACTTTTTTCAAAAAAAGAAAACAAAGTTAAAGCAAAGAAATTTACTGTCAGAGACTAAATCATTGTAATGGTCTCTTGTGACTTCAAAAATATTATGATGAATCTCTGTACGAAAATTCTTTTTCTTTTCAACAACAATAATTAAGGGAGCATAATTCTGATATTTAGATGAAGTATTTAGCCTGGTGAACGTAGGTTATGTTTATGACGCAGTAATCAAGTTGTATGTATTGACTTGTGGGAATGAGGACAATGATCGTGCATTTTCCCAGGCAGGAGGCAGTAATTTCTGTGATTAATTAAATAGCTTGTGATTTGAGCAATTGGACTGTATTCCTCCCAGCTTTACCATGCAACTTCTGAAAGTTATGCCACTTTTCTTAGTCCCTGTTTCTTCTTTTGCAGGGGTGGGGTGTTCTTCTGTTAATTTATTAATTACAATCTATTACAAAGAATCCTGCATAGCTGTAATGTGGACTTTCTGAAGGTGTTCTTAGGTTGTGGTATCCAGACCTGGAATATTGAAATATCATGAAAGGCTCTTTTTTTTTTCAAAGTCACCATTGAGTTTCCTTTCTGTAGGTATCAAAATCTGTCTTTTACTTTGCTGTCAATTAGGTGTGCATTGTACAGAAGAGAGACACGAAGAAAATGTATGCCATGAAATACATGAATAAACAGAAGTGCATTGAGAGAGATGAAGTTCGAAATGTTTTTCGGGAGCTACAGATAATGCAAGGCCTGGAGCACCCCTTCCTAGTCAATCTATGGTAAGAAAACCTTCAAAATTCTGTCAAGGATCTCTTGTTTTCTACTTATTGCTGAATCTGTTCAGACTATGGAAGGCTGGAAAGCTGAAAAGTATGAAAAAAATTTTGGTGACCTCTTTTTTTAAGGTATTTAGGTTTCGCAGAGGGTTTTATTTTTCATTAATATTTTATGGATGACCTTTTGCATCAGAATATTTAAACAGCATATTCGTCTTTTCATTTCTGGTTTGGTTTCTCTCCAGATTGTTACAGCAGTGTATGGAAATGCATTGTTCTGTCCAGCTTCATAATTTCTTTTTGACAATACCTGGACTAAACATCTGTTATAAGTCTGTGGAATATCAAACCCTACCATTCAGTTAAAATTTATTTTAGCTGATTCAGAGAAAATTCAAAACTCATTTACTCTTAAAAAATGGCTGACATGGAACAGCAGAAAAACATCTTTTTTTCACCTGGAATTTCTCTTATCAGTGTTAGCCACCGCATGCCTTGGTCACATATGTCTGCGAAAATGTCGGTTAAGTAATGACTAGCTTCAACTACACTACCAACTTAAAATATTTGCTGGCTTTTATGTAGTGATAGTAGTAATGGGATGCAGACTTTTCCTCCCTTATCTAAAAATCTCCGATATCATTCAAAAAAAAGGGGACATAAACCATGATGTTATGAAAATTGTTCACTTTGTGAATAGCTTAATTGGCTGCAGATGGTCACAGTGCAAACAGACCTTCTGTTTTGTGAGTTCTAGCTGTCTTAGTAGAGGTCAATGCCTAACCTACAGTCTTTTGCCCATCCTTTAGCTCACTCTTGACCTGTACAGGCAAAAAATTTCTTGTGGCCAGCTTAGCATCTTGAATGAACTAAAAGGCAAACTATTTTTCTGGCTTGAGTTAACACAGCTTTAGTGTAATTGCACCCATTTATACCGGAAAACGATTTGATCCCAAAATTCATTCAGAAAGGAGCTAATCATATATACATGTCTCAAGTGCTTTCCACTTGACATGAATGATCATACTCAAGCTAACCTAATATCCTGTTGGAGGCTTAAAGAAAAATATACAAATATTGTGACTGTAATACAAAAGTTTCTCAGTATATTTGAGAAGGTTCCAGCAACCTGTATGGCTGGGGGTTTCTTCACCAAAGATGTAGTATCTCTGTGCTTAAGAGCCTGTACATTTTTTTTTCATGCATTTGTCTAATCTCTTTTGAACTCACACAAGCTTGTGTTCTTTAACAAGAGGTAGCAAAGATTTCCACCGTGTAACTAGACACTGTGCAGAAACTGTCATAGGTTAACATGATCTACAAGATACTTCAGTAAACATAACAATGCTGAAGGACTAAAGATCAAATATTTATTGTGAAACAAAAAGTGTACTAGATTCCAGTTACTGAATTATAATTAGCCAATGCATATTCTTTCTTGTTTTCGTTTTTAATGCTAAAGATTAAATGTGAACTAAGCAATACCTTAAAATGTGCCGGGTGTGATGATGATTTTTATTTTAAATAATTAACGTAGTCTTCTCATGCTTCTGAGATACTGTCACAAGATCTCAGGCCTCCAGTGTTATGCTATGTGCGTATATGAGAAAAGTAGAAAATGAAAGAGAAATGTAGTACTCTGGAATTAACAAAACATGTCAGGCAAAAAGGGCACTATTCAAGATTCTCCCGTGCACTAGCAATGTTCTATATTAAATGTCTCTAGGAATGCTTATAGTTGGCCAGTCTATCTTGGATGCTTATTAGGGAGAATCACAAGATTTTTCTCTAAAGGGAAGGCACAGAGGGTGTGCCTCATCAGATCACATAACAAATGACAGGTCACCTCCCGTGAATGCGGCTTGAATTTATCACTTGTGTTAAAGCTTGTGACCCAGCTCGGCAGCCAACAGTCCTGTCGCCCTGTCACTAAGGTTAGTTTTCAGGTCTATGGTATGAGACAGAACATGGAATAGTCTGAAGTCTTACATCCAGATCTAAAACCAGTGCCCACATTCAGGGCTAGTCCTGTGAAGATATACAGTTTTCTTGTGCAACCACCCAGCCCCTGCTGCTTTAGCATCTCAGTGTTTTGCAGCCTGAGAGGTCCATGTACACAACATACTTTGGTTCTCCTTAAGGCCAAAACATGAATGTGTGAAGGTACAGCTAAGCTAGTAGGTGAAACAGCATCCAGGAACGTTCCAAGGTGCTGCCTTATGCAGCTGGACTGGCCCTTGGCACACGCCTGTCCCATACGAGCCCCTTCCCAAACAGCTCCTGGGATAGTTCCAGAGTCAGTGTCCCATGGATCAATGTGATGTGGCCAGCACCCTTCAGCAGCAAGGAATTCCTAGTAGAGGCATGAGCTGCTCCCTGCCAGCTGGCCTGAGTGCTTGGAAGTGCTCCCCAGCATGTTTCGTCTACTATGATAACCAGAGCAGCTAAATGAGAGTAGGAGATCCTGCTCCAGGGACCTCCATCCTTCCTGTTAAAGGTGGGCAATTGTGTAGTCAAACCCCAGATATATGAGACTTTGCGGAGATTCAGGGACTTGGACATACACATTTAGAACTGTAGAAAATTTTCCAAAAATAATTTCATTGACACTTACTGTTTTCACCTGAAGTGTTCACCTCAAACATTACACATTCAAATGCCTAATGACCTGACTCCAGAGTGAGCTACTGAACTACTGGAGAATCTATATTTCACTCTGGGCTAGCACAGAAAAGGAAAGGCTTAAACCCAAGACTCCCCAGAATTAATCTAGCCTACCCCAAATAACTCATTCTTTATACCAGGCCCATAATATCTTTCTATAATTAGCTTTGCACTATCCTAAATGAATTTAAAATAGCTTCTGATGTATTTCTGGAGCGCAGACTGCAGTAGCGTGTTCCAGACCTCTGAATGCTCTATCTCAACTTTTGCCTGAATTTCAAAATGTTCTACACATTGTCTTCAAATAGTGACTTCTGTTATTGAATTGCAACAAGGGCAAAACATGAAAATTACAAGTGACCTATGAATAATGGTCACTTCTGTTCTGTTAACACTAAGTCATATGAATGTCTTAAACATATTAATTATATTTTATTTATTTAATAATTGAAACTAGATTTGTTTATTTACCACTATGAAAAAAGGAACACTGCAAGTTCAACTGGAATATTCCTTAAACATATTGTATGTGTTCCCAGCAATAATCTCTTAAAATAACAGCATTTTCATTGATTGTTGGTGAATTAGCAGCCTTTTTAATGTTTTTTTACTTGCAGTTTAGACGCATTAATAATTTGCATCAAATACATTTACATTGTAGCTGTAACTTATATTAGATGATTAGCAGGGATCCATGAGATTTCCTCTTATGAGTCAATTCCTGGCATACTAATGGAAGGAAACAGTTGAAGCTGCTTTTCTTCTACAGTAGTGGCAGCTAGATTTGTGTTTCATTTTTCTGAGTTAGATTTTTTCTGTTCATTTTTTTTAATTGCATTGTAAATGTAGAAATGGGCTGTAACAGGAGCTACTAACTCTATCTTCTTTCACAAACTGGAATATTAATTTAACAAGGAGTAGTTATGTCGTGGTGTACAAGCAATAAACAGCTGCAGCTCATGTAAATTTTGACTGGGCTATTTTGGACTAGTCTGTCTTTCTGGGCTCTGTCACACTCTCTAAGGGTGCATATCAGTTTCAGAAATCCTGCCTAAGGTAAGACTTTGGTGACTAAAACTCGGAAATTCCATCAGCCTAGTAAAATTAATTGTCATCTCCCTACTTAGCTGGGGTATCCAACTTTGATTTCCCAAAGATATTCAGAAGTAATTATTCTGAGAAGGTAAGTACCAATCTGCCATCTAGAGCTCTGCTGCAGCCCCCACATCAGTAGGCAGTGACTGACACCCTGTTAACTAAAAAAACACTAACAGTCCTAGACAAAGTCAGAAATTCAGTTATAGGCAGGACCCAGATGAAGATGAGTAGTGGTGCACAGCTTTTCCAAAATGGTTTAATTGTGGTGTGCGTGCATTTTACAGTAGGTTGTCATTGGATAAAAACTGAAAAAAGCCTTTGGATTAGGAACTGTAGCAAAGTATGTTTGCACGAAACACTTTGTTGGCTTGTGGTTAGAGAGTCATGTAGTCTGTGAAGAACTGGGGATCCGTCTGCCTGGGCTAAAGGGAGCCTAGAGCTCATGTCTCCTGCTGTCCTGATGAGCTGACTGCTTGTTTGCTACAGAAAAGGTGATGAGAGTGCCAAGAGATTTGTTGATATAAATGTACCTATCTTATTTGCCCCTTGCAATCTCAGTGAAAAGTAATTAACTGGCTGAACCAGTCTTTTGGATGACACTCCAAAAGTCTTCAGAAAAAATCTCCATTTCTCCACTGATTTGAAAGGGAAATTAGGTACTTATTTTGGTTACATTATTCCTTCCCCTTGGTTCCACCTTCCCCTAATCCCTAGTTATATGAAGCAAGACTTAACCTTAGGTAGGTAGCCTAGATCTGATCTGCTGTCCTTTTGTCTGGAAGGTATATACATGATGAAAAAATTAGGGAATTTTATTATCGAAATACTTGCATTTTTTTTCAAAGTATCATTTTCTGTAAGAAGAACTTCAGTGTCATCAAAATTTATTTTTTCACTTTTGGATGAATTGAAATGAAATCTTATTTCTAATTCAAAATGTCAAATCCCAAATCCATGTTGAAAAGCATATTTGGAGGAAATTCTTCTCATGACAGCCTTTTCATGAGTTTGTTTCATAAGACTGTCCCTGACCAGGACAGCTGATTTTCAAAGTTTAATCATCCAGACCTTCAAAATAAAATTAATATAGTGGCAAATCTCCCAACAACTCCTTGAACCAAAGAGAATACTAACCAAGAACATTAATCTTTCCCTGTGGAATTACATCATCAAAAAGAAAAGTTGGCAACTCAAGAAACAAACATGAAGACTGCAAAGTCCTTTAGTTATGCATAATAACTGCACAAAGAAGTAATGAGATATGGGTAAGCAATCTGTCATCAGTTAAATTCTCGTGGAGAGAAAGAGAAGAGGAAAGAAGGCAAACCTTCTGTAGTGGGTAATTCTACTGTCATCCATCAGTAACCCCAGCATACACAAGAATACAGAACAGCTAATACAAAACAAGGGTAGCGTCTCAGCTCCAAAAGATCTATATTAAAAAGCTTTTTGAGGTTCATGCATCTTCTCTGAGCTTTATTAAATTTAACTTCACAATCTCAACTTATAAATCATATTATTTGAAGTATGAACTGTCTTTCATAACATCTGACACAGAAAAGAATCATTCTACTGTAACTGCTCCTAATAGCTTGGAGGATAACAGCGTTTTTCAGGAAGGGCTTGGGGTTGATTTATAACCTTCATTTTAGAAATGAAATTGAATAAATGCTTAAAGATATGTGAGCCTTGTAGCCAGCTTTATCACTGTTGGAGGCATTTCTGATAATGGAGATTCCTTCTTAAAATGAAAAGCAGTCCTGTTTTTTATCAGACCTTTTGTACGTCATGTGTATTTCAAGCATAGATGAATTAGCTGTAGAAATGTCAGCTCCTAACACAGTCCCACCTTGAAACTACAGCGTGCCCCTCTAACATCCAGCATTTTATCCATGTTTATCCTTCTCCAAATATCTGTGTGTCCCCTGGGCAAGATGAGTAGCGTTCCTGAAAGGATCCATATTTTAAATATCTTTCTCACAACATGCGTTAGGACTGAGCCAAGAGCCACGTTACTCCCTATGTACCAATGTGGCCAGACTTGTCATTACATGACTTGTCTTCAAACATAAGTAGATCCACTGGCTGCTCTGAAAGTAATGCAGCTTATGACAAAAGACAGAAGTTTTTTGCAAAAAAGTCATGTATCAAAGTGGTTTCTCTGCTAGATGTGGAACAGAAAAATATGAAAGAAAATTTGGACCATTCCTCAAAACTTTTGGAACATTGAAATGATCTTATTTTTAATAGTCTTGCTTAAAGGTGTTATATCCTTTTTAAATTGTCAGAACAATTTCAAAGGCGGCAGAGGGAGAAGGATGAAGATTTACTTTTGTCAGCTTATAGGTCGTTTTCCTAGTAGACACAGAACAGTATGTTTGATATATTTAACAACCCATAAAGAAGTGTTAGCTGCATTCTCAGAGTGGCTCTATATTTTGATGTATTTTTCTTTCTACTCATTCTACTCATCAGTATATGGAAGCTGTATGTATTTCATAAGACAGATCTACAAAAATGCATTACTGCTACCAGCTAGAGTAAGACTAAGTTTCAAATCCAGTGACAACTGAGACAAGTGAAGAACACACATTGTAGCAAAAATGTTAATGCATTTCTGAATTCATCTGATACCCTAATCTGTCTTCAAAAGAAAGGCGAAGTAAAAAATGAGAAAAAAGAACGCTGGTGAGAAGAACTTATTTGTTTGGTCTCAAGTGTTGGATGGGTTCTTTAATGTACGTACGCGCATACACACATAACAGGAAATTATTACTTCTCTGCAAAGGTGCCTTTTTTAGAATAGACTGTGAGAAACATGACCTTGGACTGCCTCATAGCACAGCTCTGCTCCTCAGATTGGCATCAGAAATGTGCATAAACCTACAAACTCAGGGAAGCAAGAACACCTGGCCAAGTGTTTTACTGCTGGGTGGAGCTGAAAATAACCAGAGACCCCAAGCACCAAGAGGAGGTGGTTCAGGTTGGTCTTAGGAGACTTTGCTTAGTGGTTGCAGTGTTTTGTAATTTGTCTTGATATAGTAGACCTAATATGGAGTGAAAATATGTTGTAGGGGATGGAAAATTTATTTTCTGATATCTAGTATGACCAGCTTCCTGAGCTTCATGAGACTCCATAGTAAACACTGGAAGTCCACGGTCTAACAGAAAAATTACATGATAATTTTGGAAGGGAGCAGGGGGCTTGTGGTGTTTCCTGTTGATGCCATCACCTTGTTTTTTGAGGCTGACAGTTTCATAGTCCAGGTACAGGCTTTTCTGTGCCATTTGGTTTTGGTTCTGGAGCCACTGACATGTTTATTGTTGCAATATACCTTTCTTAACTTCTTTTGTGAATTTAGCTGAGGTCATGAACCCCAGGCCGCGTAATCCTGGGCCATTCTAGATATCTGATGAGCTCTAAGATTCCTTTCCCGGCAAGAAGAGATTGCAAATTGAGGGAGAAAGATATATTTAATGTCTTGCACGGGGCTTAGATGGGTGAACTCTTTTTGTTATAGAGGGAGCAAAGGGTGAGTACTTTCCTTAAATAGCTAGATCAATTCATCACTATGTTAATGTAAATCTGGAACAGGTAAAGATATCGAAGTTTTATAACTAAGATTGAAAAAAATGTCTGTTCTCCAGAGCTTTACAAGAGATAATGATGTAGGAAAAAGGGCAGGAAAAGGTGATGAGGCAGCAGGAAGAGTAGGATAATTGGAAAAAGAGAATGTAGGAAAGATTTGTCTTGAGTTGCAAATATTCAGGATATTTTTTCCATGGAAATTACGTTGGATTCAACACCGCCAGTTGGTAACCTCTGGATGCTTGTGCTAAATGAGTGTTAGCTGTAACATCCTCAATGACTGATGGATGCACAATCCAACAGTTACTTATTTTTTGTTGATTTTAATATCCTAAGATACTAATTGCCAGTATTGGAATAGTCTTGAGTCTGCCTGTATTGAATTGTGTTCTGGTGACTAATTGTTTCCTGTGAGAAATTGCTGTCACCTTGAAATACGTATCTTTGAACTTAACTTTAATATGTTCCTCATAAAAGCAGGAATCGACCTTTGACATAGTTTAAGTTTTGATCTTTTTTGCATCAAAAACTGCTGCCATAGATATTTCATCTCATGTATGTCTCGTTGCATGCTGTGACCTTTCTTAGCAGCCTGTCTTCTGCATCATTCTTACTGAGGCACAGAATTAATTTGCTGACCCATAATAAACTTTTCTCACACAAAGCTTTCACTGCAAGAGGAATTTTATTATAAACACTGATAAATATCAAACTGCTGGGAAAAATAATCCCTTTTGCTTTAAGGATGTTCAATTTCAGTCAAGTTTGTCTGATGAATTTGTGATTATCGCCGCATTCTGCCTTCACAGGGGGATAGCGGCTATCCAAAGCAGACTCTTATGAGCTCAGGGTTAGTCTTGGCCATGTTTCGTGTCTGTGGTGTAGATAGTCACAGTAACTCTCTGCACATTTGTGGCAGGGATGAGTATTGTTCCTTTGTGGCCGGAAGCAGAGCTCCAGTGCCATGGCAGGGGTATTCTCAGGAGAGCTTGCAGGGGAGCAGGGTTCCAGTGCTATCAGCCTAATGAGATGGGAAAGAAAGAAGAAAAACCCTTAGACATTGCTTCAGACTCCTCAATTGCCAATTTAGGCAAGGAATGCTTTTTTTCCCTTCTTTTTCTTTTTTTTTTTCATTCTCTGCTTTAATGGTTATGAATGCCAAACACGATAACTAGAGTGTGTAATTAAACTGATAACCAAGGTCCTGTAGGTAAAGTGGTTCTCATAATCAATGACAGAATAATGAGTTCATCATGCAAATCTACTGTTTTCAGGCAGGCATGAGCAATTCTTACCTATGCTACAGAAACTGGGACTGCAATTAGCCTGTATTAAAAGCTCTGCTAAGGGTAGACTATATAAGATGCAGCTCAGCACCGCATTAACAAAGCTGTGGGACAGCCATCAGACTGCAAAACTATCTCAGATGTACTTGTAAAATTGTCCATAGACATCCAGAGAGTGAATGCAAAGTAGGTGATCATTACAGAATAAAAATAAGTGCTTAATGCTTTCACTGCAAAACTTCAATACTGAACAGATCCTACAAATCTACACCTAGTCCAAAAATGTTAAAGTTATTCTTGGAGACTATTGGTGGCCTAATATAGCTTGGAAATTATTCCTAGTAGTTTACTTTAGAATATATTCGAGGTTTTAGCAATGATATTTTTAGCTCAAACCAGAGATGAAACCAGATGATTCCTTTTTATTTATAACAGGTTGATGTAAAGTCAGTGCACCAATATTAAAAACAAACAAACAAGAAAAGCCAAGCAAGGAATATCAAAATAGTAATAATTAAAGTAATATCTGTGTGCTTCAGGTAATATATTATCTCTTCAGGTCAGATCTTTCCTTTTTACTTCTGCTAGAACACTACGACTATTTTTCATGTTGCCAAATATTAGAAGTTAGGGACGTTTTTAGCCAAATATCCAAAAGGACAACACAGAAGACAAAAGTCTAGCTATATAGATATAAGAGGTGTAAATAAATAAATAATAATATTAATCTTGAGTGTTAGGAAAAATTTAAACTTTGCAGTGAAAGAATTGCATCAAATAGAGTGGATTTAAAATGGCAAATGGGATTGAACGAAAGCAGGAAGTTCTGTAATGCATTATAGTTTTAATGTTGCCTGCTTAGGGGACCCTTTGCCTTGGTTCATTAAAATTTGTCAAAGCTTTTATTATTTTAAAAGTTGACTACAGATTTTTATAGCGTAAGTGTGCACTTAATTCCATTTTATTGAACTAAAGAGATATTTATTGTGCTTGTAAAGTGCAGTGAGAAGCTGATACTAAGACTTCAGAAAATGATTAACGGTGTCTTGTTTCTAAGTTAATGACAGTTTTGCAGTGTAAAGTTCTCATTAGAAGAGACTAACTCTCATGTTTCATAAGTACATGCCACATAAAGGAGGATTTAAGGTTCCCTTTCTACTGATGTTGTACTTTTTACAAACTGTGTCCTGACCAAGAAAAGGTCATGGGCTGTGAAGAAGATGACTATTTACATTCCTCTGTAAAACAGTTGTGGCTAGGAGGAAAAGGACTTCTGCCTGTCAAATTCTCTCTAACTACCTAAAGCAGGACACAGAAGGTAAATTCTTTCTTGCAAAAAGCCGAGCTGGTGGGATTGATGGCAAACCAATATGCAAAATGGAACTAGCAGAAGTAACGCTTCTTCTTGACCACGGCTTTCACCGGCTCACCAACAGATAGGCTGAGAGAAGGGCAGGAGAAAGTAAGAATGCAAACAGAAGTGATAATGAGCCTGGTGAGGGATGTGAACTGTGGGATGAAAGGAGAAGGCATTTTTACCTTCAGCGGGTACAAAATCTAACCTCATCAGAAAATTTAACCAATATTGGTGCATAAGTCAGATTCTTCAAGGTCTGAACTTCCTTTACTGATATTTGAAAATAAAGAAAGCGGAAGAGGAAGTCAGGTTTTGTTTCTTAGGTCTCTCCAAAGAAGAGGACAGGTGACCTATAGACCTCTGTGCGTGCTGTTCTCTCTGTGGAAGCTGAAAGCTTGGCAACCATTTTAAAAAAACATAACCAAAATATTTTGTTCACCTTGAAATTGAACACTTCAAATGCTCCCTTGAGTAAAATATCCTTTATGTGAAGATAATATTCAAACCCAAAATATTCCTTCACAGAGAAAATAATTTTTTAAATGACAAATGGTCAAATTATATGATAAAAATGGAACAGCATATTCTAAGCTGTAAACATTTAAAAGGAAGTTAGTTTAGGAGTTAAGCTTCATAAGGCAATAGAAAAAAGTAGAGATACAGTTTACAAGTTAAGATATTAACATCTGAGAAGGATAAAATATGTTATGCTGGTCTCAAGTATTATCATTATTAATATTTTTCATCACTTAGTAAATGGTGACATCTGTAGTTTTGATAGTACAGTACTTCATTCCTTAGAGAAGGGTATGCATTGCTTCTTTCCAGTCAGTACAACCAGCCCTATATAAATGACATGACAGGTAGTACAATTTTCACTTCTTGAAAGAGCTTTACTGGATGATCCAGGGTTCATAAGTCAACACCTGCATATTTTTACTAGATCTGGGAAGCCTGGTATAGCAATATCTTCAATTTGTCTTCAGCCATGGTCTAGCTGCCTGCATTTAAATAGTCTGTAGTGAACTATGGGCTTAGACAAGCTACCTACGGTTGTGCTATTACTATTCTAAAAGCCTTGTGGCACCTGGAGTCTAATAAGGCTCCTATGAAATAATAAGGACAAAAGTCTGATTCTGATCCATATTTGGGATCAATAAATTACAGAATACCAGTGTACATAATAATACAGATACCGGTGAAACATAAGGTTTTCTAGCATTTTTTCAAGCGGGAACAAGAATTTTAGCTGTACTGAAAAACTGGCAGTGGTCATTAGGATAGAAATATATAGAAAGATTGATAAGGCAGGCTTTTAAAAAGGAGAGGAACATTGAAAATGACATTGTGAGCATCTAGAGTCACAGAGAGCGGCGTGTCTTTGGGACTAGCTGTGAGGCGGCTGCCTCACGCACACGTGTTATCCAGAAATTAAGAGCTCTTCCTCCACATTCTGCTTAAAAGGCTCTAAAATGAGTAATTTGCCAGAGCAGATCAGTGACCAACAGCCACCCCAGCAGCCTGGGACAGCTGAACAGCACTACATGATTCGCTCAGAGTGGCAGGGGAAAAAATACTACTTTTATGACTCTCTAACCCAGTTCAATGCTGAAGAAGAAATTGAACTTTTCTGTTGACACTGCTGTGTCCGTGAGCTTGTATTTAATTTTCCTTTGAGCCCTTAAACAACCGCTTTGTCTGCTCACCAAGGTCTATCGCTCACTTGTGACACACAGAGAAATGCTTGCTCAGATGCAGTCTCCTGGGTTTCCTCTCCCAAGTCATCTGGCTAGCAGTCCATTTTGTTTTATGAAGGCTGTTGATGTCTGGTGAACACTTTAAAATGGTTTATTTTATTTCCTGAAAAGTGTCTGGATAAACGCAAGTATTTTTTAATGTCTCTCTCTTCCTTCCTTCCTTCCTTCCTTCCTTCCTTCCTTCCTTCCTTCCTTCCTTCCTTCCTTCCTTCCTTCCTTCCTTCCTTCCTTCCTTCCTTCCTTCCTTCCTTCCTTCCTTCCTTCCTTCCTTCCTTCCTTCCTTCCTTCCTTCCTTCCTTCCTTCCTTCCTTCCTTCCTTCCTTCCTTCCTTCCTTCCTTCCTTCCTTCCTTCCTTCCTTCCTTCCTTCCTTCCTTCCTTTTCTTTCTGTAAATAATTCAAGAGTATCTTATGATCGGTTTAATAGTGTTTTGATACACCAGCTTCAGGATGCCCCATCAATAAATATTGAGTTGCCTGCAGTTCCTTCTTTTGCTGTCCATTTAGTACAACTGATACCACATGCACATTAACTGCATAATTAGTGGTAATGGCTGATACTCCAATTCAGATGAAAAAACATCTTTAATTAGCGTTATCTCAACCTTTGACAAGTATAGCCTGCTTTAATGACATCCTATATTCATTATTCTGTAACTGTTCTAATGAACAGTTTCATTTCACACTCTAGAAAGTAACTTTTGTTTGCTTTTATCTCTCTTACTCAGGAGACATCTGAAAACTTAGTGTGTCGCCAAGGCTCTTGTGCTCTCCTGAGCTGTCTGTGCTCTTTCCCAGAGACAAGAGAAAAACGGGACCGTTTAAATTGTTGTCCTGCCTCTGTTTGTGCGAGGAACCCTGGCTGAACAACACCTTCTGCAGCCTCGCAGGCATACCCTAGGTTTAAGATACAGGACACAAGAAACCAAACACTGCTGCTAAGTCAGTAGCAGTAATGGAGCTGTCGAACGCAACTGGGCTGGGGAGCAGTGCTGTGCGCCGTGTTTTCCAGCCCTGCGCACAGAAAAGGGCAGGAGTCATGGCCGAGGCTCCCAGCCCAGCTGATGGCACGGAGCAGCTGGCACCGGGGAGCTGTCACTGCCACGGCCAGCCCATTTGGTGGTGCATCAGCAGAAATCAATAACATTGCCTGCTTAAGCCCTTTTTTCCCCGTTTAATCAGTCACGTGTGAAGCGATTCAGTTTAACCTTGGGAAGATGCTTTGTTTTATTCATTCATAACTCCCAGAAGTGGAGGATGTATAGTTATAGTGAAACTAAATCATAGTGTCCAACAAGCATCTCCTTCACTGAGACGTGGTGTTTTTGTCACAGTCTACAATCAGTGGCAAAGACAAAACCCTATAACTATCCATTGATTAACCTGGGAAAAAAAAGTATTACTTTTAATCTCCTGTATTAATTACTTGGAGAACTTGATTAAACAGTAAAAAGAGAAGTCCCAATTAAGCTTACAGGACTTTCATGCATGCTATCCTCTACCCTCTTCCACATTCTCCATGAATACAGAATTATTAACCTGAAGCTGCAGTGGGAGCATAAAAGTATCTTGTGTACCATTGCGCCTGCAGAGCCGCCTTCTAGGGACCAGTCTAGAAAAGTAAGACGTGGTGGTTCCTACCTCTTCTAACACTGAGTCCTTGAGGAAAAATCAGGTCTGGAAGTGCAGCGATATCACTGTACATGGATGAAGGAAAGAAGGCAGGTGACAAGGTAGTGTTTAATGAGGAGGGATCCTGCTTTCTCCACTGTTGCTTTAACACCCTCTCACCACTATCCTGATGCTTCCTCCCTCTACCGGTGCCCACACCCTGACATCTCCTCTCAAGGCAACCTGACAGTGTGTTGCTTCTAACTCAGGTTGGTTCTTGCTCATGTGGAGAAACTGCCAGGCTGCAGGGATTAAATGAAAGAGTAGTTCAAAATGGCCTTTTCTCCTTTAAATGTAGCCCTCAAAATATGTCATCTGGGGGGTAGGGGAGAGGAGGGAGGGACTCCCTTCTATCCATCTTGTACTTCTGATTTATTTCTCTTTATATATATATTCATATTTTTATAGGAATACAATTTTTTCGAGCAGAAATCCTTTAACTATGCATTTGAAAAGCACATTTCGGGTGCTGCCATAATGTTACAAATAACAGCCCCAAACAGAAGATGCATGGGACATTAATTAGGTTCCATTGTTTCTTTGCCTTTAATTTAATGTAGGTTTCCATGACAGCAAAGAGAGACAAATCAGTCAAAGTCAATAGTTAAAACTCACAATTTGCATTCTGGTCACTAGCCTTAAAAATGTGATGTACATTTAAATAATTAGGTTGTCTGAGTGTTTGGTCACATGTTATACTGCTGTCTCTTCATTTACAGCAGTCTTCTGTAAAAATGTAAACTCTTATGGGAGGTTGTTCTGCAATTCTGACTCCTTGCTGTTTACGGAGTAGTCTACTCAAATCCAAAAAGGGTTTTTATCTTAACTAATGCAGGAATAGTAGTAATAAAAGCAGGGTGGGAGCTGTTATGCTGTAGCCTAACTACATATTTATATGAAAGTTGTGTATAGAGATGGCTGAAAGTAGTTTTAACTGAAAATTTAACAGAAAATGGACTATTGACTAAAATCTAATTTTTCTCTTTCTTCTAAATGTCTTACTTCTAAATGTCTACTAGGAAAAACTCAGAATATCCAGAAACATCTTGATTCTCTAATGCTGGCCTCAATTCTGCAAATTGTAGTCTGATGCATTTGCTCACTGTTTCATTCAAGAGGCAAAGACAAGAGGAGTTTAGGCACACCCAGCAATTTAGTTTGCATACATTTACATATTTTTTTTAGAGAAAGCTGGTTTCTTACTATAAGAAATGTCTAGAAAAAAAACTTCTTTAAACACATGTTTCTATTACTGTTCTTAATCACTAACACTAGCCTGTAGCACAGGTATTTAAGAAAGTTGTAGGTTTTCCTATGTAGAACTGTAAAGAGGGGAAATATGAAGTCATCGTAAATTTTCTTAAATTCTGTCAGAGGAGAAATTCAGTTTGAATACTCTCTTGCTGTCAAACGGATCTGATTCAGGTTTACAAAATACGGCAGCCTTCTCCAAAATGGTCAGCTGACTTTGTATGAACAGTGTCTCCCACTTTAAACTGCTATTTCTGTTTTGTGCGATGGAAAGCACTGACATATTTTGTTGAAACACACACATGCAGAATATCTCTTCCTATTTTCAGCTGTCTTTCTGGAGCACCAGCGTCTGTGAGCATATCTCCTAAAATAGCTCCAAATGTAATTAAACATGAGGTGTTGCATCTGTGTCTGTTTGGCACAAGCCAGAGAAGCTGCTGCTTTTTCTACAAGAAATTTGAAGCAGCATAACCTTCAAAATACAAAAGTTAGGGTCAGACACCTGCAGGGCAGTTGTCACGTTTTATGACAAGCTGGGCAAAAGTGCCCTATTCAACTATTCAGCATGTGCAGTTGAAAAATACTTAGCAGTGGCTGGGAAAAGGTGGCTGACCAGTCTCTGACTTGATAAGACCCCATTCTTGGTGGTATGCAGAAGCTGATCAGGCAATGGAAGTTGTGTGCTCCACCCCCTCCCCAAACACCCCCAGCCTCATCCTGAGTCCTTTTAGAGGTAGTCTTACGGATGGCTGTGAAGGTTCAGGCAAGCGGCTGCAGTATGTCCTACAGAGAGCGAGCCTAGATGCATACCCGCCCTGCTCCTCCAAAGTGGTGATGTGCTATGCATAAGAAATGGGATTTTGTACCTTATACCCCTTTCTGCATATAGGAGAGGTCACATCCCAAATGGTAGAAAACGCTGCACAACTTAAAAAACCAAACCCACTAAACAGCACAAGGATGCATGCTCTGAAGGGGATTCAAATGGTGGAAAGAGAACGTGCCTATTTCCCTATAAACTTCCATTGAATAAGAAACAGTGGACTGGAGTAAGTGGCTGGTTATAATTTACCTTTAAAGAAAAATACCAGGCAAAAAAGGATTTATTTAAATTCTGCCTTCAACAATTACAAGGTCCACTTTGTACAAGAAAGGTTTGCTTTGGCAAACCTGTTACTACTGTTAACATTTTAGGAAAGCAATTCATTGGCTGCTGAAGAAAACAAGGCATTTGTAAAGCCTGAGGATGGATGTATGGATGAGGTAGCTATGTGAAAAAGAAAACTCTGAAAGTGGATTTGATGTGTAAAGATGTAATGAGAGTAAAAAGAATCACAAATGAAAGCCCAAACTGAACCTCCTGATACAGGATGTATCAGAGAATTAGGTCATTACAAAAATGGCTGGGTTGAATAGGAGTCTGATTACAGTGGTGACAGCCTGCATTCAAAGAGAAGGAATTACAGGAGAGTGTTATAGACTGGTTCATTTTTTGTGGGGATACTTGAAAGCCTCCCCTTTGGCTCAGTTTATTTCAGAGTAATTCTGCCTCTCCCTCTAAGTACTGCTGACATAATCTGAGTACAAGACAAACGGAAAGCAGAAATAATGACAGTGACAATGCTAATGGGGCTTTCTGGAAATGAATAAATCTTGGAGATGAAGGATGGATTAACTTTTTGTCTGTAAAGGGGTGCGGAAAGAATATCTGGAACCCTGTTCTGCTGGATCTAAGAGACTGATCTGACAGCAAATATGCACAGAGGCTCTAAAAGGTGTGGTAGTGTGGTGCATCTGTGAAACTACCACAGAGTGCACAAGCTCCTCTAGTCCAACCACTAACATTCCAGGGTGGTGGTGGTGGTGGGAGAAACAGCACAGAATGGGGCAGAATCTTTTATAAAAAAAGTAAATACAATTCTAGCAGCTTTCAAGTCAGACAAGGTGTGTAGAGTGCTACAGAGGCCAGGGAAATGGGGATGCCTCATATTTAAGCTAAGAGCATATTTACTATGAAACATAAATATGGTACGGAAGGAAAGAAATATCCCAAACAGTTAGGAAGCAGGAGAGACTTAAGTACTCTGCAGAAGAAGCATTTTGACCCTGAAAGAACCAAAGTTTTGTGGTAACTTGAGAGTACGAACAATCATAATTCCAGTAAGTGGTACCTTCTCCTGCAAGTAATGCTGTTTTGGCCTCTGACATGAACTAGTGTAAATATCTCTTAAAGACTATTTTGTCTTGACTCCCTTCTTGTTTGACAAAATGAAGAGAGAAAATAGGACAGCATAAAATGTTATGTGAATGGCATGTACAGTTATAGGCATGTACCCGTGCCTGTAACTTCAGTAACTCCTAATCCTTGCAGAGGCTACTGGCAAGGAGGGCTTCTGTAATTCCCCCCTCAGCTCCCTCTGTGGTGTGGCAGGCAGGTGGGAAGGCTGAGAGAAGAGCTTTTCAGGAGGAAGGAAGAAGCTTCTTGACTTTGGAGGGGGGGGAAAATTGTATGATGGAGTGAGCAGGGCATAGCTGCAGTCTAACTCTGGTGGGAAAACTAAGGGTTCTGTGCCAAAAATGGCTACATGCTGGAAAAGACTTTTTTGTCTGTTTTTTTTTTTTTAAGAGGCTTTTATATACCTTTTGTCCTTTGCTTTCCAAAGTACGTACACCTTGTATTTCACACATGAGATCTACTTATCAAAGCACCTCACGAACTCACAGGAAAAACCACCTTAGACAACTGGACTAGGGTTCAGTTTGGGTAAAATATAGGGTGGATTCCTATTTTAGGTGGGGTTTTTTTTGGGGGGGTGGGGGGGTGTTTTGATTTGGTTTTTGTTTTGTTTGGTTTTAAGTTGCGAGGAAAAAGATGCTGAAAAGCTGCCTTCTGCTTTTCAGAATTCTTAGGCTAATAAATGCATTACATTCTTCACTGTGGAAGACAAAATTTTCTATCCAGATTGGCAATGCAAATATCCTTCTGCACTCAAGTAATCATAAACTTTCCTTCATGACCTTGAGAAAACTTAGCTAGCTAGAGTTCTTTCTCGTCTTTTGAGTTTGAAGTTGTCCTCTCATGTAAGTTGTAGTGTGTTGTTTTGCAGATGAGCTTTTTTTGAACTAAGAATTCAACTGGAGCTAGCACTTCTTCCCTAGAAAAACGTGAGGGGAAATAATTTCCAGTATTTGAAACTGCTGGAATAGCATATTTTTAGTAAAGAGGCCAAAGATTCAAGGTTTTGTTTTCCTATAGCTGTTAGTCTTCCAGAACCCACGGGCTCATTAGTTCAGATCACTTTTGATGGCAAATGAACTGAGATGACCCAAACTGGGATGTATTTGTCCTTATTACAGAAATTTAAAGTGATCACGAAGAGGTAGATTAATTTATCCATAGCACAGGAGTAAATGCCAGTCTTTTTTGGAGAAAGATGAAAAATTTTTGCAACCACCTGTCAATAGCAGAGAGACAGCTAAAACATCCGACTGCATTTTTATAAGTTCTTATAGGCTGTGTTTGTATTAGCAAGGAGCACACTGCTTGCCCTCTAGGAAAGGATTTTTAGAGTAAAGCAGTTTTTGCTGAGGTTCTAAGATCCATGCTGTGTTCATTTCAGGGTGTTTTGCTTCAGAGTAAATCTAGTCTGGGCCTGCGGACTGAGCCCATGGTGTGCACTAGGTACATGTCTAAAGAGCATCTTCCAGTTCCTTCCAAAATGAATCGGCTCCAAGACTGCTCTGGAAAGTGTATCGGACCACAGTAAATGAGGCTGTAGGGAAAATCACTTCAGAAGTATGCTCCTCGCCTAAAGTGTTGGTTTAGACACATTTTGTGCTATCTCCTGGATGTCAGTAGCTCTCAATATAAGTGTTGAGCTTCAGGCTTATGGCACTTAGGAGGCATTCAAAAGCACAACTGTAACACCTTGCTTAGACAATGAAATCAAGAGCCTATTGTAACAAATGGAAATATCAAAGCTCTTCCAGAGGGCACACTGATGTCCAAAGGACCACAAATATGTTGCACAAAACGTTGATATAGAGTTGCATGTACGAAGCTTTACTAGCAGGGTCTATAACTGACACCATACATTGACTTCAAAGTCAGTGGAGAGAGTGAGGGCATGGGGGGTGGGAGCGTGGGAAGGAAAAGGAGAGGAAAAATAGACAGAGGGGGAAAAACTCAGTAATGGCCAGCTGGGAGAAGTGGTAAGGCCCCAAGGGAGCACCTTTACCAGTGCAGAGGTGTTTCACAACCCTGTTCTGTGTTTTATAGCTTTCAAACTTTTATAGCTTTCACCAGGACTCCTCGGACTCCCTGTCGGTTGTTTTTGCCTATGGTGCATGAGCAGCCATGGCAGCACACTTCTTCAGGTGTGTGTGTTGTGTGCTGGCTGGCTGCTAAGCTCTGTACATCCGTAAGGTTAGTTAATATTTTGGGGCATGTAAATTATTATGTACTATGTTATCTATGGGACTGTAAAGTTACGAACTAGAAGCTGCGAGGGGAATGTGAAGAGTGTGGAGTTAAGGACTGAAAGCTAGAAGGCCAAGCCACACACACAAGAGTGCAGAATCTGGCAATGCAGCACTGTGAAGGCAAAGGCACTTGGAATGCTTTCCCTTAGGGTGAAGGTACTGTCATGGTGTCTTTGGGGTGCGCAAGGAAAGGCTATAAGTGAAGGATGGGCAACATAATTGGAAATGAAAGTTCCTTCCTCAGTATTACAGTAGCTGAGGCACGTAAGGCACCATGCAACAAATATTATTTTGGGATCAGTCTCCAAGGACCTGGTTCAGAGCACTGAAAAGCTTTAACCCTCATTAAGTGGTAAGCACCCTACAGTTCACACCATAGATAACTGTATCTTTGTCCTTTCAGACAACTACTACTGATTTAAATGCCATTGTGTTCAGGAAAATCTCCTGCTAATTGCTAGTCTTAAATATCTGCATTATGCTGCTTCCAACCACTGTGTAAAATTATTTGATCAATATTTTATGGTGGTGGCTTCTTTAGAGGCAGAATGATTGATTCTAATAGTTTAAATCAAAGATAGAGGGCTGTCATCATTCAACAACAGTAATTACCTCATCGTAATTAGAGTTAGGTACTTAGTAATAAGTAATAACGGTAGAATACAAAAATGATAACTAGAGGCTTTTATAATTAAAATTGCTAATGGTGAGTCATAAACAGCAGCTGAAAGAGAGGAAATGAAAGATGCATCTGCGCGGCACTTTCAGCAGCCAGATCTGTTTCTGCTTAAACAGGAAGCAGCCAGGTTATCAGAACAATTTTTATCTTTCAGAGAAATAAACCGCCAGCTGTGGAGGGGTCTGGTACCTGTCCTTCCTTCAGTGAAGCATGTGTATGTGTCTATCTGATGAGGCTGGCTATGCTTTCCTTTCAGCTGAAGTCCTTATCCATATGAGAGAAGAGAAGGATACATGTGTAACACCAAAACTATTTATCTCTGGTGTAGATAAAAGATCAGGAGCTGGCTGTGAAGAGAATTACTACTTACCCTTCACCTAGACTTTCCCCTACCCTTGAATTTCCTAGGTTTCAGGATTCCAGCGGTGAGTGCTGTCAGAGCACCAGTGGCATTTGCCTTTCCTCTGGGTGTCTACTCTTTACTAGGAACATCACACTTTTCCCCAACCTTCTGAAGAGTATTGCAAGAAAAACATACCCTAAGGGTTATTTAGCCTCCGTTTCCACGACACTAAAAGGCACATATATATACAACAAAGATGAAAATTTCTTCTACTTCAGGAAGAGATTCTTGAGATCCAGTGAATTTACTACTAGCAGTTTAGCAACTGTAATTTTTGTCTTGCACTTAAAGTTGTGAACAGCACAGAATTAAATTAAATATGACAGGAATTTTTTTGTCTGAAGTGTTTGCTGTTTCAAGCTCTATTTAAATTTCCACAGAGAATGTGTGTGAAATGCTTTCATTCAGTTGTGACAGCACTTTTACAGCGATTAGCAACATTCATGCCTTCTTTGCAGTGAAGGAAAGGATTACAGCAGGTTAAAGGCAAGAAAGTACCAGTCATACCTACTATAAATTTTGGTTTTTGTTTTGTGTTCTAGTTGAACAAATGAGAAGATTTCCATTAAGTCTGAGTTGTATCACCAGATTTATACCAGTGTAATTTTCTGAGTTAATAAGGCTACCCTAATTTTGCTCTTAGCTAAGAACATTCTTCCTAATCTCTCTTTCCTCCTGATCAAAATCTGAAAGTATAACTTCTCACAGAGACAGGTTTTCTACATGTTCAAAAGCCTGCTTTTTCCTTATACTTGTTTTCTTCCTCCATTTCCTTTTGGTCTCCTGGGTGTTGATTACAAAGCAATTAAAATTTCTTGCTATGGAAGCAAAGGTTTGACTCAGAATGACATCAGTAGCTGTCACCACCCAGCCCTTCCCCATTTTCAATAGGTCCTGAGACATTTTGTCTGGGAATTTATGAAGTTGAAAGTCTTGAAAGGTACAAACCTCTCTCTTGTGTGCCATTACTTGGAGTAGTCTTTAGAGGAGCCTCAGGTCATCCAAGTGTAACTGGTTCATGCTCTGGAACTGACAACTTTCTGCCTTCCTTCTTATCATCCCTTTTCTGTCTTCTCCCTGCCAGTTCCTTCCTCCTCATTTCTTTCCTGATCTTTATTTGTTTCTCTTTCATCTGTTTGCTCATAGTACTCTTCCTTTTTAGCAAAACATGTTATTGACATCAACAGATTTACTGGCCTTTTGAGGTAAATGAAAGCAGCACCAATAATATCCTCCATTCTTGCATCTATTTTTAACAATTAATGTACTATTTTCTGGAATACAGGAAATATGACCTCCCTTTCCCAATGCTGCAAATGTCCTGCCACCCACACATCAGCCTGTTATGCATATTTCCTAAATATGTCTATCCGACTAAAATCAGTGTATGTGGTCAATAATCAGTTCTATTGCTAGTAAAGAATTAATTGAGTGTAGCTACAAGGAAAGACATTTAAGCATCTGAGAGATCATTATATATATATATTTAAGGATCCATCATTGTTCTTCTGTCCTACTGGTTGTTTCAGCCTATTGTTATTTTGGGTGACTCCAAGGTACTATGCACGTCTGTGGATCATTGTTTCTTACTGCCCTTGCCTTGTAGTCAACATATAATCTCTGGTAACTACATATCTCTGAGGGCTTTTTGTTCATTTGCAGCTGATGTACAGCCTCAGAGCCCTTACCCATAGAGGCAGTCAGTACTCAAGCAAAGGTCAATGCTATAAACAAAGCTTCACAGAAGTTAATTTCTTTAATGTGGACAGGTTTACAGGAGTAAAATAGGCAATGAACTGATCAAATTAGTTTTCTCAGATTTGAGATTTACTGGTATTCCACTGTATGCACGAAGGCTTCAGTGTTGTACAAGTGTTTCTGGCAATAAAATTTGGCCCCTGGGTTATGCTGTCTGTAACCCAGATTATGATAGATGCATGCAAGTTATCTGAATGTCTAAATGGTTTGCCTGTAGCAGACTCTACAGAGACTCAGATTTTAAAACAAATGCACCTTTGTCAGTATGTATATTTCATTCTATAGTGGGAATGTCCTCTAAAATCTGCAGATCGGTGACTAGTTGGCAGTGAAGCTTTAGGTAATCTTTTTATGAGAATAATTCTTTGACAAACCTTCCAATAATAAAGTCTTAGGTCAAAGTTAATTTGAATGTTGCACACTGAGATGTCATTCTTTCCTTGCACTAACGCTTCACAGAGAACACAGCGCTCCATTAAAGCAGCCTAATAATACCAAGTCGCATCCAAAGTGTCAATGGTGCTCTCCTGTGACTTATTAAATTTCTGTTTCCTGAGGGCTACTGAATGAAACACTTCATTTTTCTCTAGTAAGACGATGCTGGTTTTGGGACTCTGTCATTTCTTGTATGCTCAAATCCCTGATTTTGAAGACTTCTTTGTTATGGTACTGCTTCATTTTTTTTGTGCCTTTCAGTAAATTTAATGTTTGTTTAGTAATTATTTCTGTAGGCTTCTTGAACTCCATTAGAAGTCAGAAAACAATATTGCTTTAAAAAAATTGTTCTTAATATTATTATTATCCTATAATGGAATATATAATAATACAACATATAGTATTCTATATCATACAATTCTATATAATACAATTCTATATAAGAGCATATATAGTGTTCTGAAATATTATATATTGAGTGAAGAAAATGTTTCTATATTGAAAATATGTTTAATGTATAATATAAGAATAAATACCTGGGTAGAACTGGGCGGAGCAGGCTAATTTCTGAATGACCCTGTAAATATGTAAGGACAATAATAAGAGGAATGGGGCTGTACTGCTTTCATTGCAATTGCCTGGGTATGATGCTTGTTTGAGGAATCCCATGTGAAAGCTTTTGTCAGATTTTTTGGGATTGAGCTGGTTGCATTCATGGTATTATGGTTATATGGCCTATCCGTGAGCTGGAACCTCTTTGATATTTAGCCATTAAGTACTGGCCACATGATGCATGGGTCCTTGATCTTGGAGACAGAGTCATTCTTCAGGTTAGCTCATTTTCTGCTTCCTCTTAGGAAAGGGTCACTATTCTGTAGAAATCTTTGCGCTTTTAGAAACCGTAAGTCAAATGCCCTTTTTCTAGTGCAACAGATCTTTTTTTAGTAGTGGTGAAAGAACAGTATTTATGTCTCTCCATGAAACAAATTACTGACATGAATCCACTTATTTTATTTTGCCTGTAATTTTGGATCTTGTAAAAGGGATAAGCTGTCATTAGAAACTGTTAAACCTTCATCCAAAAAAACCCCAAACCCAACAATACAACATAAAATATTCTCAAACACCCACCCTCCTGCTAATCTACTGGGAAAAGAAAGTATAGGGCAGCATGCAAATGACAAAATGTGGTGTAAGAGACAGTAGTGCATTAACAATGCTCATGGTTGCCATTTTATATAAAAATATAATTTCTTTTTACTGGACAGAGTCAGAATTTTGTAATTTTCTTCAATCTCTTACTGGAAAACTTAAGTATAGTCCTTGAAAGATATATTTTGTTATCTTTGTCAAAAAAAAATAAATTCAGTGAGAAATAATGACAATGAAATACAGATTTTTCATCAGATTTTTGATAGTTATATATACAGGTGGTAAAGAACTTCAATAATTTTAAAATGTGGTACTGTTTGGTCAAATGATTCGTGTTAGTTGCTTCTCAAAGCATTTAACGGAATCCAGAGATTTCAACTTTTTCTTCAAATTCTCAAATGAGAAAAGACTTCAACATTTTAGGATTACATATTATATGGAAAGCCCATTTTCAGAAGTGATACTGCTCAGTTGTTCCTCAGACCATGTTTATTTCTTCTATATTTAAAATTGTATCCCAGCACCATTGATTTTAAAATTTGCTTTCATCCAAAAAACCCCAGCTTGTATCCAAGACTGTTCTGATGCAAGACGTGGTCCTGAACCAAACTAAAAGGGTAATGTAATCACAGCCTCTGCTGGGAATTTGTTGTTCATTTGCTAGTCATTCAAATACAAAACTAAAAGACAGGGGAGCGAAAATCCCTTTATATGTATTTTAATTACAATTCTAGCTAAATACTGTGACAGGTTTGCTTTTTAGAAATGAAAAGCTAATGACCCATGTAATTAATAAATTAAATGGTTTTATTCACTGTGCACATGTTTTCTTACGAAATGCGTCAGAAATGGAGAATCTTGTTTAATCAAGGAATGTCTTGTTGAAGTGGATGTTTATCAGTCTCCCAAATGTAATATTTGCTGTCAAATCTGTGCAAAACGTGGGTATATTTGGTTTTCGATGGAAGGAGTCGTAACTAAGCAGGCCCTTAATTAGTATTTTGTCACATCCCTCCTCAGGCAATGTTTGTCTGGAACTGTGTTATTGCTATGCAGGGTGTGAGGGTGTCACAGTTAATTTTTTTTTTAGAAAGGCTGAAAATGTCATGTTTGCATTGGGACGTATGTGCCCCACAGACCACCATTCTCCCTTGGAAGCCAGCAGTGATTTGAAAGGTACTGTTATCTACCACTGATATTTCCTTTGTTTACCAACTACTTTGGTAAGAGGTGAGAGATTTTACTCTCATGTTGGCTTTAAAAAATAGTAGCACAGTGTTATTAACTTCTACTGTTACTGTCATTTTAATTTTTTCACCTTAATTTCTGTTTTCTCAAGATTTGTGCAGAAGGAGGAAGAGAAGAATAAAGTGAAACCTTACAGATAAATCCATCAATGTCTGTTTAGGCTTCAAAAGTTGAGGGGTCAATCATATGGTCTCAACTTGGACCTTTAGCATACAAGAACTGTATAGTTACATTGTCTTGATGCAATGCAGTCTGATGCATGCACTTTTTTATTGCAGTGAAAGTTATTGAGTTTCTAAATGTTGCTTGTTAGTTAATTATAGACTTAGGATATCTAATTTCAGAACTCAGCATTGGCCAGATTGGTCTAAATTTCCTGATGAAAAGAAGTTTCAGTAGTGGATTTTGAGAGAAAATTTAACTTCAGCCAGAATAACTCTCTACCGGTGTTGTTTGCTGTACATGACTAACTTCAGGGAAGATCAATTTGACCGAAACAATCTTTGCTTTTTATCTTCTCTCTATAAAATACATATTGATCACAGAGCATCACATAAGATAAACTATGGTTTCATTCTGTATTGAGCAGGAGTTTGTTTTGAGGTCTTCAAATCTACAGATCCCAGGTGGATATTAGAATAACTTATTAAAAATTATCTATTCTTGTTTCTTTATGGCAGTCATGGTGCCTGAATAAACAGCGGGTTTGCTCCTTTTTACTTTAGGTTATCTGGATTAGGTTTTTGTTTATTTGTAATACATCAGTGTTTTTGTAGAAAAGGCTATGAAGATTTTCAGGGCAGGATGAACTCCATTGTGCTCAGTTTTCACATCCTGTAGCAGAGATCCGATATCACTCATTCTAAGAGAGAAGATGTTTTATTAGAAACGAAACAAAACATGATGCTTCTAATTATTAAGCAAATACCATAAACTTCTTGCAAGAACTTCCTTTTTAATTATTTTAAGCTTGTTTGTACACACCAGAGAACCTTCTGCCTTCTTTCATGAATACCATCTAATGAGTGCGCCGAATTTGTTTAAATGACTGGAAACTAGTTTGTATAGTCAAATACAGATTATTAGACTTAATATATAACAGGCTGAATATAAAAGACTTAATATATAAAAAGGCTGAAAAAATAACCTGTATTATGCAGAAGGCTAGGGGAGATAACCCAATGGTTATTTCTAAATTTAAGATGTATGGATGATCTAAAAATAAAAGACACATGTAATGAATTATGGCAACAGTATTGTAGAAAGTAAGTAGCTGGACATCTAGGATGTTCTGTTTTCCTATTGTGGAGCTCTTCAAATTGCAATGAACCTGGGTAGTGATTGCTCACAATCAGAATTAATTGAATTCTGGGATTTAATCCCCAAGACATTGTAAGAAAGCATTTGTATAGGAAGCCTGACCATTTTTATTGACTGGGGGCTTTAGGATGTAGGGAAACATTTTGTCTTGGAGATAACAAAAATGCCTTAATGTCTCTCTCACAAAATTAAAAAATAGTCTCACAAACATTATGCGGCAACCAGGAATACCGCAAAGAGTTGTTGCGTTGTGTTTTTCTGATTGAATCTGGCCTGCAAATGTGAAAAAGTAGAATTTCAATCCTGCTTTAAATGCAGATCACAGCACAGCAACAGAAAGCAATCACTACCGACTCTGACTACTTTGATACGCACGTATGTTACAGAAGGGAAAATAGCAACTATTTTGGTGCCCTGAGCAATTGCGGGTATAAGATACAGTCAGCGCTGGCTGTAGGTGCAGTATGTATCTTCTGCTGATAATGAAGATTTAGCTCATCTAAGCTTTTCAGTGAGGAAACCCTGGGTTTTTCTCACCGTTACATTATTTAGGAATTTCAGAATTTTTGGTAAATTGCTGGCAGCTCTGGCTGTTTCTCAGTCTGTGTCTTTGGGTCTTCACAGACAAATGGGGGCCTTTGGGATAATGAATCTAACATTGGGTGCAAGGAACCTGGTTGTACCGGTGTTGGCTTTTCTCCTGTTGAAGACCCAGGGCTGGGGCTTCCTGGAGGTCCTAGGACAGACTGACTGTTGCTTTGGCCAAGCAGATTGCCTGGGGCTGGTGTCCCAAGGGCTGGTTGAGCCCTCCTGAGCACACAGCAGCCACTGAAAAGCAGCTCAGGTATGCAGCAATCCCTGGCTTGGGAAAGTCCTGATGGAGCTGGGGACTTGGCCATCTGTTCAGTGAAATCAGAATGGCTGGTTTCAGCACAATTTCTGACTTGGCAGAGAAAGTGTATGGTTTTGCATTATTAGGATTTAAAAAAAAATGTGCGAATGTCAAATCTGGACATGAACATAAAACTGTGGGTTTTATCTACCCCCTACTAATGATCACATCTAGCTACAAACCAAGCTGCAATCTTGCGTACAGTTCAGACGTATCATAATGCATGGTCTTTGTACCAAACAGGTAAGACAAAAGAGTCTCTTCAGCCAGAAGCCAAGAAAAGTACAATGTTTTGCCAGTTGTATCACACATCAAGTACTTAACATCTCCAGTTGACGGTTCAATTTCCATCCCTTGTTTTCAATACATTTGTAAGATCACCGCCCAGTACTTTACTTTTCTATTAATGCGATGTGAAGACTGCTTACATCAGGTCCAACTTTATATGCTGCCAGTTTTCAGCTAGTGGTGATAATAAAGTTTCTTCTGTTTTCACTAAACAGAACTCTTGCTTATAACTTATATGCTTATATGAACTATCTCAGAATCTGTCTGTGGCTGCCCTGTTTATAGTTTCTCATTGGTCCACCTTAGTTAATTTTGCATCAGGGACCTTCCATGAGAGTGACCAAAGAGCAAGATTTATTTGTGGGGGGGAAAAAAAAAAAAAGGCAGGGGGAGGGAACATCAGTGCAGCCATCTATTGACTAATGCAGTTCCATTTCTTCATGCTCAGTTCATTGGCTCAACGATGAGATCTGTTACAGGCTTTCCTGAGATGCAACCTAGTAAGCTAGTAAGATCTTTCAAAATTAGGAATCTCTGTTAGTTCGGGGGTATCCTGGCTAATCTTTGTACAGCTCAACAGATGCTAGAGTAATTTAGAGCACATGGTGTGCCTCATGGAAACACGGGATCATTGTTTGTTCATCTCCCTGGCACTTCATGAAGGGAATAACAGAATTAAAGGTGAAAGAAATCAGTTTGGGGTTTTTTTTCCTAGTTGTAGTGTGTTTTGCATGCCTGTTGGACAAGGTTCTCTTCTGAGTCTGAGCAAATGAGAGTTTTTGGGTCAATCCTCTAACTAAACTTTGCACAAGCTTTTATGTTTTTTGTTCAGACTGCCTTTGATTCAAGGGAAGACTCCCATGAGAGCCCATCATTACCAGCTAAATACTGTCAGAAGTAGATTTGCTGGCAGCAAGGAGAGGAGGAGAAAGGAGCAGCCTCAGCCCCAAGGGAGAGCTCTCCCTCCTACAAAGAGTGCTTTGGCACAAATTTTGGTCCCTCCTTGTGGAGGACATCTGCACCCCTGAGCTAGAAAGATGCAGTAGCCTGATCTTGGACTTGGATCTTTTTGTTCCACCATCTACTGCTGTGCTAAGAAAGAATTCTGTTTAGTGATCACTAGCAGCATTCACCAATTACTCTGAAAACATAACACTTCATCCATTCGGCAATGAAAAATGCAATGAACAAGGGCAAAATGTATTTGCAAACTATTTATTGAAAGTAAAAGGTCAAAATCAATAAAATGGCCTACTCATGTGATACCACCCCTGTTAGCAGAACACCTGTAAGCATATTAATATGTGCTGAAGTCTGGAAAGTAACAGTTAAATGACAAGATGTCTTTTCGTATCCAGATTTTGCCACTGAAATAACATCAGCAAATGGGTTTGGGAAAAACAGATCTGTAAAATGCAAAAAACTAGGGGTTTAGAAGTGTTCATATTTCACTACATAATTTTAAAAGAAGGTTGCCACGAAATCTTACTGTCATTGGTGTAATTTCTATGCTGTAAAGGTGAATCTGTTCCTGTTTCTGTTCTGTCATCTGTTTCTGTCACTGTTTCTGTTATGGGCTGCCAAATCTGGGAGTCTGTTAGAGCTCCCTGCCTCCAGGTCTCACCAGTAGTAAGGCTGAACATGTATTCCCAAGAGGCACAGACATAAACACACTCTACAACACATACAGGCATATTCACATGGCCAGCCACATGGATTGACACAGACAGAAAACGCAGCACTCACGGACACCACCAATGGCTTTATTCAGGATGAAGGTCCATTAGTGGGAAATACATATACATGTACACATATGGCGGGGAACCCTTTAGAAGCTGGACTTAGACTTGAGTGATCTATGTAGTAATTGCCCCTGCATCCCATTCTTATCTCTACTGGCACCTGGATGTATGAACCCCTGAGGCTCACAGCCCCACTCTGCTTACTGGTACTGACCCCCAACCTTGCACACAGCGATGTGTGTACATGCACACACACACCATGGATCCCTCCAGCAAGTGCCCTTAGGCAACCTAGTAACTGTGTAGTCTAATGTACTTCCTAGCTGACCCGGCTACTGGGTCCTGGATTCTCTTGTCTGCAGCTGCCTTTAGCACAGAGACACAGACATAGGCAAACAGCTCTCTCAATTGTCCCACACATACCATGTTTTCCCTGGCAGTTATCTGGGATCTCCTGGTCCCTCCAGTAGCCAGCTTCTCCTGTTGTCTCATTCAGGGAGATGCGTATGTTCAGCACAGACTTATGACTCCTTCAATAACCAGTTCCCAGTTTGCTTATCCTGCTCCCCTTCCCTGCATCCCATACCCCTTGGCATTAGCTTGCCCCATACAGTCTGAAAGGTCACCTGGAGAACCTGTCCCATTGACTCATGGTGATGGGAATCACGCCCAACCTGTGAGGCTGATGGGTCTCCTGTGATACAGCCCTGGGAGCAGCCAGGTGAAGGAACAGATTTGTTTCTTGTCCCATTGCTCCTCTGGGCTCTTTTGCATCTATGTGTGTGTGGACATGACTCTTGTAGAATGTAATGGCTTCCTTATTAGTTTGATGAACTTGTAAGTAAAGGTTTGTTATTTCTACTAAATATTAGCTAAAGTCTAGATGAGTATGGTGGCTTGAATTGTGCTTCAAGCAAGGACGAGCAGTGATGTTGCAGCCCTAGGGCCGTGTTTAAAAGGCCTATGTCACTGTGTATGGAGGGTGTACCAGGATCATCCTGCATGCCAGGGGAATTGATGGAAAGTCATTTGTACATGGGTGGAATATAGACAAAGCTTATAACTGTATGAGGCATGAGTACAGAAAAGACTTTTTGGCATGTAGTGTAGTGTGGGCTTATTTATCTTCGGCAGGAAGAGTCAGCACCTGCTGTCTTAACCATAATGTAAAACAGCTGCTGTCTACCAGCTGCTCACAGGTGCCTGCATTTTGAAATCCTCCTTGTACTCAATGGACCAGAACCTCATATCTTGCCCATTGTTTGTATGTCAGCTGTCGTAGGAAGGTCGAAAATCAGAGTAACACCATGAGCAGACAGTGCATGGTTGAGCTTTTTTTTGGGTTGTTTTTTTTTTTTTTGTTTCAGGTTTGTTTTTTTTTTTTTTTTGAAAAAGGGATTGTTGAGTTTTCTCTTTTACTCCTATTTTCAGGGAAAAAAAATCCTGTCTAAATTTCTTCATCTGTGGCTCCATGTTGGCCAGGTTGTCCTGACCAGAAGGTTCAAGAGCAGTCTTTGAGTAAACCTCAAAAGTTTCATGTGTGTCATCTTCCTCTTTTAAGCACTGAGTAGCCTACTAAGAGGATAATCTTTTTCAAGAGGAGAATCTTCTTCATCTCTTCTCTTCAAGAGAATCCATAAGAGTTTTGGTATATTGAGCATGTCTGAAAGTAGTAAAGAAAAGAAAAGCAATTTTTCTGAGTTGTGGAGAAAGGCTAGTGTATACTTGCAGTGTGAGACCCACAGCCTCACTGCTTGAGATGTGGGATGTAAGTTCTGTTTGCTGAAGATTGGCTCAAATGCCCTCCATGTGTACCAGAGGTTTCTCAAGCTGTTTAGTGTCTTATTTATACACTGAGATATTTTAAATTCATTTAAAGATGGCTGGTTCAACAAGCTTGTGTTATTGTTCTCCCAAAAACGTTCTTCTTGTGCTTCATTCTTTGTTTAGGAACATCTTCCAATTGTTAGGAAATAGCTGACTTGTTTTGTGCTGCACTATCTGACTATTTTGACAAATAACTGAAGAGTTCCCTGTTGAGATATTGTTCTCCCCCATTGCTCGCCCTTTATGTATTTTCATGTGTTGTTTTTCTCTTCAAACTGCTCTTCTAACATATAAATTAAAGTAATCTTGCTTGCTAGGTTTTGTTTTCCAATCTTCCATAAAAATTGAAAAGCTTGTAAATTAAATTCTCTTTTCTTGTGTACTTCGATTCTGTTGCAGATTATTAGCTGCTACTTTGCCTTTCTCTTCATGCAAAGATAACACAGCCATCCATAATTCAAAAACTCAGAGTTGAGTTTGAATCACATTCCACCTCCTGCTATAATTCTCTTTCATTCCATTAAGTACGTAGTCCAGTAAAAAAGTTCAGAAATAATAGTGCATCTGTAACTCTGCTACTCTGAAATTAAGTATGAAACTCTGGGGTATATCCTTTCTTTGATTCATGCTTATATGTCCTCCAAATTAAGGGCTTAGATGTTCAGATCAAAGTCAGAATATGCAGTACTTCATCATGCATTTTCCATGCTGAGTGGAAGCTGAGTTTCAGGAACCAGTGGCTAGCAAATTTGACAACTTGACTGCAACCGTAAAATCAGCAACCACTTCAGTCAAATATAGTTCAGGAACATTTCTGATGCTTTTAAAATAAAACAATAGAGCCCAGAGACAGTTATTTGCTAAGATGTTTTTTGGACAAAATATTTTTTCACCAAAGGGAATAAATAGTTGAGTAGCATCAGTCTTTCAGAAGCAATTCCAAGCCATCTGAGTGTTCATAGGAGAGACAATTAAATACTGAAGACTGAACCCTGATGAAGTATTTGAGAAAATATGAAAGATGCTGTTTATTTTTTCCATGTGTTGTTTTTATTTATTTATCAGTTCCTGGAGCTGAGGAACTGCTGAAAACCGATTCACATCTGAAGCACATCACTTAGTTTGTGGCTGTCATGAAGCTGTGAAGAATTCAAATATATGAAATGAAAGGTTCAAAAAAAAACAGAAAAAAAAAAAGGCTGAAAAGCTTGTTTGTTTATTTTTAAAGTTACAATATTTTTATTCAAATATCATGGCTCAGGAGCATGTGAGGGTCTCTGGTTTATGGTACTCTACTGCCGGAATCCTACTGTAACTTAAGGGAGAAAAATGCTGTTGATTAATGAATAAAATTAATCTTGAAAGCTGTTTTACTGAATTTTATTCTAACAGTTAAATTCCCTGAGCACTTTCAAACAGCTTACTTCTGTGAGAGATAAAGAGAGAGTTAGGACTGACCGTGGCACCGTCAACTATCCCTTCCTAAATGAGAAAAAGGGATCTTGCAGTCACTTCTAATACAGGAAAGTTTAGCTAATTGACCACTCAGTCTTTCCCTTCTCCTCCCCAAAACCATGCAAAATACCTACTTTTGACTTTGGTGGGCTGAAGAGATCAGGTGTTTGTGTATAAAATCACAGAAGGGTAGGGGTTGGAAGGGACCTCTGAAGATCATCTAGTCCAACCCCCCTGCCAAAGCAGGCTTGCTGAGAGCAGGTTGCACAGGAATGTGTCCAGGTGGGTTTTGAATGTCTCCAGAGACAGAGACTCCACCACCTCTCTGTCTAGTGCTCTGCCACCCTCAAAGAAGTTCCTCCTCATGGTTAGGTGGAACTTCCTATGCTCAAGTTTGTGCCCATTACCTCTTGTCCTGTCCCCGAGCACCACTGGAAAGTGCCTGGCCCCATCCTCCTGACACCCACCCTTTAAGTATTTATAAGCATTGATAACATCCCCCCTCAGCTGTCTTTTTTCCAGACTAAAATGACCCAAATCCCTCAGCCTTTCTTCATAAGAGAGGTGTTCCAGTCCCCTAATCACCAAAATGGGTGGTTTAGATCATTTGAAATATTTGTTCTTCTAGTTATTGCTCTAGAGGTGAACTGATGGTTTGTTTCTTTGACAGACACACAGACTCTCACATGCCTCACCCAAAAGCTTTACATTTTGTAAAACTTTCAGATACTCTCTGTAAATTATGTGAAACATGATATACATGCTGTCACCGTGCCCAGTACTCATCTTAATTGCTTATTTGTACTGGCTTGGGATAATTTTCCTGAGTAAACTCCTCTTTTTTGACAATACTCATTGTGTTTTCTGTGCTATGAAATCACTTATACATGAGTTGAGTGGTAAGAAATAGCATAAAGTGTTTGTTTGTTCAACTAAAGGCATGTGCCAATCTTAGTTAACCACTCATGATTCAAAATTAACATCCCAACACCAGTAGGGAATTATATTTGCAGATGCAATAGCCCAGAAACCATTCTGGCAGAACAGCACTGACATTCCTATGAGCAGTAGCTGACAATTATCGATTCTCCTGATTAAAACGTCTGGTAATTGAGCTAAAGAAGCAGCACATTGTTTTCTTTATTAAGTCTAACAAATCTCCGTTAGACTTTCAAACCCATTTGTCTCCCATATCACTTCTTTCATCAGTGAATTCCAAATGTCCTGACTCTTACGTCTGATCAATCTTTTAGAAATTTGCCATAATACGCACATTAAAAGACCATAGCATTACAACACAGATTCAGATAGTCTTTCCACAATAAGTATTAAAATCTGAGGTTTTGATCATGAAATTTTGCTTTTGAATCACCTGAAATATCAATATCCCAATTTTCTACCAGAGTATTTAAGGAAGAACTGCACCTATGACATTCTAACGAGCTGGTCCCTAATTAAAACCAGCCATTAGAGAGAAAGGCAATTACATTCACTGGGTGAGTATTTTACATAATCAAATGATACACACCAAGGCACTGAACTGCATTGTATTTCATTTGGTGTTAGAGTTGAGCTCTTATGGCAGAGTGTGCTCACTGGTAGGAACTGGCAATTCCTGACCTTTGAATATTGGGTTCCACTACTGAGATGAACAGTTCTCAGCAATTTTACATTATCGTGTTGTTTCAAATATGTATTAGTAGGATGGAAACATAAGTCTTATCCACATAATTCACAGGGACGCTATGAATGCAATTAGAAGTCACTAATCTGTATTGCACTTGAGACCTATTAATTCTTTAATTCCTATCAATGTGATATTCCTTCTCTTTAATGGCATTGAAATTTTTCCCTTTCCTGCATGAAGATGACCGAAGGAGATTTGCTTTTGCAGGGAGCTCATCTCTTTTCTTTTGAAAAGTTCAGTACATTTATGCTGCATCTTGTGGCTCCTGACGTACAGGAAGGAACTACTCTACACAGAAAAAGAAGGACAAAGCAAGCAGTGGATATCAACAAGTCCAGCCCTGCAAAAACTAGCACCCCTGAAGATATTGTAAGAAAAAACTGCTCACATGCTGTCACAGGTTGCCTGCGCTGTATTCAGAGTGCAATGTGGACAGGTGGAAGGAGGGGAGGGAGCAGGTTGCACATGTGCCTCTTCTTGAGGATGTGCTGTTGGTAGGCTGAACTTGAACAGCTGGACAACAGCAAGGAAAAAGAAGGAAAGGATCTGAGATGAAAAATCAGTTTCTGGAGCATATTTCTGGGCAGTGACAATAACTGTGAGGAAGAGCTGGTGAGGGACAAATAATGCCCGTGGCAAGAAATGGGTCTTCTGTCTTGGGGGAGTCGACAACAATGATGGTTTGATAGACAAGATCACTGCTAATGAATTGTGAGCACTTTGGTTTTATTTTACCAAGGGATTGATTCCCTGAGTTGGCACCACCCTTGAAACTGGGTGTTCTTAGCTGGAGTGGGAGTGGTTGGAAAATTCACGTGTTTTAAAGCTTGGAACTGAACTAAAAGTGACCAGTGTGCTGATTTAGCCAAACCAGTTTATTAGGAATTTAATGTGGCATTTTTAAAATTATGTTTCTCACTAATTTGACATTAGGAAATAAAGATTCAGCTATTATTAACTATTTTTTTTCTTCCTTCTTACTATGCTTCATATTGGCACTGTAGGGATAGTAATTGACATGACCATGAAAAAGGGAAGAAATGGTGGCTGCTAGAAAGCTTTATCATTCAGAGTTCCTCTAAGTTACAAAATTACGATTTTGACCTTCTATGTCAAAATGCCAGAGGCAAGAGTGCAAAAATAGACCAAAATCTTCCTGTAAATTACTGGTCAAACACAAATAAGAAAAGATCTCTGCTGGGAATCAAACAAATAAATACCCAATATGGTGTATTAATTATACATAGGCAGAATTGGGTACTTATTACTTGGCTAAATGTATTTTGGTAATTTTCTTGTTTCATAATACAAGAAAATGCCAGAAAGGAAGACTAATCCAGTAGTAAGAGAGGTGAAATTGCTAACTGTCTAAAACAGTATTTTATTTCCCACCAAATCCTAAGTCTGGATAACTAGAAAAATAAGAAAAAGACTTGCTATAGCTGGGGGGAAAATGCATACCTCAGAATATTTGAAAAATTCAAATGTACACATGTCAGCAGGATGGACAAATTTGTGGTCAGACCATCAATGGAAAGAATTCACTACACAGAATTTAGTTATGCCGCTGATGTAGAACATGGCTGGAGACCTGTAGAGCACCGAAAATGTGACTTTCCCAGCTGTCAAACTGTTCATATGGAAATATTTAAGCAGGGGTGTCCACTGGCCTTTTTGTGGGCTCTCTGATGAAACCCTGGTGCTTCAAAGAGCTTCCTTCCTACCTTTTAAATATTAATTTCATACACAATTTATGCCATTGGCATGTAGACCAAACTTCAGTACTGCTGGTGCCTTGATGGCCTCATGCTGCCATAGCTGATTGTGCAGTTTTTACCCTTTTAACATTTCACTAATTGCTGATGCTCTTCTGTTTCCTTTCTCATTCCCACTGGATCATCTTTTTGAGAACTAGTGCATCAGCGATGCCAATAACAAAGCAAGATAATTATAATAGTGGCAGAGAAAAAAAACAAATGGTTTCTAATTCCTTATAGGTCTTTAAATAGATCTTTTAAAGGTAATTTTTCCCTCTGTACTAATTGCTTTGATTGTTTTTATCAAGTTCTGTGGAGTTTTGTGCAGTGGATGTGAATGTAATACATATTTTTATAATTAATTATTTTTCTTCCATATTGGGACAGAACCCTTGAAGCTGTGAGATAAGGTGATTTACAGTCTGGCATTTGGGAAAATAATTCTATTAGCCCACTTTTATTCTTAATATTACTCCCTTGATGATTCATTTGAGGTGAATTTTTATCTCATCCTCTGCCCTTATCTTCCTGAGCACAGACTGTCATCACACATGCCACATTATAAATGTCACATTACAGATGTGATCACTTTTGAACTTTTCTGATTAAATAGTGATTTTCTTTCCTCATTTTATAAGGAACCAAAGGCCAGTCAGTTATACTCGAAAAGTACTGGGCTTCTTTTTGAAAGACCTGCCTCCCAGCAAGTGAGAAGACTTACTTTAAAGATTCCAGTTTGGATCTGCTTTTCTATATGAACTCATGCAAATAGTCAAGCCACTGCCCAGTGATTAAGTCAGAGATGGTTCACAGGAAAGCAATTTGGGTGGTCATGATTTGATGCAAAGCCAAAATGGAAGGAACGTGCTTTATCACCAAATAACATGATATTAATCTCTACAGGCAGAGCCCTGGCGTGGGGATCTTGGGACCCATGTTAATGCCAGCAGGGAAAGGAAGAGAGGAATGGTTTGGATTCTGCAGGTTAGGTGTGTAAAACCTAGCTAGGCAGAGTCACAGCCCAGACTGCTCTCTTGTATGTGGGCAACTGGAGTCTTTTTTTTCAGAAGTGAAACGGGTATCACCTGGTGGTAAGAGTGCCATTTGTTCTCCCCCATCTATGTAATAAGCTGGTGGGTAAAGCCAAGGAGATTTCAGATTGGTTTCCTCACAAATACCCATTCGAAACAGACTTCCATCACAAACCAGTGAGCATCTACAGAAGACCAGTGTTTGCCTTACCCATAGTCACCAAGCCACCTCTTCCTTTCTTCTTTTTCATTTCTGTTTTGAAGCCACACCTACGATCTGCATTAAAATTTACTTTCCTGAGGCAGAACCAGAAACCAGAAAGGGAGGCTGACAGTCTCAATAGGATGCGCAGGGTGCTCTGCACTCATCGTTTCCTCCTCATTACAAGTCTGAGAGGCTGCTGAATATTGTCATCGTTATGGAAGAGAGGAGGGATGACAGAGAGATTTATCTCATTGGTCTAATGCTCAGGGGTGTATACAGGTGACTCCATAGAGGGGTGAACCCATAGATATAAACTATTTCCTTATTGTTTAGATGTCTATTTAAAGATGACAAGAATTTAATCTTGAATGAATTACAGAAGAATGTGAGACTAAGAAAGAAATGAAGATTTTGTCCTTGCCAGTCTTGTATTTCAGCTGTTACCCAGCTTCATTCTCAGAATTTCTTCTTTTTTGACTGCTTTCCCTGCATTTCTGAATCTGTACTGAAGACCATAGTTAACACATGCGGTCACAAAGGATGATTTCTGCAGCTATTTGCCTCTTTCTGTCAGATGATAAATATACAGCTTCAGTCTACATATTTATATGCTAAAAATATCTTTCCACTCTCATTTGCTATAGTGTGTAAATTGCCGTCAGCCTCTGTTAGAAGCTTTGGTTAATATCTATGACAAAGCGGTGTTTCTTTCCTGGTCCCAGTCCCGACCCAAAATGTTTTTCAGTCTCATACTAGCTTATTAAAGGAATATATTGTTCCCATTGTCCCGTCCAATTTAGCTACAGCTGCCAGCCTTAGCACCAAGAGTCAGAACCACTTCAATTATTACTTCAAATTAAGACAGCAACAACTTGGGGGGACAGCTTACAATAATTTTCTCTCCGTGTGCAGTAAGATAAATTTGCTGTTATTGGAGCTGGATGAAATTTTTCCAGAGGAGCTGTTTTCTATGAAGAAAACCTCAATTAAAGAGAATCAAATGTTCTGAAGACATACGTCAATTAAGATGAAATTTTGTTGTAAACCTGCCCCCTTCTTGTCTTGCCTGGAGGACTGTGAGACAGACAGACTCTAGACTCCCTTGACAGTGGGTTGTGAAAAAGAAAGGGCTCCCAGGCTGGCTTTCTGCCTCCTTCCCCCATATGCAGACTGCTGGATTGCCTGCGCCGGAAGATCTACACCCACGTCCGTGTCCGGACTATCCAGCTCTGAAGCCGTCACATCGGCAGGCTGGTGCCTCTCCTGCACCCCATGGGAACAAGGTCTGTAGCAGCGTGGAAACTCAGAAGCTCCTGCTGCAAGTTTTCTTCAGGAAATATCCAAAGGAAATACTTGGTTTGTTATATCCCCAGAAACCATTTCCCCCTACTCCCCTTGTGTTTTGACTTAATAGTAATAACATTTTTAAGTGACGAAACTCTTGTCTCTGGCTGTGGTAGTATTTCTACCAGCTTTTGTAGTGCTTGGGCACAGGGATAAAAAGAGAAAAAAAAAAAAAAGGGACACAAACCTTGGATTTCCATGCATATTTTGAGTATCAATGAACCAAAATTTGATCACTGTTGCTTAAATTTCCTTCTCCCTCTTATTTTCTTTTTAAAGAAGCATCTTGAGAGAGATTCAGGGCAAGACCAGGCCACAGGCGTGCCAAGGCAGGACAGGTCAGGAAAGGAAGGAGCACTGGATCCTTTCCTACTGAGCCACTAGAAAAATCAACTTTCAGCCACTAGCGCAGCAATACAGAGAAAGGACTGTAGCTCTTCATCTGTAGATTTGGGCATCCACAACAACTGAATCCGACTTATTCCCTGTCTCATCTTCCTGCCTGTAGTAGTGCAGGGCATGCAGCCAGGGAAGTCTTCCTGACAGACACCGATAAGGCTGTTGATAGCTACTGTATGCAATTAATATCTGTTGTATTCTGTTGTATTCTTAATAAATAAACAGTGACTAAAGAAGTCCTACATGTGGAAGCTGGGAAGAAGTGCACGCAAGAACTATGTGTGCTTTCAGTATTACTCTTTCATATCTGCTCCTGTTTGCATCAGGAGACAAGACACCTGATGACACAGGCTCTGGGTGCAGCCTTAAAGTTAATAATCCCTCTTTAGTGCAATGTTGCCTTCAAAAGCGATCTTCTTTCATGTCATTGGGCTCTCTCCCTTGTTCCTTACAGTTTGACGTGCCTCTCCTCCCTGCACCTCCATTAAGCTAAGCACTGTTACCACAAATAACATCACTCTGCCATATTAAAAATAAAAAAGAAGAGTAAATATTGAAGGCTTGACAGAAAATTTTGCAGAATAAATTTAAATGTCTGGGGTGAGATAGAACAATAGTAGCTGACAACTGAAGTTCCTTCTTTGCGATTGCTCTGAATCAATATGATAAACTTAACTGTAAACTAAGAAGGCAAGAGTTATCTCAATTTTATAACATTTATTGTGACTATAATTGGAGCTGGGAAAACAAGATGCTGAGTCTAAGGGTGGCAATAAGATCTGATTATTCATATTCTGAAATAAAATTCTGCCATGACAAAATTATTGCTCTTTGGTGACAGTTACAATGAATAAAGAACAATGAATCATTGACAGTAGTTCCCAGAAAATTTAAACAAAGAGAAAACAGGCAGAATTAGAGTTTGTTATTGTTTTCACATGATAAGATCATAAAATCACATTCTTGGGCAGACAGGCCCAAGAAGCACATCCTCTCTGACAGGTATATTTGTGCCAGGTGTTGTGCCTGGAAGATGATGAGAGGAAGACCTAACCTAGCGGTGTCGGCCATTCTCCCAGCTGCTCTACTGGGACCTGGGTTGCCATACAGGGCATTGGCTTACTCAGACCTTTGGCTAGTTCATGACACTGAACTTGGATAAAGTAATGGGTTTTTCCCTTTTTTCTTTAGAGCCATAGCCTTCCCCAGGGTCTGAGGGCTGTTTAAAACCTCTTCTCTTTCTGCTGGGAGCATAGTGGAACTTCTCTAACAGAGTGCTCACAGTGCTGTGCATTTCAGAAAACAAAAAAGATCTAAAAGCACTCTTAGGGAAAGGTGTTCCACACCACACAACAAGAGAAGGTGGGGACGTGAACATGTGGCACATACACAAAATACTGATGGAAGCCCCTCAGTTCCTATGGGGATGAGTGTGGCACGAGAACTGCCATGAAACACAACGCTAAGAATCTTGGGGTCTGGTTATCTGACTGCTTGTATTCAAATTAATTTAGCTTAAAAGGCTGCCAGCTGAGAACTAGCCATATACGTACCCTAGCCTGCATTCTTACAGTGAAGTGAGCCAATGCAGGTTACTTTGTGACCAGCTGTGTGTCTGATCACTACAGTTTGTGTGCCAACTCAATTGCTTATCAATATATGAGAGTAAGATGTGTTAAACAGAGGAGATTTTTGAGCAGATTTTCTTCCTTTAGGTTTCACTGTTATGCTGGCAATAACTTAAAGACAGCAATATAAAAAGATTTTTTTTAAAAAAAAAGCACAGGGAAAGTGCCTATGGGTATTTGGTTTTAATTATTCCTGTATTTCTAACTGCCCTAAAGCACCTCCTTCATACTTCAGGATCTCTAACGTAAAGGGGTCCTCATTCTTTCCATGTCTCCTTGCAGTAAATATTATTATTGTTAAAGAAGAAGGTGTCTTTTACATGAAATTGAACATTAACCAAAAGCTTCTTCGGAAGAGGTTGAGGAACAGAGACAGAAAATTAGGGAAGTTTTCATTACTTGCCTTTTTCCTGGATTATGATTTATAACATATTGCATTTGCAACTTAATACCTTTCCTCTCTTTCTAATGCGAATAGATGAAGGTCTGTTTTCCTGGAGCTAAATGTAAAATCAATTAAGTGATCAGAAGCAAGATATACACCGCAGTTACAGGAAGGAACTCAGCGCTTGTAAGACCAGCATAAGTCAGAAATGTTATGTTTGCCTTTGCTGATCCAACAAAAAATGTTCACTGTCAGTCATATTTCTCAACCCTTCTGTAGCAGTCAAAATGTACATGTGAATGTGATACCCTGATCATAATAGGGACTTCCCAAAACAGAAAAGACAAGCTCTAGAGGAGTTGAATTCTTCCCAGCTGAATTCAGACATCAGCCTCGTGCCCTTAGGCTATCTCTGTAATCAATGGGAAAAAGAGGGAATCTCCGTAGAGCAGTTAGCACACCTGGGATCACGATTGATTGTCTGCTTACTACACAGCCGTCATAGAGAAACTACTCTTCTAATCCAAAGCACATTAATAACGTGCCTGAAGGGAAAAACTAGGTCTCAGCAGCTCAATTCTAGCGTGTTGTTGAGTTCTTGTCCAGTTGGATTCATGACTAATGTTCTAGAAAGCAACCCCAAACCTCTTTATTTCTATGTTTTCCAAGGTTTCTTTTAGATTTGATATATGGGTGAGAAACAACAGTAAAAAGAAAAAAGTTGTTTCATGTATGCTCATGCTGCTTGGGGAATCACTGAAATCACACTGCTATCTTACATTCCTTCCAGAAGAATTGATTGTAAGGAAATTTTTGTGGGGAAAAACGTTCAAACTGAAAACAGCTATCTGTCCTCGGTTAAAATGACGGACAAGAAGCTTGATTTGCTCTGCATTACATTCTTCACATTATTATTCAGATATTTTCTCCGTCTTTTGGGACTGGAAAGCTTGCAAAATAACTTGCATGCCAATTAAGAAGGTAAGCCTAAAATGAACTAGTAAAGATTCAACAGTGTGAGCAGTGTTTCAGTCCAAATTATTCAATATATTTTAGAGATGTTCGCAATTAAAAAATGTTGTACATCATACTGAAATGAATACTTGGTTTCACTGAAAATGTTAGTAGGCATCTACATGTGATTGAAAACATTATGCTTCAGCACCACAGTTTTAAATTAACTAATTTATTTACAGAAAATAGGAGGAGCTGCTTGGGCGACACCTTTCAAGTAGCTGTTTTTATTCACCAGGGACAGTATCAGAGTGGAGGACATTCTGCAGAAAACTGGCTGAAAAACTTTTGGGTATTTCTAACAAAAACAAAAGAAGGTGAACCATTCGTTGCAGTAACAGAGAGGTTTTAATCTACAGCAAAGTCTGGCAGAGGGAAGGGTGTAATTGGAAATCTGTCCAATTCCAGTGAGACAACTAGCTACAGAAAGTGCACACGTGCAAGGTAAGCATGTAAAAAATGAAGGTTATTGTGTAGCTCAGAGGAAAACCTCGTTAATGCCTAAATAGATAAAAAAGAAAAGCACTATTTTAAGCCTCTCAACCCATGCAGACTGCCTTATGCACACAGATGCACTTACACAATCACTGCAGTGTCTAAGGTTATACACAGCAAAGACTTATGTCTATTCTTAACTCCAAAATGTGTTCATTTGTTTTTCATTCAGTGAAGTTTTTCATGTGCTGAAGGTTAAATTTTGTTATGATTGAAGCTTAATGGTGAGTGCTGCAACTTTGATGTTTCTTTGCTTCATAAACCTGAAAAAAGACTCTTATAAAATTGTCTCTAAAACAGAACAGTGTTTGAAGTTAAAAATAGGGAGTGTTTGGATATCATTTGTTGCAATCTATAACAAGTTTGATTGCTGAACTTTGGGTTCCACCAAAACATGAGTCCAGACTTGCAACATCTGGTGTTGCCCCACAAAAGCTTATCATTAAATACTATGAAACTTTCGGTTATTTGGTCTGGTTGAAATACTTGTTTAGTAATCAGTGTTTATCTCTATTTAGAAATGTTGGTTATAATTTTTTTTTTAAATCTTCCAATAAATGAAGTGTTGTGAACCTCAATTAATGAGGTTGTGAGAATGAGGGAAGGGAAACAGAGGAAATTCTCCATGAGACAAACATCTGCTTAAAGTCTGTTCTTCAACACTTGTTTTATTGTATGTAGTCCCATTTTAGAAAGCTGCTGTAATGAAAAGATCACAGAATCACAGATTTTTCTAATTTAAAAGACACCTCTTGAATTCATCTAATCCAAACCCCCAGCTCAAGCAGAGTCACCTGAGGCATGTTGCCCAGTTGGGATTTTAGTATCTCCCCGCATGAAGACTCCACAGCTTCTCTGGTAAACATGTTCCAATGTTTGACAACCCTCACAGTGAAGAAGTATTTCCTTGTGTTCAGATGGAATTCATATGTTTTAATTTGTGCCCACTGCCCCTTGTCCTGTCACTGGGCACCACTGAGAAGAGTCTGTCTCCTTTTTCTTCATTCCTGCCCATCAGGTATTTATACACATTGACGAGATCCCTCCTGAGCCTTCGCTTCTCCAGACTTAACAGTCCCAGCTCTCCCAGCCTTTTCCCACGTGAAAAATGCTCTGGTCCTTTAATCATCTTTGTGACCCTGCACTGGACTCTTGTACTGGGAAGCCCATAACTGGATGCAGTACTCCAGCTGTGGCCTCATCGATGCTGAAAAGAGAGGAAGGATGACCTCACTTGACCTGGCAGCAAAACCCCTCCTAATGCAGCTCAGGATGCTGTTGGCCTACCTTGCCTCAAGGGCACATTGCTGGCTTATGGCCAACTTGGTGTTCATCAGGAACCCAAGATCCTTTTCTACAAAGTTGTTTTCCAGTCAGCCAGCCCCAGTATGTACTGGTCCATTGGGTTCTTCCTCCTCATGTGCACATTTCACCTTGTTGAACTTCAGGAGATTCCCCTTCATAAATCTGTGCTGACTACTCCCAGTTACATTCTTGTCCTTCATGGGTTGGAAATGATTTCCAGGGTTAGTTGCTTTATCACCTTCTGAGGGACTTAGGTCAGGCTGACCAGCCTATAGTTCCTCAGATATTCCTTCTTGCCCTTCTTGAGGATAGAAGTAAAATTTGCTTTTCTCCAGTCTTCAGCCACCTCTCCCAGCTGCCGTGACCTTCCAAAGATATTTAGCAGCAGCCTTGAAATGAAATCAGCCAGCTTCCACAGCTTTTACGGGTGTAATCCATAAGGCCACATGGATTTATACATGTTCAATCTGGTTGAGTGCTCCTAGTCTTGTCCTCCTCCACGTAGGGTCTTTCTTGCTCCACGTTTTCCTTCTGGGACCTGGGATTCCTAAAGTCTGGTCTTATTAGTGGAGACTGAGGTGAAGAAGGCACTGAGCACCTCAGTCTTTTCCATGTCACCGGTCACCAGCTCTCCTGCCCCATTCAGCAATGGACTCACATTTTCCCTACTTTTCCTTTTGCTGACTTGTAGAATGTTTTCTTGTTACCCTTCACATCCCTTGCCAGACTCAACTCCAAGTCAGCCTTGGCTTTCCTAACCCTACCCCTGCAAGATCAGACAGCAAATCTGTGTTCCTCCTGGGTGACCTGCCCCCACTTCCACTTCCTGTACACTTCATTTTTCTGTTTGAGTTCAGTTAGGATCTCCTTGCTCACCCATGCCAGCTTCCTACTGCCTTTGCTTGGTTTTCTACTCATCAGGATGGACCATGAATTACAAATATCCTAAGCTTTGCAAGTTGAAGACTGAGCTGCGGACTTGCATCCCAAATTCAGTCCATGTTTTCATTCCACTATTCCCAATTAACTTTTTCCTCGTCCACTTCTTTCCCAAGAACCTACTTTTCTTGGTAAGCTGTTTCCTGTATTGGTGGTGAGGCACTTGTCTGTGTGAGCAGTTTTCCCGAGTTCTTCACATATGCTGTCTGTTGCTTGCTTTAATTGGATGTGTTTGAGACAAGCAAGGGAAAAGAGAGACTAGTTGGCACTATACAAATAATTGCTACTGCTGTAGTGCCACGTGCATATGAAGTGATATAAATTGGCAGCGATAATAACACAAAATGATAATGAAGAACTTGGCGAACATTTGCTAAGTACGAGTATAGCCAGTCACAGCACAACTCCAACACAGCTGAATGGATTTTAGAGACTGCATTCAGCTGAGAATATCAGCAAATCCAAAGTGCCTTCTATATATGCTCTTATTCACTCAACCAGAATAGAGCTCTCATGTGTAATTGTGATGTACCTACTGTAAAAAAGGCTATACATAGAACAGGAGATAGTGGAGACTATATATATATATATATATGTGAAAGAAAACGCTTTGAAAAAAAAATTGATGAAGAAGGAAACTGACTTTGGACTCAAAGAGTAAAACTTGGTGAAAGCTGCCATGCTTTTTGTGATAGCAGAACAATTAAATTGAGCTTTGACGATATTGCATCCAAGTCTGCTAAAAATCCTAAACAAATAGACTGAGACATGAGCCTATTTTGCACTCATTTGCAAGTCTTCCTTTATCACGGGTCTAATAATATTTGAGAAAACACAGACTTTATCATGAGACTGTGCCATTAAGTCTACAAGCATACAAGCAAATGAGCCAGAAAAGTAATTAATTTTGTCCTGAAAAACAAATTATCAGAAAGCACTTTTAGAGATAGACAACTTGGAAAAATGGATCACTTAATATATGGGAATAAAAATGTTGTCAGAGTCATAGTAATTGCTAGCAGCACGGATGCGTGGTAGTTTTTCTACTTTCAGTCATTCATAGTGCACCAAAAATTCATCCTATTTGTCTGAAATTTTCTAGGCCTCAAATGTTTGAGACTCATTGTCTCAAAAGTTACTTCCTGCAGTGGCCTTTCTTGGAATAAGTTTCTCCAGCCCTTGTCTTCAAGGTTTGGAGAAGTATCATTGCTCCTGGCTTGGAGAGCAGAGCTGGGACAAGTCACTGCTAAGCTGAGGAAGGGAAATAACTGCAGTCTTCTGCTACCCAAGGGTGTGTTGGTGATGATATAAAGATAGCAAGATCTACAGATGGAGAAAAACTCCTTTTAAAACAGATGTACACTGAAAGGAAAAGAGTGACATGGTGCAGCAAGAGAAATCCCAACTTGATATAAGCAAAAAAGTCTCTTCAAAACTCAATGAGTGGCTGGAACAGGCTTCTTGGAGAAGCTGTGGAATTTCCGTCCTTGCAGATTTTCAAAACTGACCTAAGTTTGATATTTGCCCTGCTTCAAGCAGGAGCTTGGACTTGTTGACCTCCAGAGAGCCCTTCCATCCAAAATTCTGCTGCGCATCTGTCTTAATATCCAGCAAACACTACTCAATCAGAATGCAAAAGATGTGTGTCTCATGTGACTATGGGCCACTTGCAAACCCTGGCTGTAAGCCCTTCACCGCCAGCCTAGAGGAACACAAAACAGTCTAAACAGTACGAACTCTTTCTAATTTAGGAGATGACCACCAATATTTAAACACATGGTTTCTCTACCATATCAGAGAGGACATCATGATTAGGAAAATAGCCATAGTTATTACCATAGCCCACACCTCAAATGACCTCATCCTTTGCCAGCATGTGCAAAATCAGAGGAAGAAATAAAGAGGCTTCCTTTAGAGGCAGCAAAGCATTGGTTGATCAGAGCCAGATGAAGGACTAAAAGAGAAGCTGTTCTAAGGCAAACCAACTCAAATGATCAGGACTCACAAAGAACTTGAACAGTTCAAAACAGCATCGATCAATAACCTGTAGTTTAATCATGTAAAAATACATTCATAAGGTTTATTTCATGAGGTGAAAGCAAAGCGTGTAGTAAAACAAGAAAGAGCAGCTATTTGTTTTGCATTTTGCTTTTATATGTTTAGTTCATTGCCGTTCTTAGCTGCCCACCTGTTGCATGGTTGCGTAGCTCATGATGAGCTGAGCCAAATGCTGCGGCATTGCGCATGGCAATGATGAGCAGTTGTTTTTCAGGTTAGAGAGGGTTTGTGGCCTTATCTCCTCAACCTCCTGGGAGGAGAAAAAGACTCTTCCTCTATGTGTGAATGAATACTAAACTGTCTCTAATTTACAAGCCTTAGCTGGTTGGGAGCTAATATCAATTATATGAATATATACTATGCTAATAAGTTTGTAATGTGTCTCTTACTACCTTTGTTGAGACAGAAATTCTTGGCATCTTTCAACTTTATTTCAGGCTAATTTTTATTTAGTCATTTTTCTTACCTGTCCCCTTTGGTCACATCAGAATTTGAAAAGGTGTTTCAAATAAACATAAACAACTTAATTCTTTATAGAAGGGTTTTCCTGTTCTCAAGAGATTTTTTACATAATCTCAAAAGATATTTTTAAAGTTTATGAAGAAATAAAGGAAGTAATCATTGTTTGTTCTTAACAGCATTTGGAGAAATTATTCTTGTCTTTCTGAGTCTGGCAATAAATTTATTTCCGTTTCTTTGCACCAATAGACTTCTATTAAATATTTTGCAAGGACAAATTGGAAATCCCGATAACCAATGATTTTCCATTTTCCAAAAGGACAAAAGAAATCTATAGAAAAGTAAGCAAAGCAGACATTATGAAGGAATATTTCCAACATTCCTTCATAACACTTGTGTACACATATTTACAAAATTCATAAATCTTGGTGGTTTGTCTCTTGAGGCTTGTCCTTGGCTGGCAGAACACACGAACTTGACATTACTTTGATTAGCTTGAACATCTCATTTTATAGAACATGTAATTCAAAGATAAGTATTTGCTATTCTCAGTCACAGTGGGTATAATAGTTTTCAGTGTACCTTTTCAGCACAGGCAGGTTTGTAATGATTTGATGTATGAAAGAACAAAAAGTTGCTATTTTTGGCACTTTTACCCACCTATACTATACTGACATTATTTAACACCATACCTACATCAGGGAATTTTGAACCTTTATTTTTCTTCAGTTTCTCTGATACCTGATACATACTGCTTGCAGTAAGTTACACATAGACTACCAATTGATCTTTTTTTTCATGTTCAGTTTTTTGCTTCTTTCAGGTAAATAGGTGTAATAAGGCTGTGGGCTGTACTTTTGCAGTACGTTTTGCTTTATAAAGGAAAGAGAAAATGCTGATTTTGTACCTCAGAAAATAGAAATCCCTTTGTATATATACTCTGTTTGTACGAATTACAAGGCAGTTGGGTATGGGATCCTAGTTACTTGGAACATTAATCTTAGTAGATGTTATCAGCACTTAGGTACGTGGTGACTTCTCTACACTATGTGTCATGGAGATAGTAAGAAGAGTTTTCTCTGCCCCCAAAACCTTTGAGGACAAGCAGAAGAACTGGGAAAACTCCCGGAGCAGTGCTCGCATTGGAAGGGTGAGAGGGCAGTGCAGCTGGGCAGCCACATCCCCGTTTCACCCCACCTCACCTGCGGCTGCGTTTGCTGTGCCTTATCTAGTCTTGTGAGCATGCTGCCCTGACCATTTCACCTCGTGTTTCCTAGAGACCCTAATAGAATTTTCCTTGTTCTCTTTCCAGAAGCAGTTTCTATGCATTCTTATTTTGTGCAAGCCTTAAGACCTCCACAGAAACCAGTCTTGTCTCAGTATGCTCATGACATTCTCTGGGCATCTTTGTTATGCAAATACAGCTGCAGCATCGGTTTCCTTTGTTTAGCAATGTATCAAGAGGACTCCTTCAAATTAGGAGTCATGTAGAACCATAGATAATGTAAAAACAGAGTAAGTAAGTCAGTAAGTATTTTGCTGGTAAAAATTTGTTTTCTTTATCTGAAAGCCAAGCAGAATCATCTGTGGTAACATGATGCTTCACATTGGTTTTCCAGGATAAAGCAGGTCTTCATTCAAAAGCTTGTTCTTAAGTAAAAGTAACAGTTTTCAACTTTGCTGAAACCTTCCAAAAAGGGTTCCCCAATCTTTGGGATCCACAGCTTACTGGCATAGTTTCCTAGGAGATTGCTACAGCATTGGCAGTCAACTGCTTCTGGAAATTTTGTTTTGAGATAAAGATTCTGGGAGGTCTGGAGATCCCTGGAAACATCAGAGCTTCAAGCCTTGTGAGCCCGGTTTGGCATAAGGGCTTTGGCATTTGCACTCCTTTATGAAGTTTGAAATCTACTTTTGAACAATCCTTCCTACACGAAGGAAAGTCTCATTGGTGAACAGGATTAGTGTTAATGGGTAATTCAAAACCCATCTGATCACTCAAGACCGCGGCGCCAGTGAAGCACTGTAAGTGGAGCTGACTCTTCCCAGAGAAGCCGGTACATTCACACAACACCGCACAGGGGTGCTAGCTTGGGCTCAGCCTAACTAGACCAGCCTTGTGCTTTGCCAGAGAGAATAAATTCTGCTTTCACAAAAGGGGCAATGCCATGGTGCCGCAACTAACCCTGTGTCTGTTTGAGGTGGTTTCTTTGGACCTAGTTCAGATGTCTCTGGGAGATTGCATTAGGCAGTCCAGACCAGACACAGGCTTTCCCAGTTAGTGAGGGTCAAACCCTTACCTGCCTGCTCTCTCGTGGACACGCTGAATTGGCTTATGCAAGTTTTCCCTGTTGGGATCTGTCTGTGTTTGGAAGGTTCCTCAAGGCTTTGCCAATCCGGGCCAACACTGAGCAGGTCTGCCACAGGTATTGAGAAGGACTTGCAGAGGGAACCCACAAGGCACCGAGACACAAGGCCAGTTCTTCCCAAGCCCTTGGCGTTCCTTGTTTTGACTGCAAACTTAGGAACCAATGCACTGTTACAGTTCTCTGCTTTACACTGTGCTGGGACATCTACATCTACACTGGGAAAATCTACAGTCCCTAGGGGCTTCACATCACTAAAAAAATTACCTCCTCCCTTTAATGCTACAGGGGAAAACTGGAAAAAGATCTTTAAATTTCTAGTTAGGAGCTACCAAGACTTAATAATTTATCATATTTGGTAGAGAGCAGAGGTATCTGAACGTCTGAACTGTGCATATCTTACTTTAACTGATTACCTCGGATTTATGAAGTTTCGTTTGGGCTTAATGATGAAATTTTTGTAATATGTTTTTACTCTTAAATTAAAGTCATATATAAAATATCCATCATGATGTCCTTTTCCCCAGGTAATACACATGAAACAAGAGCTCTGGCGAGTTCTGCCTCATCTGGCAGGATTTCAGTGAAAAATTGCCCTAGCTAACTAAGATGAAGGAATTCAAAGGGGAAAAACAATTGTAATAATTCATCTGTAACTGCTTTTGTGAAGAGACAGAGATACAAATAATAAATACAAATATGATATAAATACAAAAAATAGATATTATTAAAACAAATATGCAGATATAAATATGGAAACAGATATAACTTATTCAGAAAGTGCTTTGTTTAAATTTGTTTCCATGGAGGGTTTTGTTCAATGGTAGTTTATCTTTCAGTCTGAAGATAATCAAAAATCCAATTCGCTGTTGCTAGGGGCATTATTATTTTATCTTAATTTGGAGAAAGCTGATTCCAATGCATTAAAACTTTTCTTCAAGCAAGAGAAAGAAGAGACTAGCTCTCTAATTAGAACAGTTTTCCTCTGACTGGTTCATGATACTACTTAAAAAACAAAAAAACAAACAAAAAAATTTACTCCAAATCATTTCGTCTTTCATTTCAAGGAGGATTAAAACTTTGTCTTTACAGTAATTTAGTAATGTATTATTAGTATTCAATATCAGTCACAATGTTATAATTCATTCAGAAAGTATTCACTCAGTTACTTAGTTAACATAAAAATCCTAAACAACCTCTGATTTTACTTCAAAAACCAATCAACCCTTTTGTATGTCATTTGCCTTTGAGCAGATAAGAAGCTTACAAAAGTAAAATTACAGTGCTTACTCAAAAACCTAATCTCCACTGGGCTGATTTGCCACTGGCCCCTCCCCAACCTGCAGCAATACTGTCAAAGAATCATTTTTCCCATGGCCAATATTTCACTTCCTGTCAATGTAAATTCTTAGACCTATAAATCAAAACCACTTATTTCTTGAAATATTGAAAAAGCAAGCAGCTAAAAGGGAATACTTAATTTATTGTGTAAAGAAAGAATACTGGATTTGTACAAGGGAGAAAGACAGAGGACAGGACTGTTTGTGACCATGACAAATGAAACTGGTCAGGAGCTGGTACACCAAGTCCTGAGAGTCCTTAGTGCAGAGCAAGAGCAACAGTGTTCGGTGCCCAACAGGACCTGGAGTAACTCCTGCCCTGCATTCAGTAGCTTAAAAATTTGTAGCTGCAGGAGCTATTTAGTGGAGTGGCCACCAGCTCCAGAGGCCATCTGCTGTTTGCCATGTCCACGGTCTCCTCCAGGTCACAGACAGGTAAATTCACTGGGATAAACTCATTTACCCTCCAGAAAATCTCTTGGAATGGTCTTGTTTGCAGCACCTTTAATCACACTCTGATCTCATCCAGATAGTCGGAGAAATGCCATCCACACAGGTTTGACCCAACTGGATCAGCTGTGCAGGGAAAACACCATTATCCATGACTATATGTGTACGATTAGCATAATGATGTGTGTCAGGGGCAATATAATTTAGAGTGGGTGAAAAAGTCTGCTGATATACTGAACATCCACAGCATTGGTTCTTTCAAACTGGACCTTATATCTTAACACAGCTTATAACTTAACTACACCAGTGTACAGCACTTCTGATAGGATCAGCAGGATTACCACAATTGTACAGGAATACAAATGAAAGAAATATCTGTCTCCAAGTGAAAGAGGAGAACATCAGAGAGCATATACAGACCTCCTCAAGAGCTGTGTCTCGTGTGCATCATTCTAGCTTCAATGTCTAAATAAAACCAGCTTGTGCTCCATTCACAGGTCATGACAGATGCAGTAAGGCTGGTGAGTGCAAACATTAGCCATGCTTCTGAATCTCTTCTGGCGTGGTTTTAGTTTCTGTGTCTTTTTGCGTTCAAAACGCTTTGTTCTAGAGGGACAGTCACCTCTGGAAGCCTTGTAGCTCTGTTTGTAGGGATTGCACTTACCTTAATACATTTACCTGAGAGGCAATGTAGTAGCAGGTAGTACCTGAGAGGTAGTAGCAGGAGACCAATCATTCACTAACGAGTCTGACAGGTCCCAGGACAAAACCCATCTCTCATCATCACAGCCTGGATTCCCAGAGATGCCAAACAGAGTCCCAGAAAGTCCTGGAGCTGTGAATGGGAGGAGGTTGGTTGAGTCCTGGAGGAAAGCTTTATATATCTCCATAGAGTTCTTTGCTCCTCTCTGAGTGTCTGCTCTCTGGTGACTCCCAAGCTAGTTGGATGTCTAGTCTGATCTAGTGTGGTCGCTCTTACGTTGTTATACAGCATGAGCAGAAATAACATGCAACCCTCTGCACCTGACTGTGGACATGCTCTTCTATGCAAAGAGTATTATTTCCCGACATAATGAAATGGGATAGAGTAACAGCTCCTTCCAGTTCGACTTTCCGATCTCTCTTTTAAATCATTCACAATTCGCAGATGCACCAAAAGCTTGCTCGGGAGACAATAAAGGACCACCACTCCCCACTCACAAGCACAGGAAAACAGAGCGCATCGGCAGAAACACATGCTTGGAGTGAAAACCCAGTTCCCTCAGGAGCTATCATTCACCTGGTTGTGGACGAGATTTCACACTTATTTCTGGATTGTTCTGATGGCTCTTGTATCTAGACTAAACATTCATGGGTACACTTTCAAACACACTCATCTTTTTGCCAGAGATGGGAATAGTCAATGAATTTAAAAGCAAGTTCACAGCAGTCGCTCTTTACCCTGCCTTCACCCTCTGCCTCATGGTGGTTGAATCACTGAAGAAATGACTCAGGACATTTTCCTTCTCAAGATGAGCGTTGCATCAGAACCATTTTTACTGATATGGAATCATACGGTTCTAGACACCAGGAGAGGTCTTTAGTCCCAGACTCAACACAATATTTCACTTATACATTTGAGTTTTCAATCTGTAACTTCTCATTTTGGATTTTTTTTGATATAAAAAGGAAACAGACAAAATCTACACTTTACTCAAGCAGTAACTGAAGGAAAAAATAACATCTCTCATTAGATCTGCTCAGTGCTACAACTACTTCATTTAAAATAACAGCAGTGTCAAAAAAGAAAAAAAAAATCTTAAACATATCTACATATTTAAGCTTTCCCTTTGCAGTTGCTCCAGGCTCAGTAATGTGCAACATTCAGAGTAATTTAAATATAACTGAAGTCTTGTTTTTTTTTTTAATGTATGTGTTATGAAATTCTGAGCCTCTGGAGGTGAGCAGACACCATGTGCCACCTACTTTATTATTTTGCTTCAGAGATTTGACTTATTGAGAAGTAAGCTTAATGCAAATAAAATGGCTTTCCCCTCCTGGCATTTGGCAGGCATACAGAAAGGCAACAGAGGAGCAGAGTATCTAGAGACACTCACTTCTCAGAACTGTGTTTGGAAAGAATAGAAAGCATTTACATTCAAAGCGAATCATCTGTGACAACCCCTAAGCAGTGCCTCATTTCAGAAAGTGCAAGCCTGGGAATGAAAGTGAAACTGTACGTAATTGTCAATTAAAATAATCTAATATAGACTTTTCTGCCTGTGGGGGAAGGATGGGCAGAGATCCTCTGGAAGCCCACTATTTTTCATTTCCTTAACATATATTTTAAAGTTCAGGAGAACTGAATCACATCTATAGCCATCAAACATTACACACCTCATGGGAGAAAAGGTGATGGAAGAGGCACTATCATTGCAGGTCACCTCTCAGCAGTTCATATCCACAACTGGTATCAGCTAATATAACTTCACATCAAAATTAATTCTAAAACAATTTCTAAGAGAAGAGTGACTTCATCTTAGAATTCAACATTCCCCATTTGGGAAATCTAAAATACTCTGTCTTAGACAGTTGCATTCAGAAATGAAAACCAGAGAGTTTCTGTCAGTTTATTCAGACCAGAAATAAACAGAGCAATGGCAGCATAGCCAAGGTAAGTAGAAACACATGGAAATTCCTGCTTGCCCAAGCACTATATATACACTATACATTTCCTGGCTGCACCTTTGGATTTACAGGATTTAAATCAGATCAGAATTTGGTCCTCAGAGTATTCAACAGGCAGATCTGGGAAAGGGTCCAGAAGAATTCAGTCAGTGACCATGAAGCCTCTGTCATTTTATAAGATATAAGTTGCAGACTGAAAAATATGTATTGTTAGGCAGTAAAATTACAGCTTTATTTCTTATTGAATTTGGAGCTACACTGCAAGCTGTAGAAAATACTCAACTAATAGAACATTGTGTATATTTACTGGAATAATGGAATCTGGAAAATACCCCCAGGACAGCAGCTCTCAATCCTGCCAGGATACTTTCCATAGGCACTGAGCTACAGTTGTACGTGTGTGAATACCAAGTGTGTTTCAAGGCCTTCCATTTTATTGCTGCTATTTAGTAAGCCACTTTGCCAACTGAATGAGGATACGGTTATTTAGCAATGTATAAACCTGAAAGGTATTTTAAATACTGTTTTAGTAACATTCAGGTGTTAGTCTGTGGTTAAAACAATCAAGATAGTAGTACGGAGGCAGTTCAAGCTCTGCTTGCCTTGAATGCGCAGAGTCCCACCACAGTCAAAGTCTGGTGGCAGGGTTGGACCACAGCAGTGAGAAATCAGTGTGTGCCTCTGCAGCAAATCATGGACTTGCCCTGAGCAGATCTACTTACGGAGAGCTACCCCAGGGCACGGCTGTGGCTGTGTCACTGACCCTGACATCTCAGCTGTAACTCTTTCTTCCAGGTATTCCTTTCAAGACGAAGAAGACATGTTCATGGTGGTTGATCTCTTACTTGGAGGCGATCTACGGTACCATTTGCAGCAGAACGTGCACTTTAACGAAGGAACTGTCAAGCTGTACATTTGTGAGCTGGCGCTTTCCCTGGATTATTTGCAGAGATACCACATCATTCACAGGTGAGTGAATTTCATTTGAGAGACGGGCTTTCTTTTGGCAGAGCAGAGGAATTTTATCACGTATCTGATTACAAGGTTCTGTTTATTCAAAAGCTCTGAAAAGTTTTCGTTGTTATCCAAGGGTGGAATTTGGCTATGAAAAGTGGTTAAATGTTTTCTTTCTGCCCTCAGCCAGTCAGTAGCCCCATATCCTTGTCATACTACCATTTTCTTGTTTTTACCTCATACCATGAAGTATGTTTTCTACCATGGTCTTTAAACACTAAATACAACCCATAACAACCTCCTGGCTGCTTTTAATTTTTTTTTAGTTCTCCAGTGCCCCAATGTTCCCGAACACAAAAATGTTGTAATTCAGTACAACAACTTTGCACAATAACGTCAGGGGAAGGCCACGAAACCAAAGGCTGAGAATACAGAATAATTTGTTTACTTCTAGAATCTGCGTGTAGGTCAGAAGGAGAAAGAGAGGTGGGGAAATAGGAGAAAAGTAGAAATAAATTGGAACAGGGATAGATGGTGCATCCTTTTTTTGCACTTCTTAGATTACAACAATCTGTTAGTTTCACTGCCTTACGGCTCGCAATCATAATATTCATGTCAAAAAAGGTGTTAAGCATCAGGGTCTGTTTGTTTTCCTTAAACAATTTGACATTTAATTGAAGCAGTTGGGTAACTTGTCTTTTTATGTTAACACAGCAACTGTGAAATTGTAAAATGATGGCTTGTTCCTCTATTTTACTCTTTTTAGGCTACATTCAGGATATTTCTCCCTGATTTACAGTGGTCTGAATAGAAAAATAATTAGGTTTGTGTGTTACCGAAATTGGATGTGAGTTTCAGAGGCCAAACTAAACCGATCTGTGCCATAGACCTTCAAGTGTCAGTATAAATAAATAAATTTATTTATTTTATATATATATCCAAATATATTCATTAAGAATTTTCATCCCATCCACCTACCAGAGCTACCACGATTTTGTAATAGGAACCAATAAAAAGTATGATCTGACTTTCTGAAGAGGGAGGGTCCATACAAAATCTGTCTGATCTGAGGTGCAGTGGTAGATGGGTGTTCTGTATTACTGAAACTGTGCTAGACAAAATTCAAGTAAACATTGAAACAGTTGTTTTGTTTGCAATTAAAACTCCCACAAATACTGCAAGCAATTTCTGAATTTTTTTATCTTCAGCACACTGTTATTATTTTAGTACATTTCCATGTATTTTGCATACATTCTCCTTGCTCAGTGAATATTTTAAAAGTGGAGCTCGGAATTTTGGCTGACCTTTGTTTCCATGCCTTAAGGAATGTTCTTGGTGAAAAACAAATTGATGAGCATTTTTTCTCGCCCTTATTTTAATGACGAGACATTTTATGCAAATAGGCTGTCAAAACATTCATGAGAGAATCCAGTTCATAATAAAAACTTGTATTTTGCTACAAGCCCGTGACTTAAAAATGTTTCAGAGAAAAGCCTGTGAAAGGTGGTAGGTGTCTTGAGAGAATGAAAGACTGGATTGAAGTCATTGTGGTTGTTCATAGCTTTTTGTGACGGTGCCTGCATTGCCACGGTCTAATTGTGAAATTGGGCAAGACACTTTGTTCGCTTCTGTATTACTTAATCATGACTAGTAAGCACTTGATTTTACTTAAGTTTCTTTTATGCACCGATTGTAGTATAGAGTAACACCCCCGGCTTCAACACTTGTTGGTTTGCACCAAGGCAGGAAGGCATGAGGGTCTGGAGCTCATTGTTGGCTCCAGCTGGGGGCAGGTTCTGGGATTTGTTTTTTTTTTTTCACCCTACACCAAAAGTTTTCACAAAACCAGACGTGTCGAAGCACATGTTTCTCAGCCTGTGGTGGGTCTCACTGACTGGTTAGCTGGAATTATTGTTTAGAGTATAAAGGATCTAGCTCGGGGCTCTGCTGTGGTATAGAAAAGATGTTTATTTTGAAGCTGGCAGACCTGAGATATGAGCATGGCTCTCCCACTTCGCCGCTTACTGCCCAAAGTCACCCTACTGTGGCACAAGGAGCCTTTTGTCTCTCCTCTTCCCAACAATTACCGTAAAACCCCAAACGATCCACATGCCGGTGAACATGTTATTTAGCCAGGAGAGTCCCAGCACATTCTGCCTTCTGCCTTACCGCTGCCTGGAACAGCACTCTGCGGGACCAGTCTTCAGCTGCCATAAATCCCGGTAGCAAGGCTGGCATCAAGAGCACAATGCTGATATAAATTGGCTCCGGAGCCGAGCCAGCAGCGATGCACAGTGAGGAGACGTGTAGCCATCACTTTACCATTGCAAACACACCGTCTCGGTCAGAGATGAAACCAATGAGCTGGTCGGTCTTTATGGTAGCAGACCTCAGCAGTATCGTTGTGACCAAGTGCTTCCAGTCAGCATTCACATGCTAACCTAAAAAACTGTACTAGATCTTTCACTTTTAAATAAGTGTATTGGCAGCAAAAGTGGAAAAAAAAAAAAAAGTTTAGTGAGTCACAGAGACATTGAGAGAGCCCCCTACTAAATTTTGTCTGGGACACAGAGAAAGAATAGTTGAATGATTCATCAGACTGGGTAGGTGGATTTTCAAATTGCAGTATTATAAAGAGCTGAATATATGATGTGTGAGTCAGGAACTTAACTCCTCCTCAATATTTACAGATGTGTATGAAATGTGTTCAGGTTTCCATTATGATTGCATCCGGCAACATGACAGAATATTTTTTCAAGAGTAACCTGCAGCCCCAGGAGTTTACTATAAAAGCAAGTGGTAACGAAGGGGACAGGAATTATCAGGCATGTATGAATGGATGTAGAAGTGTCCAGATCAGTGCTATGCCAGTTCCACTTGGAGATGCCTTGCAGTGCCTCTGTATTTGCTGATGTGGTTAGCGTTGGGTGCTTAGAATGCAGCAATTATTTCACCAATAGAAGTATTGTTTCCGCAGGGACAACTTAAACTATAAATAGTGTAAAAACCACTACTGTTCTGGTATGCTTATGAAATTTGTCATTTTTATTAATCACATCCATGTATATAAATCCATGTTTGTCATGCATAATCCTGCAATAGTAGTTTTATTTATTATGGCACACAAATGAATGCTGCACTGTGTGTCTTTCTTGCAGCTCTATTGTAAGCATTTGCATTTACATAGATGTTCAGCCAGAATTGTAAACACTTTAAAAAGAAAAGCTGTAAGTTTCAAGCTATGACCTGAAGACTCTGGGCAAATTTTTCACTTAACTTACACAACAGCTAACTTAATATTGAGATATCTCTAAATTGCTGGTCATAGGCAATGGCTACATCAAAACCCCTATTTCCCCACAGCCCTGCTGTAATAATATTTTAGCCACATTTCTTAAATGAAAAAGTAATTCTTTAAAAGCTGGATGAGTGGTATTTATTATAGACCCTTGGATCCAGTATCCACAGAAAGGTTTCTGAGAATTCACGTGGTCTCATTCATTCTCAAATGTTGGATCAAATCCGGCATTCTGCATTAGCAGACATCAAGTTTCAAGATGGTATGACTAAACACATTCTTTCCAGTGCTGCTTGTGTAATGCCAGTGAATAATGTGTTGGACAAAAGTTTTCCCATCAAAGGCTGAATAAACTTATTTCAGCCATGAGTAACTCAACCTCCTCCTTTCACAAATGTTGCTGTTCATACATTTCAATAAAACCACCTGCTTCCTCCCCAGAGTAGGCTGCCCATTTTCGTTCAGCTCGTTCTTCCAGCAGTAACTCCACTGTTGTCTCTTCCAGGATGCTCTTGCAGCTAGAGCCTTGGCTCGGAGCAGCGCTGGCCCCGTGGTGCTGCGGCTGCTGCCCAAGTAACAGGCTCCTGCTGATAAAATCACATTTTCTCTTTCTAAGGGGGCAAGTGTTAACTGCATTGCCCTTACAACTTTTCATCATCGTTTGGCTCCATCAGTTTTCATCTGCTCAGAAGGGAGGCTGGATGTGGCAGATGTCTGGAAAGGAAATTGCAGTAACCTTCCAGCACAATTTTAGGATACTGACTAGCTGTTTGATCTGAATACCCAGGGCTTTTTTATTTCAGTGGGGTTTTTTTAACGCAAACCCATTTCTGTGTGTATGTGTACATATATAAGCATACATATAAATTTTCGGCTGAAGCACAATACGACTGGAACCAGTCCGGCTTGGCGGGTCTATGCTGAGTGGTTAGTGTGATCACCACTCTGTTTTCCATTCCTGCAAGTCCTGCTTCCAATGGGGAGCAGCACCAGGAGGTATTCCAGCTCTGAACAGCTACTCAGCAGCAGTGCAGGGTGGGCAAAAGCTAAGGAAAAATGGTGACAAATCGAGCATTACATTTTCCTCTGCCAGCTGATCCACTGCAGAGTAAGGGTGTCTTGCTGCTACCAGCCATCCGAGATGTCCTCCTCTGCTAAGCACTGCTAAGCTGGGCTAAGGTGTCAGAGATTCCTGTTTGTACAATGCTCAGTGGTAACATTGAGCCTTTCAAGGTGTCCAGCAGTCTGGTGAAATAAGATAATATGTCTAAATGATTAGACTCTTCTTTAAAATGGGTCTTCCCAGTCTCACTTGTGACACCCTACACCAAAAGAACAAACTCTAATTCAAAATGTTCTCTTCATAACACTGTCCATTTAGTATGTAGGGAATTTCGTAGGTTTGGGAATTATTTGAAAAAGGAGAATTTGCCCTTTGTCATTTCTCACAGATGTCACAGGCAGAATAGTGCCAACCTGAGATTTACTGGGACATATTAAAAGGACACAGTTCCTGACAGATTTCAGCTGATGCTACTAATCAGTTTCTTGCTCGTAAGCATGTGTAGATGAACAAAATGTAGTGGAGTCCGAAGTAGGTGAAATGGGAAAAAATAACCATAATTTGACTACTATTCAAAAGCGCTACCAAAGATCATGACATGTCAAGAGGCCTGTCCATTGAATTTTCTTAATTTGTCTTCCCGTGACTCTCCCATGTCTATGTATTATGCTCTTTAAACAAGTGCAAGCCCACATTATTTCCAACGACAAATTGCAGAAACTGAGCAATGAGTTATGTAAGAGAAGCAAATTAGAAAACATACCAAAAACAGCCAAAAAAGAACCACTATCCAAACCATAAAGAACAGAAAACCTGCTGAATGCTTATAAACCAGCCCTGATCAAAAAGAAAGTGATTCACAAATTCTAGGCACAAAAGATATTTAAATCTCAGTCGCATCCTTAAATAAAGAATTAGACATCACAAGTTATGAATATGCAGGGAAAAAGCCTTTCAACTTTTGAATGGAGTTCTCTACCTACAAGAACAAATTAATTTTACTTCTGTTTGGCAACAGTAAAAGAAAAAGTCATTTGATATACCAGCTGACATACTGCAAATAAATGAAGTTGGTTTGGAAACGCGCTGAGATTTCAATATCCAGGGACTAGATTACTAATGAAGTAAAACTGCCTTTACTGGGGAAGAGACACGGAGAACGCTCTGAGATGCAAGATGCTCCACGAGGTGCTCCAGTCCTGCCACTGGCACTAATATAATCGTTTAGTGTGGGCAAAGTGCGCTCTCCCTTCATCCTCAGGTGAAACGCCAGAAGACACCCCCCACACCCCATTGCTGAGGGGATCCTCATCGCAGTCAGCAGGGGACTGCTTGGTTCCTTACAGTTTTCAAGTGAGTAGTTGAAGTCGACCCTTGGCCCTTTCTTTCATTCTCCTTCTTTTAATTATTGCAAAGTTGTAAGAACGTGCTTATGTGAAAGATTTTGTTTAGCCAAGGAAAAGTCATCTCACAAGCCCTACATCATTTAAAATTTAGGTGTCTGGGCAATGTTTGGACAGCGAGGGTATGATCTGTGGACCGAGCTTGGCTAACTATCTTGCATTAGGTGACAAACTTCCAGTGGCCAAAGACAGCCCAACTCAGCCCCATCCCAAGTGTTTGTTTGTGCTGTATACAGCTGTAGAGAACAAGCGTCCTTCACTAAAAAAAAACTAGTTCTGTGATTGTAGTTGGCTTTCTTATTGCTTGCTTCTCTGTTTGAAAACAGACACCCAGACAAGCACAGATATGATCTAGACATAGTGTACCACATGCATCAAGAAGAAAAAGTTCTGTTTTAATTCTTACTAATTCCTCTATAATGTAACTAGAAAGAATTTCAAAGAATTTTATCTGAATTCCGATTTTTACACACTGATTTAAGGTTTTTCTGAATCCTTTCTCACCTCACTGTCATTTAGCTGCAACCAACAAAATAAGCATAAAAAATCTTGGTTTTTCTAAAACTCTAAAATCCTAGTACCATCACTAGGGTATTGTGGACTTACAGGTGTCTGACTTGCCCCTACTAGTTGTAGGTCCATAGTCCTCACTACCGGAAAACACCACGCCCTTGGAGCAAGATAAATCATTTCCATAGAGGGAATCGGCATTTCACGCTGTTCACAGGTAAGTACACAGGAACAGGGGAAAGTGTAGAGAAATTGAGACAGGCAATTTCAGCCTCTCTGTCATGTTAGTAAGTACAAATCTTTTTGAAAACGGGCAACAAAAAGCTACTATGGGATTACCTTGCCATAGAGCTTGCTGCTGCAGTGAGTGTGGTAGCCAGCATCCTGGAGATGCCAGCAGGTCCGCGCATGCCTGGGCTCAGGACACTCTTTTCTGTGGAGTGTGTTCCAAGGGAACATATAAAGTCCACGTAGATATTTTATACCACTTTGCTAGTTCCATGCTCTGCATTTACCACTTTCCAGTCACTATAGCAGGGAGCACAACATTGGTTTGGCTTTTTTATCTAGGTCTGTCTTCCAGAGGGCTTTCTTAAAGCCCATCTTTATGTTTGTTCTGGGGTTATAATGACTTTCCTATTAATTGCTTCTAGCTTCTGCAGAGCACACCCTGCACCTAAATCAGCTGCCATCACCCATCTCTGTTACTGTTTTTTCCCTCCTTCTGGTTTTCTTTAATAATCCTTTTACATTAACCTACCTTTTAGGAAGAGAAATCTTATACAAGGAGTCTTCAGGGCACAAAATATGTGTGGATAATGAAATTAAATAGTTTCCTTCCTTCCTTCCCCCACTCCTAGTATTAAAATCCTGATCGTGAATCATTTTCATAGATTCAGACTCTGAAGGAGAAGATGCTGACAGAATTGAAGCAGAGCTCTATAGTCAAGATTATCTCAGGTCTCCATCCTCAAATCTGATCTGGTTTATGCTATTTTTTTGCTTTAGTATATTGCTAGTTTCTTTGTGGCCAATGCAGTATGAGCATTGTCGGGGCCACCTTTCTCTCACAGAAATCCGTTACAAATTTCTTGGTGTTGCTTTAAAGCTTCAAGTGAGTTTAGCGTAGGCATCTGCTCCCAACTTATGTATACTACCAAAGAATACCATTTCAATAGCACTTTGATATTGTAATTCTAAATGTAATAAAGCGTATTAATAACCGCATTTAAATAATTTTCAATAAGTAATTACAATGATTAGGCGCTCCTTCTGGAGAGGCATAACAATATCGACAGGATTAACTGCCTGTCTCGTATGATACTGCCTGGTTCACCCTGGTTTTCTGAGCCTCCAACCTCCACCTGCCATCCCAGGGTGGTGCTGCTGTCCCAACCTCCCCATGCCACCTGGGAGGGGAGGCTGAATGAAAGCTCCTCTCACCAGCAAGATCAAATTAGCAATTAAATGAAGTCTTAATTAACAGGGGAGAAAACGAGTCAGCCCCCTCTGATATAATATTGATCCTTTTTTCCAAAGCTTTGGTGTCAATGTTACATTAAAAGTATTCTGGTATGTTTGCTTCTTGGAAATGTCACAGTATCGTGACAGTATGCAGGCATATTCTCTCCACGGAAGTGTCAGATTTGCATGCAATATGGTTGAGTCATTTTTTTATTTGTAGTCAGTGAAGACATTTAAAATCTTTGATTAAAGTATGTAGATGGAGAGAGGGAATATGGAAAAAGACTAAATTTCAGGCTGAGCAAAATATAAACCAATAGCAGCATACAGACAGTTCTCCTGTTTCTGCGGTAATGGTTGCAACATTTTTTCAGCTTGGATGAACATCACATACAGTGAGTATTCTGTCATTCCATTGGAGATTTCCTTGCAGTGTAAGTTTTGTTTTAATATATGGCAAAATAACAAAGACGTAAGGCAAAAAGTGCACATTTACATTATTTTCTCATGACTGCAATAGTCTTTTATATCTGAGGAATTGAGTAGATTGCCCATGGTGTGGTAGAAGGCATTTCGTTAATGGATGTGGTAATTTAAGCTTCCTTCTTGCCTTAGAAATGCATTCAGCAGCTTTCAGTACAGCTTTGATATTTCAGGTGAGATGTGATCTGCTTTGTACAATTTTTGACTTAGATATACGGAGAGATGAGAAAGAGTGGGAGTTTTAACACTGATCATCCGACAGAGTTTCAGCTTTCAAAACAAATCATCTGTTGGGCAGGGACTGTAATTAAGGTACAGATTGCCATGAGATTTGTTCTGCTGAAGTTGCCTTCTCAATTTTTATCTCATGTATTTATTCTCTATATCCTTTTTGGGGAGCTCCTCAGGGCATTCTTTCCAGGTTATTTTCAAACATTTCTATAACCTCTGTGAACTCCTGTCCTGACTCCCCTGGATGGGTTTTACAGAGGAGGAGGCACAGCAGTGCAGAGCTTTGATGCTGTATGACAGACAGTCCTACTGGTGAGCCTCCGCTTCTCCCAACATGTGTGTGCACAGCTTACATACATCCCCGGGGGAATTTCCTACTGACCCAGTGGGGATAACTGCACTTTCCTGCAGCAGAGGAGGCAAGGCAAGCCTGCAATTCAGCACTTGTGGTGCTCTTGGACATGCAGAACTGTTGTCAGCAGGGGAAGACCTTAAAATACGGTGCCAAACTGGGACCTTGCACGGTTGGAACAGCACTTGGTAGGCGGTACACTTTCAATGAACAAAAATTTCTTAAATTAGAAGCTGGTGAATTTGGTCATTCTTTACACTGATGATCAAAATAATCTTTACAGTCAGACTAACAAGAATGAGAAATAACCTCTCTCCAGTTGCTACCAGTTTTTATTCAGTCTTTTATCTGTTCATCTTGTTACACACATGAAACTTGGGTGCTGTTCTGAATGCAGAGGAGTTGCTTTCTAGTCTAATGATAAAAACAATACAAGGCTAGAGCTTCTCTTATTTTTTTTTTCCTTTCACAGTGAGTATTCTGTGTCTAATCATGTTATAGTCTCACAGTTTATTTCAGTGATATTCTTATTGCACATTTCACTTTTTTTTTAGGTTTGGGGGTTTAATTATGAGCTCAGTACTTTAGAAGATAAATATGAGTTTCTTATGGTAAAACTATGGGCCCTCTTTCTATACACAGATACTGTCTTTACTCCGCTGTCAGATTTAGTTCAGATTGTAAGCATTTTGAGGTTCAAATCATATTTTTCTGTGGCTTTATTCAGCCCTTAAACTTCATTAGTTTTTAGTAAAAACCAACACTGCTTAAAATCTCATCTTTCTCAGTAGTTGTTATCATTCAACGTCAAATGATGTGCAATGGAACTGGAATGATAAAAGACTTCAGGAATAATGAAAACCACTACAAGAAAAAAAAAATGGCACAGAAGGTATCAATTTTTTAACAGCATCAGAAAAAACCAAACTGGTCAGACAGTCTTACACTGAACTCTGAAAGTCTGGCCCATGAGTTCCCAGTTTGGACCTTCAGTGAACATGGCTGATTTTTCATCTAGCTGACAAGCTACACTTTGGAGAGCCAGCAGGAAGAAAAAAATAAATTGGTGGTAAGATAGACAGATTTGGGGGTACCAAGAAGAAAAAGGGCATCATCTCTCTGCATAAAGTGCAGAGGAAATGTCCATAGGGGCACTAGGAGGGCTGAAGAAGAGACCAGGGAGTGTGGAGTGCGGTGTGGGGCGTGGGCAAGGGAAAGCTGTGGAGAGGGGCAAACCCTGAAAGCCAAAATCAGGAGGGACCAGAGAGAGTGGAGAACATGGGAGAGAGGCACCATGAAGTTGGGGGTTGCAGTAACAGGGGAAAAGGAGGTCGATGCCAGTATATGAATTCCAGGTCAGAGGGGTAAGGCTTACTGAAGGCTGATTGGTTTTGAGTATGTCTCGCTTGGTCATCGTCAGGGTCAAACAGCTTTATTCACCAACTGTGAAAAACTTTTCTCAGAGTTCTGCAGATAAGAATTAATACAGTGGCATGAAAGTTAATCTCTCTGTGTATTCCTAGAAAAGGTGCTGATGTGGGGAAATGCAGTTTTGGATTTGCTATGTTGCTCTCTCAAATTGCTACAAAAATTAAGATATGGTCCTCCTTAAAAATGTCGGATCAACAGGTCTGCTCAATGAGTATCAGAGGTCTATTTTGAATGCAAGTCAATAAATAATAATTGACTTTTGTCAATAATCAATCACAATTACTAATATAGTCACTTAATGAGACTTGCTGAGTGGAAAACCTATTACCAGAATGCTGCATTTCTCAGATTTCGTGATAACTAAATGTATTAGTTATCTAGAGTTCTGCCTCTAAAATCTACAGAGACTCACAGCTTGCCTCTTAATTTGGGATACTGCAGAATTTTCCCCTGATGGTGCTCCTTCAACTCTTCTGCAAACCTACTCAGCCACAGAAATGCTCTACAGACAGATTCCAATGCAGACACATGCACTTACGTACGTATAGAGAGTTGAAGACTAAAGTACCAGCTTATTTCCCCGAGTCCCTGTGTACCTCTACTGCTGAAAGTAAGAATTATGAGCATATAGATAAGGACTTTCATTTCCAGCCAACAGTCGTTTATCCTATCATTATTGTTTAGTATTTGCTTTTGGAAGATACAGTGTCAAAAAGGAATAGCATATGAGATCTAAAGCTGAGAAATTGAATTATGAAGCCTTAGTTGTCTAGATTTTTGAACGTATACATTAAACCAGTGTAACTCTTTAGTTAATGGGAAGAATGGTGGTGCTCAGTCATTGCCTGCTCTTCCCTCCTAAGAAATCCTTGGTGACCAATTTCCCTACCTCAGACAGGATTTTATCTCCCTGATACGAAATGTGGCTCCAGTTGTACAAAAGCAGCTCTGTGTGGCAGTGCCAGGTTCCCTAGATGCCACAAACAGCTGGGCTTATGGTGGCCACCTGTCCGGAGGAGAGCGAGGAACCCCTGGGCTCCTTCCTCAGACATCCCCCTCTTAACCTCACCCAGCCAGAATACCATACAGACCCTCAGAGGTTTTCATGCTGCAAATGAGAAGGATGTTCTATTTGATGGTAGCAACTAAAAAAATTCTTAAGTGTGCAAGGTATTTTAACTACAGCACAATTTATCATCTATGAAGGGTTGCGTTCTTTGTGGTGTGAGATGACGTCAAACAAGACAATGAGCATCAGAAGTGCGACTCCTGCAAGAGGCTTAAATACCTGCCTGTGCTTCTGTGATAACACATTACAATAATTTGACTTGAGAACATCCCCGGTTGTTTTCATAATTCCACACAGCATGCAAGATGTTTCTTATGTTTTTAAAAACTTATTCCACAGTTCACCAAGATCTAAATGCGGGAGCCTGGGTTTTTTTTAGTTGGCTGTCTAAGCAAGTGGGTACCTAGTCAACAGAATCTAAAAAGCTACTCAGCTCATCCAAAAATAGACAGTCACCTCAATGGCTTTTTACACTCCAGTGACCATGTTGTTTATACATTCATTGACTATAAACGGGAATATAGATGCCTAACTCACAATAGAACTTAATCGAAGTATCTTAATTTGAGAGCTGAATCCCATCTCTATTTTCAGTTGAATAAATAGCAGGAATAATCCTTGTAATAATTTCAGTGCAAATAGTTACTCTAACAGCAGTTCCTCTGCACAGAGTCTAGTTTAAATACACCTTCGCACATACTCTATTCTTGCCTAGTAATCTTAACCAGGATGTGACTGCTACAGTCTGTGGACTGAAGCAATATTGCCAATCCTTCATTCCTTATCCAGGTTCATCAGGAGGAGTTGGAATACTTGGCTGTTTGATTCCAATAAATATGCTGTTGACATCTCTTAGAATAGAGAGACTTCCTAAAACGGTGGTGTACTGGAATATGAGTTGTGGTTTGGGTCAAATGTAGCCTGTCAAGTCTCATCTATCTTAAACAGCAGTCTGCAGAAATACATGTGTTCATTGCTCTGTGAGTTTCTCTGTGAATTTTCCTTCTTAAAAGCTTCCAAAGTTATTCTTAAAAGTAATTACATTCCTTTCCAGGATAGGTAAGGCCGGAGGTAGAAAAGTGTCACGAGACTTCTGTTCAAAATATTAAAGACTGGTTGGAGGAAGCAAATGCAGCATAAAGTCAGATATTTGCCCCTCTGTTTCGTAGAATTAATCCATCTGTTGGTAGATTTTACAAGAAGACGTGCCGGCTACTACTGACATTTCAGGTAGTAGCAGGTCAGGTTTTTTAATCTTTCACCCAGTACAATTTTCCTTTCAAGCATAGACTCTGCACCTCCCATCCTGGTCTATCGCAGCTCACTTTTACACTTATTAAATCTATAAAATCACCCAGAAGGGGAAGCATATGCAGGACATCAAAGCTCACTGGATTGTGGAACATATTCAGCCTCCTCTCTGTGATATGTCCTGGCTGTGTATGTTACAGGGTCTGAGGTGGTCAGTTTGAGGAATAAAAGCCCAAATACTTATACCCATGGTTCGCGCGTCACAGACACGAGCCAGCAGGAGAGGATGGCAGTGGTGAGGGCAATGGGGTATCTGACATCCATGCTATCTGTTGGGGTTTCAGATCAGAATGAACAAGGCAGCGTTTCATGGTGGTTTTCTGCTTGCTGGTCTACAGCCCTTCTCCCCGCTACGTTGTACTGCTGAAACTTGGATCAGCAGAAAACGTGCTTAATGGGAAGCTTCACTGCTGCATTGAAGGGATGACTGCCCAGGCACTCGCTGAAAAACTGAAACCTTTGGAAGTTGCTGTCATCTTCCTTGGCCTGCACATGAAGTCCACCATGCTGAAATGTACTTTAATTGCCAGCCGTGTTGGCTGTAATTAATTGCACTTTGGTATGGATGAAGGAAACAGTTGTCAAACAATGTGATATTATTATTGTGGATACTGCTGTTCTAGCAGGAGTCTGATGAACTTTTTCATACAGAAGCTGGTAGGGCTTTTAAGGCAAATTTTAGAGATATTATAAAGTAATTGCACACTATGAACAGTGGCTGACTTCAGCACATGTGTGTGCTTGGAATTCCGTATATTTTCTTTTCGAATTTGTCTGATAAGCTGAGCAAATTCTTAGAGACCTGATACATCTGAATGGATCAATTCTGTATTTCGTGCAGTGAAAAACAGTGTTATATGAATTTCAGCTGTTGCAAAACACAACACTTTCAATGCTAGCTTTTTACAACAGATAAAGCCAAACGTGCTTATCAGTGAAAATGCTCTCCTGATTTATCTTTAGGCAGAGGACAAATGTCATCAGTTTCTTCTCTCATTTAGTTTCACATATAGATTTCTGCCTGTGTAAACTGTAAAGGGGCCTATGCCTTTTACTGGTAGGAGACTGGTACTCATGCAATTGCTGTCAGAGTACACGCTGAGTACATTCTCTCCCTTACTCCTAGTCAAAAGTTCTCACGTGGTATCACGGAAAGAAGCATCACCATTTCAATGTATATCTTTTCCTGCTGGAACAGATAATTCTTTCCAAATGCCACACTCCAGTTAGCATCTAATGAGTCGTGCACTTCCCATGGTTATCAGAGATGTCACCTGTTCTTGAAAGCTGTTTCACACATAGGGGTATGGCCCTTGTATTCGTACGCACAGAAGGTCTCAGCAATACTTGACACTACAACACAGAAAAGATTGGAGTCATCAACTGTGAAATTATCAACAAATTACTGCTACGTGGTGATTCTGCATGACTCCTCCATGTGATCTGGAGAAGCATTTGGCTGAAAAGACTTTTTATTTGGAATGTGGTGATGTTTTGGCATCATCACAACCTTGACAGTTCATCAAGGTTCCCCTCAGAGCTACCCAAAAGTCCAAGGTCTGTTGTCATGTCTACTGTTAGCTCTAGAAAGCAGTTCTAGCAAAGGAAGTGGCACATTTGTCATTACTTTGAGGCAAGATGAAAACTAACCATTGGATTGCCTGCGAGTCATTTGTGCTGGTTAATGTTCACCTGGAAGAGGACCTCTGTGTCCAGAAGAGGAGTCCTGGGTAACATAGTCTGGGCTTTGTTATGTAAAAGCTCGGTTTATATGGCCACAGTGGTGCTTTCCAGTCCCAGGCTCTAAGACATTACACAATGCAACACAGAGGAGGCAAAGTACAAGTTCACGTTCTCTTTTGGACAAATCTTTCTAGCTTTTATGGCATAGAAGGATATTAACCTATTTTTCTTGCTATTGCAGCACATAAATACCTCTGTGATAAAGTCATATTGAATCTTCAGGAAAACCAATATAATTAAATATTCTGTTTAATATTCTTATTTTTGTTTAGCATCTATGCAAATTCGGGAACTGCATCGAGCCAAAGAAGACTATTATCTGGCTAGATATACCAAGAAATACCAACGTTCAGTACAGGATTCCTGTTGTTAAAAAGGTCATTTTCTTCAACCTGGGACAATAATATCTACTACAACAATATCTCTAAGCAGAAATTGACAAATACAGTGTTTCCAGGGACCACTGGCCATTCAGACAAATGTAGATATCATTACTGCCACCTATTGTTATAAGGAGAAAATTGAAGATATTTTCATAATTGTATTTTTCCAAATGGAGATAAAATTGGAAAATAACAAGCTTGTTCCAGTTGAGATATTTGTAAATAAGCATGTTGTGGTGCCTTCTCTGACAGCTTTATTTTCAGAGCTATATAAAATTGGCCAGTACAACTGCTAAGAAAACACAAGGTCTTCATGGACACCTGGTAAGAAATAGTACTTAACCAAAAAGCAACCACAGGCACCATATGGAATTTTTATTTCTGCATTAAAGCCTCAGAAGTGGGAATGAAGAGAAAGCAAAAGATTTCAAATAAAAGAGGTTTTAAATAGAAAGACACAATAAATAGACTTCTTTTTGCAAGGCCTACTGACTTGTTGAGTACCTCAGGTTCTTGAATAATGCATCACAGATTGTATAATACCAAAATTACATATTTCCAATTGGTGATGAATATATTATTTGGGATTGCACGTATAGAATCTTGTCAAAGGTATTTCAGTTTTATGGAATGATTTTCAAATTTGGAAACCTTTTCTCATTTTTTTTTCCCACAGAATTCTGTGGAATTCTATTAATTTCTAGATTTAGAAGTTGCCTTAATAAGTACTGTGAGATTTGAACATATAATTAAAATATCATAAAACTATCAGAACACTGTGATAAAACCAGATTACCTTTCAAGGTGCAATGTTTGTTAGTCTGAGCCTTTCTAGAAGGAAAGAGCTGATTTTTCTAAGACATCTGATATCTGTCTATCCACATATGTATACTTACTTGAAAAAAAAACAATCTTCCACTGGAAACTGATGATTCTGAAACTCTATCTGGTAAATCACTGCAAAATTACAAATTTGTCTCCATGCCTTACTTGGAGTTTGAAATGCAGATTATTTTTTTTTTCCTGGATGGAGATGGGGCTGACTAAGTAAGTTCCACTGGATGGAACTTAGACCAATTAATATTTTAGGCTTTTTGACATTTCAGACTAGAACAGGACACTGGAAGCGATGCCCTTTGACATTACAAGTCCTCTGTGTACAACAGGCTTCAGAAAGTGCAAATGGAAATGGCTGAGTTGAATGAATGAATTATTGCACCCTTTGCTTCTCAGAGGATAAATTTTTGCATGGCACAAAATAGCAGTTTGTTTTGCTTTCAGGCAGAAATAGTGGATCTCAGCTGTGCTGGCATTTTCTTCTTACTGAAGAGAGAAATAGCTAAAAAAGGTGCATTCCTTTTTATTTATTACTATAAATAGCTTAGCTCACAAAAGCCTTGGAACAATAAATTACGTGTGTAACTTTTCTCTGGTTGTCAGGGAATTAGCCCAAGTTTAAATACGTAAAGATCAGGACCAGTACTTTAATTTGTCATCATCTCAATTTCTTGTTTCTGCATTTGCTGTCCACACCTATGACCAGTGGCTTTTATTAACGGATATTGTTTCCTCTTTCCTGTTTTAGTCAGGCACTATGAACTGTGAAAGCCTATTTCTGAACTTAATTATTCTGATGGCCTGGGTGTCAGATGTGGTGCCTTGTGGAAACCTATCCAGATTCATACAAATGGGCATCCACAAGATGTTTTTTTTACATATGGATCTCTCATAATCTAATATCACATCTTCTCAGCTAATTTCCAATGTTACTGAAGTCTTTAAATTTCAAAATCACAGTGATTCACAGGGTCATGGCATGTCATGGCATTCATTAGAGCAGGAACAGAAGGCTCTGAAGGTCTTCATATGAAAGGACAGTAAGTGACAGCAATTACTTATGAGATCTAAGTGAGGGTTATGTGAACTGGCAATCAGAGGTCTGGAGCAGTCAAAAGTCTTTCGTTCCCATCCATCTGATAGGAAAGAATAGCAAAGAACTCTGAGAGTCTTACTATGATTTTGTTTTAATGCTGTTGAACATTTCTTGAAACTAGGAAGGATGTTGGTCAGGAACAAAACCCAAGAAAGATAAAGGAATGATGAGTGTTGATGAAAGGAAGAGAGTATGCATTAGACTTCATTGAGGCTATTTCTCGAGCAAGCACTCTTAGGAGGTACTCTGCACAGTTCAGCTCTGGAGGATACATCATTTCCATGCTGCCCTTATAGAATCAAAACACCTCTGACCAAATTCATCTCCTGGTGCTACAGTGGCCAGTTTATATTGACTTTTTCTTCATTCAAAGCTTCAACAAACTTGCCATAAGAAAACCTCACTATGTATGCATTCACTTTCTTGGACATGTGTATTATTTATGAATCTAAATATCAGATAAGAAGGAAATGAGGTCCCTATCTGTGAAAATCAGAATTTGTTCACATTTCTTTCCATAATCAGGAGAAAACCCTTTATAATGTAAGATATGGTTCACTTCAGTGCTCTGATATGGCATTAAGTCTCATGTGAACTCAAATAATCTACAACTGAAACTTGCATTTCCCAATTCATTACCATTTTTATGGCTGTTAAGAACTGTTATGCAGCTAATATTAATCTTAATGAAAATTGTCCAGAACTACTCATGACACATTAGTTTATTATTACGTGACAGGTATATGTTTGTGATTTAATGTGAAACATTGGTGTGACTAAATAAACCTAAAAAAATCCTAATAAAAAATAAAAGGCTCTGGTCAGGTATATTCTGTAGTATATAAATGGGTTATGAGCAAATAATTGCGAATAATTTAATATTTGAGAGAATCAGGTACTCAGTAAACCGAGGTTATTAGAATTATCCCTGCATGACTTCAGGTTGTTATCCAGACGTTGTTGCTTTTTACTGTGCTTTTTTTCAATGGTAGCAGCTGTCTTCTAGACTTTAATACTTGTGACTAATCGTCAGTGCGGACTCCTAGTCTTCCTATAGCATTCCCTATATCCCAGAATACAGTCGTTGCTCCCTTTCAGTCATGTTCAGCCTGGAGAAGAGAAGGCTCCAAGGAGACCTTATAGCGGCCTTCCAGTACCTAAAGGGGGCCTACAGGAAAGATGGGGAGGGACTCTATTGGGGAGTGTAGTGATAGGACAGTGGGTAATGGTTTTAAAATGAAAGAGGGGAGATTTAGATTAGGCATTGGGAAGAAATTCTTTACTGTGAGGGTATTAAGTCACTGGAACAGGTTGCCCAGAGAAGCTGTGGATGCCCTATCCCTACCCCTGGGAGTGTTCAAGGCCAGGCTGGATGAGGCTTTGAGCAACCTGATCTAATGGAAGGTGTCCCTGCCCAGGGCAGGGGGTTGGAACTAGATGATCTTTAAGGTCCCTTCCAACCTAAACCATTCTATGATTCTATGACTGTTGGGACTGTTTTGACAAACAGAAGGCAAACAGGATCACGAATGTCATTGTAGATTAAAAACTAGTTCGTGATTTTCTGTGATCCTAAGAAAATTTTTTTCCCAGTGAAAACAGTAACTTCAAAAGCCTATTCCTGCATAAGGAAGAAAAAATACAAGAAATGAGCTGCATAATTAAGAAAATAACCTTTAAACTCAGTATTTCAGGGTTTATCCTACACAACATAGAGTTAGATTGTCAGCACTAAAGAGAAAAAAGTATGAGAAAAACTTTATTGGGCTTGAAACCATGTCTACTGAAGCCAATGTAATCCTTCCATTGACTTCAAGGGCCTTTGTCTGGCTCTTGCTTATTTTGCATCCTTATGACAATGTGAAATCCATCTAATTTCATTTCTCTGTTGAATATTTTGAAACAATCTCTGAGAAAAAAAGCTTTAGCATTCTGCAAGGGCATAGGCTGCCTTAACTGGAAGCCAATGACTTTTAGTCATACACGTGTAAATATGGGCTCACCACATCTAGATTGAGACAAGCCTATCTTGTGACCCATGGAGATTTATTGTCAGTAGGCTCTAGGCATTACCACTGCCCCTGGAGGAGGTTCATTATGGGCTGTAACTCTAGTTGTGGCTTATAAGAAGGTACTCAGTTGCTGCTCCTGACTTAAAGGGTAGAGAAAGCCCTCTTTGCTCCCTACAGAACTTGCCTATACATAAAGGATCATGGAAAAATTCAGGTTGGAAGGGACATCATGAGGTCCCCCCTGTAATCCAAATTTCTGCTTAAAGCACGATTGGATATGACACCAGACCAGGCTTCATCTCTTGAAAAACTCCAGGGACAGTGAGTACAAAACCCCTCTGGGCAGCCCGTTCCATTGCTTGTCTGTCCCCACAGTGAAAGTTTTCCTTTATATCCAGTCTGAACCTCCCTTGTTTCAACTTCTACCTGTTGTTTGTATGCAAGGTTCTGTCCTTTGAATGAAAGTGAGTATGCATCTTCTGTCCATTAAAATAAAAGCAGTTAAGAGCCACTTTTAAAAATCTAAGACTTCATAAGTCCGTACACAACTGAGTTTTCTCTGTAAGTTGCCTTTGGTTAATGAAGACTTGAAACCTCAAGGGTCCTTGTTCAGAGAAAACCAATCACCATTAAAAAGTGGAAATACTCCTAGTAAGTCATGCTGGTAAAACTGCTATCAACTGAAATGCTTATAGATGTTACTGTGGGATTTTAGAAGCTCAAGAGAATGGAAATATGATAATACATTAGATTCTGCTCTGAGCCAGCAAGGCAAAGAGTGAAATCTGTCAGACTTAAAGTTGAAAGAATGTGCTTTCGACTTTTGCTGACACCAAATAAAGGGTTAGGGGTATTACACATGTGAATTCAGATCCATCCAGAGCTGTTATAACTGAAGTATTTTCTCTGGTCATAAAAAACTGCTTGGGCTGGCAAAGAACAGCTGTCTCTGTGTTGGAAACACATCAAATCTTTTGATGAAATAAGGAGAAAATATAGACAAAAGCAAAAAATATCACAAATTTAAACACGTCAGAAACCAAGCCTGTTCTGTATGTATGTTTGCTGAAAAATATGAAAGCAGAATAAAACAGATGGGCAGTGTTAGTTTTTCAGTTCTCACAGGTTTAAGGGAAAACATAGATCTTGTGTTTGGCATTACTATTGATGTGTTTCAAAAAGGTGAAGGGAAAACAGCATCTGTACTTGCTGTAGAAATGCTTTCCTAATTCAATTAGATTAATCTCCGCTGGAGGAACCCTAGCTGGTAGTCCTGTTATTCACATCAACGGCTAAATCTTTGTTTAAGCCTCTGAAACATTTTTATGCAATTATGTCTTGCAGTAATCAATTTGAGTTTAATTCTCAGTTATATAAATAAAACTCTGTTTGTTTCGTTCACTTCAGTTTTATGAAATAAGAACCTTGCTTTCACATTCCAAAAGCAAATAGAAAACTTCTATTGACCATCTAGATACTATTTATTATTTGATACGCCTGTCACATCACATCTTACAGATCTCTTCTGTTAACTAAAGAACTCTAATCTATTTGTTCCTTATTCTCAGGGAATCTTTTCGTTTAACCTTCCCCAGATCTTTCCTTTTTTGACAGTTTTCTTTCAGGTGCTATGAAATCAGGTAACCCAAAGGACCTACCTTTGTTTTGAACTCGAGCATAACACCTTTTTTTCAATATTTTTCTGTAACCTACTTAGAATTAGTTGTTATCAATGTGAAGTGATCGTCAACAAACCAGCTGTTACTTTTTTTTACCTTGAGAAAACTGGGCAATTCATGGTTGACTTCACAGAGCACACATCTTTCATTTCTAGATCAGCGTTTCAAGTCCAGTCAATATCAATAGAGATCGAAAGTTACAGTGTCCTGGTTGCTAATTCATAGCAGTACATGTGAATCTTTTTTGGATATTGTTCTTGATTTCGAGCTTTAGAGCAAACAGCGTCATCGCATGTTTTTCAGTCTTCTTTTCTATGACTATTTGATCCACATAAGAGATACAAAAGTGTGACCTCTGGAAGGTTATTTATGGCCATTAATCCCGATGAGTAATTCAATTTCTCCTTCTGATGTATATATATAATTTGTGTCTATTCTTCATTTTATCTGGTACTGGCAATATAATCACTGGCAATAAATCAAGAGTTTTGCTCACTCATACTGAGATTTCTCAGAGGCCTCTTCAGGTGAAATAAACTTCATTCTTTTACCACTTCAGATAGATGATAAATATCATGTCACACCTCTCCAATGCTGAACTGCAGAGCATTTCAATTTTAACCTCTTTTCATGCTGAAGATAAGCTATTTATTCCTACTGTTTTCTTCATGAGCATTCTAGCCCCATGACAGAATTAAGCATATGGAAGCTTTGACTAGCTTCCAACTGTACCAAAGACTCACTAAATTCCACGTATACAGTCCTCTCACAGGTCTCTTCAGTCTTTCATGAACTTCCTTGTGGCTAAAAGGAGGGACAACAAGAATGATGGACTTTGAACTTGGATACATTATTTTTCATAGATTCACAAACTAATTCCGTCTGGAAGAGACCTCCAGAGGCCTCTAGTCCAATGTTCTGCCCAAAGCACTCAGATCACACCAGGTTCCTTGGGGTTTATCCAGTCAGGTCTTGAAAATCTGCAAAACTTCTCAGCTTCTTAGTTTAGAAATCTGCTTCTACCCCACTTAGTAACACCAGAAAGAAACATTGATGGAAGCAGCAATGAAAACTTCAGGTACTTGAATCTAAGTCCTTTATAATTATTGTGAGCCTTTCCAGGGAGTTCAGGGGACTCTGACTGGCATATGCAGTGACACGAGTCAAGCCACACTCATGGTTTTTCTCCATGCAGAGGGAATATCTTCAAGCATTGGATGCCCACTTGACCTAGATATTATAGAAGATACAAATAGATTATTAATCATTCTTTCCTACTTGGAAATTATATGCAGCACCTTCTTACTGTACTTTCATCCTTCAGGCAGCTTTAGTTTGACATTTGTAGCTAAGGCAATTGAAAAAAGCTAGAAATGGTTTCACAGGCAATATCAACAAGTGGCAATTAAACTGTGATTTTTCCAATTTTTTTCTCATTTGTTTGTATGTCTGAGTTACTCAGGCCAGCTGTTATATTAGTTATGCCTGGTCCTGTCACTGAGCAGACTTTGAAGGTTTCCCTGCTTCCATTTCTATGGTGCTCTGATTTTTCTGTGTATGAAAAGAGTTGGAGTAGCCCCAGTACAGACTGAGAAAGTCGTGTTTATGAACTCTGTGTCAAGGACCCTGCCATAGCTCTGCTGGTCACTGTTTGGTGAATGGTTAGAGGGCAGCCTAGGGCTCTTCTGAATCCAAACTGTGAGTGAGTTTGTTCCTTGCGAAAGTCCTTCATTTTCTCTTACAAGCTGGTTGAAGATACTTGGATTATGAAATGAGTGTTTCAATTTATTCTTTTAGCTAAGGATATGCATAACAGGAAAACCCTGAAGTTAAGGCGTTGAATTTCACACCCTGTTGTTTGAACATGCTCGCTAAGGGGAAAAATGTTTTCTGAAAAATTGATGAGTTAGTGAAAACTGGATTTCACTTACTTAACACATTTGAATTTAAACTGCTTAACTAAAGAGTTTTTATCTTTTAAATCCACCTTCCTACATAAACAGTGGTTTTACTATTTACATGAATTTAACTAGAGCATTTACTTAAAGGAACTAGCTGTGGTTTGTACAACAGAGGCCGGAAACCCTCTGCTCTGCATATATCCAGTAAATTTAATTGTAATGCTCCTACACCTGCCAAGTCTTTGCCATGACTGTGTTGAACCCTCCCTGCCCTGTACCCAGCAGGCAGCGGTCAGTGCAAGGGCAGAGCAGTGGCCTCACTCCTCTGCAGTCTTTGGAGCTTTCAACAGGCTGCCTCCGGCAAGGAGAGGAGAGCTTTTAGTGCCACGCTGTAAACTGGGGACAACCACATAACAGAGTGCTGCTGGAAGGCACGCTCTTCACCGTGACCTTGCGCTTTGCTTTCTCACCTGCCACGTGAATCCAGGCATCACGCACATCTCCAGGCATGTGATCCCAAACCAGCAGCATCTTACTTGTTCACCTTCTGGCTTAAGTTAGCCCATGACTTTTACTGGCTGTAATAGCAGTTTAAAATAGCCTCTTTTGAAATCTGAGGCACGGTCATGAGTCTATCAAGTTGCCTCAGGGACTGAGGGGTTGGGCTGCTCTGTGCAAGGCAATACACCCTGTTGTACCTGCCCCCAGCTACAGTCCTGCCTCTCAGCACAACAAGCAAAGTCGGCAGAGCCCACAGCGGGGAAAATCCCTGAGGCAGGAGAGGCTTTATGGTCTGTGTGCATCTGTATCAAGTATCAGCCACTGCCTGAATTAGTCACAGAGAGATAAGCACAGATCTAATTTTACCACTCAACTTTCTGAACATTACAGATGCAACTGCATGAAAAATATATTTGATGATACATACAGTTGTCAAGTGGATTTGTCAGTGTCTTTTCTGGTGGTAATAAAAATGTATAGTCTATTTAATGGTGCAATACCATAGCAGATATTCAGATTATTTAAACTCATCTTCTTAAAAAAAAAAAAAAAAGATAGAAAAGGCACAGTCTTGTAATGAGCAGTCCCTGGGTACTGCATTGTTATACACATGGCAGTAGCTCATAAAGCTGAATTTCTCCTTTTGATCACTTTTACTCTCAGTGAAGTACTAATGATTGTACCATTCCAATTCTTAAATTTTGTTTTCTTAAACTAGGGAAAACAGTTCGGAGAGATGTTGAATGTATCACTGATTTTAGGAAGCCACAGGAAGGCCCTAACATACTTGGATGTGACCCCCAATCGTTTACCCACGTGAGAACTGTGTCAGATTGTTCTTGTTAAATTCTGTGAAGACAAAGTTTAAAATATTGAATTCAACAGTCAAAACTATGATGTCCTTACTTCCATTGAAAGTCATTGCTGTATTTTCAAGTTGTGGGTCAGCCACAAAGACTATTTAACAAGAAATCACAATTCCAGCTCTTACCAGAAAAGAGTTATTGAAAACCAGAGGTCTTTTTGTTAATGGCAAATATATTTGATATCAGCTGAACAGTAGCTCTTCCAAAAACTATCTCATCAATCGAGAGATTAGATATAACATTACCTATAAAAATGCATAGAATTTCCTATGATAATTCAACCAAAGAGAAGTTTTATAATATAAGCAAAGATATTTAATCCTACATTTTGCCTGCAACTCACAACTTCACCCATACGAAAACAGGGAGAGGAGAGGTTTTTGATGTAGTTAATGATATGAAAAGTGACTACAGGGGAGAGGAAAGAGCCAAGACAGAATTTGGAGGTTTGTGGGTGACATGGGCTCTAGGAGAGATTTCCCTTTATAGTACACATGTAACTAGAACTGCTGTTGAATCAGGCAATTACAGGTAGCCTGTAAATTGTGCAGAAGAAATACAATATTTCATACTGAAATATGGGTATAATTTTAAATTTCCATTCCAGATGGTAATTCATCATGGGGTCCTTTTCCTTACATGGAGACATACACATCCTACATTATTTCCAAATGCACACGGAATGATTCAAAATAATTTATTTATCCTATGTTTCCCCAGCTGCTGCTACACAAATTGTAAACATAATCTTAGTGTACTTCACTATTGCATGTGATTCTCAGAAAGGGCTAGAAAGCGTGGAATTCAGAACTGTAAGCTTCCTTCTTTTGTCAATAAAGATGTGGAGTTTGGGTGATGACTGAGCTCATATCATGCAAGCCATATACATATTATTGCTGTCTTACTCCTCTATGACGTTTACTTTAGAAACCATTCTCTAATTAAAATAAATAAATAAAAAAAATTTCTGGTATACCACATTCTCCTTTTGCAACATTTCACTTTTTTCTTTATTCCATTTATGGGCACACTGGAAAAAACTTGTTAGCAAAATATAAGTATGTATTAATATGTATTTCAGTCAGGATAGGATGTCCTAGGAAATGTTTAAATTGGAATAATCAAGCTATCCCTTGGCTAAAAGAAATTACACGGGTGGAAGTGTTTGGAGTTCATTTGCAGCCTCATTCAACAGCTCATGTTGACAGTTTTGACAGTTTACAGTGCCTTTTCTTTTGAGATAAGTGAAAAATTCAGCCCAAGGGGAAAATGTTTTCCTCAAGGTGGACTGATGCATCTTCCACACCGGCAATGCCATGCCAAGAACACGGCTTCAAAACTGCATGACGCACGAGCCGCCAGTGAAAAGGCAGTGCCACACAACACTGCCGCATCGCACCCACCAAGCCCCAGGGTGAGCCAAACCAGGCACCCATCCCGCCTGGCAAAGGGAAGAGATGATTTTCCCCCAGAACAGGTCCACACCATGAGCAATGATGCTGGACCAAGAAAGAGGGTGGGAATGCCTAACAATGGTGGGGAAAAGCTGTCTCCATCTCTCCGGACAGCAGCATGAACGTAGGTCAACAGAAAATGATCCTGAAAGTGCAGCTCTCTAGAGCAACGGTGTTCCCTTGTGCCAAGAACAGCAGAGTTGAGCTGATGCTTCAGCACATCATAATCTCCATCCTCCCTTTGACCTGCTCCTTTCTCCAGCATAGTACCTGCCATTACAGACAGCCAAGTGGGGATCCAGGGACTAAACGGAGAGCTGCTAGACTTACCCAATTAGCAGAAGATAGCTAGCAGGACTCTACAATAAGTAAGTGATCATGCACGTGAGCATGGCAGATTAGCAGGGTCTGGCAGAAAGGGTAGAACCACCGATGTTTCCAATTAAATGATTTCTTGGGTCTGTCAAATGTAGAGTCCCTGAGGCAATCAGGCACCTCCTTGATGCAAATCTTCCATCTTGTTCCTGCTGCTATAAAGAATAAAGTGCACAATCTTGAAACGCAAATCCATGTCAATGCTAACCACATGAAAACAAAACCACATGAAATGGAAACCTAGAGACCCTCTTTAGTATGCATGTTTTCTCAGGGGAGTAAAAAGATATAGATAAAAATCATTTGCCTTTATGTATGATATGGTTTTCATTGATTTTGTAATGATTTAAGTGACTTGGCCCTCATACCCAGATGGGGAAAACTTTGAAATTGCGGGTTTTCTTTGGGTATGAAATGTAATGCATTCTTTTCCTTATTTCACAGGGACATCAAACCTGACAACATACTACTGGATGAGCATGGTAAGTGAATATTGACCGCTTTCTCTCAGACATCTCTAATTCTTGAGAGTTCAGTGACATACTCGTGACATGCTTTGTAAATCAGCCTCAGATGTTGGATTCCTACCTAAATCTGGACTTTCTCTGCAAAGTCCCTCTGTCCACCCTGTGGATTTTGTAATTCCCCCTCCTATTGTAAAAAAAAAATAAAAATAAAATAATTCTGATCTGACACTTGCAAGACTTGAAGAAGGAATTTAATAGAAATTGAGATCACCAGGGACACCTGGTAAAAAGAAGTTAATATTTTATTAACAGGATTACAGTGAATTGCCATAATCCTTTTTTAGGGGCCTATCAGTAGAAGAGTACCAAGCACTTATTTTCTCTTCTGAATGGCTAAGAAATTTCATATAGCAAATTATTTCTCATGTAGGTATCTGAAATTACTTTCAAATTACTTTCCTAAATTTAGATATGGAATTTGGAAATTTGCCTCTAAGTCTGCAAAATTTTTGTGGCTCTACATGCAGTTCTGGCTTAAACAACATAAAAAGGACAACATGATCAGCTTTGAACTTTCAGTACTATTTCCATGATCTCAAACAAAAAAGGCATGGTATGAAAAAAAACAACAGCTGATTTTTTAAACTTAAATTTTACACATATTTGCTGTCTATGAAGTATTTTGCTAAAACCTTGTGCATCTTCTGGCAACTATTCATAGGAAGAACACGAGAAAATACAGGTAAAGAAGGCATTAACTTTGAATCGGGTAGAACAGGAATAGTACAGGAGGAAGACTAAATGGAAAAAGGAGATGCATGTTTGCTACTGTGGGAAAGTCTTGTGCTTTGTTCACCTTAGAAATTGATTAAAAACAGTTAATGTTTGAGAAAATAGAAACTTGAAATTATGCCAACCTTACCATTATCTTTCAAAATCCATTGCAGAGCTGCTGGGTATACAAGCTAAAGTTGATTAAACAGGTAACATTGTGAAGAGCTGGAGTTTGACCCTGAGAATATGGAAGCCAACAAAGATAAATAATGTGGGAGTTTTAAACCATCTAGAACTTCAGGAATTTAATGTTTCAGAGCCATAAGTGTTAATGTTCCCTAGACACTAACATCAGCTAATAAGCATGAAATAGAAATCTCTTGTCTTTAAGTCCCAGGTGAATTAAAGATGTCAAAAGCAACATGAAATGACTATGTGTGTTAAATCTCTGATTGACAGCCTTTGAAGTACAGTTGCCCTTATCTCTCCTTGCCCCTCATCAAGGCCAATTACTGCACAAAATCAGCCTCTTGCCAGAGCTTTCCTACGGGGGCTCAAGTATTGCAGAGAAGAAGCTACACCAGAGTGAGCAATATGCTGCAAAATTAAGGATTTTTTTATGATTATAAGCTGTTCAGCAACAAAATTATCGGTAGCCAGCGTAGAAATTTTGGGATGGATAGTCCCTTTTCTGCAAAACAGCAGAATACTGCTCCCTCGTAGCACACCTGCGGACCAGTGGTGAAACAACCTTGCTTCTCCAGGTTCGCAGATAGACCTTGTCAGCAGAATTAATTAGCTCATGGATCCTTGGTTCACAGACCTGTTATGTGGTTGGGAGATGTAATTATCCCAACCTAGATAAGGGTCCACACACTTCAACTCACGAAATGAGGTGACATCAGTAGGACAGGTGTCTGTACCGTGCTTGTCTTTAGCCTCATCAGGCTTCCTTTACACATAACTGAAAGACATAGAGATGTTTTAGATCATCTGATCTATTTTGGATGTCTGCACTATACACTAGTATCTGTTTCTCTTCGGTGACTAATACCTAGGAAGTTTTGAGAAAAGATATAGCCATCCATCTTGTAGATGTACGCTTTGCAAGATGAATGCTATCCTTGAAGTCCATAAAAGCTTTGACTAAGCCACAATACAGCAACATTATTTTTAGGGAATCATCAGATTTCACTTAAGGGAAAAATGGGCTGAATATATGCACTATAAATAAGCTAGGCTGTAAAGGAAGCGTAACAAATTCACCTAATATAAGTCTAACCAGGTGCACAGGAAGGAACTTTATTTCAGCCTGTGGCCTCTAAGATGGCACAACAGTTTCCTATATGTTTGACTTTACCCCTAGGTCTTTCTTACAGTTCATTAAACAAACTGTGCTTTCAGAAAGTATTATGGAATTGGATATGCACAACATTTAGGACCGAGAGTTTGTCGCAGTGAGTTAGATTTCTTTGGCCTCACTGAAGAAACCTCCTTTGGCTGAAGTCAAAGTGTAGTGTTACACCATTCACGGTGCCTTACATCTTCAAGAAGTTAAAATGACTGATTTTCATAATGTGTACCAAGATTATAGATATTCCTCTTCACTAAAACTAATTTCACTACAATCTATCTGTATGGCTTAAGGAACTTACCGCAGGAATACAGAAGTAGTGAAAACAGGAGATTTTTCTTAACCCATTAAAAATGACCAATCTAATTTACAAAGAAAAAAGCCCATAAAAATGTATACAACATATTCAGAACCATTCTGGCAGAGGCAGCCTGAATTTTCCCATATACTTTTTGGCAAAGCCACATCTCAACACTGCTGAGCACAGGTTCTGATGCATCAGTGGGAATAAATGTTAGATGATCACGAGAAGTATGCTACAGGAGAACGGGGTAATCAGCTGCTTAAAATAGTGTTCAGCCTCTAGCAGAAGATGATTGTCTGGTCTCCTGGAGAGATTCTCCATCCCATAGAGGAGTCTCCTGTGAGGAGAGAAACTAGGGATGGTTTCAGGCTTCACTCTCTGAACTGGAATCAGACCCCTCTAAGGAAATTAATGCTCTTTTGTTACATTTCCTTCTCAGCTTTCCCAGAAAGCTCTTCCTTTTATAACACTAATCTCTAAATTTAGTAGTAGTTCTCTCTTCTGCTAACATGCATCTGAAACACAATTATTCCAGCGATAGCTGAAGGGACTACCTGATGGTTCAGGAGAGTTATTATTATTGTATTGTACAGAGAAAAGCATTATAGAATTCTCTTAATAACAGTATTCTGCTTCCTCTGCTATTCCTTTCGTTTTAATGGCTTAGAACAATATAAGTGAAAAGACAGCATTTAGAACTGAAAGCTGGCAAGTCTAGTCCATGTATATTTTTTTCTGAAATATGAAAGAAATTAAAGATGTCTTTACATATTTCCATGATCTATTGTCTATGATGTCTAAAGAGATGTGGAATGCCTAAAATGCAGAAAAACAAGCAGCGGCAAACAGATGAGCACATTGCCTTTTTTCAGAGATGAGACCATCATTTCTATAGCTCTTTGGCAGCACCGCTGATATTAACATTTCTGGTCATTCTGCAGAAATTATAAGGCTCTACTTTGGCATCCAGGTTTTGCGCTGTGCAGAATGACCACACCATTGTTACCCTCTGTTTACAGGAAATTTGCAAGGGTTTGATTTCCTCTCAGGCAAGTTCTTCAGGACCTCATTTCATAAGACTCAGCAAGGTCCCTGCTTGGTTTACCGAGGAAGAACTCCCTCCTGGGTCAGACCCAAGACCTTGGCTGGTATTCTGTCTGTAGAGGAGACTCATGGAGTGTGCCCCTTGCCACTTGGTCATCAAATGCTTCAGTGCTTCCTGTAACCCACAATTTTTGTACTAGGATATTAGAGTATCTCTGTATATTCCCTTTAGAATCTGGATGAATCTTTGTTAATGAGTTTGTCTACTGCTTCTTTGAAGCTGCTGCTGGTATTGGCCTCTACAACCTCCTGGAGCAAGTTCACCATCCTTCATGAAAGAAAAGTGATTTTTTGTATGTTTCAAAACATTCTTCTTTCAAGAAAACATCTTCTGCTTCTAGAATTGCAGGATTTGACAAATAATAGCTTACAACCACAATCTACATGATATTCAAAAACTCCTTCAGCACTCTCCCATCAGCTAAAGAGCCTCAGCATTTTTAATTTTTCCTTAACAGGGCACTGCTCTCGTCCTTTTGCCCCTCTCTCTTGACATAGATAGTGTTACAGATATGCAGGCTTTCAGCTTAAGAGCAGAGGAGCAACCATATTGGATCAAAGACCCATCTAATTGAGTTTCTTATCTCCAAGAGTCTCCAAAAAGTGAATGACAGAGCAGGATATAAACCGAGCAAGTTTTTGTGGTGCTTCCCCCAGGTACTCACCCAGCCTCCAGCCTTTTGCAACTGAGGCATTTCCTGAGCTGGATATGGTTTCCACACGTTTAATAACTTTCAGTGGTCTTTTCCATCATATTTTCTGGTGCTCCCTTGAGTGAAGGGAACTTTTAGCATCCTTAACATCTTGTGGCAAAGAGGTCCTTAGCTTAAACAGCGAACATGTGTTTACTGTTCTCATTGCCTGTTTTTTTCATTTTGAAGGTGCTACCTGCTAATTGCACTGAATGGCTCCTAATTCTAGCCTTGGAACTGTTTCCTGGTGGTTCTCCATATTGAAATCACAGACCTAATATTTCACTCTCAGGCTTAACAGGACTAATACTATTTTATTAGGTTTGGGGTTTTTTTAGACTTGATTTTTGCATCTGTTAGTGATAATTTTACTCAATAATCATTTCTCTGATGAGAGAACAAGGCAGATTTAAGCTGACGTTCATATGTGCCTTGTATTTTATATTATTATATTGTTTTATGGTCATCAAAGTTTTTCTAAAAACTCTATTTCCTTGATTACATGAGAATCTCATCTCTCATTTGAGAGCTAACCGCAAAATTGAAAGATGCAGCCAATGAGCAATCTTGATCTTAAAACCATAAATAGGATGAAAAAAACCACCCATAAATTCAGTATTTTGAACCCCGATATTATCTTCTGAACAGCAGAACTGGCAACATTATTACTGTATAGTGATGTCTAAGAGACAGAAATCTTCCACTAAGGATGTGCCCGGTGTGTCTGCACTAGGGCTGGTCCTTATCATACCCACACCCAGGGGAACGTATCTCATTTAACCTTCCAACGCTGATTAACAAGATGAATGTCCTCAGCACAATTCACCCACCTGAAGCTATCTACACTTCAAAAATATACTTGAAACTTTCACATGCCTACACGTAGGCCATTAAACGGCCTACCCTTTTGAAACGCACAGCCTCGCGGAACCCATCTCTAGCGGTACAATGAGGTTTCTAATAATCTCCCCAAAGACCAGTGGCAGACTGCCAAGACATGCCAAGTTCACGTGGATATGAGCTTACGCTCCTGTACATAGTACAGATGAACCCAGAGAGAAGCTTTTTAAATTGTTCATAGGGTTTGACCTTCTGAGGGCAAACCAGATCTGAATTTGCTGCAAAATGTTACTGGGTTGAGATTTCCCATCAACTCTGATGCATGCTGAGTCGGTGGCATTAACTCCAGTCTGGTATTTTTTCTCTCTGCCCTCACATTCACCCCTTTGGTTTCAGACGCTGAGAAATTCAATGAGGTTTGAAGTCGTGTACATTTTCCTCTGCTAAACATTAGTCAGCCAGTCCCAGGCACCTTTCAGGACTTGTTCTAATTGTCGTTATGATTTGTTCAAAAATGAAATAATAAGTCCAAGTAAAGATCATTTGCTGTTTACCTCAGATACTGAGATTTCAGGCCATTTGGAAAAGTGAGGCAGAAAAGCTGCAGAGCACTTCTGAAGCACAGGCATAAAGCTTCTCAAAGTCATACACTGTGCTCCAGGTGTTAACTTAGAAATTTTCCCTGTTAAAGCCTTAACTGGAAGCTGACTAGAGGAATGGAATTTTTGAAACAATTTCCACTGAGATACTGTCTGCTTGCAATGTACATGTTGATGTATGGGAAATCTGGGCAGTCTGGGATGATTTGAAAAACCCACTCTGCAGCGAGCCAGACGAATGCAGTCGTTTGCCTTTACTTCCCTTCTCTCCACCATCATCTTATCACCATATGAGGTCATGCAGCCGTGGGGATTAAGCACTGAGCTCTTTCCCTGTGATACTTGAATTTATTCAGGTACTACTGAACCTGTTGTGCACTGCTCTGCTTCACAGCTCTTAAAAGGTAAACCCAGGTGGCACTGACATACCGCTTACTTCGATATTGTACCAGATACCTGAGAAGGGAGCCAGGGTACAGACTTCGTTTTGACATTTAGTTGTTCACAGTAATATCCATAAAGGGAGATCAAGCACAAGGTGTGAAGATGGGAAAATGTCCCCTTGAATCAAAATTTTGGAAACGGTATGAAGTAGCTAGTATCCCAACATATTTACTGCAGCAACAGCAACCCTTCTTTTTCCTATATGCAACAGTTGCAGTAAAAAAATGTCATAGAGGCTGCTTAGAAAGGCTCCTATAGAAAATTGGGGTCTAACTATCCCTTGAAATATTCATACCAGGAATTAAAAACTTAAAAAAATAATTAAAAAATACAAGTCACTGGACTTAAAAGAGTTGAAACTGTTGAGTGGTGTGTGCAGGCAGGCAGAGCTCTGCCTCGACATCCCTCCAGCCCTCCTCCACAGGCACAGGGGGTTCATGTTCCACCACCCCCTGCTCTGATTCAGTCCCAGACGCAGCCTCTCTCCACGCCCCCATCTCCCACCAGGCACCATTCGCAGTCCCTGCGGCACCACAGCCACCCGCCGGCCTACGGGACACCTTGCTTTCCCTCCATAGCCAATTAGCAGCCCTCTAAGCAACAGGCAAAGGCTCCCTGCAGGCAGCCCATGGGCTGTGAGGTGTCCGTGCGACGGCGTAGAGCAAAGGTGGAGTTTTTCCAGCGGTACAGACACGGCTCTCCTGTGCCCTGCTACAGGCACAGGAGCTGAGCATCGCTGCCGTGTTGGCAGCGGGACGTGGAGGAGGTATGCTGAATCTACCTTTCCAATCCATCCCTTACCTTGCAGAAAGGCATTTTTAACAAAACCCGTCAACCAGTGCACACAACACTTCACGTGTGCTATTTTGGTTTTGTTAAATGAGAAGAAATCTAATAAAAGGCAGAGAAAACAATGCACGGCAGGAGAGGCAATTTTCATTGCAAATCAACTGTTTGGATCAGTCTGAATGGATATTATGCGATAGGTGTTTTGCAACAGGCTATCACACTGGCACTCTAATAGGGAGCGTCACTTACAATGCTGTCATTTAAATGACAGAACTTTATATTTATCTGTCAAAAAAAGAGGAAGTATTAGTCTACCGTGTTCCTTGCAGCTTTTCATTCTATGGCGCACACAGAATTGCTTGAAACTACTGCCATGAGGTGGCTGTATGTGGTTCAATTATCTTTTTCAAGAAGCCTTCTGCCGTGGTGTTCTGCTATTGCAGAAATAAACTGCAAACTTGCTGCTCACCAACCATTACCTCTGGCCACCGGGAAGGAGGAATGCCACCTTAAAATCTGATGTCAAGCTGGGCTGTGAACACTAATTCTTGTTATGGCAGCCTAACAATTCCCACCCCTTACAAAGGAATCGCTTTCATCTGCTCACAGATTTTGTCTGCCATGTGCAGATGTCTTCCTGGGCTGGGTGTCTTGGGAGGAAATAAAATGTCAATAAAATGTAAGCAGTTTTGGAGAAAAAGGCAGAAAGCATGCAAACCATTTCGCCGAAAACTGCTACTGTGTTGGAGAAATAGCTTTAAGCTTCTACATTTGGAGAAATAGCGTTAAGTTTAGCAGTGGGATGTGCCTTCTTCCTTTTCCCCTTCAAAACCAGCTCTGATCTGGCCAAATTAGGGGACTCTGAGAATTTCAGTTCACACATGCGTGGCTGCAGACTTCTTAGAGGTTGGCAGACAAATTTCCTGTGGACTTCAAGCAGGGTCTAGGTTAGACTGTTGGAGCAGCATAATCTTTTGTTGAGACTGCTGTTCCTCAGTCGGGCACTGCCGTTACATTCAACATCAGTCATTTGTTACACTCTTCATCTTTGGCAGCAAACATGATAACAACCACCCTCGCTTAATAACTGTATCATGCCTAAAGCCTGCTCCGTTCTGTGGCTTCAATGAGCTTGAGATCTTGATAAAAAAATAATAAATAAAAATCACAGGAACCTGTCACTCAGGAGTCCAGTCCAAGAGATGATGTATTAATCCTGGTGTGAGTGCAGGGCTTAGCTGGGGAAGGGAGTAGCTTTCCCTGTGCTCTGTCCTCCGCAATGGCACTGCCGGATGTAATCACAGAGAGCACAATATCTGCATCGCTCCGCAGTGTAAAACTAGTCCGTTAAGTGGAAGATGCAAAATCCAAGAGCAGCCTTATCAAATTAAAAGTCTGCAGGTACATTTTCAGGCTGGATTTAAATTCAGTTTACCTGCCTACGGCAAGCCAGGATTAACAGCTATTGCTTCGCTGTGCTGGAGCAATTTAAACTGTGCTCGTTGTAAACCACCCCAGGAAAAAAAGTAATGACAGCAGGTTTGGGCCATCCAGCCTGATTAGTTCAGTTTAAATCAGCTGTCCGCGGCCTGACTTGTGTCACTTATCTTTCATCCTGCAACCTGCTGTCAAATGAGTGATCATTTGGGACCTGCCACTGTTACGTACACGCTCCTCTGCTACCATGGACCTAATTTTATAGTTATCGTACAACAGAAATACCCTTTTTCTTCTCGGCTCCCTTTTTGCCCTGAGGAGACTCAGAAAGAGCCAGGCTGATGGAAACCTGAAGTGGATGCGGCAGCAGACAGGCGTCACGACTACCTGAGAGTGTGAGAAGTGGCTCTAGTTGGAGATCAGGAGAGGTAGATTTCACACACAACTTCACAAAATTCAGCACTGCTCCTGTTACTATCCAGTTCCTATCCCTAACATTCACAGCAGGAGGAGGTTCAAGGTTGACCAGCCTAAAAGGTTCTGCACTTTGAGCAGATAGCGGACACAACCATTCAGGAAAAGTATTCCATCATGTTACTGCCAATATGATTCTTCTAGTTATGACAAACACTTAATAGTGAGTTTCCATGAATTGGTACAAATCTTTCCAATTTAATTTCTTTCCATTATTAGTTAAATGTTAAACAAAGGAAGAAATATTTGTATGATGTGCTATTTTAACTTCTGTTTTTACTTTGTGTAATTGCAGGACATGTTCATATCACTGACTTTAACATAGCAACCATAGTGAAAGGCTCAGAAAAAGCTTCTTCTATGGCTGGCACAAAACCCTATATGGGTAAGTTTTCAAGACCGTTTTAAAAATGTAAGAAAAAACACACACTAATGTTGACAAATGGTATATTAAAAGGATTTTAAGTTGTAAAAGCATACAATAAATGCGATCAACTTCTTTTTTTGACAGTGTATATATGTTAGCAATGGAAAACATTGGAGATGAAGGGATTGGGCATGAGCTTGGTCTGTGCACTGCTTTTAGTCAGATTCTGTTCAGTTTTGTGAAGTAAACTCAGGAGAGTATCAAGTGGGTTACTTCCTGCAAATCCCCACAGCTGGAGACAAGAACGTATGGTTATATTTGCACCACTGTGGCTATGATCTAGCAGAGATCATGTAAAGTAGAGTTTAAAAGTATCTAGGCACATCTTTAATTGCTTTGCTATGCTGAGTTCCTCAAAAATGTGTCTGTTAGAGTCCTATGTAACTAACCCCTTAAGTGCTTGCCCTATGGCTTTTAGGGGCATTTTATATGTTTTAATCATGTAATTTAAATGCATAGATAGATTGAAGGCTGGGAGGGTAAAATTCAGTTCACCAGTCCTCACGTGTCTAAATGTTAAGCACCTTGGCTAAGCTAATAATTCAAACTTCCCCTGGAGCTGAAGGACAGAAGGCATCTCCTGAAGGTCATTTGTCCCACCAAAGTTAGCCTAGCTTCCACGATTTGTCCTATTTGTGGCTTCCTACACATCTGCTGTTTTAATGCTGCCTGTGTACATAATTGTCATTGCCTGTGGAGATGAATAGTTTAAACTTATTTAGGTTCTGGGAACCAGACTAAGAGATACGTATGTCTCCAAGAGAGGTTCTCTAGCAGGCATGTTCAGAGCACATCTAACCCTCATGTACCGGTAAAATACTGGTAAATTACCATATTCTGAAAACGTCATTCAGAGAACCAAAGGCCACTGTGTTACCACAATTCTGCATATTAGCATAAGAGCAAAGCATTTGCCCAAGAAATAGGAATTAACAGGTTTTTCACAGCACAAAGAGCACTGTACGAACCTGAGGATGAAGTGGGCAGGTGTCTGCAGGGTGCTCTGCACCGGCTGTGAGACTGTGTCAGAGCAGTCCCAGGCACCAGAGCAGTCATATTTTCAGATACGGTGTTGTTTTGGCATGAATCAACTACCGCTCTCCAAAATAATTCCCAGGGAGTTAGCAGGGGCTGGAGTCTATTTACGCTGAGCAGCTTGGGCATAGCTGTCCTGTTTCGGTGGTTAATAGGATACAGTAACATGTGTGCAGCCACACTGTGCCACCGGGGATCGTCACCAGTGCACCGACCTGACGCTGGTTAACTTACTCTTATAAATCTACTAAAAACAGACCAAGAAACATTTTATGTAGTCCTGACTCAAGCATTTAAGTTATGCAGAGGAATGAAGTTTTAGATGAAAATTTTCTTAGTGTTTGGTATCAGTTAGCTCTAGCGGAGTGTCTAATTCAGTGCCTCTACTTAGATGAGATGGCCAACACCACACAGACATGGGATATAGAGCACTAGGAGTCTGGGTACTGGACTTCCCCTCAGGGCTGGCACAGGTTCATTAGTAGTGAAAAGAGAGGGGAAGGATGCTGCAACCTCACTTACACCAACAGCTATAGTTTAAAAAGAACTTGCTTGAGCATTTTTGCCAATGTGGTGGGGTTTTTTTTATGAAAAAAACCAAACCAAACCAACAAAAACTGAAGGAAAAAGTATTTTTTCTCCAGAAGTAATTTGACGCCTCTCCCAGCACCCAGAGATAAATAGCTGTACAACTGACATGTGAACGCAATTACACTCGCAGAAGTGCCTTTACATACATGATGACTGAAATGTTAAAAGACTCCAGCATTTTTGATATGGTAGTTTTGCATTTCTTTGAAAAACATATTTCTCTGAGCTCACACATTCTGCTTAAATAGCTGCCTACAATCTTCCAACAGCCATTGTCATTAGGTGTGCAAATTTTTATTACACAGATTATTCAAAAATACCCTTGAAGAGTAGTCATTTTGCAGGAGCTCAAAAAAAATTCAGACTAGGCGTTTTCCATATTTAAATGTGATGATGACAGCAGACATAACAATAGAGTCTTTTCTGAGATTTAATTTGGTAGTAAATTAAATGACTGTTTTGATGGCCTTACATTTTTAATCTTGAAGTGGTTACACAGTTTTACATTAGAAAGCCTAATTATTATGAAAGCAGAAAAAAGCTGAGTACTTGCTTAGGGGTCAGTTAGCATTTTAGCATCTGTCTGTCATAGTCTGAATGTGTGTAATGAAGAGATCATCTGGCAGCTAATGACCAGAAACAGATTAGTTAAAACAGCGGTACAAAAATGTATGTGAGTATTCTTCAAAAATTTTGCTGAGAGTTAACAGGAAACTTAGTGTCCATCTGCACACATAGGTGGATCGCCACTTTCTTAGTTCATTGGTGGTCTCTGTTGCAGGCTTTTCTCACAAGAAAAAAACTGGCTTTTAATAACAGAAAGCTCAAAAATCTGTAGCAAGTGCCAGGTACTGTGATTTTGTATTTTAAGGATAAAATTATGAAAAATGGCCCTGTCCTTTTGGAATGTCTACCCTCCACCCGCACCCCAAGGAGGAGGAGTAACTTGTTCTTTGTGTAGTTGGCATTTGCCAGGAGATGGGACAAGGAAGGAATTGCTGAGATTCATCTTAGAAAACTTCTATTTATTCTTCATCTGTTCAATGCAGAGATGCTAAAGCCCAGTCCATCCTGCCTGAACTCTGCTTATGTCCCTTTCCATGGCATTCTCCATTTACTAGAAAATTCTGGAGTCCTTGTATTTAGTAGGAAAATACTAATCTTCAGCATAGATTATGTCCTTATAGCCTTATTGTTTTGTAATCACTTCTCAGCTTAACATCATGGCAAATCGTTCCTCTGCCCTAAGTCAGGAATGCCATAGACAGCTGAGCCTCTTTGCCTTCCCGGGGAGCTAAGCAAGCTCCTGGAGGGTTCCTGTGAGAGACCAAGCTGACCCAAGGAAGGAGATAAACACTAGACCTGGAGTCAGTGGAAGATGGGGACAAGATTTTACCTTTGCACACCAACAGACGGTTGTCTGGGTTCACCTCGGCTCGAGGAGCCATTCTGCCCCTGAACCCTCTTCCCCATGCATCAGGTCTCCCCCATATCCAACAATCTCACAATAAGAAGAAACAGTACAAGAAAACTGCTCTCTTTCCTTTTGTGAAGAGACTACAGCTCCATCCACCAGCTTACTTTCTCATCTCTTGGAAATGCAAAAAATACTGCAAAAGCCACAAGTGCAATCTTCTCTACTCAAAGTCATAAGAGTCATCCTTGCATTTATTTGGAGCTGTAAGAAGTGAGGAAAGCTTTTAAAGCTGTAAAAATCCTCTGTTTCAGGTGAAAAGTGATGGGTGAGGAGTCTCTGTGGTATAGCTCGGGTATCAAAGCTTTAGCAAACTTCAAATACTAAGAGTTTGACAGATATGGCCAGACGCTCATCGGTGCTGCTTTTTCCTCTAAGTGCATTGACTTCACTTCCTTTCCTCTTTTTGTTTACACCTTTAATTTTGTGAAGAATCATCGCTTTAATGAAATGCTACAAAGACTTTTCAATTACAGTGCTCAAACTAGGAAAGTTCTGTGTTCGCTCCCGATAGTTGAGTCCATATGACTTCTGGCTTTAAGGCTGTATCAAAGACTTTCCACGTGGCTTCGCCTGAGCTATTTGGACAATGAGAGAAATAGAAAAAAACACTTGGTGAGGTTGGCTCTGTGGTCCCTTGTAAGCTTTCATTACCAGGAATTTAAACTGCACACTAACCTCAGTGTAATAAGACAAAACCACCTTCAAGCAAAGCACTTGCTGAGCACCATAACCAAGGGATCCTAGTGGTTCCTGTAAGAACACGCTTTACACTGTGCTGGTTCCCATGATGATGAAGGTATGAGATGTGATGAAAGCTTTTTCCCTCCACCTCTTAGAGGTTTATAAAGGCTTGCTCCCATGTGGATCCTGTCATGTTTAATCAGATATGAGGGCACTCTCCAGCCTTTGCCTTAGTAGAAGTACTTATAGGATTTCTCACTTCTTCCTATGGCCAATTTAAGGAAATAAACAGAAAAATGTTATCTCTAAAGCCTGCATTCCTATTTGAAATCTGATTGAAACAGGCTGAGAAATTGCTAGGGAGCGATTTGCTCCCGTGCAGCCTGACTCCGTAAAACTGATATCCAGGAAAAAACCGCAATGAATTGATATTGTGTTGTAAGAATGCACTAGCTGTTCCGATTAAGATACCTGTCTTGTAATGCTAAGCATGGTGTGAGTCAGCTTCCGCAGCCTCTGCTTAATCCCACTTCACATTAGCCTTTTTGCCCCTAAGTCTTTCTCAGCCTGAAATCTTCCCTGCCTATTTCCCTACTTATTAAACGGTTACACAGAATGCAACGTATCTGAACCTGAATGGTTCTCCAGAAACCCTGGTAATTTCTCTATGTTCGTTCCCCCTTCCCAGCTGATTCATTCAGACAAGTGAAATACCTGCTACATGTAGGCAACAAAAACATGGACAAGAAGGAATGTGAAAGGAACGAGGCCAACAGCCTGGCAAGACAAGCTCCTTCCAGCTGCTTTTGCAGTTTTACTTCTCAAAGCCATTTACCTGAAACGCTGAAGTGAAATCAGCTTCTTAGTGTTCAGGGGTCTTCAGAGTTTCTGTCTTGTACTATTCAGATGGCTGCAGCTGTGAAATATAAGGTGTGCCTCAAGCTGGTTTAGGAAACTTGTGTGTCACCTGCGCCTGGTTTTATCATTACAAATTCACTGCTCAAACCTTCTGCAACATGTGTGATTGAGGGTGTTGTCAAAGGTCTTATTGCAGGAACAACCCTTTGAAAACTAAGTTTTCAGGCTGTCATCCTATGCTGGCAAGGAATGCCAAATGTCCCCTGAGACCTGAACGACTTTTGGCAGGTGTGCCTGCAGCCAACAGAGGAGCACAGGCACTTCCAGGGGAGCCCCCTCCGGCCTGCACTGGGACGTGGGCCAGGAAAGCCAGTGCAGGGCAGGACACAGTCCCTGGCCTCAGCCTGTGCCTGGGATACTCGGCTGTGGCTCGTTCTTCCTGCAGAAGGCTATTCATCAGGCTTCTCGCGTTTAAAGAAAGTGTGCATTTGCCTGGCTGGAAGCACCTGTGTAAGTGTTTGCCATTTTCAGCACCGTTCCATCTTTATGAGTGGGGAAAAAAAAAAAAGAAAAAGATGTTTCTTATATTGATCCCTCACGCAGGCTGCAAGAAATATGTTTGTGTCTCAGGGAAGGTGTTCTGTGCTGGGCACCCATTTGCGGTAACGGCCCTCTCCCCGGCACCAGGTTGGTCAGCTACAAAACAAAATGTTAAATGCTAAAACATATCTAGAAAACATTAGAGATACTGCCTTTTGTTTATTCCTCACTCTGGCATAATTTAGATGTATCTGAGCCCATGCTTTTTACTGACTGAAATGTTTCCTTTTTGAATGATCGATTTCCATACATCTGTATATTATTTGTGAGCATTGCAAAAACTTTCCGTTCACAGGTTATAAATTTTGGAGGGTTAGGGTTTGTTTAGGGTTTTTTTCTGTTTCTGGTAGTAGGAGGGTTAGGGAGGGTAGGTGGAGGCTTCATGGTTTTCTTCAGCAGAGGCTGAAGTTATCCGCTAATGCACCGTGACTTTACTCCAAATCAAACCAATGAAATACATTTTATGATATAAATATACCTGACAAAAACCCAAAGCCACTAAAATCAGCCGTAAATTACATGAAAAGTTTCAGCTACCCCCTTCCTATCCTACAGGCTTGTTATCTCAGATTTTCACAGCTGCTTTCATAGGTTGCCGTCACGGTGAAAAATGGCTGTACGCCTGAGATTACCAGGGGAGTGTGGATTTACAGAGGTCCACTGAACTTCTGAAATGTATGAGTCATCCATATTTATTAATTAGTACTGTGTGGGAGTGCTACTGGAGTCAGAGGAAAGCTAGTGGATGTCCCGATATCAACCTTACAGGTAAAGTAAGAATATCCTGTAGGGCTAAATTTTTTCTTCAGGCAGTCATATAATATAGCAGGGACAAATCTGGAGTTGGGTTTTCAAAGGTGTTCAACCTTGGTCTTCGTTGCATTCATACTAAACAGTGCTCTGAAATTAAATAGTGTTTTGGAGCTCGTTGCTTTTTGAGTGCAGTTAAGGCAGTGTTTAGCTTTTTAAAAATCCCACCCTTTTCCTCCCGAGGGTGTGAGCCTACTCTGTCTACAGAGTTTCACTGGGGATGTCGCTACCTGCCCTTTCGATCCTGGGGAAATACGACGATGCCACCATGAACTGGGAAGCTTCTGTTTCTTCTTGTTAGCGAGAACCGAGAGTGGACGCGTGAGGCTTCGAGGTGCCGAAATAAACGCTCGCTGTACTGAGGGGGTTTTCAGCTTGCGCTTGGAGCACTGCAGCAGAGGGGACGAAGCGCTGAGCTGCGAGCGGGTGCGTGGGTTTTGGCTCTGCTCTGACATTAACAAGTAGGCACACAAGCAGCTGAAAAACCTCGGGAGATCAGGAAAGAAGTTACTGTCTCCAGCTGCTTTTCACCTCTCTGTGCTCTCTCCAGCTGCTTTTCACCTCTCTGTGCTCTCCGACCTCCTGCCATCTTTTGAGATCTTCCAGCAAAACTGCTAATATAATAATTTCTTTGACTACTTCAGTCATGAAACCCCCACACAGTTCAAGTGCCAGTTTTGATTTGGGCTTTTTTTCTTTTTCTTTTTTTTTCTTTTAAACCTGCCTGAAAGGGCCTCATCCGATACGGAGCTCTGCAGGCAGACCTGAGGGGGGAGAGACCTCCAGCAGAGGTGGCAGGCAGGGCAACAAGCAGGGACTTCCAGCAGCCCAGTGGGGCATTTCTGCCCCCTGGATAACTCCCGTTCTTTGGTCAAACCACACAACCACCCCCGGTTTTCGCATGCGTAAACTGGTGCAAAGAGGTTTGCCAATGTGGTTAGGCGTATGTGGGGCAGGTGCACGTAATAGTCGTCCTGATGTGTCAGGTGCGCAGTCTGTCCTGCAAATCCCCAGTTACCCAGACCAGTTTGTTTCTGTACTGGGGCAGAAGAGCTGCTGCCCATGCACTGGGCCAATCTTCCAAATAACAAATGAATATTTTTGGACACAATTTTCAACAGGTTGTTAGAAAAACTGGCTCTGCAGCCACTGTGAGCTTTCGGATGGAGTAAGGAAGGTACTTCTGTATAATTTCATATTCAGTAGTAGGAGACCATGACATTCATTGCTGCTGGGCTTTCTTTCAATGGGGCCAGCAACCTGAGGCTGTTTCTCTGAGGTTGATCCAGATTTTCAACCAGAAAAGGCTTCTCTGCGCAAACACAAGGGCAAGAACTGGGTGCTGTTCAGTGGTTGAGTAACGCAGAGGGTTTTATGAGGACAGCACTCTGAGTAAGGGCAGGAGAGGTGGTATAGCCATATGGCAAACTAATAAGGCATTCTAAATGTGGTGTCTGTATTCAGGTAATGGTATCCAAAATACTTACTTTGATTGAATAATTGCATTAAATATGAGTATTAAAACTATTGAGGTGTATTATGTGAATAATAGTACAAATCAGTTACGCTGCTGTAGCAAGTCTAGACCTCACACTAGAAAATTGCCGGCCCAGCATGGTCAAGCTTTAAGCAGCCCTTTGCCTTATACAATGGAAGTTAGCAGTTGGCTAGTCTAAAGCTTTGAGTCAGAAAGCTGTCTGTTATAATTTAGACCCTTTTAGCACATGAGAAAGCAAACGCTAGGAGGTAAATTGATAGTTTACCAAGTCCACATTTATATTCAGGGAAAGTGAAGTTGCTTTCTTTCATTTTGTTCTTAAAACAGCTTCTCCTCTAAACAGAAGATCACTTGTCATCATTGTAGTTTCATTTCTGTTTTCTATTTAGACTGTGACCTAGAAGAATTACTGACCTCTGAATTTACTTTTCAGAGAAAAGTGAAAATTAGTATTTTCTCATCACAATGCTGAGAAGGCAGTTAATATTTCACTGAAGCGTCTCAGTCCAAGGTTCTTGGAATATTATTTAAAAAATCAAGTTCATTTTTCATTCAGCGCAATCTGTCATCCATTAAGCCTGATTCAGCAAGATGAAACTATGAATGCATTATATACATCAAGACATTCACAGCTTTCAGCAGCTTATCCTGTGCTAGTCAATGCTTATATTTTGAGCATTGTATATATGTGTATCTATCTATTTTTTCTTTTTTTGTTGTTGGTTTTTTTTTGTTTTTGCAAGATCAGGGACTAATATGAGGAAGAAGAATGATACCTGGCAGCCTGGTATCATGCTGAACCTCAGTTAATGACACTGGAATTATTTTCTTATCTATGAAATGTCAGGCACTACAGTAAACCCCGTGCCACTGAGGTGTGTTTTGCTACACGACTGGCAGAGTGTCTTGCTTTGCAGCCCCTGCCATACACTACAAACCTCTGATTCCCCTTACCGAGATGTAGGGTCTTTGCTGAGATGCCAATAGACTACAGAGAGCTCTAACTAGCCAACTGGATGACTAATGTCAGGGTTTTCATTCTTGAGAAATGTTTTGGGCATGCCCAACTGAACTTTATCATCGAAAAAAATTGAGGCCAAACCACTATGGCTTTATTTTTTATTTTATTTTCAGTTTGTCATATTAATAACATAGGCACAGGGCATTTTGTAGGAATTAAGGACTAGCTCTCATTGGCAACATTTAGCTATGCATGGACAATCAGCTCCTCGCAGCTAATCGATCTTGCACGACTCACTTGCAAGTTATTGCTTAAATATACTGACTTGTTAATATGTAGTAAAGGCCACTCGAAGAAGGATCTAATGCACTCACCTCACTGCACTTTCCCTCTCACCAATTTTGCAACGTTTCAAAGCAGCCTATGGAAGTTGGTGGTGCTTCAAAGTAAGTAATAGCCCTGTAAGCTTCTTAATCAACACTTGGCAGTCTCCTGGGTAGTGGTAGGCAAGTACACCAGGCGCTCTTTGATTAGCTTCTTGCTAAGGAAGTGAAACTTAAATCACTTCATCAGAAAAGAAATGCCACATTGTGTTATTTAGGATTCATATCAGAGTCACTCCAAGCTCTTCATTTTATGATTTAGTCTGGTGAATTATCTTTATGATTAAACTAGTATGCTCCATCAAAAATAATAACAGCTATTTTTTGTGCCAACCATTCCAAGTGATAGACCTCAAATTGATTATTTTATCATGGGCAGGCTTTTCAAATTCACCATTGGGCACCAAATTAAAATAGCCTGCATTTCAGAGACCTGGAGCACTTATGGTTTAAGTATGGAGTTCAGTGATACCTATGAATGGTAGGCAGATTTTTGGAAATCCTACTTGAAAGTATTTTATCCTAAGTACAAAATGCTCTTTTACAGTAGGAACAAATAGTAAAAATTGGGTTCAGTAATGTCTGCACTTACATTAATATCCTCTTTTATTTCAAACTCATTAATCAAATTGTTAGATATTGATAATCTTTCACAAATAGGGTACAATATTCCCAACCAGTTAAGTAAAATTTCAGTTTTGTACCTTTTTTTTTTTACAAGTCGTTAGGGAAATATGCATACAATAGCAGATGAATACTCTACATCATTTACAGTGTAGATCATCTGACTGCTGTGACAATTGCAGTGGGTAGTCATATATATGAATTGATTTGTCAGAAATTAGTCTCTATTTCACAAAATTACTTGGAGTATGGCTAAACCCATAAAACAGGAGTATGGACATCGGAGGAAGCCACTTCTTCTGAGATGGATGCTGACACACTACATTTGTTTTCGTGTTCAATTTTTGACTAGTTGATCTCCAGTATGGTTTTATTTTAAAGCAAAATAACCATTTATTTACTTCCTTGGAATGTTCCTCTTGGTACAGAGACAGTCTACAATGATACGGTATTACTAGAAAGATACAGTGCAAAAGCATCGAAAGGCAGAGCTCTGAAGAGGATTTATTTTAATTCATTAGTTGGAAAAAAAACATTAACTGGAAATATGTATTAGAGAGCTGAGGAATGTACTGAAGCACACTTAATGCAGAGCAAAGGTGGGTTTGTTTTATGCCATTTTTCAAGAAAGCAAAGCAGATAAACAGTGAAAACATGAAAATATATTATTAGGAGAAAAATATAGATGTAGAAAAGAAAAAAACAATCGAAAGATTTTTAGCCTGGTGAGTTGCTGAAGTAAAATACATGTATTTACTTATTACCATACAAGACACAGAAACATTCCGGATTTCATCACTTGCCCTGTTAAAATTAGCACAGATGTCTCAGCTCGGAATGGAATTAGTTCTGAAATGCTCTGACATGGTAGTCACAGTAGCCTTGCATGAAAGGTGGCGGATTGCACTTCTGTCACACATGAAGAGCAATCTCCCAGACCAAAAGACCGCGTTGCTTCTGAGATCCAGAGTTTCAAAAGTCCACAGTACTTTACGTGGCAGGTTTTCCAGGTGTTGTGAGTGTCATGGTTTAGACGAAGAGCCCATGCAGTTCATGATGACTGCCAAGAGGATGTTGTGGAAGAGGGTCTAAAGGTCCCATTGAGGCTTCTGGCCTTAGACCCTTCATCACCCTGCTCAGATGGGCTGGGACAAGGGGGTTGCTTGAGCTTCATTCACATCACAGGACCATAGGATGATTCACGTTGGCAGAGGCCTCAGTCCTCTCTAGTCCAATCTCCTGCTCAAAGCAGGGTGAGAAGTGAGGCCAGACCAGGTTACAGCTGTTGAAGGCAACTCCAGTAAAGCAGTTCTCCATTATGTCAAAGATGTTTTTTCACAGGGAGCTGTGAAGACCTGTAAGATCTACCGATTGCATCACTTCACTTGTCTTTTAATTCACTCTTGCTGCTGCTAGACTTGCCATTACTTGATTTAGCTTCACTGTTTAAAAATTGTGCTTCCACCATGCAAACTTCCATTGCCTTCTCTCTGACTGTATGTGATAGTAACTGGAGCCCTCAGTCAAAAGAATCTGCAGGATCAGACCCAGTATTAAAACCACGTATTTTCTTGAAAGCCTTTGTTCTGTAGAGCTTGCTTGAGGAAAAAGATCTGAAAATTCCATTCTTCCGTGCACTCTCCAACTTTTATTCACATGAATGAACTTTTGCTGGCAGAATCCTTGCATTTAGGTAGATGCACAGGGTAAAAAATGTAAGTATTCTTCTCATCTTAAATCTGTTATAATAAAAGAGGATGCGTGCAAAAAGGGTGCACGTGGCAGAGCTGTTGCCCTTGTTCTGAGCTGGCAAGCTTGAATCTTATCATCCTTTGGAAGAGTCTACCCACAGCAGGCTGCAGGATGGCTGTCCAAGCTGAGACTGAGATCAAATTCAAATGTTAAAAGATTACAGATAGTCTATTAAAATAACAACCCTAAAGGAAATCAATGTAGAATTTTAACTTTCCTTTCAGATTTTTTATTTGCTTTTATCCTTGCCAGTTTTATCCTTGCACTCAGAATTGGTACTCCTGACAGTTATTTCTTCCAGCAAAACCTAATGTTATGTTCTGTGTTTCACAGCTCTAGTTCTTCAGACCTTGGCTAACCGCCTCACTTGGAGGATCTGCTGTCTTTCTGTAAAATCACGCTATGTTTCTGAATGAGCAGGCAGACTCCAGAAGTCTGCCATACAGGCTGGAGGCCTTCGTTTGCATCTAATGTCTCAGCTCAAAAAGGCTTTTAGACACATTAATCACAATCTTAGTGTGAGTTTGGTATTTAACAGCCTTGCTAAATTGGGGAGAGGTCTTTTGGCTTCAGTAGGGTTGAGATATCACCCCGAGAAACAACCTGTATGTAGGATACTGTAAATCATTTTGGACCTTCTGCCAGTCCCCCCTCATCTTGCGAAGCTGGTGCTTACAACCGCTTCACTGGAGCTGACTGACTGCAGAGAGGCAGTCCAGCTGGACTGCAAATCATACCGCTACAGCAGGGTAAAAGGGGCTTTCTGCTTTAAAAATCAGGAGCCGAACTGCCCATTTTCTGATCCAAGGATGCCATCATCAGCTTAAGGTGAGAAAAGGGAGTTTGAAAACACCAGGTCCGGCAGGCAAAAGAAAGGATTTTCTGTTGATCTGCGTAATGTGGGATAAGTTGACCTTGAAGCTTTGAGAACAAGCAAATAAAATAAAAATGGATAAACTCAGTCACTGAATTAGCAAAACAGTTGCACCGTTCTGGCAATATTGCAGGTTACATCAATAAAGTACTTTCACCTCTACCTCGCAGAAATAAGATAGTAATCCATTGCATTATTACAATTTTAAAGCTATAAAGAAAGAGTGAAACCAATGTTATACCTACATAGCTCGGTAAAAAAGTCCACAAAGGCCATTTTCTGTAATGAGATATTATACATCATCCAGGCACGGTGGGCAAAAAACGTAATGAATGTGGCTAAATAAAGCCAACCTTCTTTACAAGGTGCCTATGGTGATATTGAAAATATGACTTTGGTGCCTGTTGTGCAATTTAGATGCACTGATCCGCTAAAGTAACACAAAAAATCCTGCCTACCCTCTTAGCATCTATCAATGTGATAAACCACACACACAGATCCCCAGGAGCATGCAGACAAGATCTGAAGTACATCTGAAGATGTAGCACGCCAAGTGAAGCTATATTATCTGGAGGTGAGACAGAGCTAACTCAATGTGATGACCTTTATGGCATCATTGATTCGTGCCATACTGGATCACAGCACAAGCTTGCCTGTGCCAGATATCCTTTGGTCGGCTATTCTCCAAACACATGTTTTCTGGCAAAAATGTTTATTTAGGTGCCTGCAGTTCTCCTACCAAATCTATTTAGAGATGGTCCTCTTGGGCAGAGACTATAGGACCACTTTCATTCATTCATTGCTTTTTATTCTACAGATTAGGGTTTTGCCACATCTAATTCACAGATGCCCAAAACATCTATTAGGTTTGGCTCTTCAAGACTTTCTGAACTCAGGTCTGGAGTTGTAAATTGTTAGGTTGCTATCCATTATGATGCAAGGACTGCAAAAAGTCCTCTGAAAGGAACGCCTTCCTTTAATTAAAGGTGCTTCTCTAAATGCCATACATAGTCAAATCCCCAACTGCTGTTCAGAAGTAAGTGTGACCAGATTACATTATTCATTGCAGTATGCCCATTAGAAAGTGATGTGATGGTAATCAGGTGGTAATGTGGCACATTAGACTCATAGACAAGAGGCTCACATGGTAATTGCAATCTAGCATGATGTTACGGTTGGTGATAGCCTTGTTTAGAAAATCCCCAGGGAAAGTGTTGTTTTCACAAAGTGTACTGAGATTCTGCTGTGAAATAATTAGAAAAGCATGACTGACTTTTCATTTCATTTCATATCCTCTCTTATTTAATATAGTTTTCTGAAGAAACTACAGTGGCATTACCTAATATGTCTTTCTTGCTGAAATTAGCCAACTGGATCCTTGTTTTGAAAATATCTTTTTTTTTCCCCCCTCGGGAAAGTTATTTTTATGGAATTCATTACTTTATTGACAGTGTGTTTCTTTCCAGTCATGACAGAGTTTCTCATAGCATACAATCAGTGTCAGGTTTTGAATTCAATTACCATATTCTATGCTGAATACCTTTAAAACCTCTCTGATTTATTCTGTCCAAATGTAGAATAAGGTTGAGATTTACTGTGTTCAGCACCTCCATCAATCACAAGAATAACCTCACTAGCAAATATTTGTCCCATAAGGTGTTTGCATTACCCTAAATATTCCAAGTCACACTTCAGGACTTCCCCACCCATTACTTATTTTTAGTCACATAACTTAAAACTTAAATGGACCGGGTGGGAATTAACATGTAAAATTATTGGCTTTTGAAAAAACCTGACCAGTGAAAGTCATTCGTTGCCAGCAAATCAAGGCACTGAAACTGCATCCTGAAAATGCTGCGTTTACAAATATATTTAATTCCAGTTAATCGTGTCCTTAGTCATTTTTCAAATGCCAATGTTAACGATCCATAGTCTAACCTTAATGTAATGCTTTTTGTTTGATTTGATTTATCGCTTTAGCTCCGGAAGTGTTCCAGGCCTTTATGGATGGAGGTCCAGGATACTCGTACCCAGTAGACTGGTGGTCACTAGGAATTACAGCATATGAATTACTGAGGGGCTGGGTAAGAATGATGGGTTTTGTTGTTATTTGACACACTGATTGACAGAAGTCCCAAAGTTTGCAGTGCCCCTGAGTGCACCCTTCCCGATAAAATTTGAGTGGACAGGCTGCGGTTCAGGTCAGGAGTGCCGTCCTGAGTCCTGCCCATCTGGAAATGTTCTTGGGAAGGTTTCACCCCACTCTCAATTATGTCAGTCATCAAAGCTTGCCTAAGCTTGGCTAAGGAAAGGCCTAATGTTTTAATGGCTTTTCCACAATGCTGAATTGGAAACAATGGTATTTTTTTCCAAATACAAGTTGAGTTATTTCAGGCTTTATTATATCTTTGATTTTCTTGGCTAATACCTTAAAAGAGCTAATGTAATAGCCTAAGATGCTTGGCCCAGCTACAGAAAATGCTTATCTGCCAGTACACTTGTTACTTATCTAATCAATTACGTGAATAAGCTTAACGAAAATCTTCCTGAGCACGGTCAAATATCACAGAACATAATGGAAAATTCTTTTCCATTTTGTTTCGAAGGATTGAAGTTGGTTGCTTAAATATTTACTATTCCCTATGGAAAACAGTAATTTAGGTACTATTTCAGGATAATGACGTAGGTAAAGTAGCTGGGTTCTTAAAATAATTTTAATTCCCATTTATTTTATTGCATTGCGGTATGCTGTTTTTAAGGAAGGAATATTTGTTATCATATGACACTAAAACAGTACCTCTACCCTGTCCTGCTAGGCACTCTGTAATGTGAGACAATCCATCCCACAAAAATGTCACAGTTTCTGTAGGACAGACAAAGGAAACTAGAAATAAAGAACAATTATTATTCCCATTTTTAGATGGAAAACTACATTTCAGAGTGTCTGCGCATTGCTACTTCAACCCAGAAGCTAAACTTTGCGAAGGTACAAAACTTGGCCAATCTATTTTGTATTTCCATAGAAATGGCAGAAGTCATGCTCCTGACACAAAGATCTCCCCCGTGCCAAATCTCAGTCCCTCCTCTCAAAGCACAGGAGTATTAAAAAAATTTAAAAAACACCAAAAAATGTATTCACAGTTTTTCTCTAACATCACTCTCAAAAATTACTGAGGTTTTAAGCTGACGTTCTTCCCAGGATGGAAAATTTTAACCTGAAGAGTTAAGGTCTGAGGGTGATAACATGATACATTTTCAATGCTAGCCACAGATGGTAGTACTAGCTGAGCATATAATAAATTAAAAGAACATCCCGCTGGTTTTATATCAACCCTTCTACCAATAAGCATCCCGAAGAAAGCAGCATAATGAATGATTGTGTAAGGAAAGCTGAACTCCCAAGACTATTCACAAAAGATACCTAGTCACTTCAATACATGAAAAATTATATAGAATGGTATCCATTTGCCAAGATCTGTACAGTCTTTTCTGAATAAGTCTATCTGGCTACAGACAAAGCAAAGCTGAGACTGAATCTTTTTTTTTTTTTTTAAATAAAACATTGCCATCTGTCCGTGCTTCAGTCAAGCAAGCCAGCTGCTTGGTTTCTCCTGAAGAGCAGCTCTTGCCCATCAGCAAGCCAGAGGGTGGCTTGAAAGCCTACCCCTTTGTACTGACTGCAAAAAGGTGTATTTTTTCCCTACATTGTATTTCTAATTTTTTCTAGTCTAGACAAGGCCTAAACTGACAGGAGTGATGACAAGAGAAGTAGTGGTGGGTTGAGGAAATGTGCTTAACCCAAGGCATGTTGCTGTCTGCGACCACTGCAAGCTCTGAAGCTCCATCTGCTGCAGCAACCCCACGCAGATGGCTGCAAAGAGGCAGCTTGCACGTACAAGGCCGCAAGCTAAACCTGCGGGGGGGCATCCCCCTCCCGCTCCATGCTCCCACAACATTTTGTTCAGCAGCGAGAAGAGGGCCCCACTGCCACAGAGCAAAGGGGTGGGCACTGGGCACAGCCCTGGGGAAAGAGGAAGATGTTGTGCTGGGCAGAGCCACCTGGAGATGTGGCTTTCTCCAGTTGGAGCATGGTGCATGCTAGTGCATGGGGAAGGAGGCAAGGAGGGAAGGATGGAAGAAGCATTAAAAAGGAGGGGTTATTTCGATCTGTCTGGGGTATTTTTTGTGTTATCCCCAGTAGGGCTGGCATTTCTCAATATGTTGCAGGCATGTTTCTCTCCTTAGCCAGTTGCCAACAAAAGACCTAACAACCAAAACCCCAAGTTTATAAAGCTTTGCGTCAAATGTTGGTCTTTTCCCCACGTTCAGGAAACTAAACTGCATGATGCAAACCATGACACAAGTTAGTCTGTTCCTAAGCCATAAGCAACTGCTAAAATATTATACTTACTCTATATACCACACCCTCAACAGAAACCAAGTGAAGGAAAGAGTGGGATTCTTGGACTCTGGCTTTCACTGCGATGTGAATGGTTTGCAATGAACGTTGGTTAAACATCATGAAAAAAAACAAAACTTTTTTTTTTCTTTTTCTTAAAATAAAACAGATGGGGTCTGACCCTCAAGTGGGCTGAATAGCTGAAAAATATGGGAGATATAGGTGTGAAGGACCTCAAAAGACCAAGCTCATAATGGCCGCTTCTTTGAGTATTTATAGTTCTAATTAACTAAGAACAATATTAAAAATCTCTGCAAATCTCAAAAAATCAAGTAAGATTGCAGAATGCTAATAATCTTTAAAATAAGGTAAGTTTTTTAGGGATTTTTCCAGCAAGGAAAAAGGCATGTGCAGAAACATCCTTAACAGAAAAACTTTTTTATTTTTATTCTCACTTTTTCCTTCTTTCAAAGATACTTTATTCCTTAAAGTTGCTATTTTTAGAGCTAAGCCACCATTTCCAACAATTGGTGTAAATTCTGGCTCAATGATCATATTTGTCACATCGTTATATCAAGTCTAAAATCAGCAGTAGGTGACTTCTTGACAACAGAGAGATTGTTAACCTTTCATTTTTAATAGCTGTTTTATGGCAGCATTACCACAGGTAGGGAAAAGCATATGACACGTTATTTCAAATGACTGTCTTGAACCTGATTCTAGAAAATTATGTATTCAGAGCACACGTTTAGGTCCTGTTGAATTCATATGGACATGATATAGCTAAATGACAACAGACTAACTGAATGTGAATCAAAGCAAAAAGATTTAAGCAACCCTTGGATTTATTTTTAGAATGTCCCTGTGCCTTGGAATGGATTTAGTTTCAAACACATCTTCTAAGTTAAACATGTGCACGAATGTTCTCAAAATAAGAATATTTTCTGGGCCTTTATGAAGAGGGGCTCTAATTCACTATCAGATTAGATAACTAACACCTTGAAATATTCTTAAATCACAGTCTTGTACAGGTACATATTAGCAAAGATCAAGGGATGATTCAGTTCTTTGTGAAGGTAATGACTGCCCTTTGCTGTTGAGGATATTGTATTAGAAGGTAATTCTACGTTGTGTATGAATTATGATGCATCAATCTCCATATTGCTGCTATGATGGCATTTGGCTGCAAATACCATATCACATACCACATATTTGTCACCTGCTGGGTACAACTTAATTCACGAGCAATCCACACTCTATCCTTGTTTGAAAAAATACGAGTATCGTTCTAACAATTTGCTTCACAAATACAAGGCTTTAAAAATATGTGCACGATAATTAATAAGAATATAAATTTATATGTAGTACTTTCATTTCCAAATGCTACATTTAATTAAAGATAAATCACAGTGATCTTCATGAACAAAGCACTGCGAAGCCTGGGACTTCTCTTGACCTATAGAAGAATTTAGGCACTGCAAACACAGGACAGTAAATTCGTGTAATCCCTAGGTTCATGTAATGACATAATTTTAGATTTCCAAAAGGGGAAAGGAGAAAGACTGGGCTTTGGAGTCTACTTTTTTATTGTCGTTCTTACAGAGATTTTAATTTCTCTATCTACTGCTCAGTAAAACCAGGATGACAGCTCCCTTCAGCCACCAGTTTTCCATTTTGTCAGTTTAGATCACAAGAACATTCTAGTACTACAAGTAAAAAATAGTAAATAATCCACATCTCACATAGAATGCCCCAGGAAGAAACTTATTCAGCCATCTCATTTGAACTGATGCTTCTTTTCATGAGAGAAAAATTTGCAGAGGAAATGCATCTATGAGTAATTGCATTCATTACGACCAAAGAAAAGCATGCACGCAAAGAAGGATTAGACTCAAAATTGCTTGAAATTGTTATAAGATATTTTGGTGGTTTTGATATTTCCAGCATAAACAATAATGAGCTCAGGGAAACGTGAAATGTCTGCGCTCTTTTATCCATTCTTGCTGACTTGATATTGATTTAACTTTATCCCAGAGGCCCTATGAAATTCATTCAGCCACCCCCATTGATGAGATACTCAACATGTTCAAGATAGAAAGAGTTCACTACTCATCTGCATGGTGCAAGGGCATGATAACGCTACTGAAAAAGGTAAGAAAGCACAAACACTTTCTGTCCTCTCTTCTCTTCCAGAAGGGCCTCCAGCAATGCAAGGACACACATTAGGTAGTCACAATTTCAAGGATAAGAAAGCAGTGCTTTTCCCTAGACTTTTCTGAATGTGAGTGGTGGTGTATTTTCTCTTGAAATGCTGGATTATTCTCAGGGTTAGACTCCAGCTTTTCATGGCATGAAAGAAATAGAAATCTGTCGGAGGATGTCGGAGTGGGAGACGGACCCGGAGTAACGATGGAGTCTCAATATGAGTATGATCGTTCTCCCTTTATTCAAGTTTTCACAGAGTATATATAGACAGGCAATAAGAGCACGCGCTAGCGGCAGCTATATGATTGGCTTACAGTCTCTGTTCACGCGCTGTCCATGCAGTTCATTCACAGATCAGATTGGTTACAAGAATTCACATAGTAAATTACTTAGTCATTAGCACAACATGTTTTCTACCTTCTCAGTTCCCGTTTTTCCCATGTCCTAATTCCATCTTCTACCACCTGTTTTGCCCTTAATCTAATCTCTCATAGTAGGGAGGCTGGCTCACGTGACCATTTTCTCTCAGACACATTCCTACAGAAATCTAATATTTTTCTTTCTTTTAAAACTGACTCACTAGTGATAGCAAAACTTTGGGGATCAGTGATTCCCACTCTGTGCCCTGGACCCATTCCCTGCAGCCCTAGTAGTGCATGTGGGAGAGGGGAGGAAGCACCACCCTGCCCTCTGAATTTCTGCCACAGTTTCCAGCCAAGGAGTTTAGAAATGAAAAGGGCTGTATCTCTCCCCATCCCATGTTGCCATAGTTGCAACAACAAAAGTTGAGCCACTTTGCTGTAAATGTCACTAAGCTACAAGAGAGGGTGCTTTCTGAATGCATCACGACCCAGGAACTCACTTTCTTCCTCAAATCCCAGCTCTTTGTTTGGTTTAATTTTCTGGCCATGCTGCAAGGATCGTCTGTCTCTTTTAGGTGTTTCAGGCCGTCGGTACTGATATTTGAGCAGGAAATGTTTGTGAATGTGTGAATAGAGCAACAGAAGATCAATTTTCTTTGCAGCAATGAGCAATCTATTTTTGATAGATGGAGCAATGAGGTGGTTAATTTTAATTGCTGCCAGGATGCTCGGTGTAACTATATCTTCCAATAAATTAAAGATGAAATACAAATTGTTAGGTGGCACTGAACTGTGATGTTTCATGTCACTTGGACTCTTGTGTATTTGTAAACAGACTTTTTTTACTAATACGTTTATACACTTCATGCCTGCAACAGCCATCTGGTGGCAATTAAATTATATTCATATCCTAGGAGTTATCACTTTTATTTTTTTTTCAGATTGGGACTTTTAGGAACTGTTAGAAGATTCCCTAGCCATTTTCTTACTCAAAATGATACAATTAATGCGTATAATACATTTACTCTTATATGGCATCCAGCTAGTTAGAAAATGCCTTGTGCTTGATCGCAGCTCCTCACTAAGGACCCAGAATGCCGTCTTTCAAGCCTTGCAGACATCCAAAGCTCTCCATACCTAGCTGATGTCAACTGGGATGCTGTTCTGGAGAAAGCTGTGACCCCAGGCTTTGTTCCTAATGTAAGTCGATATTCCAGGTGAACTGTGTTTGCAAATTCCGACTCTAATTATCACTACTGTTTTACTTGTTTATGCTTGTGTTTATTGCTCTTCAGTGATCTGCTTCTCACACAAGCTTTGCTTTGGATTCTGTTTTCATTGACTCAGTCACAGCTAAGGGAAAATTTGGCCCATTTCATTAGATCACAACAAAATCTAATTAACCTTGGTTCACTTTTTGTTCCCTTTCAAACAAAAACATTTTCCAGACTTTGCATTTCCACTGATAGAGCAAATGATTGTCAGAGTTAACTTTGAGCCAAAGAATACGAAGAAGACTGTTGCTGCTCTGAAAGTTAGGCATTTGAATAACATTTGCAAGACTTTTTAACATCCCAGTGTGCTGTTCATTTTTCACTTAAATAATACTTTTTCAAAAGACTGACCTATTTCCTTTGTGGCAGTTTCCCACACTAAAACATTCGGATTCTGTGAGGGAATCTGTTAGTTTCTTTTTTTCTGTGGTTCCATTTTTTGCATATTTTCAACATATTTCCATTTTCATCATTTGTAAGTTAAATGGCTTTGAGGGCCATGAATAAAAAGCAATGACTGTGGCATTAACATGCTTCTCCACTTTGTTGCTTGTCCACTTTGTGGACTTGGCAGTGTTAGTTTTACAGTTGGACTCAGTGGTCTTAAAGGTCCTTTCCAGCCTAAATGGTTCTATGTTCAGTCATATTGCACCATAATTCTTCTCCAAACAACAATTTTTTAGCATACTAGGGATTGTTTTTATATATTTCTATGCAACCGTGAATAAAGATGAGGAAGGGGGAGTAGCTAGACCCTATCCTCACCCAGAAGCACATTAGGGTCCTTGCTAAATCTGATGGGGACAGGATCCAGCCCTCCAAAAGCTGAGGGTGAGACGTCGTTGCCTAATGGGGCAAAGTCAGCCAGGTGGAGTGCCAAGACAGTGCTGGCAGTTTGCTGTGCTTCTTGGCACCTGAGCAGAGCCGTTCCTGGAAGCAACATCCCGCAGGAGAAGAAAGCCGTGGGTGGGCAAGAAGGGCCTTCCTCAGAGAGCTTGGGGAAAGACCAGGTCACTACCCTAACCAAAGCACGGCAGAACAAAGCTCCTCCCTGTCCTGCCGGATCATGAACTCCATTCTCCATGGTGGCTTGGTTCTACAAGATGATTTGAGGTCAACATACACTGTCATCTGGGGAGAGTTTTATAACTTTTTGACAGCTTGTAGTTACTGTCAGGATCTTGTCTGCCTTCTGCAGGCAAGAGAGAGCATGGGAAGCCTGTGATAGGAAGGACCCATCATTTAATTTCTCCTTGTGTAGTTTGATTCCATCAAAATCATTCTTACTTAACTAGTACATTTCTTTCTTTATGGTTTAGCTGTTTTCATTATATTCAGCTTGTAGTCATAAATTGTTAGTAGCTTTTTTTGTATTGTTAAATATTTGATAAAGGAAGCAAGAAATTATTTAAATATAATTTGCTTTCATTTTTAAAGCTTCAGAATTTAAATTATCTATTTTTAAAGTGCTCAAATCTTAAAACTGTACATGCTCAGGGAAGGAACTGATATTGATCAAACGTAAAGAAATTTATAAGTAAATATAAATAAGATACAACCCTCTATTAATAAAAACCAAATAAATTTTACTAAAGCTGACTGTATAGTATGCAGGAAAAGGCATCAGAGAGCTTAATACCATACTTTGATCATACAGACTTTGCTAGGAATTAAAATGATAGAGTGGTGTCTAAATCAAAAGTTTTATTGTAGGACACCACAAGTTATACAAGTGTTTCTGATGTGGTTTTACTGCTTAGCGTCTTTGATTACTAAATAGTATCTGCCATTTATATATAACTTGTCTTAGTACTTCCACCTTGATGGTGACAATGATGTGACTGAAGTCCCAGAGGAAAATAGGCTGCTTTTAAGATCTTCCACCACACAATTCAAATTGTCTGCAATTTTTTTTTTTTTTAATGCTTTGAGAGAATGAGAAGAAAGGAACTCATGTTATTCTGATTACAGGAGTAGTACAACACTGATCCAGTAATCAGGATGCCAATTAGTAACCTTTTAAAAATGTATTGTGTTCAGCTGAACTGTAGATCTTCTGGCCATACCTTAGCTCTTATCCTTAAGCAAGAGGAACATCCCAAATGTTGTCATGAGATGGCTTTACTGCACTAATGAATAGAATGGAAAAAAAACCCTCAAGGCATAAACTATGTTCCTCTAAACTTTTATGCTAAAAAGATCTGAAAGAATCAAGAACCTGAAAAGAATTAAGGAAGAATCTGAAAAAAAAATCAAGGAAGGAAACAACCATATAGAAAAGGTATTTTCAATCCAGTTCTGCTTAAAAAGGACTTCCTGATACAACAGAGACTCTTAAGATTTGGTTCAAGCATGACAAATTAACATAAAAATGGAGAATCCAGAATGTTTTAGTAATGTAAGTAATGGATAAGAGAAAGCATAAGAGACCCAGTTTTTCATATAAATGCAGTTAACTGGAAAAGGCCTGCTCTTTCCTTCATTATCATGGACAGGAGCCGGGTAACTGAATCCCCCTGCTACGCTTCAGAAAAATCATCTCCCATCCCACCTGCACTATGACAGTTGCCATTTATGTTCTACAGAACTAACCGATACTCTGATGAAGATCCTGGGCTAGATTCCTCTCTCTCAATGGGGCAACATAATTGTAGTCACTCTAGGAGTACCTCTGTATATAAGTAGGAAGATGATCTAACTCTTTATGATTTTTATCTTACCTCCCTTACTTCAACTTCAAGCATCACTACAGGCCTAAAAAGACAGTTTTCATTTTACCGATGCGGTTGGGAAGCTGGATCATTATTCATGCTATTAACACTTGCCAGACAAACTAAAAAACACAATGGTGCTTCAAAGAGTAACACTGAATCCTTTTGTACCAGAAAGGAAGACTGAACTGTGATCCTACATTCGAACTTGAAGAAATGATTTTGGAGTCCAAGCCTCTCCACAAAAAGAAAAAGCGACTTGCCAAAAACAAATCCAAAGATGGAGCTAAGGAAACCTGCCCACTGGTAAGCTGGGGACTGGGGCTGCAGTCAGTGGCATTTCATTTACATTCTGTAATGGATAAACTCAGTTAAGTTCAGTTTCATCATCTCTGAAAACAGACTTGACCTCTATGTCGTTTTACAGATAACATAAAGCATCTCCAAAGCAAGATGAAAAGCAACTATTTATTTCAGTCAAAGAGTAACAGCATGTTTAAGTTTTAATCGTTTTTAAGATTCTCACAGATGCTCATTTAAAGTATGAAAAAGTGTTGCCAGTTGGCAAATACGCTTCCCACACATGGACAGATAGTCATAAGGAGTATTTATCTGCTGGTAGTACCAAAAATGAAAAATATGCAGTGAAAAGCTCATTATTTATGAATGTTTTTAAACTGTCTCTTTCAGTCTTGACTAATTTGTCCCACACAGAAAGACCCATTGTATAAACAGTCTAAACGTCTGAGAAGATTAAGAAATAATCATTTTCCAGACTTGAATTTTCATTTCAGTGAGGTTTTATCACTCTGTTCCTACACCTAATGATTTTGAGTGCTCATGAAAACTATTCTTCGCAGAGCTATCAGACATACAAATCCTCAGGAATTCTTTGTGGGGAACTTCTTCCAAAAGAAAGAAGGATTGATTGTGCTATCACTGCCCACTTTTGAAGAGTCTTCAAAATGCCTTTTGATAGTGTTCATTCATAAGCTGTTTTGTTCAGTGTCGTTTCTGTTGTTGTGATTTTTGTCTATGATTTTCTGTCTTTTTTAATCAACCTATTCATGCTGTTTTTTAAAGAACGTACACCTGCAGCAGTGCTTGGAAACCGTTAGGAAAGAATTCATCATATTCAACAGAGAGAAGTAAGTGCATTTCTTAATGCCTGTTTAGCATTCACTAGTGAAATTGATTTGAGAACAATTTTTTTTTTCCTCCCAGTGTAAGGAAAAGTGATTGATGATCACAGCAGCAGGGGCTAAAAGGCTGGATTTCCATTGATTTCTTCCTCTTATAGTCTCTGGTGTGGTGGTTTTGTAGTTCTTCCATCTCTGAAAGCAAGCAAAAGTGCTTCTGGTGAAAGTATGTTGGAGAGATAAGGTAAATGTCACTGAAACTCTCCAGAGAAACTGTTAGCAAATAAGCAAAGAGAATACAGTACAAGGGGCTGCTTTTTCACAAATCGAATAAAACCAAAGGAAGTGATAACTCATGACATTTTAATGATATGAACTGCAGTATTTTGACTTGGAAACTCTATTCATACTTCACCACCATTGAAAAGTTAATTTCAACATTAGTTATTTCAACACAGCTAAATAGTAAAACTGTATCAGACATGAAGCAAGTGCTTTATAGTCTAAGCATTAGCCAGAATCCGTAGAAACGTGTCTGAATCCCAAGGAATCTTCCTGGTCCAATTAATACACTGAATTTCACATAGTTTACTGTTTTGAGTTGCAGCCACTGTGGACCTCTTTGTATTAACAGATATAGCTCATGACAGGGGAGTTGTTTGTATCTTTGGTCAAATTATTGCATTTCATCCAAGTATATTCAGTGGGTTTATTTGACGTAATTATATCTGCAAGCCTTTCTAATGTTGTTGTGAAATGTTAGAAATTAATTAAAAAGTTGTGACTATCTTACCTAATGCTTACAATGCAGGTAATTACTGTCTTCTGTAATTAAAACTGGCAAAGGGATTGACAACTTTGCACAATTGACACGATGTCATGAAGGAAATTATGTGATGGGTAGCCCCATTGTCCTGTTGGAATCTGTGGGACTTGTCTATGCCCAATACTGACTGCTCACAGAAACTACGGCAAGGACTTACAAAGAAAAGAAAGGTCCTACAGATTCTTCATGGCCTTTTGCATGATCTCTAGCAGAAGAGGGCTATACGTTTATGTAAGAGCCATAAACAAGGAAAGACAGACCAAGACAGTGCATAAAAGGTCTCCAGAAGATAAGTGGACTTACCTGAATCAGTTCTGGTATCAGTGAACTGAACTTTGTAGGAGTTTTATTAACCTATAAAAATCAAAATGATTAATATTGTAATAACAAGCTTAGAAAAAAATATTACATTGATAAATCAATTTAATGTATTTTCAAGAAGTTGTTCATACAACTAGTTTATGTCCCGATATGACCCCCTCACCTACTCCAGAATCATATATCAAGGAAACCCAATATACAGCAATTTTTGAAAGATAAAATAAAATACCATATTTTGTTAAAACACTTCCAGAATCTCACTGTGTGTGTTCAGTAGCATTGGCAATTTCTTGTGACATTATTTTACTGTGTTATTCTTAAATCTTTTTTAGCAGCGCACGGGAATTTTTTTTTTTCATTTTTTTTCATATTGAACAACCCCAGTAACATGACAAGCTATAAAGGACTCTGAGAGGCTGTTGAGAGATAAATGAGAAGTTTAAATGGAGTACAAATAAAACACATGCACTTCATTCAGAACAGCATGTGTTTCGGGCATTGCTTGATTGGCTTTGACAAGGTAAAGGAAAAATATTTAGTATGGACTTACAACAGATCCTGCATTGTCTTAAGCCATTTCTTGTTTAAATTGTATTAAAGCTGAAGAAGGACATGGAGAGACCTCTGTAATGCTTTTCAAAGACAAAAATGTTGATAAGGGGGGAAGCAGAGGTCAAATTTAGAAGTGCAAAGTGAATTCAAGTTAATGGAAACAAAACAAGAGCAATGTCAGACTCGGGTGTCCTCATACCGGAGAGAAGCGGCTACACGCTATACACAAACTACACATGGTGTGTTTCCTTAGACCTTTCTATGCCCTCAGGCTGAGGGTGTACTTACATGGACTTCCAAAGCCATGTGGCCAATCAAGCTCTTAGGAAGAGCTGCAGATGCTGAAAGACGTGAACTGTTCCTACAAACACTATATCCAATAATTTGTGACCGTATCATTAGGTGAGGTGTCAACCCCAAGCAGGGCTTCAAATCAGTGTCAGATTAATACAGCTAGATGTTCTAGATGTTTAGATATTATTCCTCCGTGTTCCTCTATGTAGTCAGAATTGCTTCTGTAGTCTAGCTGTTTGAAAATATCTGCATACTTCCTTAGATATTTGTTTTATTCAGCTACAAAAAGCTACATTTTATTGTGATTTAAGCCTTCTGCTCAGTTTATTTCAGTGGCACAGAACACTACATAAATCCTAAGAAAGTATGAATCAAAAAATTTAGCCCATCTTTCAAGGGAAAAGATGAGAATCTGCAAACTAAAAGGATTCTAGGAAAAAATTCAGATGTTTTTAATTGAGCCGCCTAAATTGACATAGTGATGTGTAGGTGGTGTGGCATTAACCATCCCAGTTCCACAACATCTTGCCATCCAATACTTGTAAAACATCTGCTACGAAAAGCAGAATCTGTTTTTATTGAATGTCTTGCTGGTACTTCCAGGCTGTGTCTCTCTCTCACTATATATCTTTCATCCTGCAACAGATACTGCAAATCTTGAAATACACCATATTTATTTTCTTTCCAAGAAGCTTGGGAGACTGTCAGGAACTCTTAAACTGCAGTTAAGGGATGGGGCTGGGAGGGGGTAGAGAAAAGGCTTACTAGGCTGAAATGAATTAAAAAATAATTCAAGAGACTGCATGAAATAACTTAATAGTGTAAGTTAACGCTGGCAAAGACAGAATGTGCACATTTTCACTTTTCTATTGCTTTCTGCAGCTAAGTAATTGGACCCTGGTATTTATAGGAATGTTTTAAGCAAGATGAGGAAGCATGAGGAAGACAGAGTCCATTTTAGCTAAGCCACGCTTCCGAATGAGTAGGCTCAGTTAAAAAGGCTGATGTTTTCCCAGATGGCTTTACCAGTAGCATTCAGGCAACATATCTTCTCAGCAAGCCTTCCGTTGCCCTTGAATGTAATTTATTTGGTTGGACTATACTTTACCTATGTAGCTGATATCTATGATTTGAACAGTTATGAGATAGGATGAAATATTTGAAGAATTAGAAAGAAATAGGATATAGTATACAGTCAGAGAGCACAAACTTACACTGCAGAATGATAGAGCAAATGTATTTTGTTAAAATAGGAATTAGGAAAGGGGGACTTGGAGCCATGATATTAGCTGTTCTCTTTATATATTGGATTTAACTGCACAGGGCTTCCTGGACAAAGAAGTGTGAAGTCAATGATTATTTGCAGTGGGTAACAAAAGTTAGATTTGTATATCTTTACTTACACACTCCTGTTTGCACAGCGTCTTAGAATCATAGAATCATAGAATTGTTGAGGTTGGAAGGGACCTTTAAGATCATCGAGTCCAACCTTTAGCCTACCCTGACAAAAGCCACTTCTAAACGATGTCCCTCAGTGCCCCATCTACCCTTTTTTTAAACATCTCCAGGGATGGTGAATCCACCACCTCCCTGGGCAGCCTATTCCAATGTTTAATAACTCTTTCAGTGAAAAAATGTTTCCTAATATCCAATCTAAACCTCCCCTGAGGTCTTGTGTTGATACTATTGAGAATTCACTGGGGAGATGAGGAGGAATGGAGGGAAGACCAAGTATGCTCAGTTTCTCTGTATAAAAAGCCAGAAAACAACTCCATCAAACAAAGAAGTTTGCAGACGATGAAACAAAACCGTTTTCCATTTTCCTAAGATTTGTATTAATGCAAAAGACTGCCCTGTCTGCTAAAAAGGGCTAACAAAAAGTTACAGAAGAGAAGTCCAGGTGTAGTTCCGTATTTCAGTTTAGCTAGGCATGTCCTCATTGCTCTTAGTGCTATAAAACAGTCTGGGAAATTTGTGAAATCTGAAAGGTATACTGCTTTCATGTCTGCAAAATGGACACTGAATGTTCCGAAATATTTCTGTGATACGAGTTAACAGTGGTTCCTATGATACAACATTTCTTCTAATAAAAGGAAAATTGAAGCTGGGCCATGTTTGTCCTCCACACCCAATGTCATTTCCTCTTGGGACGTTGATATACAACTCCAAATAATGGAGCAGCAGACCAGGAGCAGCTTTAGGGAGGTGCAACTTTCATGGGTTGAAAATACTTTCTATTCCATGTAAAATGGCTAAGCTGTTCCGAAGAGACGGCTTTATACTTTCATCTTCATTTATGCAGGACCACATGAAGCATCCAGAATGAAATCCCTTACACTGTGACCAGATTTTTATCTTGATTTTTTGCCAGTGCTTCAGATACCAGGGTGGCTGAAGTGTCTCTAGGTGGAAGGCTTTATTCTCATTTAACTAGATATTTCACTGGGTGTGAGGTACAAATTAAAATACACGTGTGTCTTCTGACATGACACAAGTGTATGTCATCTGTCCACATCAATGTTATCTTGCAGTATCTTTAAGAGAGGGGTACCCAGGTCCTGATCCAAAGTACGATAAAATAGGAAAATCCTTTTACAATCCAAGTTTGAATGTGGTGCAGGAAATGTTTTCTGTTCTTCTTAAGAGTGTCAGTGATATCTCTTACTTAGTTTTGAACACATAAACTAAATAAACTGTGATCTAAACATGGTCCATGTACTGGGTCTTAGGCGGAGAATATGATCTGAGCTTGTTTTCAGGGAGTTGTTTGGCTCCTTTTGCTGACAAATTATTTTTTTTTCTGTTTTTTTTTTTTTTAATCTATTTCTATGGATAGATATTTTATTATATCTAGAAAAGCAGCACCAAATGTTCTGCAGTATCTGAATGTGTATTCCTATAGACTTGCCAGAAATTTTTTGAGATGTTGCTCTTCTTTAGAAGTTGTAGGCTATATTTTCAATTTCTTTGTCAGGGAAAGAAAGATTGTAAAGATAAAGTCACACTGTTCATTCATAGCTTTATTAAAAAGCTGAGCACAGATTATTTTGCTATTTTTGTGCTGTTATCACTAAGCAAATCTTCATGTACATCTACATCTGCTCATGAATGTCCAAACCCTGAAATAGCCAAAAATGAAGAAATAAGATTCAATATTTGCTTGTAGTGGAATCACATTTCTCATCCTTTACAGCTCCTGAGCCTCTTCCTCTTTAAGATTAAAGAGGTGAGCAAACAAAGAACAGAGGAGAAACCACAGGAAATATCTGCTCCTCAGCCAGAACAATCCTTCAGTTAGACGCCTCAGAAACTTGCCATCAAAATTATCAGTCTGCTAATGAAAGCAAAATCATATAACCACATTTTACTGAGCAGAATATGTATTTCATATATACCGTGTATGTGAAAAAGGGTTAGAATTCTGCAGAGTTAGTGTAATAAATGGGATGGAGGGATGAACAAAATATCCATATTTTTATCAATGCTAGTGGCAACTTTAAAAAACTTACAAATGACTTTGAAGTTGGAGGTTTTTTTATTTAATGCTAATATCCTGCAATAGCATTGCAGTGATATTCAGCTGTCTATTCCCCACTGATCTGAATGGGCTTGCCCCCTTCCTAAGCTACGGGTACACCTTACTTCTCTTCTCAGTATTGGTTCAATGCAATCACACTAACAATTCTTCCACAAATTGAAGCAGTCAGATGGATGCTGCACATCTCCCTCTCTTTTCGTACTGTAATTCCTACTGTTTGGCCATACCTAATTCTTTCCTAAAAGATAGTACACAGCTCTAGGTGAACAGACACCTCTCTGTTCCTGGAATAAAGAGCAAAAGTTGAAGGAGCGTATTTTAAGCATATTAAGATGCTTAAAATCATGTTGTCTGATTTTTCCATATCATAAGTGAAAAGATTACTTAATATTCTCTGCATTTTTTATAAGCTCAAATTTATTATCTCTTTCTTTGTAGTTGCTTTACTTTCCTTTCAATTGTCTTTTCAGATTTAAATCCAGAGTCCCTGAGTGCTCTCTTTCATTTCATTTTGATTGGAATTGAATATTCATAATGATTTGCAGTATACCTCAATGAATGCACTTTTCTTAATAGGTATTTTATGTCACTTAGTGTCTCCAGAGATATTTATATTATCATAATCTCCATAATATCTGAATGCTTTTTGGATGAGGCTACAGCACAACGTTTCTTTTCTTGCCACTTCTGCTGACCTTAATTCAGTTTAAATCCATCTCTTTCTGAGAATTTCAAGTGGTTGCGCTGCTCTTCACTCATCTCTCTCTTGTCCCTTTTGTAATGGGTATGTCTGTTTTTGGAGATTGCTCCTGAAATCTCACCTAATTAGAAAGATGCCTTTCTGAACACGATTGAACCTAGCTTGGTTTTGGGCACTAATAACTGCTACTTGGTCACACAAGCCCTTTCACTTTTGCCTTTGATTCCTGCTCATTATTACTGGCTTAGAATTACCAGGTCAAATGTGACCCTCTTCTTAGGTCTTCTTTAGGCCAAGCTGCCTAAAGATTTGAGTATAGCAGGTCCAAGATGGTTATTTTTCTGTAGGCATACCTTCACATTCACTTTTTTTTGAGAGAATAGCGGTCATAAAAAAGCCATTGTTTCAATAATATGTTCCCTTCACAGTTTCATGGGGGAAAAATAAAAAAAAAAAAAAAAAAAGCTAATGAGTATCTGGAACCTCATTTTCAAAGCCTTCCAGGAAACATGGTGAAAGTTTTCCCAAGAAAGTAACCATATCATTGCAGTGGCTACACTTCACCAAATGGACATCCAGCTTTGGGAATGAAAGTTTGTGTGGGAATGCATGTATCAGAGCATTCTCTGTGCAGAAATATGGTCGTGGAAGGACCGGGATAACAGATGCAGATCCTCAACACTGCAATTCTTTTCCATTTACAGAAAATTTAACACAAATACATCTCATAAAAACTAATCAAAAGTCAGTTCCCAGGCAGAGAAAACAAAAATCTTAACTTGCACATCTCAGACTTTCGAGAGGAACCATAACTGTATGATTCTGACCACCATATAATATATATATCTATATATCTATTTTTAATAGGTTACATGGGACAAATCGTATCTATGATAAATGCAGGCTGCATAACAGGTCGTGACTGTTCAGTGTCCATAAAGGATTACCTTCATGATTTCTATTCATCTCTCTTCATGGCCTAAACTAGCATAAATTCTCACTTGTTACAAGTCTCCATAAATTAAGAATGAGTCATGAAGACTGAACTCCTCATCCTGTTTTAAGAAAGCATTTTGGGGCCAGTTGCTGAAGCAATGCAGAAACAAGCCAGTAACGATGTAACATGATTATTGCCAGTCATTATGGCACCTTGTGCACCTGTTGAATATATTCATACAGGAGCCGGAAAAGGAGGTGAATGGTGAGGTGACGAAGTCCACTTCTGATACCAGAGCAGTCAAAACTAAATCTGACCGCAAATAGCTGCAGTAGATAATCATAGTCATGGTTATGAGTTGCAAGGTAATAAAAAATGGCAGCTGAAATTCAGTACTGATAAATGTAAATATGTTAGCAATAAAATAATCTAAACTTTACCTTTAGGACAATAGACTCTAGATTCACTTCAGTTACGAAGGAGAGAGATTTTGAAAAGACTGTGGATAGCATGATGCTTAGTGGACAACTAAACGGTGTTAATATGCTCAAAGTTGCAAAGGAAGCTATAAAGAAATGAAATCAGGATATCATTGTGTGTATATAGATATATGTACATATATATACACCCGCATCTTCCATTCTGTCTACAGTTCTGCTTCCTTATCTCAAAAAAGATACCGAACACTTTGAACGGTTACAAAAAAAAGAAAAACAGGATCGAGCAGAGGTGTGGCATAGCTCATGTTGAAGGATTTCATAGACTTGAACTAGTTTAAACTCAGAGAAGTGGCAACTGAAAAGACAGAAACAGGCTAAATAATAATATGAAACTTATTGAGAAGATGACTAAGCAATGATTATTCACTTTTTCTGGTAACTCAAGGTCACAAAGGTGTTGGGCTGCAGGTTTAAAAGAAAACAAACCATACTTTTCTGTGCAATACAGCATGTGGCCAAGTGCTGCCCTGTATGCTAAGCATACGAAAAGATTCAGAAAAGGATTAGAGAAATTAATGGAGAAAGAGCCATCAAGGTCCCTAAGACATGAGACCTCTGATGCACTCGTCGGTTTGGGGAGTCTGGAAATGTCAGAAGAGAGGAGGATACGTCACAGCAGACATTTGTCTCCATTTGGCTTGTTCTTTGACAGCGTCCACTAGTATCTGAAATGGACCACTATGAGAGGCTGGAATGTGTGTTAGTTGGAATGGCTTGGTATGTGCCTTTATGCTTTCTCAGTGCTTATAAGGGCTCCATCTTCATAATAGCACAAGGGTTGCACAGTAAAGTGTACATATATTTGTGTGTGTATATATGCAAGTACATATATATATATATTTCCTTTTTGGAAATAGGGAAAATAAAGCATATTTAGGGCAGTAATAGATTTAGTTAAGATTCAGATTGTCCCTTGCTGTATTTCAGGGGACATCAGGCACCCAGCCCCTGGGAAGCCCTCAGGGTTGTGAAACCCATCTAGAGATAATTTCCCTGTGTCCCATCCACATGCGCCTGTTGTGGGTGCACCTTAGTGACGAGCCTAGACGGCTCGGTCTTCAATACAGTGGTTTCCATGGATCCCTGTGTCAGGCACCCACCTTCCCATTGCATTGTGTAAGGAGGATTGGTGATTAACTAAAGGCCGAGAACTACGCTGTGCGATCACACGTGAACTACCAGCTAGGTCTCCATTGGCAGGGGGTCCATCTTTCAGGGAATGAGAGTGCTGCAGGGTTAAGTAGACTTCTTGTGAATCTAAGTTTTGGACTTTGTCAGAGAAATTTTGTGTGAGGAGTAGGTGGAGAGGGATGAGCCAGCAGAGAGGTTAGTGCAGGCTGCGGTTGCTCCTTGGGAACTCACAGGCTCTGATTCCTCGAAGCCTGTGGCTGTGAGAATAGGAGAAAGGTAGAGCTGAACCAGCCTCCTCCCAGACTCTTGTTCCAGTCTGAGAACTATTGTCAGGTCCCAGTAATCAGACAGAGCTAGACTGGCTTTCCACATACCTTAATTCTTAAATTATTGACTGTACAGCCCCCATGGAGCTGCAGTTTCAATTAGAGATGCCACATTAAGGAAATCGATGCTGCTACGCAAATGGGTTGTCACAGCTAATATTTTCCCCGCTCACCTCTGAACCAGGATCCTCTTCTCAGCGTTCAGGGGAGAAGCAAGAAGAGCAAAGAGAAGAAACGAGATGGGATCAAATGGCTGTGTTTTGGTGATGGCTGGCTGCCCTTTCATCCAGTCCTGCTTTGTTGTGGCAATCTGGCACACCAGTTCACTGCCACAGAGCTGCAGCCACCTGCACCAAAGTCACTGCAAAGGCAGCAGGCATTTCACAGGCACCAGGCTAATATTTGTCCTTAAATTTTCAGTCTGTTAGCAAAATTATGCTTGTGCTGTGGTCTGCTGTCTGTTAACAGGCCTCTTCACCCCAGCTCCTCTGTAAAATCATCCTGCCCTGAGGTCCAGGGTCTCAGGGGAGATGGTACTGGTTGACAATATGGTTCCAGTGAAGTAGCTCTAACTCTAGATGCAGACAAGAATTGTCCTTCTCCCCTTGGACTTGACCCGAAGGATCATTTTACCTTGAAACTTGCACCAGAAGAATAAAGGACAAGAATATTTCACAGCAACTCCTGCAATCTATCTATCTGCTGACGGCTTCGCAAAAGGGTGAGCCTGCATCCCTCAGGGTACACACCAAAGGCAGGCTAGGAAATTAGTGTCTTTCTTGAGAATGAGATTTGGCCCACACTGCTGAGAAATATCCTTATTCATGGGCAATTGCCTGTAGTTTTAAATATGGATTCTGCCTAACTAGAAAGAAATTTTTCTCCCTATGGTCCCACAAAGTCCAATAAATGATTGGGAAATTTCATAGCTGCTTTCCTGTTGCTTGTACGTGTGGATCTACGGATGTATCTAAACTAGAAAAACTAGTTCATGTTGTACAATGTGACTGAACAAGACAGGTATTTTTTACGATGCACCTGGTCTTGGACAGAGAGTAATCCACTTCTAAAAGACACCTATTTTTCTAGTCTGAACATGGCTTTAATGTTAGCGTTAATTGGTTGTTTCAGTTTAATTTTCTTAAATGCCTGTGCATTATTTGCTGTTTTCATTTATTTACTTCATCTCTTCACTCTTATTTTGCTTTTTCAATTCCCAGGGTAAACCTGAGATTTCAAGACATTGCAGGTCAACATGCTACAGCATCCAGTAAAATTTGTCACTTGACTTCCACATACTAGTATTTCACATGTCACTCACACTGTATGTGCACCTGAACCCATTATGCTTGATTATAAACTGCTGGTTGATAGAAAATTATATTCACAGGCATTTACTGAGCGTAATTACTCCATAGGAACTATCAACCTGAATCAATTACCCATGGTGCGAGCATATTTCCCCAAGGATTTTTGGAAAGGGTGGGAGTAAACGTCATGAGTGTCAATGGTACAAGAAGACATCTGTGCTACATGGGGCTACTTCCTCCATAATTTTACTTTTCATATTCAGCTGTAATAAAGCATAACTTTTAGTCTGTGCCTCAGTCATTTAAATTTAAATGGAGTTAAACCAGAGGTATTTGAATGATTACATGGCAATCTACTGAGCCATCAAAACACATACGTCACAGCGCGTTAGGAAAACAGACCTGAGTTTATGGCTGTTTCTATTGAAAGAGTCACTACCAAGCGTACATGTTTGGGGTCAAAGACAGACTGAGGTAAATATTGGTTAGACACAGAACAACTCCTACCCCAAAGGGCACATGGAAGATTTTCAAAGGTTTCTGGAACAAATGGGAATTAGATGACAAAGTATTTTTCAAGATATAGCCCAAGTCGTGCAGAAAAGCCATTGCTGTCAGACCCAGAGCCTGAATACGCTATAGGCACGACTGCATGGATGAACAGGCAATTGCACCCCTGTGCTCCTCGGTGACTTCATTACCCAGCTCTTGGCAGTGTTTATCGGCGTGTGCTACGCACCAGGCTGATGGGACTATTCAATTTCTGCACGCCTGAACAGTGTGGGTGCAAATTAGCTCTAATCCAGAGGCAAATTGACTCTGCTAAGCAGTGCAGTGTGTGGTGAGCTTATACAGCTGCTAGACAGGAGGGGACTTGAATCTGTGGTTCAGAGGGGAAAGGTGTATATTTTTCTAAAGATGCAGCAGGACTATATTCCTTCAACAAATTTTAAAATAATTTACTTAGTTTAAGCTCCTTTAGTACACTGAAGAGAGACTTGTATCTCCCAAGATTAATCTGTGACACATATATTAGATTACTTAGACTGGAACTAATTATTCTATGTTAGTGCCTCCATGTATCCTATAGAGAGAGCCTGAACTAATCTTTCCGCTGTCTATAGTTAGCTGGCATAAAATCCATCCCACAGTTGTGGTCTCTGTTAATTTCTGCAAAACTAAATGATTGTCTGCCAGCCCAACAGGCAGAGGTCAGCTGTGGTCTGCTCTTGCCTCTGCCTGCTCTCTCTGAGTGTCAGGCAATCAAGGGCATCTCGTGCGGCACCAAACACCACTTGTGGGGCAATTGCACTTGAGCCATATGTACCTACCCATGTGGGCAAGAAAAAGCAAGTTATAAGCATGAACGTTATCAAGGAAGAACATTATCAAGGAAGACTCACGACATCCACTTTTGCTAGTGATATGATGAGGTGACTTACTTGGACCCAGGTCTCCCAAAATACATACCCACTACTACACAAACACACAGTAGCATTGTCTTTCCTTTAAAATGGCTCTGCACATGTGGGTTCTCAACACAGACTCTGGAGCAGGGGGAAATTATCTGGGATTACAGACCCCAATTTTCAGTTTGGAGTTGTGTGACTCGGCGCCGACGTTGCTGAGTGATGAGTGTTGAGTCTGCTCCAGTCAGTCCTAAAGTCTGCCCTGGGCTGCCCCAAGCCTCGTCCGCTGCAGAGCAAGCTTGTGCCTGCCTTGGTTACTTGAAAATGCTTAGAAAATTCATACACTTTTCAGTTATTTCTGCTTTCATGCAAACACTACCGACATCACTCTGTGCACAAGCTAAAGAGCTGTGCACAAGCTATTTAACTCTGCCATGGTTACTGCTCCTCTGTTAGGTGTAGAGGGTTTTTAAATAAAAAAGAACATTAGCTATATGCGACTGTCTTTTGAGATAGTTTTAATTAGCTATATAATTAGTTTAATTAATTAAATCTCCACAGTCGGCATTCTTTTGAATCCTTCCTCGTTTCTCATGTGTTTAACTCTCCTTCTTCCATTTTCACTTTCTTTTTTTCCCCCTTATTCTGCACTTGTCACCTTCATTGTTGTTTTCTGCCTATTCTTCAAAGGCAGAATATCAACAATCTTCCATGCTGCTCATTGTTAGCTTGGTCTCCGGCACAATTTTTCCCAGGCCAAAATTGCTCTCTGAAGCAATTCCCTTCGTTTTTTTGAGGTTAACATAGACCAAAGGCTGCCTAATAGGCAGCTGGAATACAACAACTCTGGTCTGAAGATGAGAGAGCTAAGCCATAACGATGCGTGCCAGTCTGTGCCACTTAGCTTCCAGGCATCAATCCCTGCGCCATTTTACCTTCTGGTGTGAAAGTACCCAATGCCTAAAATACAGAAATTACATTCCCATGCAGCACTCTGTTTGCTGCCTGACACGAGAGCCCTCCTGGGAACCGCTGGGGAATGGGAAGTGGACGAATAGTTTGGCAGATGTTCAGTTTACCAGGTAACCTAATCTTAAACAGGATTAGTATATCAATTAGTTCTGATATATGTTGCTATGAAGTCAAAGCACTTCTCTTCAAATTGGGGAATTTCGCAGAATTTGGCCAGAGACTGCTCATGTGCCCTAATCATATGCCAACTCCTCACCCTGCTTTCCTTGGGAAGCAAACCTGAGCATGAAAGGGCAAGACGGGATCTCAACAGGATGTGGACGATCCAGGAGTACTGTATTTGTTCTTTTTGATTAGCGTGTTTCCTTAAGATTTACACTGAGCAAAGGTTAGTGTTCTCTTCTTTATGGATGGAAGTGTAAAATAAGCAAATTTCCTGAACTTCCAATCAGCTCATCGGCTTATTTTTGTTAACTTTTCAAAAAAGAAAGCCAATCAATGCAGGAATTTTCACTCCTTTGTGATACATTTTGTGGCTATTTTGTTTTGAAAAGTAAAAATACTCTTCCCAAATATGCCTATTCAGTTAAAAATAACCTGATCGGGATGCTTTGCTCACTTCTTTCTTCTTCTTTATTTTACCTTTTCACTAAAAAATGTAGTTGACTGAAAACCTGTCAGATGAGAACTAGTAAGCAGAATAATGGAGATACAAGAGAAAGAGTAACATTCATTTACAATTGTAAAATACTGCCTGCTTCTTCAATTTTTACAGAAATAGAACACAGCAAGAACCAATTTATAAGAGAAACCTTTAAAAATGCAGGCAGAAAATTATTAACTGTCCGTGTATCAAACTCAATTCTTATTCCCCACAGTGGCAGCCAGATGACAAGCCAAGCTGCTTATTGTCCCAGAAATCATGCTCAGTTATCAATATTTCTACAATCATTGCCTGCAATTGATGTTAAAATGATGGCAGGAAAACAATGGAGGAAGTTTTAAAAGTGGCGTATAAGATGCACATTCATATAACCCATTATTTCTGAAAAGACATGGGCACACTGCAGGACCTACGTATTACTGCCGAAAAATTGCCCTGATTTTGTAGTATATGCACTTTTAGTGATATGTATGAGCTCCTATAAAGTTTAAATAAGGGATTTTACATAAGATAAAGCTTTGCGTGAGCTTGGGGAAGCGACTGTTTTTCTGGCTAAAGCATGAGAGACTGTGGGTGCCATGAACATTCTTATTCAGTGTCAAACCAAAGGAACAGAGTCTTTCTGGGGCTGCTAGGTGAGCTGATCCCGAAAACGAGCTGACATGACCAACACTGTTAGCTTTCACCTGTCTACCACCTACTTACCACTGAACGCTCATTATTTAGGCCCGAGAGGTAAACCAAAATATATGGCTTCTCATGATGGTTATGCAGAAATGTAAAGTGCAAGCTACCCCGCAGCTTTCTGTTTGTACTTTCTATCACACTCCAGGTTACCAATACCAAAGGTGATGTTGGACTTTGAGGTGACAGTGTGAGTCCTTTCGAGCCTTCACAGTCCAAATCCTTCTGTTCTTTCTCAGAACAAGTTTCGCTGCATAAAACCACTCCAAAATGTGAGGAACACGGGGATATACTTTGTACTTGTTCCACGAGGAGGAAATACGCAAGTCTTATTGCCACAGTTAGACTCCAAAGTCCCATTAAGTCTTTCTTTTCACACGTTTTGACTGGAAATAAAGAAGATGGGTGGGGATATAGTTTGTGGAGCTCTAGAGCACCACAAATTTATCAAATTGTTTGGGTTGAAAGTTCTGTCTTTGTTTTGTGTGTAACCAAGCAGGGAATCCAGTTCTGATGAGGGATACAGCCAGCCACTAACCATCTCCATTTCTTTAGAAAGCAAATTCTGGACCACTTAGTAAAACAGTGCTTAGTTATCATCGAGACAGATTAGTTGTGTTCAGGGACAGGCAGTGGTGGGGTGGGAAGAGTTAAAGCATCACTACCTTGAGGAAGCGGTCATGTTGACCATGTCTGATTCGTTCACCCAGGCAATTTTTTGCCTGTGTTTGTATAAAAATTTTGATGCATCACTACCACATTGAACAAAAAGTTAAACTAAAGTCAAATAGCAGACAACAGCAGTGGGCACCAAACTGACGCCTTGCCTGCCCTCAGTGCCAAGATGCCTCACTCCAGTGTTGGCTATCTACAACTAACCACTGTCTTGGCTAGGCATGCTGGGTATTCCCAACTCTGCAAGCACCCCTGGGAGATATTGCTACAGTAGGGCTCGTCATACTTTACAGAATCCACCTTTATGGCATTATAATACTCTGTAAAAATTATTTTCAGTTTGTCTGGAAGTTTTACAACTTCAGCATCTCCAGCAATTTTAGTTATATGGCATAACTTCCGCATTTCTATTTTCTATGAGCACTACGTAACAAAACTATGCCTACGTCTGTCACTTTCTGGCTTTTTCTAACTCCTTTACAAAATTTCATTGCAACATCTTTTCTATTGAGAATGAAAAGGTTTTAGTGCAGTATTTTGAGAGAATACTGTCTTTCAGAGAGACCATGTATATCAACTGATTTTCTAAAAACACGGTATTTGGACATAAGGCTCTTTGTTGGTTTTCTGAAATTCCCCTTGTAACTTCTGTATCTGTGCTCCAGTAGACAAACCACAGTGACATGCACAGAGACGTGTAGCTGAAATAGTTCCTTTCTGAGCACAGCCATTCCCCATGACAGATCAGTTATTTTTTTCTCCTGATTCAGACATGTTCATAATTAGCCTTCTAGCAAGGCCATCTGGACAAGACATCAGCATTACTTATGTGTAGCTGCTAAATCATAGAACTGAGGTGGGTTTCTAACTATTTAGCAAGCTGTCCCCCAGGATTCATGAGTTTGAAAAGCTTGCATAGACGTGCCTGGTCTGTTCTGACCTCAGACGCCTTTCCTTGTGAAGAATAACTGGGATAAATGTTACACAGATTTATCTACTCCTCAGAGCTTCTTTCAAGGGATGTAAAAGTTTTCATGAACAGAACATTTTTCCTGTAATAAAACTACAGTTTCTAAAGCTCGTCTTATTATGCCCACCTTTTCCCCAAACCATAAGCAAAAGCATATCTTCTTCTCCAGCAAAGTGTTTGAAATACCAATAGGCCAAGGTAAAATGCTGAATCTAGAAATGGAAAAATAAATTCCACTGCCCACTCAGACCATTTTCATTCCTCCCCACCCACCGGGTTTGCAACATTGGCAAACTCAGTCGCAAATTTTCTGCCATAAAAAGAGAGTCTTGTAGGACCTGGTACGTGTGGAAGTCTCGGAAGAGTGGTAGTTCTGCCTGGTTTGAATTCTCTTTTTGTCAGTAGAAATTCTGTTGATGGTTGCCGAGTGTGTGCCCACTGTTTGAAACACCTCGCATTTCTGAGGCTTCAGTTTCACACTGGCCCATTGGTGGGTACCTCAGCTGCACAAAGGTGTTTTCGTGCGCCGAGGTCTTGCCTGGCCAGAACAAACAGGCAAGAGTGACAGGCAGCGTAACAGCCTCGTACAGCTTTCAAACAGAGCAGCTACATTTTGTAAACCTGACAACACTGGTCTATATCACTATAGGGTTTTTTGGACCAACAATTTTTCCCTGTCCTTTGAATGCCCTTCCACTGACAAATATCTGATTCAAGATCCCGCATTGGAAATCAATGCTGCAGGAACTCTACTATAATATCTGAGTATCAAGATAATAAGAATCTTAAAAACCTTTCCACACCTCACACAGACACTTTCTCTTTACCAGAAATACTGATGAAGCCCAAGACTTGACTGAAGGCTGTTACTTTTCTTGATGCATTTTTGTGGCTGGTACAGCCTCTTTCTTCCTCGCTGCTGCGGAGGAGGTTGTTCAATGCTCAGTGTCACACACTATCAGTATTGCATGGATCGGTGGTGAAGGGAAGGAAAACTCAGCTTATCTCTTTTTTGGTTCAGCAGAACCACTCTTAATTTCTAGCACAACTGCCTCTGAGGCCACTTATGCATTTGTACAGCACTGTCATAGAATAAATGTGATAGACACAGTTCAAACTCATTTTCATCCTCTCTTCCCTGCAGGTTTTTTTTTTTTTCCCATATGACTATCCACTAGAACCACTTGTTCACTTTTTTCATCTGCAGCTGGCCATTTTACCATTTATTCTCAGTCAATAGCACTCAGCAAAAGGAACAGCTACCTGGTTCAGATCCACAACTATGTCCCCATCAAGCCATTCATTCTCCCTGAGCCTTTATCAAGTTATCACAGCCTGTGGCTGCATCAGCTTGAAGGCAAGATAAGTCATTCACTGGAAAGCAGTTTCCTACAAATGATTTATTGCACTAGTGCCATTTTTAAACAGAATGGCCCAGACTGCATTTATTTTGCCATGATTACAGGAACCGTGTCAAGGTACCCATGTTTTTGAAAAGCTGAGGAGATCTGACGGAAAAGTGCTCCAGCTCTGGCACCAAGGAATCAAGAATGCACAAATAAATTTCACTTCCGCAAGTCTCCTAACATTTTAGCTGAAGAAACTGCTTGTTCACACACAGCTGCTCTGGTGAGATTTGTTTAGGTCTTGACCTGAGCCTATTTGCAGTTTGGAGCTAGACTGAAATACAGACCAATTGCCTTATTTTATTTTTGCTGAAATTGCAGTGGTTTGGGAGGAGGCCTTAGCCTCTTAGCAAATCTGAAAATTTGACTGTGGTGTTGAATCTGCAACTTTTTATCCTTTTTCATTGAACTTATCCTACTAAGCAGCCTAAAGACAAAGTTTCAATATTTTGGTTCATCTAGTGAACAAAGCTGAGCTGCAAGCTCTTCCCTGGTGGTCCCCAAGTTTGCTGCTGGATCTCATTAGTTGTTTGTGATTTTCACTCTGGCCTGCCATAGTTGTCGCAGTCTTTTTTTGCTTCAGTACTATATATTTTCCATGCTAGCTTTTGGCTAGTCTGCTCTCTTCACTTTTGTACTTTTATATATTCAATAGTGCATATACGCATAATTACATATGTAGCATAATTACATTTTGCTTGATTACATATGCTACCTTCTTTTCTTAATCACCACAGGCACCAGACTCTAATTCCGCTTTTCATTCAGGCCTGCGAGGCACAGAGCAGTACTTAGAGGCACAAAGCTCTCAGCCGCCATCATTCTCGGCAGCAGCTGCCTCAGCATCTGATGCGCAACTGCAAGCAAAGTGCCATGTTGCTTGGCACGTTCCCGCTCATTGCATCCTTTGCCCAATCGAGAGCCGCAAGTACGAGCCTATACATGCTCTGTCACCAGTTTATCTAAAAAAAAATCTCCTCCAGGCACGGGCTTGATAAGAACACACGGTTTCCAGGCATGGTTTTGATGTTGTTTTTGTTTCTATTTCTTAGCCACAACTTATCCAGCTCAGATTTATGACTAGCTCCAAACCATGTGAGATTTCTGTGCAAATATAATTCCCCCTTTAGCTTCACCTCCCTACATTGTTTCCACTTGTCAAGAGAGAAGTTGAGGCACAGAAAAGGGCTGTAATTTGCCCAAAAGGTGGCAGAGGTAGAAACAGGATCCGCATCTCCTGATTCTTAGTCCAATTCCCCAGCCCCCAGGGCACATTAGTAAGTAGGTGTTAGCATGCTCATTACAGCGCCTTATAGTGAAGTCTTTAACACAATTTTAATCACTGAATAAAGTGATCGACAAATTATTAAACATTTAAATAACAGCTAAATTTCTACTACATCATCAGGTTAATAACCTATTGTTTATTTTGACAAATATGGGTAGTGAATCTGGATACGGAAACAGAAAATGTCTGAAAAGGGAATACAATGAGGCACTGCTAAAACAATGTATTTCTTCAGCACTTCCAAACCCCCAAAATCTAATTATGGTTCAATAATAGACCTGGGGAGTAGGGACAGGATACAAGAAAATAAATGGAGATCAACAATAGAAACTACCTCTGTAAAGAGTGAGAAGTTCAAGGCTGGTCAGTGGTACCTTCTGAACTCAGCATGGGCTTCATTTCTCTCCTTTCCCGCTGTCCTCCTTACATGCTGCCTTTGTGCCAGTCTGAGTGGCTTGAAAAAAAAATAATTGGTGTTTTCCTGCTTTATGCTGTTATTGAGACTTTGTATTTCCCCATTAATTTTAGCAGTACAGTAAATGACTTCTTTTTCAGCTTTTTATGAACCCAGTAAATATTAAATGAATTCAGGGTGAAAGCACTTGCGCGTCTTAGACAAACGCAATGATTTCTCAGATCTCCACAGGGCCACAATTTGTCTCACTCCACTATCTAGCCATTTGCACAGATCTGCAAACCACAGTTTGCAAGATGAGTTTCCAAGTGCTGTAGCCTTTTCTGTTGATGCCTACAAACACTTTAGTCTCATATGGGCCAGTAGCTCAGACCCTAAGACAGTTCAAGACTTTGTCTGATTCAATTACTCTCATGGTAGTCCCCTGGATCTCTTTTGAAGCCCTTATCAGAAAAAAAAAAAAAAAAAAAGCCATCACATTTGCTGTCTTCCATTCCTTGGTGCCAAGACAGTTTCAACAGTAAGTTACATACTCCATTCAGCTGTGCAGAAATTATATATTTCAATTTTCTTAGAGCCCTTGGGTGAAAATTCACTGTCTTGATGATTTGTCAACATTCATTTGAATGACTGGTTCTCAAGCTGTTTGACTGATGGCTTAACTGGAGATGATGGACAAATTTCTCATAAAGAAAGGAATGTCCCTAAGCTCATTTCTCATGGACGTTGGTGAAGAAAATTCATTGGCTTTTCAGACAGGGACTCATATTTATTGAGCTTTCCTCTAATATCTCAGTCCTCCATTGGCCTGCAGAGACACTGGTAGTCTTATTTCTGGTGCACTTGAAAAAATTACTATTAGGGTAAATGCTTTTAGCAATTTGTTCCTCTAGTCTGTTTTTTCAGTCTGCCTTAAAGTTTTTTTATTTAATGTGCCAGTGTTTGTGCTCTTCTAAATTTAACCTATTTGGTTAAAACAGTGTTTTCATTATTTTTACTTTAAATAGCCTCCTTTCTTCCTCTTTTTATCTATGACAGATATTTCATGTCCTTTCACATTCTCTTCTGAGTTTTCAGTATGGTGTCTCTGTAGTCTTTATGACACCTGGAAGTATTTTACCCTTTTAAACTGTCCCTTTACATTTCATTTTTGCATGCTTTTCCATTATTGAGTATTTTCTACATATTCAATGTTACTTGCAAATTTTTTTTGGAGTATATCATATACATATCACTTACGATCACTGTAACAAAGAGTTCTTCCATAATGTTTCTGGTGCCAACTCTTGCTGCCTTTTTCAAGAATACATCAACAGCTGTTTCTCATTTTGAGAAAACAGTCAGAGAAAAATTCCTCCAAAAAGAGCAGCTGTTCGTGTTTGCAAAAAAAATCGGTCTCTACTTCATAGCTTCATCATGAGTCTTTACAGCCTTCTTGAAAGTACTTACACTGTGTCTGTATCTGGAGGAAAACACTGAGTATCACCCGAATCACAGTAAAATCACAGAAGTTTATACCGGTGTTGGGCAGAAATGGTGAGAAGCTTGATGATAAAATGATTGGTGGGGACTGCAGGTGCTGCTAGGGCTGTTGCTGTTCTCTGGAAAATGATGTTAAAAGAAGATGACTTTGCAGTCTGTAAACGGTGTAGGATTTTGTTGTTGTTGGTTTTTTTCTTTGAAACCACCTAGGAGGGTCTGACAACAGATGAAGTAGTAACAAGAGAAATACTGAATATACTTTCAGCTCATGTTTTTTTCTCTTGTACTGATGGAGGTTACTGATAGTTTTGTAGGAGAGCAGAGGGGAGCAGCTGCTTTGCTGCTGTTGTGTGTCCAGTCAACAACTCCCATCAGCCTTGAGCCACCTGGAGGTTTTGTCAAGTTACGGTCTGAGCAGAGGTGCTAAAGCCAGAGAAAGCATTCTCTTCTGCTGACTATTTATGATAGGCTTTAATGGGAGCAGTGTTTGACCAAAACCCAGCTGCACATACTTAGGAGGAAGCAATCACTGGCATTTAGAAGACATGGCGGCTCAAGGAGTTAATAGAGATCGAATGGTGCAGGGATCTGTTTTTATACGCAGGTGTACGTGGCTATCCCCAGGCTGGGCCACGGCTGTCATTCCGGTACAGTTGTCTGCACATGATAGCTACATCAATGTTTTTAACCTTTGGCAGATTAAGAAGGCAGCAGGATCAAAGCGGACAGACTTCCAGCATGGACAGCAGAGCGTCCCTTCAGAGCCATGAGAAACTCCAGGATGGACGTAACAACAATTTACTGGGACACGGCTGCACAAGAGGCTGCAGCAGCTAGTGAGCCACGGCCCCGCACACGCTGCCACCCTGGCAGGGGGAGGAAAGGTGCTCTCTGCTCATGCCTTCTCTGTTATCTCTCGGATCCCGGGACATCTGACTCCTCCAAAAGCAGGATCCCCAGCCAAGGACAAAACCCACAGAGCACACCGGCTGATACTTTCCACGTAGGACCTTGCTCTTCTTTTTACTCTGCCACTGGAAAAATGACCATCCGCAACACAATACAGTTTTATAAGTAAGTGTGACTTTCCTTTTCAAAATCCTGGAAGAAAACTTGAAACTATTCATTACGCAGCCTCTCAAAGATTGCCACGTTTCTGGCTACTTGCAAGAGACAAAGTTGTATTGAGGCCAGCTTTATCTTGAAGGCTTTACTTTACCCTCTCTGTCTCCATTAATTAAAATTGTCCTGTTTGGAATTTTGTGAAACTGCTGGACACAGCTGTTTCTGAGTACCTGCTGTTGAGTTTATAACAGATGTATATGATGTAAATACGTGAATGTAGTGTCAAATAGGCCAAACACTGAACAATTTCATTTAAATACCTGAAGCTCGTTGGAAAAGTTGCAGCGTGAATGTATTCACATTGTTCTTTAACTTCATGCATTCTGCTTTGTAATAAAAGATGTGACCCTGGCCAAGTCAAAGTTTTGCTAGTGACTTTAGTGGATGCAGGATCAGACACGTTAGTAGTGTGTGATAACCACGACAAAGAAAGACTTTTTTATTTGTAACAATAGGCTGACTGAGCCAGAGTTGAAAAGCAGCTCAGTAAGGAGAGCTACAAACATCCAGACTTTGTTCAGATCCATAGTTAGATGTCATAAAATGTGAAGAAGTTACATGTGTCTCTGTTTTCATGGATCTGTTCTGGATGAAAACCATCTTGAATAGAAAGAAACATAGTTTATCCAAAGTATTGCTGACATGAAAGACCTTTTTTTTAAGCAACGTCCACAATTCTAAATATTTATGGTATTCTACAACTTGTACATCCACATTTTTATAATAAATGCATGCTTGTTCTGTCCTATTGTGCTTTTATTTTTTAAGCGTTACCATCCGCAAACAAATTTCATTTCAACTTTTTAAAACAAATAAGTTAGGCTTTTGGAAGTGAAAAACGTTTTGTTTGTAATAATCTATTTTTACTGTATTGTTTCCATTCTGTCTTTTACAAAAGAAAGTTCTTTGTAATTGAATCTATTTTAAAATTTGGTTCCACATTATATGTAATTTTTGTCATGAATTTTTCATAAAATACAGATTTTTATTGCTCCATGAAATGATATGGTGTTCCTATCAACAACAGAGCAGTTTACAAATGTGTACTAAGGTAAAATATTTACTTCTGTCATGAGTGTGGTCTACCTGGTTAATTTGGGCATGGAATGAAAAAATCATAGGATCCAGCAAAGGAGCAGAGTTTCTCTGGTCATGAGAGGACAGATTTCACTGCCCAGAATAAACTATTTCATGCCCATCCCTTCTTATAATGACTTTTTTATTTTTTGCTTAATATTGTTTCACTTGGGAAAGACCAAAGTGGATAACATTTCACATAATTTCTGGAAACACCAATTGTTCTGTTCCAGTCAAAATGTAGTAGGATCTTGGATCTTGATCCTGGAAAGAAATGAAAGGTTTTACTTACTTGGATAATCCTACAAAAATTAATGATACTGCTCGTACGTAAATGCTTACAGGATCCATGATGTATCAGCTAATATAGATTAGAACCATGCAGTTTGTGTAAGCAGGGCCAGTGATTTATTAAGTTTTTCCATGTAAAATTTCCCAATTAGAAAAACACTTGGGAAAAAAGAGGCAATGACGCATTTGCTTTTTTTCTATGATTACAGTTGTTTTGAGCAAGAAGAGTTATTGTGAGTGATCTTGTACATGAGCTACATAGGATGCAACTATAGTAGCACCTAAATTCAGGCTGGGAAGGCATTTTTTGATTTAATGTCTCGACCTGACAGCCCTACTGCATTTTGGTTCATACTGTGGCACCCAAATCAGACTCATTTTAGAGAATACAAAAACAGAAGAAGTGCTCCAAGAGAGCACTCCATGCCATCCGCCCAGCCTTGGGCTTGTAGACCACAGGAACAGGAGGGAACAAATCTGAAATCAAACTTCCCCAATGTGCCTCATGGATGTCAGGTCTCCACCGCCGACCGCTCTGCTTCGCAGAGCCCCTGGTGTCGGGCTGCACTGCCTGCTAATGCACACACAGCCACCCAGAAGCCTGGCTTTATAGAATGAAAAGTTTATTGAAGGAAAGAGCCACAGCCTTTACAGTCCAAGAAGTTCATCAGTGACCGTATTAAAAATCAGAGGGGGCGGAAGGGGGGTCCTGCAGATAGAATTTAATTAGCAGCAGGATTCTACCAAACATTTGCAGTCTGATATGGCTGGGTGTCTTTGCCAGTGCTTTACTAAGCTGTTTTTGAGAGAAGCCTGGTTATTCGATAGATGTCATCTACTTAAATATGTTTGCAGAGTATTGTGCATGAATGCAAGCTCACTCAGACAATTTAATTTCACGCTTGTTGCCACACGGTCATTTCTCAAACAACTCTACTGCTTGCAAAAAAAGGGAATCATGGCACCAATCAGCATTATCCAGAGTCCATGGCACTTCCACTGACTGCAAGCTGAACCTTATGCCGCATAAAATTATCTTTGTCAACTATTACACAGCTCAGAGAATACCCTCAGCTATACTGTGGAGACCCAATATAGAATCATAGAATAGTTCGGGTTGGAAGGGATCTTTAAAGGTCACCTCGTCCAACCCCCCCAAGCAATAAGCAGGGACATCTTCAACTAGATCAGGTTGCTCAGAGCCCCGTCCAACCTGACCTTGGATGTTTCCAGGAATGGGGCATCTACCACCTCTCTGGGGAACCTGTGCTCTTAGTTCATCTTCCCTTTCGACCAACACAGCTGTAAGGAACCGGCCTGTCATGGCAAGCCCTGAGAATGGTGCAGAAGATTCTTCTTCTTTCTGTGTCATTCTGTACAGCATGTGCTTTGTGAGGACAGAACAAGTACTACAAGAAAAGTCACACAGCCTGGGAAGACGCCTGAGAAGTGTTTGGCTGGGACTTGTCTCCCCTAGCTTTAGACATAGGAAAAACGTACACATCTGCAGCTGAATTAGCCAGATCCAGGCTCAAAAATAAAGAGGAGAAAAAAAAAGAAAAGATGCTTTTACGATGTGGTGCACTTGCTCTGTCTCGACTGTCTTTTAGCAGATGGTTCTCCCTTTAGCTCTGCCTCCATGGAGTGTAATGTCAGCGTACACAGCTCAGACGTGGACATGCACATTGTGCACTGACATTTAGTCAGATGAATCTTGTTTGTGATGGCACAGACAATTTGTGGAGATGCAGTCTTATCCTTATGAAAAAAAGGGAAGATTTCTGATCACTTCAACAGGAGGAAGAGCTGTTTAAACAGTTTTTATCCTTAAGTGCAAATGTGGTATTAGAGGGCTGGAAAATTACACAAAAATAGACTGTTGCAATGAATACTGACGTGCTTTCCAACAGAAATGAAAACAGGGAAGGCGACCTAAATAAGACGTAGAAGGTTTTTACAAAATACTCAGTGAGATGGAAGAGAAAAAGAAAGCGGGGCAGCCATAAACCCAAAAGAAACTCCCTGGGACTCATTTATTCTATACAGCTTTATTGCCTTGCAAAAGCAGCCAGTGATCTTAACTCCCAAAGCCTCATCTGGTTTCTCCAAGTCATTTCAAGGGTAAAATATTTTTTCTCATTTCTGTTCCAGGGAAGAGGGAAGGAAGTCTAACACAGCTGGAAACGCAGTTTGCTGCTACAACATTTTATTGCAATGCCACTTGCTCTGCGGTGTTACAGTTCTGATCACACATGCACAATCCCACAGCATCACTCCACGCTAAGCTCTGCCAGACTCACCTTCTGTTCAAGTTTGCTCCTTCTACACTGCGTATTAAACACTGGCACCGTACTGTAAATGTTTAATTACCAACTGTCATAAAATACAAATGGCTCCTTTCGTCTGTAGTCTTGACAAATATGATTAATGAAACATTTCCAAAAGTTTTTCGGGTAGATTTGGGGGGAGGATAGGGGGTGGTGGTGGTTGTTATAGATCTTGGCACACTATTCAAAATGACATCAAAGTACATAATAGAGGAAATGCTAGGCACCAATCCACCCATCCATTCTGTTCATTTAGATGTTTTCTGCTTGCAGAAATATGTGATCACAATTTCAAACTGATTTCTGACAGTTTAAACTAAACCTAAATATTGGTGTATTGGCATGTACTGAGGAACTGTGGTTGGCTGAATGAAAGCCAAAGCATTTTTCTGTTTTCCAGTTGGGCAGTTATGCCAACACTTCTGCTATGGAGAAAAGTGTCTGCCAACATAGGAAAAGCTTAGAGGTTTTGGGCAGGTACATTTACAGTTTTGGTGGGAGTCGGAAAGCAAGTAGATATTCAAAGTGCATTTAATTAAAAACCCACAGGTATCCTCTTGAACCTCCACTGCTCTAGCACCTGCCTCAAGAGGAGACCTGGAATAAACCACTGTCCTGCAAACGTTCCCCATTATTTCTATATCTGGCCCAGATTTCATCCGTGGCTAAATAAGTTCATCTGTGCAGTCTCTGAATAAGAAGCGAGCGAAGGCAAGAGCCCACCTGCTTGCAGTGCTGGGCTGCTCAGACTCTGCCTTCTTGTACAGCAAAAGGAACAATGACTTATAGCAGCCGCTGGAGCCAAAGTCATCAGTCCTGCTAGGAAAAGCAGAAATTATTTTTTCCTACACAGCAGTTGCAGTTCAGCCCCTTAGGACGTGCTGCCAAAAGGCCCCATGGTAAATCTTGAATGAGGAATAATGTAAAGCTTTTATGGATCCTTCTGGTGCCACGCAAAAACCTCCATGATAGATTGGTGTGATTTTTAAATAAGAGCTTTGCAGTTCTTCTTCTGGAGAGCGTACTAGTAGCTAAATAATTTCCTACGCGTATTGTGCTTAATCATCTTCGCTTCCATCAGAGTAGTTACTTCTGTTTATCTGTATTTTAATGATCGGATCATTCACTCTCTGGCCAGCAGGGAAAAATGTTTTGATATTTTTAGCATTCGTTTAGCAATGCAAATTAGCTTGCTATAATCGTGTTTGTGAGAAAACACACAGTACAATCAGGACCTTAATAATGACTGATATTAGCTATGCTCTATACATCAATGAACTTGGCTCTGAGTCACAAACTCCCTTTTTCTGTAATTTTTAATTGAGAAGGAGGAATGTGTCTAATAAATTAAGAGTATTTTTTACAACATAGCCAAACAGTCCTCATGAGTCCTCCTCCCAGAGACTCAAAATCATAACACAGGGCAGAAAGCTTCATTGCTCGACGTTTAGCGTCTTAAGTCAGTTATAAACAACAAAGCAAGCATATCAAAGCCTCTGTAGATTTCAATACCCATTAAGAAAAATACAACTGAGAACAACCCTAAAATCCAAATCCTTTTAAAATGTATGTCCATGAACACAGTATTACGTAAAATCAGTGCCCTTTGAATGGAATTACCTGAATAGATTTAGTTATAGACTTTCTCAGGGGCAAAAATATGTTGGAACTAGCAGTCTGGAGATTTTTTTTTTTTACATTTTCACTGTTTTGATGTGTACTATATTGCATTCCTGGAATTTTCCCACAGTGATTATTTTGTACTCGAAAAATCCCTCTCAGAAGAGTATTATACAATTTAATTAGTAGTTATAACTTTACTATATGAATCTATAGCAAGGATAATATTCTCCAGTCAACGTGCTAAGATATTGAGGCAATTTCAGTGTGGTTAACTAGTAATGAAGGAATGCTTTAAGTCTTGAGCCCTATCACAACAGACACATTAAGGTAAGTCAGTCAGATACCACCGCAAGGAATTTACGGTTTGAACTACCTTTTTCAGATATAACTTGAAGCCAGAGATAAACTGGAGAAAGCATTCAGGGAAGCAGGTAACAGTGAAATCAACTTATTAAATGTAATGAGGAACCATATAATGCAGATTTATGGATTTTTTTTCTGCATTAAATTATATGCAACATCTCCTTTAAGGCCATAAATTTCCCATTTATAGTTGAAAGCCCAGGCTATATTATCTTGGAGAGTCGGGAAAGGGCCGAGGGAGTGGAGCAAGGGCAGAGCTGGCTGCAGTGACACCGGTGGAGGTCACCAGTGCCTTGTCCTCTGCCCAGCCCAGGCCGGCGAGAGCACAAGGGGCTGGTTCCACTGAGCCAAAAATCTCTGCCACTGCAGAATCAAACCAGAGAGAGCTGTGTAGAATTGAAATGACGAAGTATGCAATGAGGATGAGAGCAGTCATCAGAGCTGGCTTGTTGCTTCTGCACCCGCTCAGGAGAACCAGGACGGTTCTCTAGAAATCCTGCCTTTCCCACGGTCTCAAGGAGGCATTCTCTCCACCGGGCGGCGGAGCGCAAACATCCACGTGTGAACACTGCAGCACAGAAATCAGTCCCCGCTGAACACCATTTTGACTGACACAGATCAATCACTGGCCTCCCAAAGTCCTGCCAAACACCCACAGACGCACACCCCCACCTCCTCCTCTCACCAGTGGACCTGTCAGACAAAAGACCCAGATTACCATTTACACCATTACTCTTAGGATGAGACAGAAACTCCAGGAATTGGTCCTGGAGGAAAAGGTCTTGGAAGTGCTTAGAGCTTGCTGAAACCCCAGCAAGGCCACTGGTCAGACTGTTTCAGAGGGTTTTCTTGTAGTCAGCATTCCTCTTACTGCAGGACTGGGCTTAATTTTACATTTTTCAGAGGCACACGTTAATACTGAACAGATAATAAAAATGAAAGAAGACTAAATAATAGAGCAAGACAACCAGCAAAGCAACATGTATTTTAAAGAGATTTCTGAAATATGTTTTTGCTATCTTATAGGCACAGCTATTTGAATAAGCAACGTAACTTTTTTGCAAATGAGAGCCATAATCACTCAATCTGGGCAGAGAAATGCTCCTAAATGTAGGTAGCTGATAGTGTGCTCTCATTATTATAGCAGTAAATTTCACTACCTTCTTCTCATTATTTTCTTCAAGATAAAGTATCTGTTAAAACTTGCAGTAATGACATGGAATCCTACAGGAATCAAACTATGTGAACTGTATTTTAAAAAAAAATACTATTTCATATAATCGGTCTTTAATTTTATTCCACTTCTCTTTTTTTTTTTTCTGTTTTGAAGATGAGTAAGACCACACAACTAGCCTTTCCTGGACCCTTCATTGCTTCCTGTTATCCTCACTTGTATTCATCTCCTCTTTAAATATACGAATATTCCCCTGGCAACACACAACACAAACACCCTCCTATCACAGGGTTTTTCATCATTCCACACAAATGAAGCTCTCTGTGTCTCTAAGACTTCGTGCTGTCCCTCTCTATAAAAACTTCTCTGTGAACTGCACTGATTGTTTGCAATTGCTCCACCAGGACAGTAAGTTATTCAGATGAGGCTGCATTATCATTTTTAAGACGCATGAACTTGCTACTATTTCATACTATCATCTTTCATGACTCTACTGTAGGGCCTTGGGAAAAGGTGGTTGTTTTTTTAAGGACTTAAGGATTGGTTTTTTAGTATCAGTATGCATTGAGCAACTACATACATGAAAAAGCACTGGGCTATTTTATTGCATGGTTTTAGTATATTTGTACTACAGCAATTCATCTAATTCCCTCAGTTTGCTCCTTTCGACCTTGAATGTGTCAATACTGATTTTCACCTTCCACCCTGTTGTATTGCTCTCTCGTATTGGTAGGACCAAGATTATTGGTTTACTGAGCCAGTATCTATACCAGGGACATATCTCTGCTTTTCTTGAAGATCATACATATGTATGAACAGATTAATTGACTGTATTTTTCTCCTTGAAGCAAAACGAGTATTTACTTTATTTGTACTAGCTGAGAATCAAAAATTAAACCTTTTCTTTTTAGCACACTTCAAATAAAAACTTTTCTCACTTTCCATCGACTGTTTGAGTCAGTTCACAAATGAACATTATGAGATTTAAAATGTATTATCTGCTGAATATATGCTTGTATTTTTCTTGAAGATATGTGTTCCAAAACTCTTTGCATAGAAATAATGCCGCTGTCCCTGTGCTCTTTTACACTCATTATGTGGCATATACATATTAATCTGTAAGTAAAAGTGTAGACTGTGAGATATACTTAGTTCATCTGCTTCATGTTCACCAACAGCTTTGGAACGTATATCCCTTCACCACTGACAAGCCAAAACATGGATAGGAAAACATTTGTAGCATAAAAAACAGATTTTTCCTGTCAATGGGTGGCTTCCAAGCTAAATAATACGCTTAAATATAATTAGATGCAATGCAGACACATCTGCAAGTGTGTTCGAAAACAAAATATTTCTTGCTTTCTCTCCAGGGATTTGAGATCTGCAGATTTCCTGCCAGAAAAGACAAAAATGGATTTAGAGTAGGCTGGAGAGAAGGGATTGCTTTTAGGAGACAGAAAAATACTCTGGCCCGATATTTGGAATCTGCTAATGTTTTCTTAAATGCTGTGTCTTCCCGAATAAGGGTGCGTTCCTTGACATAGCAAGGCAAGACTAGGCATAAAAGAAACATTTAAACGTATTCATGTTGCTCCAGCCATAGCTCGTTGCTACCTGGATATACCGTATTAATAGGAAAAGGGGTTTTTTTTTTGCAACAAGCTTGCACGTGATGGGCTTTCTCTGATGCTATCATGAGCTATTGCAGACAGATGAATTTCCATCTGTTTCCATCAGAATTTTCTGAAGCTTTTTGAACTTCCCTTCTGCTCTTCTCCATTTTTTCCTACTACTTTCAATGCCTGTTGAAGCTCTTCTTCCTCTCTCAAGAATTTCAGCTTAACTCTGAACTGAGCTCTTCCGCTTCCCACCAAGTCTTCTCTTGTAAAATCAACTTTTTATTAGATTTAGTGACAGTAATTCTTCGGTATTCAAAGAAAGGTCTTCTTTAACCATAATGGATGCCATTTCTGCCATGGAGATATGAAACCACTTCTTCGGCAGTCCTTCCTGCACCCAGGCTTAGCTGTATCTTCTGGATCCAGAATTATGAGGTAGCTCTAATAAAGGGCTTGGGTGGCTAAAATATTCAAGTGCTGTAAATTCAGATGCCTGAACCACAGATCCCAGGGAGATGCGGAACCATGTGCTTAGAGTTTGCTCTTTTCTTTTACTTCACAGGGAGACCTCACAGGCACCTCAGGGACCCAAGCAGCTGTGTCAGACATACAGAACTCCCCAGTAAAATGTCCTAAGCACTGGGGTATGTCGAAAAGTCCTGCCTCTCCTGGGGGAATGGGGCCTCCATCTAGCTCAGATCTACAGCTGTCCCAGAGATAGAATACTTCTGACTAGCAATACCTGTGGCAGCTTAAAACTGAGAAAATCCATCCAGAAAATGGAAAACTCAAGTTTGAAACTTTCCACAGCCCAGGGAGCTTAAAATATGTCCTTCCAGGAGACTGGACAAACAGTAGAAAAAAACACATCTCTTTTTTTCCAGTCTCTGAAGAATTCAAGATTAATATGACCATGTTACGAATCTTAAACTGGGGTGGAAAAAAAGCTATGAAAGAAAACAAGATACCATTATATAGCAGACTGTAAAGAAGAGCACAATGCGTGCAGTACACTCAACATAAAATTCAAAAAAACTATAAATACATGCTGTTAAAGTTTCACTCCTATGTTCCTTGCTCTTAAGATCGGCTACAGGACAAATGTAACCAGCATTCATATGCAAGTGTTCAAACTGTAACTCAGGATCCTGAGAGACTGTAACGCTTCTCAATTCCATCTTTTTAAAAATAAGAATCAATTCCATTTCAGTGTTAGCTTTGATGTATTTCAGGCATTTTTTTCCACATTGGTTGGAAGAAAATTATTTGATTCAATAAATCTTAATATCTGTATGTTTTGGTTTTTGTCTTTCACTATACTTAGATGACAAACATTTTTTTAGCAAAGTCCAATCGTTTTATGAAAGCACATTTAGAAACATCTATCTCCTGGTTTTAAGACATACTAGAAATGAGTCTGGCTTTTGAGCTTCTGTTACTCAGAACACAACTGCGTTGAATAATCCCTTTTGCTGCATGAAGAATTTGGGTGTGGTGAGAGGGGAAATGGTTTTTTAACACAAAATGCAATTGGCAAGAGCTCTTCATTAACACTCACGCAGAATTTGATTTTGCCAAAAGCACAGAAGTGTGTATCACAGGGGAAGAGGGGGCACATAAGGCTACGAAAATTCATTCCATTTGCTGCAAAAACAAATTGGCAAGTGAACACCATTCAGCCAGCCTGTACGGTAGTCCATCAACAACAAACTGGAGAGGAAAGAGAGGAATGTGCAGTGGGCCCAAAGCACTATTGTCCCTAGTTCTTTTATCAAGAAATCATGTTACCTGAAAAGGTCTCTTCTATGTAAAGGATGCAAGGGAAGCTACTGGTGCTATTATAGATCCATTTCCATTGGAAGATCAAAGCAGCAACATAAAAGCAAGTGTCTGCTGAAGTATTTTCTTTTACTTTCAAGGTAAAAGGTAAAAGCTGCTGAATGGAAATCTATCAAAATGTTTTCTTCTGACATGTTGATGGTAATTATCATGACTGGTATTAACCTTGTTAAACAGCGATCACCGTCTGCTAGAAAAGTGCAGAATGGAGTCCCTCCAAACAGTCTGTCTAAAGGAAAGATGGCCAATAATGAAAAAGTCAGGTCTTTTCCTTACTAGTAAACACGAACAGATGTATAGACAAACATCATTTATACCAGAAGTAGGTTTTGGTCCCTTGCGTACCACTTCATATTTTCTGCGGCTTAGTTCTTTCTCTAATTTTTAACTACTCACTGATCAATATTCTGTCCAAGTCTGGTATATGGCTTAACTTGATTTATTTTTAAGAGAATTTTAGCATTCTCCATTTCCCCCTTTCTGAGAATGAAGATGAAGAACTATGTTTTGGGTTACTCACCTTTAAAGAAGCCGCATTCTTCCTGTAACAGCTTCCTCACTTGCTGCTGCCACTTCACAGCTGCAAGCTGATGCAAAGAAATCATCACAGCCCAAAGTCTGGGCCTCCCTGCAAAGGAAGAGTCCAAACACACGTGGCACCCACGCATAATCCCAAGTTCACGCTGTCTAAAGAACTGAGTAGAATCAAACCCAAGTGCTCTACAGCTTCAGTCACAGGCAGCTCTTGGGATCCCAGTTTATCCTAGTCCTGTCCTAGATTTTGTACCCAATTAAAACCAAGTTACCACCAGTAGTCCAGGCAGAAGGGGCACAGGTCACAGAGTGCTTGATCCTCTCTGTGGTAACAAGGCCCACTAGTGTGTTGCATCAAATTTGGTAAAATACTAAGAAACCTAAACACAAAATGGTGTATGATATCAAAACCTTCTTTGGTGTGTTGTTCACTCAATGCTGACAAGTTGCGTTTGGGAGCAATTAGAGGTGTACCACTACACCTGGAGGAGAACGAGCAAAGGTTGTGGTGGTGAAGCTGAAGAACTGAAAATGCCTGGTCAGAAAAGCTGAGTCTGGGAAAAGAGAAAGCCAAAAACCACAGAGAGAGGCTGCAGTCTGAGACTACATGAAGAGACTGGGCTGGAGATTAGGGCTGGGACACAGCCAAGAGATGGCCAAGACCAGGAGCCTGGGACTGCTGGCAGACCTCGAAGGAGAGAGGCAGCACAGATGAAGGAACCCACAGATGAGTAAGTGAGAAGGAGAGAAGCGCAAGGAGCAAGAGCAGGGAGAGACCTGGGATGAAAGTGGGTCTGACAGGGCAGGACAAAGCAGATTCTTGAGTGGACAGAAGAGTTGGTGCCTACCGGGTCGTATTCCCTTTCAGAGACTGGATTTCTCATCATCCCTCTGGTGTTAGAAAACACTGTGAATCCTCCAGAAAAGCACATCTCATCCCTCTCTAGTTCCCATGGAGAAATAAAGGGGAATAAAGGGAAATACAGCTACTGGGAACAGACGTCTGTGCAGCAGAGCCAACACTTCCAGACTTGCTGAGGAAACATAGGACTGTGAATGAGGTACGGTATGATTAGAGCTCACCAGCTCCCAGGAAGATATTTTTCGAAAAACAACATTTCAGGACCAGAAGGTGCATTTGTTCACTTTGATACAATCAAAGCACCATCACAGCAGGGGCTTTTGGTGCCTCCAAAACTGGAGGGCAAGAAAGCTGACACCTGTGGGCTGCCAGGACTCAGGGAGGAGGGGAAAAGGCTGGCAGGAAAGGCACCCCTCGGCATTTCACGGAAACCGAGATATTCCCCTGGAACCTGTGGATTTCCTCAAATCTTCATTATCTGACAGAACATACTCTCTTGAAAAATTTCTACCAGCTCAAAACAAGGGAATCCTGGTTTTCTGGTTTCTTGACAGAGCTAGTGATTTACACACAAAAATATCATTAAGACTAGGTTATGGAAAAGCAGGGAAAAGTTAGACAGGGCCAGAAAAAGGACGACTGGCACAAGAGCCCACAAAATACAGATTTAAAGTCCAAAGGCAATTTAGCAGGCTCAGTGGAAAACTTTTGATTTTCTTTTTCTTAAAAAAAAAAACAAAACAGCAGTATTTTTCAGAAAGGTTTTGTCTCTTCTACGGGGGATTGTTTAATGGCCAGCAATTATGGTCAGTGTTTCTATTGCCCAAGTAATAAGAAAAGCAGCATCCCAGATTTGTAACAACAAAGATTTTTGGATCCTCAGTAGGATACAGATGGAATCAGGATGTGGTGAAGTCCCTTTCCACTGCCGGCATCCTCTAAAGTGGTGGGGCTTCAGCGAGAGTCCTGCATCCATAGAGAAAACTTTGTCTATGGTTAATGGCTTTTCCTTTAATCCTAGATTAGACTGTCCACAGGCAGAGTACAGCACTGAATAAATACTCCTCACCACTTTGTGTGAGTTCCCTGATCACTGAGTTGTTGAAAGGGAAGGACCACCTTCACCTTGGAAGCAAGGTTTTAAAAGGAAAGGTCTCCCCTGTGTGGTAGAAAGACCTGCCCTTGCCTACTTGCAGTCCAGTGCTACAGACGCTGAATGAGAAACACGAGTCCTTGGGATCCTGAGGCAATCAGAGCCTGCGAGAAGCCTGCTGAAGGTACTCATTGCTCAGGTTACACACTGGGAACGGATTACTTCAGAAACCTCGCGGGTATGCGTTAGTTTTGAATGGAAAAAGCAGAAAAGAAATGGGACTTGCTCCTCTTCGATTCCAGTTTCTGTGAAGACTGGATGTTCCCAGTTTTTCTTTTATTTGTTTAGGATCGTGTATTATTTCAATAGTCAGCATCTGCTCTCAAAAAGCCCAACACGAACCATTTACAAAAGCCAGCAATTCCCAGACTGCACATGCCGTGGGACTTTGCTACTCTGCAACAGAAAAACATTCCAGCTCATTAAAATATACTGATGGGAAAGGGAAACCGCAGGCAAGAGCAGAGCCCGAGGTCCCTCCCAAGGCAGAAGATGTAACAACAAAACTACACTTGCAAAATCCCACAAACATACTGTGCAATAAGCTACGATGGTCCCGCGTCTTGTGAAAATAAGAGTTGATAGGTAGCGATTTGGAACAATTTTCCTGTGAGTAATCAGCAGCCACTTAACCATATGGTCGGGCTGTTGCTGTGCCTCCTGCTCGGGGAGACCCGGCAGCTCAGGGAAGGGACCAGGCACCCAGCTTTGGTCTAATGGGAAACCAGCCCTCTGCTGGCTGACGCCATCGGGCCCTAAGTAAAACAGGAAGAGCGTGGGATCCGTGTGCCTCATGCTCTTTTAATCAATGTCTGGATTCAGCAGGAAGGGAAGGGAAAGAAATCCCAATTTTCTAATCTTCCTTCATGGTGATTTCCTGAGGTTTATGGATAAGTATTGATAGTCTTTTAAGTCTATCCATGTTAATCTTAACTTCCTACAGTGTTGTATTCTATGCAAGCATTCAGCACCTGTGTCCCTCTAATTTTGTTCCCTTTTCTGAAGAGCTATTGCACCTTTTCATCTTGCCCTATTATACACTTTTATGAAAGCTGAGACATTCACATAGAAGGTAATCCAAAAAGAGGAAAAATTCCTGGGCACGGCCAGTGCCCCAGTGGACGCAGAAATTTCAAAGGCATGACTAGAGAAGTTTAATGTCTTGTTTAGGATTCTGACTTGCACTTCAGGAGCAAGCACTGAAGATCCTTGTTTCTGAACACAAATTGATAGCTCGTAACAGGAGCCCCACCAATAAACACGTCTGGCAGTATGCAGCAGATTTTGCACATAAATGACAGAGGTAAACAGTAGGGAAAAGCTGAGGCAGAATAAAACCAAAAGCCTTTACCTACAGCTGCAGAAACCATCTATTCCTTTTACAGACAACAGCACTGTGTAAAGTGAGATGTGCAGAGTGCCCCCATTTCACCTCTTCCAGCAGCCTGGTGGTTAGAACTCGCCCTCCTGAGGCATGGCAACGTGTGCGCCTGAGCTGAAGGGAGGCGCTGCCTTTCCTGAGGGAATGCTATCGAGCGAAAGGTAAGATGCGTCTTCTCTTCAGGCTACAGTTTGAAATAAAAAGGTGAGCTGGCCCTTCATGAAGAGATCGCAACGCAGGGTCTGAGTCTGCCCTCCTCTCCCGCGGGGGCTGATGCTGGTCCCCGCCAGCACACACGCCGGCTGGGCTGGAGGAGCCTCCTTCCCCAGTCCCTGCTCCCCCGTGCCGCCCTGGGAACAGGGGAAATGCCGCCGCAAAGCCAGGCATGTTGGATCTGACCACTAATGTTTTATTCTGACATTGCACTGTCAGCCAATATTAATAACACTTTCTTAACTGTGTGCCGATAATGAATTGTTCTAATTTCCCAAGTTACCGTGCATTCATTATTGTCCTGTGTTCGGTTACATTAAATGTCGCTTTGAAATTCAGCTGCAAAAGAACTTTTAAGATCTTTGGAAAAAGGTTAATGACTGGGGAGTAGTTTTCTATTTTTAATATTTTGCTGGGATCAGCATTTAAGATAGCACAAATTGCTTTGTCTGAATCACACATTTCTGCTAAGCTCGACAAAAGAAACCGATGGAGTATTGAACTCTCAGATATCTAGGCTTTTAGCACACATGGACACAACTCTCATGTCCTTCCACGTACTCTTAAGTCTATCAGACTTGCCTACATTAGATTTCTAGTCTTTGGTTTTCATCTAAGGTGCAAAAATGGATGCTGAAAAGTAATGATGAAAAGTATTTTATTCTCCTGTAGTGTTAATGTCAAGTTACTGTGTTTACTATTTTTTATTCTCCCTTTTAAAATCTTACCCTTTTCATATTATTGTTTTTATTATATATCTTCATGATTTTTTACAGTTTTTTGTTTTTCTTCTCATGCATGCTAATTGTAGCCAACTGTTGTAGTCAAATGACAGTGCTCAGAAACACCAGTATGGGGATTTTTAGTCTGACATAAGCTAGGCATCATGGACAATTTTCTCCCTTGAATTACATTAGATGAAGAGAACAGCTTTGCTCCTTGACTCCTTCCAAGCAATACAGCTGTGATGCTGTTGACTTCTTCTCCTAACTTATTAGGGTAAACAGGAACCTGACACATTCTACTGGTACTGTCATCTTCTAGAGCAAATTAAAATTCAGCTGTCGTTGAAGATCTTTTGGTATTTACAGCAAAAGAAGGGATCATAAAGCTGTAGAGAAAAATGTAATCCTTTTGAAATCAATGAAAATTTTACCACTGATTCCCGTGGGACCAGGATTTCATGCTCCCTGTTGTAGAAGTTGCATTCTGTCCTGGTAACCATCTCCCTGAAGTTTAAAAGCCTAGGGGGAGTTTTGCTGTCCCTGAGGAGTGTACGATCTACAGTGTCTAACTAGAAATTGGAAACGGGAAAGGAGAAAATACTAACCTGGAGATCTGACATATATGAAGAAGCCAGAGCCCTTTCAGAACTCAGTTTTAGGAATACAAAGCCCTTTGACGCTTCAGGTCCAGTTACTGGTTGCCAAAGAGAACCAGGTAACATACGTAGGAGAGTCTTTAACAGAGTCTCCATTTGATCACACCACAAAAATCCAGTTTAAACACCACTTGTGAACTTCAATTGCATGTAATTTGACACTACCCACTTCCAATGAGATAGAGGGACTTTTAAATTTTATCAGCAATAGCATTACTCCTACAGTAAACTTGTAAACCTAGGTAATACTCACATTTTATTCATGTTCCATAGAAGTTGTGTGGTAGATGGGGAAAATAATGATAAGTCGGTATACATTGAGAACGAAACCTAAGCAGAACCAAGTGTCAGTATCATCAGTGGGCTAGTTTGTTCTAGGGGTGGATTCCCTCAGAGGATGTCATTATACTTTTTAGTATTTCTTGCAGTTTCTACAAAGACTTCTTGCAATAGTAAGTGTCTAGCTATCACATCTGTTCTTGAAATTTAAATAAACATGCCACATTCTAATAATACTCATCCTAATACAGTTTTTTTTCTGGAATTCATTCTGTATTAATCTTTTATTTCCTAGAAATAAAATTCACAGTCTTTTTTTTTTTCTATAAAGAAAGGCAAAAAGGTGGGGCTGAAAACCAGCTACAGAAATTTGCAGCAGCCTATGGCAGATATAATGGTCCTGAATTAAATCTTTGCATTTCATTGTACTATTACTCAGAAAGATTTTAGAAGAACACTGGCAGGTTTAGAAATCAAACTTTCTCAGAAAATAAGTTAGAATATACTTTTTTAAAAAAAGTAATTTTCATAATTCTTAATTCCTTTTGACAAAGGAAAACTTTGTGTTTTGTCTTTTGGGAACAAGGAAAATCAAACTGAGGAAATGTTCAATATTTTTTGCAGGGTGTTTCAAAATGCAAGACACAAAGTAATTGAAATGAAATAGAATAAAATCCCATAGAATGTAAACTATGGTTAGAAAAGTTTCTAAGTAGTTCCACTATGTGATCTCAATAGTTACAAAATTCCAGCTCTTAAAATTATTTTACGTATTTAGCATGCTGAGATTCAATTGCTTGGTTTATTGCTTAGCAATGTTAGCAATGGTCCACACGTTCCGTAAGCACCTACACTTTTGAAAAAATAGGCTCATTTTCTGTTTCACTTCTTCAAGCTTCTTTTCAGGTAGCTGATTACTGTAATAACTTGGCCCCGTGTTATGGCAAATTTGCCCTCAGGCTAGTCCTATTAAATTACAATTTTGGGAGCTGTGTTACACAAGAGCCTACAGCAAACATGGGGAAAAGGTCGAGTCATCAGCTAAACAATTCTTTAGTGTGCACGGAAATACCTCAACAGCCCTTCAAGTATTTTGGGCGTACATTTTTTTCTTTTTCTGTTTTTTAATCTGCAAAAGAAAACTAGAATGTAATGAAAGGAAGGTTAGAAATAGCATTCTTATCCCCTAAAGCCTTATCAGTTATTTATACACCAAAAGCTGCTATTTGTATTGTGTTTTCTATTCTGGAAAGTATCTGCTAGAGACACCACCCAAATCTGCCGCACTGTTGACCTTAGTTAGATGACCACAGCCTCAGCCCAAGCTGACCTGACAGAGAACGGAACTCCTGTTATCAACGTATTAGGTGCTAAGGGGGGAATATTTAGGATGCCAATATTTGCATTTGGGGGCCTGTTCATCTGCAAGTTTCCCCCTGTTTACATATGATCATCAGAGAATGGTTTGCTGTTTAACACCTCTCCGTTTCAGCCATAACCTATTTTATGGGGACCTTAGAACAAGAGAAGAAAAAAAAATAGCTTTGAGTTGTAAGGCAAATCACAAAATCTCTTGATTGTTCAGCCCAGGAACTTAAGCCTGTATGGAGCAAACAGAAAAATAATGCATGCAAGACTTATACTTAGTAGTCTGTGTCAAAGCGAAATGAGACTTACAGCCAAGAGAAGTTTGGGATTTGGGGGCCTGGAAGAAGTAAAGAATGACAGAAATAAAAAATATAGATCTGGAGATTCAGTTCTCAGATCAGTGTTTTGAAATAAGCCTAAACTCACTGAATTAGCTACTTAATTAAATGAACTGAAATACTGAAATAAACTTCCTGCTGTAACAGATTTTGTAATAGTTTCATCTGAACAATTTAATTGCTCTGTTTGAGGCTTTTATGTAGTTGATTGATTAGCGAATTCAATTTTGCAGTTAAATAGTAAATATCTGTAGTGGCCTTCATGATTTAATGGCCAAAGAATTCAGTGATAATTTACTGTGAGACCAAAAAAGACAGAAAAACATTGTGTTTCAATTGTTGGCAGTTGCTATGCCTGATTTATATAAATACAGGGGCTAGCATCTCTCCAAGAACAGCGGTAGCAGTTAGAAGACCCAGCTGTGCCAGGCACTTCAGGCTGGCTGACAAAATGTGTTTCAAAAAGATAACTGATGACCAGACCCAAAATTCTCTAAATTGAATGAAAAACCTCCTAATGTCATCAGGAAATCCTGAATCAGGGTCTTCGTTTCACTATTAAATTTCAGGCAATGACTGCAGTCTGTCACATACCACAAGGCAGTAATTCTTGGTAAACACTGAATTTTTTCATTGTGACCATTTTTGTTCAGGATTCACTCTGCCTAGATTTTAGCACAACCAATTAGTAGTTAGCAAAAAATACAGTTTTGGTTAAATTAGTTCTGTCCTACTTTTCTACTTGTTTGCAAGTACATGGGTAGTGTCATCTAAACTCACAGTAACACTGAACTGCAAAAACTGCTCTACTGAGAGTTATGATCTCTCTTTCTGTGATTGCTATTGTTGCGAGCAATTTCTGAGTATTTCTCATGACTGTTTTAGCAATATTCATCCAGGAATCCATCATCCTTACTCATATCCCACATCGTTTGCCCTCCTCTGGAGCTATATCCAATTTTTAAAAAGAATGCAGAAAAAGGTTTGTGCTATTAAAAACTTTTTCACTGAATATAAATATGGCAATGGAGTTGCTCAATTGAATCAGGAAAAAGAAAAAAGAAATAAATTCACAGTAATGTTGTAGGTTATTTTTGGGGAAGATCATGACACTTTAAAAATGAAATCTCATTCAGTATCCTAGAAAAAACAAGTCCATTGTCCTGCAAAGAAAATAAACCAAAAGAAGAGTTTTGAGAATATACCTTTCTCTGTTGCTTGCAAAATCAAAATAAGAGTTAAAATAGGAATAAGGGGACAGCCACTACATGACTTTTCTTGGTCACATCTAAAACTCAATTCTACATGGTCTGTTGCCATAGAAAACAAGTAATTAGTGGATTATTTATCACTGCAGGAAATCATTAACAAACTTAGGATGTATAAATGGTACCAAAATACAGTAGCTTACCCTACTAAATCTACTTCAAGAAAAGAATATAACAGTCTGATGTTGCCGATACTTTTATACCCCCAGAGAAAATTAAATTTTATCAATGCTCCTTCATCCACTGGTCTACCATTGTGGAAACTGCGCTTTCTAACTGATTGCAAATATTAAGCAGAAAATACCGGACAGGTGTCAAAACATTTCAATAATACATCATCTTAGAGATGTAGATAAAGGAGTGAATTCTGACAAGTGAAAACACTCAAAAAACTGGAAAAATAATGAAAAAGAGGGAGAAAATGGTCAAGAGGCTGAAGTACTGAGCCGTTATTCTGTTCTCAGCTCTGCCACAGACTCCTTGTTTGACCTTCAGCAAACAGGTTTGCCATCAGCTTTCCCAGGTGCTAGACCAGACCTTGAACGCCTCAGCTCTCCCTCCGGAACAGAAAGATAATCCTTCCCTAGAAAGCAATTGTGATGATGCATTGTGAGAGGTTTAGACACCGTGGTGATAAACCCTGTACAAAACCAAACTGTGTTGAGATAAAACTTCTACTGTGAGTCACCAAACTGCCAGGAGGTAATTTTCAAAGTGACACTTTCATATTATTTATTATGAAGAAGGGGAATTCTTACTTCTCTGTTCAATTAGCATAGAAAGCTATGGTAGAGTAAGCGTCGATGGCTTAAAAACAAGACAGCTTAGTGAGTGATGCCACGCGGTGCTGGCCTCTTCCTTTGGCAGCCACTTGAGCTGAGGAGGAATGTGGCTCCCAAAGAGCGGCTCCTGCCAGAGCGGGAGACGAAGACGGGCGGGCTGCAGAAAAGACTTGCTTTGAAGGGACTTTGCACACCATTATTTATGCCCTAAGTCAACTCCTACTTATACGAAACAAACAAAATGATGTACTGCTTAACAAATAGACCTGTTGAACTAATTGCCAACGGATGCCATGAGTGCTAAACTTACATGGGCACAAGGGTGAAGAAATAGATGAAAAAGAAACCCACTGAAAACATAGAAAACGCATCCAAATGTCAGACAGCTAAAATAGCTGCAAGCTGGGAAAGGATGATTCCTGCTTGCCCAGCTCTTGTTTTTCCCTTGGCATTAAGTTATGGTACCACTGGGGACACAACACTGACTTCAAAAGACCTTTGGATGGGCCAGTTAAAGCCCTTCTTAAGACATTTCGGAATAACTTTTCCAGGACACACACACGCTTTCTTGTTGCCATAACCTAAATCACACCTGGCTCCAAGAAGAGCATTCAAGGTGGTACGCTTAGGCTGCACCACCAAGGCCAAGAGCTTCAGCAGAGACTTTCATCCGCATTGACTGGTGCATGGACTTTCTCCTCTAATACAGGCAGCCCACATTTCTGAAGTCATCCTCTCCTCAGAAATAAGGACACAGCTTATTTATTTAATTTTTTTTTTTAATCAGTAGGAAAGAACCTTTATTTTGGAACAAGTATAATTGATTATCTGGTGGGGAAAATTTCCTTGTCACAGAGAGAAACACTGCCATGTTAAATCAGAACAACTGCACATCTCACGCATGTGCAGCTCAGAATACCTCCTGGGCTGTGTTTCTCCAGGACATCAGGTTTACCTCAGGAGGGAGGATGACAAATATGCGACCTAAACCCACAGGTGGTACTTACTAATCAAATGACTGATACTACCATCAGCTCATAAATGGAGGAATAGTAGAGAACTACAAGGAAAAAGATGTACAGCCATCAGAAACACAAGCTCTTGCAGCTCATTGTGTATGCGTTCACTCAGGTATTACCACGGTTTAGCCCATCCTATAGAAAAAATGGCACCTTTTGATCAGAAAAAAATAGCACTTTTGGATTGAAATGCTCTTCAACTCCAAGATGAACACTTTAATAGAAGGTATTTGCTACAGATAAACGATACAGACTGCAGTTTAATTATGCGATACTTCATAGTGGACTTCTCTCTTTTAAGTCTGCTAGAGTACAATAACACTAATTCGAGCCCTGACCTGATGGTGTGTTCAGAGAAGCTATCAGTCTTACGCTCTGTCTCTGAGAGGACCTGATTGCCACGGTGTCTGCACAGCATTGCTGTGCGCAAAGGCAGGAGAGAGTTAGGACAGGGCAGTGTCTCCAGAGGAAAAGGCCACCCATGTCACCGATGGAGCTCAGCAGCATGACCAGCTCCCCGGAGCAAAGGCTGGATGTGGAGATCAGCCCCTCACCTCTGGCCAGGACTTAGGTGCAAGGTGTGCAAAGGGTGAGGAATTCCTTGGACCTTCTCCCCTGCTCTGTGTCCAGAGGAAGGACTGGAGACCATTTCACCTTTTAAAGCTAAATGCCCGCGTGATCAGAAAAAATTAAACCAGTATTAAAAAACCGATGACGGCCAATGTTAGAGCAGGGAGCTATGGCGTAGATCAGATTCACTAACTGGGTTTTTTTCCTTTTATTTTTTCCCTTCTACAAGGCTCTAATGATGACATCATTCAGGATTACCTCTTTGTGATGTCAGCTGGCAAGGACTGCTCAATCAGTTGTAAAGTTTTGTAAAGCTATTAAAAAAACCTAAATAATTTGTCCCTTGATTTGCAGACATTGCCAAATATAGCATCTCTCATGTCTCTCTCTGCACACGCACATTCTGAGTCTATGAAAAGACTTTAGAAGTATTAAAAAAAAAAAAGGCCTGCAGACCTTTCTTTCACATTACATTTATTCTGCATCTTCTCAAGGCAAAAACAAGCACATGTTCTCTACCAGCTGGGGTGCACTCCGTTAATTTTGATAGCAAATAGATCCAGACAAAGCTATAAACATATACAAGCACTAACCAAGGTTCAGAGGAATGAATGCGGACACCTTGGTATGAGCACCATAGCAACAACCTCCATTAAATCTTTTTAACCCTATCTTAAAGATATAAAGAAGGAGAAGAAAACTGTTAAAGCATGTGAAAAGTGAAAGACAAAGTGAAATTCAGTTTAACAACGCTGTTTTCCTCTTTCCCTTCACCTGTAGTGGTGAATTCTTTTAAATGGGAAATACATTTATTTGTCAGTCTTTTTAATGGCATTAAAGTATTTAGCTGTCTCTTCAGGAGAAAAAAGAGAGGAACTAGAATTGTTGCTGCTCTTTGATTCCGATTTTGCTTCCCAAAAGGCAAAATGAGAGCGGATAAAAGAATAACAGAGAGGCTCAGTTCTTGTCCAGATCTGGTAAATCTCAGACTAGGGGAGCACTGCAAAGAGAACTGCATTCGCTGCCTCTCTGGTCATGCTGTTGCTAGAGATACCTGGGCTTTTTCTTTTTTACTTTTTCTCCTTTTTTTTCCTTCTTTTTTTCTTCTCTTGTTTTTCCTTCTCCTTCCTTCCTTCCTTTGTTCCTTTCTTCCTCCTTCCTGTCCTACCTCCTTCCCTTTCTTTCTTTTCCTCTTTGTTTCTCTTTCTCTCTTTCCTTTTTCTTTCCCTCTTTCCCTAGGAAAAATCATGAGGAGATGGATGTGGTTCCCAGGGAAAAGCGCAGGGAAGGGGCAGTATGCGAAAGAGGGACAATACAGGCGAGGAGAGTCCTGGGGGAGGCCAGGCCACAGGTCGTGGCAGGAACAGCCTCTCCCTGCTTCAGTCTTCATTGAGGAGCAGAGCGACGATGCGGGGATGCAGCACGGTGGGGATCCCCAGACAGCCCCCAGAGATGGGCTCCCTCCCGTCAGTCCACCTCGCTTCTTCACACCCCACCTGAAGAATTACAGAGCAAGGGAAGGAACCGAGACAGGGAAACCATCTGTTTTCTCAATTTTTCTACCAGTTAAGCCTAAATCAAAGCTTGATTTCTTTTTCATGTTGTCTTCTAAGTAACTTTTGATCTCAGTAGTAGCAGCAAGCCTTTTTGTTTTGTTTCTGTTTTGACAAGTTCTGAGTTTTATAGATTTATACATTTATGTGATAAGAACTCGCACTTTGGCCAGCCTGGGTTTTAAACCTCTGTATGTCTTCTGTTCCCAGCAATCCCTTGTACCTCTTTTTGGTAACATGCAGAGCCCAGCAGCCATGGTCTGAAATGCAATGGAAATAACTGAAGTAGGTGCCTTCCCCTATTGTCCAGTTAGTGAGCCCTGCCCGTAGCACGGACGAGGAATGCAGCCCTGAACAGCAGTCCCAGGGGAGAAGGGACACATTTGTAATCAAAACACTTGAAGTATGAGCAAAATGCTACTTCTGTGATTTCGTGGAAACAAATCAAAATTTCCTTCAAGAAAAAGCAACCAGAATAGTTATTTTCCAATCAACTACAATCAACAGTTATGATTATAGTAATTTGAATATCATTATTTCATCTATTAATAACATCAGCACTTCAGACAAAACATGAAGTGACTAATCCAAGACAATGTTAAGCGATAGCTCTGAACCCAGTGCTTACTCCTGACTTAGTGCTTACTCTGCTAGACCAAGAAATTCACTGCTGTTCCAGAACTACCACCTGAAACAGAGCTTCAGGAGGGCTGTATCCAGACACATCTTTTTAAAGCTTTTATACTCTCTGCATGCTGATTGCAGCCCTTCCTGATGACTCCATCCATACTTGTGAATTTTAAATCTGACATTATATTATTTTAACCTCATGACAGCTTGAACAGGTTTCTATTCACTAAAAGGAAAGAAACTCGCATCCCATGCCTTTATCTTACGTTTCACTGAAATAATAGTGGTAGTATTGGCTTGATAGCCCTTAATTCCACACTAACTTCTTTGCAATCACCTTTTTTTAGAAGCTACTAGCTTCACAATGGCATACAAACTAAAGCACTTTTGAAATGTACGGTATTATCAAGTAATAACTAAAATTATATCAGTAATAAAGATGCTCTTTTTAATGACCACCCTGCATTATCTGAAGTGAAAGAGTTTCAAATCATTGCAATGCTCAAGAAAATGACCTTCAAATCATTGCATGCTCAAGAAGTACTTTTGTTATTGCCTTTCTCCCTCCACTGCTCCCACAGGCCTTTGTGCTGAGGGCACCTGTGAAATAGTATCAGCCGTTCTTCACTCCTCACTGGGAAGGGATGGCATCAGCTACTCATAACTGAGGTTTGTGGGATAAATGCTAAATGATAGCACTGGCTGGAAAGACCACTCTCTCTTTCTTTGAATCTATTCATTCTGTGCTTCATCTCCCCTCTCTGTTAAATGGGAGCAGCAATACTTCTTTACTGTGTTTTTTTCAAAACAAATACTGGACGAATGGAAGTAATATGAAGTCCGTATTACTGAAACACAAAGAATTCCTTTTTAAAAGAATAAAAAACACTGAAAGTAAGTGAAAGGAAGAGACGCAAATTACACTTTGATGTACATGCCCACAGTGTGCAGTATCAGACTGGTAATTGTCATTCCACCTGCAATTCTCTCTATATGCTGGAAGGCTGCTTGGTATTACCAGACAGTCCAAATGCAAAGCAGTAGTTAGAATTATTCAGTTTAACTGCGGTGGGAATCAAATGAAATTAAAATTCCCTAGTCAATGGGAGGGTATACAAGGATGAATAGAGCAGAAATGGATTGCAGGTCTAAGAATTTGTTTCCAGTTACAATATGGAAATCACACAAAGATGTATTTATTTCTTCTGTTTATATATTTATGCTAAAGCAAAAAGAGAAATGAAAAAAAACCAAAAACCAACAACCCACCAATGGAGCAGAAACATATGAATCATCAAAAGAGCTTCAAGGAGTATCAATTAGGATACATCTGTTAACATCAATGGATCTGTGCTCAAGATCTGGCTCCGAGTGAAATTCTCGCAGATGTGTAATGTAACACCACTGTTTCATAAAGTACATACGCACACATAGCTCGCTGGTTATTTAATTCAAGCCTCAGGAAGAACTAAGGAAAAAAACAACCCGTAAAATTTCCTCTTGGGACTGATGGGAAGATATGATCAACACTTTTAATTTCTGAAACTCAATTGCATGGCACATGAGTAAGTACTTGCGTTTCAGCCCACTGCAGCAGCAGTTCCTGGGCACAATGGCATCATCTCCAACAGCAAGAATTAGCAGATTTCTTATGTCAGCAATACAGTCGCGCGCTCCCAGGAAAATATATCTCCAAGACAGCCTCTTAGGCTCTGTAGATATTAACTGTCATGAAAGGAGTCTAAAGATTTGTTGGTGTTCATTTTGATTAACACAATCTGCAGCGATAAAACCAAGGCTCTCGCCCACAGCACAGCGAGATACAGCTGAGCACGGCAATGTCCTGAACATATTGGCCTCATAATATCCTTTGGTGTCCTGTAAAGGGTCCGTACCTAACTGCCCCCAGGGCTCAGCCCCAGTCCTCGCTCACAGCGGCTGGAGAAGGGGCACAGGCTGTGGGTACACCAACCTGCATCAACTGCTCAATGCAGCAAATTAATTGCTTTCAGCCGAGAGGTATTTCTCAGGGTGACCGTACCAGAATTGAACTGCTCACCAGAAATGTTTCATTCATTCAAAAGTCTTGTGACGGTTATGAAGCGACAGTCTAAAGTACTGCATGACATCCCCCGGCAAAGAGCAAAGGGCTTACTCTGCTGCCTTCAGACCGACTGCACCAAGGGTCCGGAACGAGCCCCGTGCTGAGCCTCCGTGACTTTGTTGCCTCACGTTTCTTCACCCATTAATATGTGGTGGCAGTTTTAGTCCCTGAAAATAAGACATGTGTATTGATTGAATTTTCAAACTTCAGTCAATTATATTAAGGATTTTAGAGAATTTAGACAGTGTAAAGGCTACCTCTGTGGCAATAACAGTATCATAACTCAGCCTGGTTTGAGAGAATAACTGTGCTTTCAAGCTTATGTTGCCTCCATTCATATAAGCAGGGGAGGGCTCTCAAGTTGCATCTTCATATGATTTCCAGGGCCATTTTTTATATATTTGACTGTTTCCTGAGGATGAACCATTAAAACATCTTTTTTAAAGACGCACTCCTACCTTGTAAAGCACTGCTGGCTTATCAGAAAGGCATTAGAAAGAAAAAAAAACAAACCCACTTAAATAAAAAGAGCATTTATATGTCTTGATTCCTCTAGCTAGTGTGATCTGTGTCAGTCGGCTACCCCCACGTCTGCCCAGCCCCACAAGTGACCACGTACAATACGCTGGTCTGGGAGCAGCACGCAGCTGTAGAGCCTCAACTGAGCCACCTCCATCAATTTTCTAGATGATAAACACGTGTCAGGATAAATAAGACACCAAGCTATGCAGCCCCAGTGAGACCAGACTACTTTAGGATCATCAGCAGGTAATTACCAATCAACATTTAGGCAACTGTGGAAAACAAAGGTTCAAGGCTTATGAAATGTAGGTGCCTTTAGGGTGAGGCTGTAGTGGAGAAGAATTCATTGAAGATCACATTTCGGATATTGGATACTTAAATACATACCCTATTATTAGCACCAACAAAGGTCCCAAGATTGTGGATTTAGCCCTAAATGACTGATTTAAAATGAACAACTCTTTTATCCAAGTGTTTCGCAACACGTTTTGCCTCTATTAAAAAAGGGCTTATTTTCATAAATTCAAGGAAAAGGGAAAATACAAGATTTTCAGACTTTTAAAAGAATTAAGTGAAAAGAGGAAAAAGGAAAGTGGAAACAAACCAGACTGAACGTTTTTATTTCCAGTTTTGTTTAATATGTGTTAAACAAGTTTGGCTTTGAAATGAAAGCCATTTGTTCATTAAAAATATTGACCAGCTCTAATCACATGTTTGTTTGAAATTGTTCCCTTGGCAACTGCAGCCAGAAGCTGAAAAGATTTTCTGTTTTTGTTTGAAGAAAGACTTGGATGCTGAAAAGCTCCTCTGCTTTACCCAAGTACGCTGGTTAGTCTAATAAAATATAGTTCTTCTCCCTCCTAACCATGATGGCTGGCACTCGGTATCCTTTCTATAAAGAGGTTCCGAGACCCACAACGAAAATGTACGTCTGCTTTGCAGAAGTCACACACAGCAGAAAAGTCCAAAACGAGGAGAAATAGATTTTTATCTGAGTATGTTTTCCTACTCGATAAATTTCCCAGTTCTTCCTCTTCGCTACAGTCATTTAGTAACAAAGCAGTTAAGAGTCATTTGAAAGACAACCCATACCGCCTGTTGTTAAGCGTTAGATGAACCATCCTAGGGTGAACCTGTCTCTCAGTTATGGGGAAAGCCGCGACATTTAGCTTTGATTAGACACCGTGACATTTAGATGATCAAAATAAAGCAAAACAAGTTGCAGCACGTAGCCTGTGCACAGAGCACACTTTGACAGGCAGAACATGCTAGCAGGATTTTGTGCCACATTGAATTACTCTCTGGTCTGAGACGACACTGAATCACAGTGTACGGGGGTTGTACTAACCAAACCCTGACATCTTTATTCATGTAAATACTATTATTGCATTTAAGGGACTATTCACATGCATCAAAACTGGAGGAGCCAGGAAGATGTCTGGTCATTTCTGCAGGTTTTTTTTCTCCCTCAGATTTATACAGTTTATCGCAATTTTCTTATCACATGTTCTTGGTAAATATTATTTCCAAATGCTAGAAGTGCTCTCTTCATACACTTCAATTAGGAAGAAAACCTCTCAAACACACACACAAAGGCAGCAATACAATTCTTCTCGGAATAAAGTAATTTTGTAATCTCATTTTATTCATTCCACAGTCTAGGCTTGGTATCAGAAATTAACTTCACTCTTGACAGCCACATGCGAGATGCGTTTAAAGATCTTTGTCAGCACTCGCTCCATCAGTATTACAGTTTCCTGCTTTGCATCAAAAGCCTAGAGGAAATTTGCTGAACCTGTGGTTTTTCTGTGCCTGGTTTGGAAGAGAGGGACATGTCACGAGCCTCATGAGCCCTCTCTGCCCCGCTGCAGTGCTACCCAGGAGCCAACGCTCACAAGAGACCGTGTTGCATATTCAACAGCTGGCTGAGGACAGCCTTATTCCAGTGTTGGTATGATTTTTCACTTGTTTTATTCACAAGTGAAATGCCGTGCCCTGGGGCCTTCGTTCCTGGAATTTTATTCATCCACTGCTGGAATTCACACAGTAAACTAAACCAGCAAACCTTCAAAGACAGCTTCTAATTCCTGCTATCTCCTCAATATTCTCCAGGACATAAGGATGGGAAAGCAGACATCCTTTTGAAAGAGATCACTTTCAATAATGCAACCCTGAATTTCCCAGTTTCTACAGCATACAAAGAGCAGGGACAAACATACTCCTGCGTACGCAATATGCATAAAGGCCAATTCGCAGATACAGCCAAGATGGTAATTTTAGAGCGACGAATTACCAGTGATCAACAGCAAATGAATAAAAATTTGCTGGCAGACATGACCAGATTTAATTACTAGTGATGGTCAAGCCATAAGCAGTACAAAATACATATTGGAAAAATCTGACAAACAATTATACATTTATTCCAATTAATACAGATATTACACATCTATCCACTCAAAATATTTTCTAATGGCCTTTCAATTTGTACTCCTGAAAGTAATTTTTTACTCTTTCTGAAACACTCTGCATAGGGGATATTTTTGTTCAGTTGAATAACTACAAAAACATTCACATATTGTAACCAGATGCCCTTCTCAACTACACAAAATCAAGGACTAAAGCCTAACACCAACGCTCAAACTCACCAAGTTCTGCCCTCAGATTCTGAGTGCTACTTTGGCTTGGAATGATACCTACCACTTCCAGGTTTTAGTTTATTTTCCTATTCGGCTATCTTCCTTCAAACAAAAGTGGCTGAAAATACACAGCCTCTTTTCCGCAGATAGCTTCTCTGGCATAATTGAAGAAGATGCTCCAAAGAAGCTGACTTTCTCAAAACATAATTCATTTCCCTGCACGTATAATGAAATGTCTGTCTCCTGCTCTCCAGAGGAATGTCTGAACTTTGGGGAAAACAAATTGCTTTCAGTCAGCGTGGCCCTCAAGCTTCTTGATACAGCTGAGGTGGCAAAAATAACTATATATATACCAACAAGCACAGACTGCTCAGAGATGGGCATTATCAGCTCTCATTAAATGGACCACTTATATCACAGCTTGTCTGCAACACAATGGCAAGCAGTGAGTACGCTGTATACGGTTGTACAAGGGTTGAGCCTGACTTCCCCTGACTTGCTCCCTGTGAACGAGAAGAAAACAAATGGAAAGAGTGCGCTGAAGACCTGAGCTGGTGGCCTTTGCCAGCCATTTTGCAGAAGAGGACTTGAGTGGAGAAGCAGAAGGTGGCAAAGGCTGGGTCCCACCTGGAGCACTCAGCCAGGAGGATAATGTTCATCGCTCGCACGATACTGCTCGGCGGGTACAAGTGTTCGCATGAACTCTCATACAGCTCTCAATAGCCTGTGACAAGATAGCTTCTATCATTCTGTAAGGAAAACAAGCTTTATGCCGGTACACCTACGTCTGCACCAGTTACACCAGCAAAACATTTCAGCATAGGGCGGCGGGGGGGAACTGGGTCAGCTGAGTGAGCAGACTCGGCGTTGGGTGCTTTGAAAATCCTTCTGTCAGTCTCTTGGGAAGTGAGAGCTGTTGATGAAAGGCAGGGTAATTATTGGCACTGGGTTGTATTAAGATAACAGCATAAAAACTTAACATTCCCCAGAAGAAATAAAGGTGTTAAAATAGCAGCTGGGTAAATACAAGATAATGAAAGAAAGCGGCGTGATTTCCCCAGGTTCAAATAAAGCAGACGAGTATTTTGCAGAATTGACCTTATTAAAGAGACATTGCCACTTCAAAAATTAATCCCAAACTATTATAGCAATAAGATAAAGTTACCTATTAAACATAACAATTGATTCCACAAAAATGTTGACCCTTTTACTTCCATTTTTATATCTTTCTGTAGTGAACTGCCACATCCATATATGTATTTTCACTTTTCATTACAATTGATTGACTTTTTGACACAATGATGAAAGTCTCTAACAGAAAATCCAGTCATTCATTTTTGGTATTAATTAGTCCTCATTAGGCTTAGTATGTGTATTCTACTTTATAATAAATTAATACATAATACTGAGGAGAGGGAAATGAAATGGAAAGTTATTGTAGGAAATCTCAACTCACTGGTTTCATGGAAACATTTTCAGCTCAATAGCTGCATAACAACATTTTGTGTACATCTCACCTAAGATGTTTTTTACCACGTGTGATCTTTTTTAATTAAAACAAAAAAAATCTTAAAATGAAATATTTGAAATAAAAGCTTGATTTTAGAGTAAAACTAAACAACTGAGTGAGCAACACATCTTGCATGCTAATCCAGTACCTGTATCTCCAATACGCCAAGCCCGAAATATGGCAAGGACAATACACAATCTTTTAAAAGTCTTATTCTTCCTAAAGGGAACTACGTAGGCTTCACGCTATCATCTATGACACTGTAATTTTTGTTTCAACCTCTATTAAGAGATGTAGCAAAGAACTTCATTATTCAAATTAATTAGACTTCAGTAAACGCACTCATGAGGAAACTACAGCATGCAACATGAACGACAGGATCATAACGCGACACAGCAGAAAATCTGGTGAATAATTATTTCACTGCAAACAGCTGCACAGGTCCAGAAGTATATGGATACTGATTCTGTTTAAATCTATGGACTCTGAGGACCTTGAAAATTTTAAACATTCCCATAAGTGCCCATTTAATGTTAGAAGGACCAAAGTATCTTAAAATCATTTTCTTTGAGTCTTTATATAGCTGTGGCATTTTATCCCCTACCGATGCATATCTCTGCTTTGGCAAACACTACTTGGTCCCTCATGAGGGATTACACCACAAACAGAAAGCTGGGCTAACGATAATCCCAGAATCCCAGAATAGTCTGGGTTGGAAGGGACCTTAAAGATTATCCAGTTCCAACCCCCCTGCCATGGGCAGGGACACCTCCCACTAGACCAGGCTGCTCAAAGCCCCATCCAGCCTGGCCTTGAACACTTCCAGGGATGGGGCATTCACAGCTTCCCTGGGCAACCCGCTCCACTGCCTCATCACCCTCACAGTAAAGAATTTCTTCCTGATATCCAATTTAAATCTCCCCTCTTTGAGTTTGAGGCCATTACCCTGTGTCCTAGCATTCCACTCCCTGATAGAGAGTCCCTCCCCATCCTTCCTGTAAGCCCCCTTTAGGTACTGGAAGGCCACTATAAGGTCTCCCTGGAGCCTTCTCTTCTCCAGGCTGAACAACCCCAACTCTCTCAGCCTGTCCTCATAGCAGAGGTGCTCCAGCCCTCTGATCATCTTCATGGCCCTTCTCTGGACATGTTCCAACAGGTCCATGTCCTTCTTGTGCTGAGGACTCCAGAGCAGGACGCAGCACTCCAGGTGGGGTCTCACCAGAGCAGAGTAGAGGGGCAGAATCACCTCCCTCGACCTGCTGGCCATGCTTCTTTTCATGCAGCCCAGGATGTGGTTGGCTTTCTGGGCTGCAGGTGCACACTGACGGCTCATGTTGAGCTTCTCGTCCAGCAGCACCCCCAAGTCCTTCTCCTCAGGGCTGCACTCAAGCCATTCTCCACCCAACCTGTATTTGTGCCTGGGACTGCTATGACCCAGGTGCAGGACCTTGCACTTGGTCTGGCTGAACTTCATGAGGTTCGCACAGGCCCACCTCTCAAGCCTGTCAAGGTCCCTCTGGATGGCATCCCTTCCCTCCAGTGTGTCGACCGTGCCACACAGCTTGGTGTCGTCAGCAAACTTGCTGAGGGTGCACTCAATCCCACTGTCCATGTCACCGACAAAGATGTTAAACAGCACTGAGTAAATACGGGTATATGGGGTTCAACAGAAGTTGAGAGGAGAATTACACAATTATGATAAAGGCAAAGTTATTTTCTTATGACTAACAGACATCAAGTAAAGGAAATTGTGGATTTCCTATTTTCACCACAAACCACACTTTCTTGCATCTGTCATGGTTTCAGTTGGGATAGAGTTAAAATTTTTACTAGTAGCTGGTATAGTGCTGTTTTGGATGTGAGATGAGAAATACTTTTGGTAGAGCACTGGTGTTTTTGGTTGTTGCTAAGCTCTCAAAGCCTTTTCGGCTCCTCGCACCGCTCCAGCAGCGAGCAGGCTGGGAGGGCACAAGAAGTTGGGAGGGGACACAGCCAGGACAGCTGACCCCAACTGACCAGAGGGATATTGCATACCATATGACATCATGCTCAGTGTATACAGCTGCGGGAAGAAGAAGGAAGGGGAAGACATTCTGAGTTATTGCAGAAAAAAGCCCAACAGACCAGCATATATTCAGTAAGAGCACGACTACTCTGGAGGAAGAAAGGAAAGGTACGTCTGAGAAAACCAAGAAGCCAAGGAAGGCAGCCAGAAGTGATCCAAGTCACCACTTACGAGTAGGCTCATACATAAGTGATGGAAACTGGACTACTTCAGTTGTTTTTCTTGATTTTGTTGGAAGTTGCAGTCAACTACTGATTCAACCTTATCAGCTGGTAACAACGGACGCATCTCATGTGACAGAATCATAGAATCATCTAGGTTGGAAGGGATCTTTAAGATCATCGAGCCCAAGATATGCCTATGATTTGCAGATCTGTTTTTATACCTCTCCCTCAATGAAGCCATCTTATTATTACTACCCTCCTGGACTACGGCAGAGACTCCTCGCATCGTCGGCACCAGGCACGTGTTTTCCTTGCCCACACAGGAAGGCGGGTGGATGCCGTGAGGTTAAGGCAATTCCCGGAGGGGCAGCCCCAGCACTGGCCAAACCACTGCCACCTCGCTATGGCCACCTCAGGAACTCTGAGGAACTCGGGGACTCTGAGGGGGGGTCTGGCTGGCAACGCCAGCGGCTGCTCCCAGGTGACAATGACGTGAGAACTTCTTGTCCCCTTTCCAGCGTGTTTTTCCCCTTAAGTAGCAGCCGCATGGCAATGACGCCCCCCAGCCCCGCACTCTCCGCGGCCACGGACAAGGCCTGGCTGCCGCCGCGGCGGAGACGGCCCAGCAGCAGCCCGGGCTTGGCCGGTCCGGGGCGCAGGGGCCACCCTTCCGCCCCCCCTCAGCCGGGCCGGGCCCCGCCGACCGCGCGCGCACCTCCCCTGGGCTTCAGCCCTGGCGCCCCAGTGGCCAGCCCCAGCCTCCCGCACCCCCAGCCGCGGCCCCATTGGCGGGCGCTGATGGCAGTCAGCGCCATCCCCGCCAATCGTAAAGCGGCGGCAGAGCCCGCCCCGCGCGACGGCAGCCAATCAGCGCCCGCCGAGACCCGGGAGCGGGTGAAGGCGGAAGGCCTAACTGAGGTGAGGCCTAACTGCCCCCGCTGAGGGCAGCCGCCGGTGCTGCCGCCAAGGAGGGGACGCGGCCGGGCGCCGGCCCCGAGCCTTGCGGCTACATCTGTTTAAAATAGGAGATTCAGCCAAATTGTAAGGTGTCCCTTTCTGATGTTAATTTAGTGAGAACGAAGAACAGTTTGCCCCATTTGGGTAACGTTCAAAATCCTGAAGAACATGGCCTTTTTTACTTTTGGCCTTTACATCAATAAAATATTACTTATTTTATTGATGACTATGAAGCCAAATGGGATTAATTTGAAGGGCTTGTCCAGCCCCTGTTCCTTGGAAGGCTTCAACTGTGAAATACAGTTGCTAATGCTTACGGCACACACAGAACTGCACACACGACAGCTGGCCCTCTGAATGGCTCAAACGGAACGTAAGACAACTCTTCAATGAAGTGGGCTTCAGGAAGTACCTCTTTCATAAGACACAGAAGACATTAAGATCTAGACATTTCTTCGAATACGTATTGCATGATACGAAACTTACTCATAGCAGGGCGCGAATTTCCATGCTAGAACAGTTACGATCACTGAGCTGCTCCACATTTGTGATGAGGTGTCAGAAAGCTACAAATCAGCTTTCTATTATTAGACATACAGATTATATGTTAAAGATAATAAATTGATATTGCAAGCAATATTCAGATGTTGCATTTTATTATTGTAACTCATTAAAGCTCTTGGCCCCAATGTCTTATTTGTGATCAGTACTGCCATTTCTCTTTTATATTATAACAGCCTATAGTCTGGGCTTGCAAAGGAATCTTGGAAGAGACTCATTTTCAAGAGAGGGTACTTCAGTTTCCAAGCACTCCTTGCACACCTGAGCACAGTTCAGGTTTTCCTACTGGCTTTTCTTGCACAGGGACAAACCACTTTGTGAAACACCAGAGCCGCCTTCTATTCAGCTCTGACCCACCTCCAAGGCTGGACAGACCTTACCGTTACCTACCCACGCCTGGGGGCCAATATACCAGATGCATTAATAAAACATAGCGACTCTGAACTCCCACAACCCTGACGGACTCCTCTTTCTGTGAGAGCAATGACTTCTATAAAAAGACTGAAGAATGCTATCAAAAAATAATTAGGATTATGAGGTTAATTACTGCATGCATTTTATAATGTATATTCACTAATAGCGATATCAAACACTAATTATTGTTTACTGTAGGATGAATATTTAAACTTTTCAAGAGAAGTGGGGGGGAAAAATAGGGGTTTTCCACTTGGAATAGATGCCAACTACAGACGCACGTATGTTGTAACATTTTAATTTTTAAAATGAAATTGGCACCCTACTAATACAAAGACACAGAAAGTCCATACATGAAAAATGTATGGTCACAGTACCCTCGAGCATAGCATTTAAATACAGTTCAAAAAAACCTCAAAACAGGCTTGAATATCATGAAATATTAACAAATATATGCGTTTCTTTTAATTAGCGTTTTTCTGTACCTGTTTTTAGGGTTCATTTTTACAGGTTGCTTTCTGTCAACTAGAAAGGTTTAAAAAAAAAAAACCAAACTGTTTTTTCAAATGTAAAATTATATTCTCATCAATTTAGAGAAATCCAGGAATAAGAACTTCAAAAATACTCACCTAAAATTGTGACAATTGGCAGCACTGCAATTAAAAAAGCTTCTGAAGGTATTACATGTCCATTTACATTTTCCCCTTTTCTACTGAGCAAGAGTGATAATATTGGTTCACCAAGAAAAAGGCTGCAAATACTTAATATAGTTTTGAACCTCAGTCTGATTCATAGTTCCACTGAAGTAAGTTTAGAAACAAGAGCAAAAAGCTGAAGTTACCCCAGGATGTAAGGCTAAGTACATATGTATATGCTGAAGGTCTGGACTACCAGCTATCACGGTAGAACACAGACTGCAGAAGTAACATTCAAAGCCTATTAAGAACACAACATTTAACCGAAAATCAGCTAGAAGAACAGAAAATCAGAGAACAGGGGACTTGTTGGTCATCCACTTCATCTCTTCATATCATCTGCTATACTGCAGCTTATTGCAAGAGTATATAAATACAAGAATAGTAAATCAGTACTTACTTTATATAATAAATATTCTTTATATATAGATTATGAAAATACAGCTACAGTAAAATCAGTGCAAAAATTATCAAAATGTACTGACGGAAGAGTCCTGTCTGCCAGAATGTGCATCATAAAACACCCATATTTCATCTACTGCATCATACGCTGACAAGAATTAAAAAAATGCACAACGTACATTGCTAACTGCGCCATTCTAAAATTACATCTATTTACAATGTCAGACAAATGAGATTAAAACAATGCATGCGTTATTTAAACTACACGCTTCATTTTTCCTCATTATTTTGCTGAATTTTAAATAACTTCCTCTTCCCTAATTGATATACTTTGAATGGAAGTCGCCCTCACGAGTCCATATTTGCACGAGCAGCCTTTTTAGAATTAAGAAAGTTCTTTTTCTTTTTCCTTGTAGAATTATGCAAAGAAAGCATGGGATCACTCGGCTCACGGAACAAAAACACCTTCTCCCCTGTGTCTAATAGCTCTATGGCTTCGGCAGTTGCAATGTTCAATGGAACAGGAGGATCGGATTGTTTCATAGGAGGATGCGTAGGCAAACATCCAAGATGAATGAATGCTGCTTCTTCCAAGAGGGCGAGTTGCTTCTTCATCAAGCTATATTAATGAAAAAAATATAATTAAAAAATGAAAACTTGGGCAAAAAAAAGTGTAACTTTCTATATCATATCCTGCCAAAGAAGTGGTGACTTTGGAAGCTAAAGAAAATCATATATCAATAGACAGAACTGTAATTTCCATTCCAATCCCCGATAATTTACACATTGTTTTATGAGATACAAAATTGCATACGGAAAGTAACCTTCTAATAAATAACCATAGGGAAGATGGGCAATGTTTATGAAAAATGTATGAATTTTGTGGATATGTACAGAAAAAAATCTTTTTAGGCATAGTATTATTGCGTATTATGTGCAAATATGTTATAGGAAACACAAGCACAAACAGCAGAACAGTGTCAGAAAACGCATATTTATGAACTTATTTTCTGATTTCTAACAGACATAATAGGAATCTTTGGACATGAAATGAAGCATTAAAAAACCCATGTATGTTTCTTCCTGTTTTCTCCTTACCTGTTTTTCCTCTTGTTTGGAGAAGGGATCTTTTCCAAACTTCTGTTTATCAGATCTTGCCTTACTTTGTCCTCCAGCACTTGCCACAACTCTTGGTTCTTCCTGAAGGAGTAGGAAAGAAAAATTCTCAGAAGATTCTCAAATCTTAAGGACCTGGGGGTGTTGGTGGGCAGCCGGCTGAATATGAGCCAGCAGTGTGCCCAGGTGGCCAAGAAGGCCAACAGCATCCTAGCCTGTATCAGGAATAGTGTGGTGAGCCAGACTAGGGAAGTGATCATCCCCCTGTACTCGGCACTGGTGAGGCCCCACCTCGAGTACTGCGTTCAGTTTTGGGCCCCTCACTACAAGAGGGACATTGAGGTGTTGGAGCGTGTCCAGAGAAGGGCTACAAAGCTGGTGAGGGGTCTGGAGGACAAACCTTATGAGGAACGACTGAGGGAGCTGGGGTTGTTTAGCCTGGAGAAGAGGAGGCTGAGAGGAGACCTTATCACCCTCTACAACTACCTGAAAGGAGGCTGTAGAGAGATGGGGGCTGACCTCTTCTCCCTGGTGACAAGTGATAGGACAAGAGGAAACGGGTTCAAGTTATGTCGGGGAGGTTTAGATTGGATATTAGGAAACATTTTTTCACTGAAAGGGTTATTAAACATTGGAATAGGCTGCCCAGGGAGGTGGTGGATTCACCATCCCTGGAGGTGTTTAAAAAAAGGGTAGATGTGGTACTTAGGGACATGGTTTAGAAGTGGTTTTTGTCAGGGTAGGTTAATGGTTGGACTTGATGATCTTAAAGGTCCCTTCCAACCTCGGCGATTCTATGATTCTATGAAATATACACACTTTCCTCCCCTTTCTGATTTTAGCTACCAAACCCATGACGCTAATAACATGAATACAGTCAGTAAGAGTGTTCAAGGATTTTTGCTGCCTGGCCACAAATCATTTAAACCACACCTCAGGGCATGGTCCCAAGGTCACTTATCTCTTTCTTGACAACTCAAATCTGACAACTAGAGGACCCTGTGCCACAACATCTGCTTTTCTCCCCTTCCCATGTCATGGCAGGGAGTTGGGAGAGAGGGTCCATGAGCACCTCTCAGGTGCTAGCTGCACAGCTATTTGGCTGGTGTTAATGGGGATAAACTGGAGGGATGAAGGCTCTGGAAGACTACCTGTCTCTTTGAGTAAAGAGAAAAAGAGAGGCCACTCGGGACTTTAGTAATGAGGTACAAAGGGACAGGCATCTGCAAGGTTGAAACTTACATTATCAGAAATGAGGACCTCCTTTATATCTTTAGGAGCTATAGACACCTAAAATCTGGTGTGCTATGCATATTATAAATACAAAAAGCTGGAAGAAAAAATATTTTAATAAACTCAAATTAAAGTCAACAGAAAGAAGGCCATCAGAATAAGACTTATAAATCTAAAAAATAACCATTTAATTCATAAAGTTATAAATTTTGTTATTTTATCAATAAATTTATTATAGTTAAAGTATTTCACAAAATAAGGTAGCAGCTTCAAATTATTTTTACCCCATAAAAATATTTCAAAAGGAAACTTATGCACCTGTGATTTCTTCCATTGCTCTCAACCTGCTTGTCCAGCAAATACAGAGACATGTAAAGCAATAATCTCCTCTTGCAATGGTCTACCAAAAAACCATCTCACTTACCTTTTCTTACAGCTGGCAGGCTCATCTGCATTACTGTCACTTTCAGCAACACCATCTGAATATTTGCTGATGGAATTGAGGACAGAAAGAACCTCACTTTGTGAGCTGGAGGGCAGCAATAAGTTCAGGATCCTGTGCAACATCCCCATTGGCACCCTCGTCAGTTTAGCTAAATAACCTGCCAGGCGCAGCTCCTACAGGATTAATGAGAAGAGGACAGATAAATTTAGCATTGAAAATAAAAACAAGTGTTAGTGAATTTTAATTACTGTCGTTAAAGAATTATTCATTTTAGAAACAAAAGATATTATTGAAAAATCATGTTAGTGGTGACAGTTTTGGTGTCAAGTGGACACAGTCTCATGTTCACCGTTTCTGTTTACACCAGCCCATATATATTACAGTTGTCCATTTCATTCTGGATATAGGCAGCGTAAATGTTAAACAACCAGCTGATCTTAGCCTACGTACCGGATGCCCTTCGATCTGAAAAATCACAATGCAACCATATTCTACCGTGTAAGGTTGAGTTAATTTCCGGATTGTGCTATTATAAAGAAAACCTTTCAAGATAGCAATGAAGCAATACAGCATTCCTTGGTCTGTAAAATTCGGGGGAAAAAAGTAGCGTCTGAAGCCTAATGACAACATTTACATTTACATGTTGCCATGGTTGAGGACTTCATTGTTCAGCCTCTCTTAACACCAGATTCTGTGATAAGCTCAGAGAACAGCTTGTAACATTTGTTAAGGGGTGAAGGAAACATCTGGGTTTCTTTTGGTGTTTGTTTTTTTTTCAAATGTGCTCTCTTTTTCACCCCAAAGGTCAGTGGTAAAGCATATTCATATAGTGTTCAAATAGACTAAGTTCAAATTTAGTTGTTCCCTAGACAATCCACCAGCCCCATATCCTGCCCCCCTCCAAACACCAAAATCCCGTTGTTATTTTCTGCTCTGCTGTCAAAACTACTGTGTCCCCAGGGCTGTTCCTGTGGATTTCTCATGCATATCAAATATGAAAAGTCTACAATATATTGAGAACTACATGGAAAGAAAAGAGTAGAGCAAATTAAACCAAGTTACATGCCTCAAAGGATGCCAGAAAAAAAAAAGCTGTTGTAGTCTTATTAAAACCATTATTAAAACCATACATGTATCTCAGGTAGCTGAAGTTAGGTAAGACGTGCCAAACGTTCAAGATGACTCATGACATCCGAGTCACCTCCACTCTGTAGACCCTCCTATAAGCATTGATAGAAGAGATGACTACAAAGCCCACGTCACATAAAAATACACAAGGTCCCACCATGCAGGAAGACAGCCAGTTTGTTTGTGCACAGTGGATTCAAAATGTCACAGCAAATGTTTGAACTCCGCCTCTTTTTTGCATGATGGATTTTCAGAGGAGCAAATGCACCTAGGAGATCCCTGTATTAAGTGAATCTTTTGTTTGAAGAAGTCATTTCAATAAAAGGATGCTCTGTAAAGGATAATTCTTTCTGCTAAATTCATGTTAAAACAAACAAAGCAATCACCCCCAAAGCAGCCCTAATCCAAATTTAGATGGCCACACAAAATAAAGAAATCAATTGTCATGGTTTAACCCCAGTCAGCAGATAGGACCACACGGCCACTCGCTCACTCCCCCGTGCTGGGATTGGGAAGAGAATCAGAAAAGTAAAAGGAAGAAAAAAAACCTTGTGGGTTGAGACAAAGACAGTTTAATAAGTAAAGCAAATGCCACACACATGAGCAAAGCAAAACAGGGAATTCATTCACTGCTTCCCATTGGCAGGCAGGTGTTAAGCCATCTCCAGGAAAGCAGGGCTCCATCACCCGTAACAGTTACTTGGGGAGAAGAACTCCATAACTCAGAATGTCTTCTCCTTCCTTCTTCTTCCCCCAGCTTTATACACTGAGCATGATGTCACATGGCATGCAATATCCCTCTGATCAGCTGGGGTCAGCTGTCCTGGCTGCATCTCCTCCCAACTTCTTGTGCCCCCCAAGCCTGCTCGCTGGTGGGGCGGTGTGAGAAGAGGCCTTGACTGCCCAGCGACAGCTATAAACACCAGTGTGCTATCAACACTATTTCTCATCCCAAATCCAAAACATAGCACTATACCAGCTGCCAGTAAAAAAGTTAGCTGATCCCAACTGAAGCCACAACATCAATCCACTTCCTTTTCCCATAACCCTTCTCCAAGCAGAGAGCCCCTCTCCAAAAGGCAGGAAAACTAGCCACTTCCCAAAGTTTCTTGGTCTCCTTAGTGTTGTTACAGGTTTTCCATGGAAAGCACTGAGATACTACAGTGAACTAGGATCCCAAAATTGATGATTAGTATCTAAAAAGTCCAATATTTTCACCCTAAACAGGCACCAAAGTTAGGTAAAAGATATGTCTGTTCAGGCTACTTAGAGCAAGAAATGTTTTGATTCTTTGGAAAGGAATGTAAGTAAGAGCTTAAATCTCAATACAGACAACTAAGTTTAATTTCTACATTTGTATACAGACTGTGTTGTACTTTTGGTCTTTAAAACTGTTCTAGAAACTTACAAAAAACATTAAGTGAGAATAAAAATGACGCATCTCTGTGACCTGTTCTGCTCTTTTTGGCTAAATAGTCTCAGGACCTTTAACTCAGTAATTTATACACAGATGATCGAAACATCATGACTTCAGTACTGCATTCCTCTGTAATAGTTTCTTCTCAAATGTTCTCTTCTCCACTCTGAACCTGACCTTTCTCATCAAGTATGATTTGGACTGAGAGGCAACCCTCAATGTTTTTCTAACAGCAGAATTCACAATGAAGTAATCCCGCGAGGTGCCACGATGCTGTCAACAGTACCAAAAGTGGCACAGGTACCCAAGAGCCAGATGCACCTAACATATGTAATGCAAACGGGTGTGCTGATGTGTGAACACGCACGAGCAGCGAGCAGCTGTCAGATGCTCACAGCTACCCAATCCAGCTTGCAGAAGCGGGGAGGAGAAGTGAACGTGGATGCAAACACAGGAATGGTCACACTGGTCAGACCAAAAGCCCTCCAGCATGGGATGAGTTTGGTTCTTCAGGTGTATTATATGGTAAGGTACTACAAAGATTAGGAATTCACTTTTTTCATAAAATCTAATGGATACAAATGCTACTTGCACCACCAATAACCTCATTTGTATTCTCTGAATTTGGTCAAAATAAAAACAGGAATGAATTGTAGTTTATAAACAGCAGAATCACTTTTAAGTATTTGGACGGAGCAACGTGTACTTAAACAAGTAATACAAGAGGCAATGAACTCAACCCATGCTGTGTTTCAGGCTTATTGTGCTGTTTCCACATGACAGTCTGCCTGCATCATCTGTTGTCTCCTAAAATGCAACTACTGTACCTGAGGCTATAGCTATGAGCTAATTTAAAAGTAACTTCTCAGTCAAAGGCTTATGATCCTGATCTCACTATCATTCAAGCAAATCTCTTATTGAACTAGATCTGCCTTGATAAGGATATAAGCTGAAACACGAAATGTAGGAAAGCAAAGCTTACCTGGTTTTCTACAGTTCTGAAAACTAGTCTAAAGGGGAAAATCCTCTTTAAGGAAAAGAACAAGATACAGAGGCATAATAGCTATAGTATCCTAAGACTTGCCAAGGTAATGTGTTTTATAAATTGTAAGAAAACAGGGGCAAAAAAAAGATTTAAAAAAAAAAATCAGTTCCCATATCAGCTGACAGGATAAACACATCCAGAAGCAGGAACATGTTACACTGTGAGCCTTAATAAATTAATACTTCTTTACAGTTGAATTAAGAGTAGTCAGGTTTGGAATTTAGTTGGAGTTATTATGCTGTTATACTTGCTGAGAACAGAAATTATGTTTTGTATATCTTCAGGGTAAATATGTATAGGTTTTATGGAGCTTCAATAAAGTCCATCCCAGAATACCTCTGGGCTACGCTTTATGTGAATAAATATAAACACAAAAACCCCAATGGTATATCTAATGCATATTTACACAAATTAATTATTTCTTCAGGGAATCTTACGAACAAAACATAAAACACAGTCCCCCAAGTATGTACTGAACAGTGCATTCAGTTTTTCAAGTGCAGTGAGCTGACAGTGATGCTCTTAAATCTGTCTTCAAGATGTCAAAATCTGTAATTATCAAAAGTCATTGTTCACCTGCTAGGGTGCTAAGAGGACTAATACTGTGAAAATTATGACATATTCTATTTGCATGCATCTGTAATCTGCAAAACAATGATTTTAACCTCTCAACTTGCAGAATACATGCCATTGGCACGTAAGGGCATGCTCTTGGCACTTTAGGGCATGCTCTAGTGACAGAGATTGTAGGGGTTTTTGTGTGTGTGTATGGTTGGACTCGATGATCTCAAAGATCCTTTCCAACCGTGAAGATTCTATGATTCTATGCTGTTCAGAAGGCTCTTGCACAATGTATCTTTGCCAAAGAAACTTAACAACCATCACAGGAAGACAATTAAATTGTGAGCAACCTAAAACAACACAGTTTACCTATGCTGTAGAAAAACAATATCCAGTTTCCCCCCAAGCCAAGTAGTATCATCTTGGAGAATATAGAACAAGGAGTGTCAGTATTTAATTATAAAACTTTCTAGGACCAAAACGGGCCACAGTAACGTGCAAACCCAGCATATTCCTGGTTAGTGCTGGGCAGTCAAATGATAAATATGATTTAACACTTCCAAAAGAAAAATAGCACTGTCTTTGAACTGAAATACTAAGAAAAGAGCCAAGGTCTCTTGCCATAGGGTTCCCCTCGAAATGAACGATTCACAGTCAGCAGCAGTAGCACTCAGTCACCAGGTTTGTCTCCCTTCCCTCCCACCAAGTCCTACACAGCCCCTTCAGTATACATCTTAACATGCCACACATCTTGAATTCATGGCTTCATGAGGGAGGTAGATTCTGAGGCTCTATCAGAGGCAAACAAACTCAAGAGCAGCAGAAAAACATTTCACAATATCCTTTGCAAGATAAAACTCTTCTGCTGAGCAGCTGGCTTGTTACGCGCATCTTCTTCCTACCCTTCCCATGCCCAGGCATATGGCAAACTAAGAACTACAGTATGAGATTAATGCAGTCTTCATGCTCTCTTTTAAGAGTTCCCACTTAGCAGTGACTGTTTTTGCCAGCCTATGAAATTGCTAAATAAACACTGTACAAGGTCTCTTCAGTTAGTCCAAGATTGCAAGGCAATAGCAGATTTAAAAGTATTGAAATTAAACTATGAAAATGGTCTTGGTATTGCTGATCTGGAGGAGTTGGTCTGTGCTGTTTAAAGACTTTATAATGGCCAGCATTTCTGGATGCAACATATTTTGTCAGATAAATATATAATGAACTGGGAAAAAAAACCCCAATGGTATAAAAAGAATTCAAAAGACTACAGTACACCAAGTCCAATGACTTAAACCAAAGTAGCACAGGGAAAGATCAGCAAAGCCCAAGGACCTTTCAAAGCATTTTCAATTTTTGTAACTGTTCTGATGTTTCTTTTCCACTAATGTTGAATGGAGCTCATTTTATCTAAGACTCATCTTGCGTTATCATATTCAACATGTATCTGAAGCACTGTATGTTTCAGCAAAATAGTCACACAAGCCTTTTAACTCCTTACCTGTTTTTTTTTTTTTTTAAAAAAAAAAAAAAAAGGAACATTCTTCAACAGGACAAAAGATCATCTTTTCTCCTAGAAAAGTGTTCTGAAATCTTGAGCCATTAGACAAACTGCAACTACAAATGGGCAAATAAAGCCTCAAATTTAATATCACCTCTGAAAAGTGTTACAGCTGTCATTGCCCACATGACCATTCCACAACTGAATAAATAACTGAAAATAGTGGGTAACTCTCTCATCAGCATTATGGAAGTTATTTTAAAGGAGCTAAAGATTATAAAGTCATAAAGAATATAACTAAAGTTAATAATAAATAATCTAAAGTTATAAAGAAATAATCAGATTAAAACTCACCATCATGTGAATATTTACATCATAAGCACCCTACAAAGGCCTGCAGCAGAAATTTTTATCGGTGTCAGCAGGATGCTACTTCTTGTGAATTCCCAATAAAACATTAGGAGCTCTATGTGCAGTAGGCCACGGGGGCAGAAAACAGTGAGAAGGAACTGAAGGCTGGAACAGAATTCAGCAGCTCCTGACAGCCACATCCGCTTACGATACCCCAAACTGTCAAGGCCAATGGGTACCAAGCTGATTTCAAGAAAAACACAGTTGCAACAAAAGGCAGGGGGGAAATCAGAAAGGAAAATAATAATACTAAAAAAACCCCAAACTCTAAGGGAACACATAGCTTGGATTTAAAACTGAAGGCTGGTTAACACTGGTCATGAAAACACCTTCAAATGTTACACTCTGTAAGACACACCAGAATGGGGGTTTGGTGTTAACATTATTATGTCCAAAGGATAGGATGCTCTTGGAAAGTGTTAAGATGAGGTATGAATTCCCACTCTGCCTGATTTAATTCATTAGCACAAAGTGAGATCTTCCATTCCAGGGCAGCACCTTAGTCATCAGGTTGTCAAATATTCAGAGGTATGTCTCTTCCAGCAAGGCTCATGGAAGCACTCCACTCTGAATGGAACCCGAGTGTCCCCACAAGAAGCAGAGACTGAAGTGATTATCACACTCCTCTGAGCTTTAAGAGATTTTGATGCAAATTCTTTACACAAATCAGAAAGTAAGGGCCTGAAAACATGTGCTACCTTCCAGGTGAATCTCCTAACACAGAATATACAGAAGTCTCACTCCAATGCTTCATGAGAGCAGCTGACCTCAAATAGACATCTAACTCAGGAGAGGATAAAGAGTCAGAAAACCGAGCAGAAACAAGCTAAGACAGGAACAGCTGTCAGACCCTTAGCCTAAGTGGTCCCTCCTTGGCTTCCTGACCTCTGAAGCTCCCAATTTATGATACAGGTGACTGTGACCCCACTTGTCCCAGAGAGGCAAGAAACTTAGATGCAAAAAGCTGCAACGCCAAGTCTCTTTCTGAGGCTAGCTATGTATCTAAACCAAGGCCTGCAGATAAAATTTGGGGACAGCAGTGATTCATTTTTAATGCCTGTTGTGGGACTGACAGGCAGCCAACAGACAGCAAATTACCTGAAGAGGTGATGCTCTTTTTGAAAACAATATGAGTAATGATACAAGAAAATTTAACTAGCGGTCCTTCTATCATTTACTTTTGTAACACAATCAATGCAAATCATTCCTAACACTGATTAAAACCTAAACAAAACCCTTGTCTCATTACATGAAAATCAGACTGTAAACCAGAAACTCAGGCAATTTAGTTCTCCACAGAATTAAATGCAACAGGACAACCCCTGGAAAGGATTTGTGAGTGAACAAAAAGAAGTATAACTCAGTAAAATTAAAAAGGCTGAAAGTAGGTCAGAATTAACTGAAGTGAATAATACAGGCTGCAAACACCAGAACTGGTAGCAACTATTAGCAGATAGTCACTCCAAATGCAGCTCTAACAGTTCCCAAAAAAGAAGAAAAGCTGTTTTCCAGATATAGCTGTAATTTAAACTTGGAAGCTTTGTTCAATTTCATGCTTACCTGACTATAAAGTGCCAAAAATGCATCCATTTCTATATTTTCCAGGAGATCTTCAAGCACCACACAATTCCATTGCTCATCTCTCAAACTGAAGTGAAAGACAGAATTAACACTGAAATCTTTCCAGGCCCAATGACTATTACAGGAAACAATACCTGAAAGTTATCCATTCAGGAAGCCTATCTTTCTGTCAGTGAAGTTGGGTGAACAGCACTTCTGAAATAAGCCAATTTCTCCTCCCTTCTTCCCTGAACCACCAAGCAAACACCAGAGCAGAACCTAAGGTTATGCTCTTGCACACAATTCAAATCCAGAATCACTACAAAGCAATGTGATTCAGTCTGTCCCCCCTCTTCTTTGACTTTTATCACTACGCTTTATGGCAAGTTGTGGATCTTTTTGTTGCTGGAATATAGTGGTATAGTAGTTGTGTAGCAGTATAGTACTTGTGATTTTTTTGCTTCTGGACCAAATCATGAAGCCATCCTCCCATTATTTGGGAAAAGCACAAAACTTGTTTCTTCCATTAAGTTTTCAGGTAAATAGTAAAGACTAGTTGCAGTTTCTCTGAAGCCTTCACTGATATATCTCTACAGTAGTATCCACAAGCCAGTAACCTATCTGCTCTTCTAGGCACGCTCTACTTCTGCAACAGGAGAAATGTTAATCTACATCAAGTAGAATTCCATCCCTTTAAGAATTAAAACAGACTTAAGTGTGCAACAATTCCACTCAAAGCCATTTTAATGTAACAATTGTTTCATGGAAGACCCTTTTTGTAATGGAAAGCACCCTCTCAGGATCTTACATGATCCTTGAAATGTGGTACGCTTTTAATACTGTGCAATACATATGAAAATATAATTTCTAACTCCTGTAACCCTAATGAATATAATACAATACTTTGCAAATTATCACTGATTTTTGCTAGGCACCCTTCAATGACAAGACAGATATTTCTAATACCTCCCAAAAGGCAATTGTTTTTTTTTTTTTCACCGATATCTTTTCTTAAAAACTGGCAAGGGAAAAGTGAAACTGAGCCTGTCTCTGAAGAAGAGTTTATACATCCCATCAAAAATGATTGCATGACCGGGAATTCAGTCTACAGTGTGACAGTGGAGATGGAAAATCAATTTAAATTGTCTCAGGTACTTCCTGTGACCCCAGCGGATCAGGTTTCACTGAAATCCTTACTTATCTTCTTGGGAGACAGAGGAACAGGACTAAAATTCTTTTCCTCCTTGCTGCTAAGGAGTACTGTTATATTTCCACTGTCCACGTCAAGAAACGGTTGATTGCCATGCAACACATCACAATCTATATGTAACTAAGCTATTATTATTTCATGTTTCCTATTTCAATATTCCCAAGACTCCACAGTTATGCCCTGGGCCACGTTACAAAAATGCACTGTTCAAACATAGATCTATACTCTCTCCTTGACACACCAGAACATTTATCCTGCTGTTTCTCTGTGATACCTTATAGTCTATAAGGACTGCAGTAACTTAGTAAAACCTGAGACCAAAGAACTCACCTTTGCTGGTGCAGATTTATGAATTGCCTACATTTATTCATGGCCTGTCTGAGCAGAACTGTCACCTGTCTGTCTTCATTTGTTTCCACGGGTTCACTTGAAAGTCCCAATCCATCTGGAGTCCATCTCTGCCTACTCATTAGATGCTGCTGCGCTGACTCCTTATGCAGCATCTCATACTCCAGCTTCCTGTCAAGTTCTTCAATCTCCTAGAAGTTGAAAACACATAATGATAAAAAGTCATAATTTAACTTGGAAGAACAAATGACATTTGGAGTGAAGAAAAAAGATGGTATCAGAATTTCTGATATTAGTTTATTCATTTCTCATTCTACCCGGCCACTTGCGGTGATTACACTTTCCAATTCATTGCATGGCTTCAGTAAACATGACTTGCATGCTATGAATATCAGAACAATGCTGAAAGATACGAGTCTTTAATTTTCATTGTGTTAAAGATTTTTCATTGTGTTCAAGATATTTTCATTGTGTTAAAGGCTGATGCTCTCTGAAACTTTCCACTGTAGAGGACACCTAGAAAGTACCCTACCAGCACGGCTGAGATCCAAACAAAAGAATGGCACCATCAGAATTCATCTATAAGCTGAATAAGGCCACTGGAACAGCTCGAGAAACTCAGACTGACTAGTTTTACTTATACTGAATCAACAGCTAATATTAAAGAGGTCTGAAGTTAAAGAGAATAATTCACATTTAGTGTGATAAAATCAGGGTTAAAATACAATGCTCTAAAAAGCAAAGGGTTAAAACACAAAGTCTTAAGTGGACTGGATCCCTCATACCAGAGGTCTCTCTTTGGTCAGAGTCAAACTAGACATCAGAAGGAAGGCTTCATATTCCAGTTTTCCAATGTCACTGTTGTCTGTCCTCAAGCTTTAAGTTGCTTAATATCCCAGTGCCCTATTTTCTAACCTGTACCTTGGAGAAAATGCTGAATTTTAATCTATTCCTTGACTTTATCAACTGTATTGAGACTACAGATGCATTGGAGCACAGCATCTCTAAGTAAGTGTCTGCTCCCTGGTCAGCAAGGTTTGACACTGGAGCTTAGATCCACTCTCCTAACATCAAAATCAAGGATTAACTTGTTATCTCTAAGGGGATACAGCAAATTCACATATACCTGGATGAGTCTGTTTCACCGACTGGTAAAACTATCACTGATGTCCTCCGCGTTAGCAAATCCTATGTAATCTGATATATTTGTTTCAAAGTAACAAGTGTTAAAGTTTGCCAGCCAGAGGGATAGAGGAGTTGACAAAAACACAGCAAGAGAGAGGGGTGCGATCACCGGGAAACAGTCCTTGTAAAACCAAGCCTAACAGGCACTTTAAACAATGCCTAAAATATTTTTTTTTTTCCCCCAAAATAGAGCTCAACTTAGTTCTTGCATGCTGGATAAAGAATCCAGTGTTAGCTGCTCCAGGTCTCTCTTCTTCCTCTCCTTCAATCCTTTTTCTTTATCTGCGCAAGGACAGAGAAGCTAAAAGCAACCTATTTGCAGAGATCTCATACACTTACTGCATAAAAGACAATAATTCCAGATTATTTTTATTATAATTAGATAATCCAAATTCTTTTTTCATACTCCATCTACATACAACTTGCAATATTTCCTGCAGATTTAATACAAATTTAAGAAAACTGGAAGCGTGTAAGCATTCTAACTGCCATTCTAAGAGAAACTCTGGAGAGATGACAGCATTAAAATTTAACCAGGAGTTTTCACAGCAATAACTGTCTAATGATGCCCTCTAGCAAAGAGGTTTTGCTCTTAAAAACCCATTTTGTTTGTTCTACTCCAGTGCTCTCCCAAGCCTCACTTGGATGGTTGCAAATAGCAGAGGTAAAAAAAAATAAATAAATAAAAAATCCTTATGCATACAGAGCACTGAGGTATTAAAAAAGGATTAGAAAACTGGCACATCCCAAGTACATAATAAATACGATGAAGGGAAGAGGCCTTTCCAATGCGTCTCCTATTTAAACTGCATGAGTGTGCTCGCAGAGACAGACAGGCAGGTGCTGTATATATAATCCTTAAAAACTTGACGACTGAAGCATATCGTGTGGTTATGGATTTTACCATATGGATAGCACTGTAACATGAACGATTTTGTAACATAGTCATGACAATTTACACACAATCACCTCCCAACTGTCTTCCTTGCAATCGACAAAACTTTAGTATTAATTAGCTACCAAAATACTGCGCTTTCTGACTGGAGGTCTCTGGATGCTACTGTAATAATAATACACAATCTTCCCTGGCTGTAATATTTTCAACTCTGTTTATTTCTTTTACTGAGTGCGTTAAAGTCCACATAATCACAGAAATTAAAGGTTGGACTACCAGGAGCTGCAAACCAGACCAGCTAAATCAAAGTCAAATAAGCTGCTGCAATAGCTGCTGTCTCCTAACAGGAATTTTTTTCACAACTTCATTACTTACAGGATTATGCGCTTCTAAAATCTGAATACATTCCAATTTTGACAGGGTTTTTGACGTGCTCAGTTGTTCAAAGAGCAACGCTTGTACACTTATGACAGCAGTATACAGCTCCAACATTTTGGATTTTTTAAGGGTCTTTTGAAAGGCTAAAGCAGCAATATACTCTCCAAGTTTATTTTCCAGATCGTGTAGCTGACACTCTCGCTCAAGCAGCAACTCGAACTTCACCTAAAACACACCAAAACACAAAAGATAACAAGATTAACAGAAAACCTTACATGGACACCCATTATTTTACCACTTTGTAATTAACAAGCAGGATTAAAGCAGCAAAGTAATCAATGCTGTTACCTTGCAGTGTAATACATGGTTTTAAGAAGTGCTTTTAACATTAAATTCCAAGTTTTTTACTGCGTTAACGTTATAAAAAAAATTTAATATAAGGTCATATATTTCAAAGAGATCAGGCTTTGTTTTAGGGTAGTCATAACTTTAATATTAAATACTGTCATAACTTTTATTTTAGATTAGTATTTGATATTGAGTGTCTATAATGTTTCATATAGTAACAGTAAAGCTTAAGAACATAAATAAACCTAAGCTTACCTATGTGATTGATTAAATGAGAAGATAAAATACATCCTTCTGTTGAGCAAAAGTACAAAATTTATAGAAAGACTGTATTTAGTTTCAAATTGGTGTCAGTTAACATTGACCAGCGAAATTCAACCTACTATTCTTTAAGCAAATAACCAAAAATCCTCTTATATAAAACAAAGTTAAACTGTAAATGAAGAATCTACTGGTAATGGATTTCAAAAAAGATTAAAACTGTATTGAATATACGTTAAACAGGATTAAATCAAAATGATTTAACTCAATAACTATGTTGCTGCCACGCATCTGATGGGACATCCACAGAAACTATCCAGGGGTGAAAGGCAAGCACGGCACGTGCAAGCACAGGATGAAATGCAACGTGACTGATGAGTTCTCCATCCTATACCACTGACATTCACAGCCAGTGATACTGCACTGTGACCATTTTTCTGCAGGGCAACGTGGACAGTAGCCAGCTGCAATTACCTTCTTTAGATGCTTCCATCAGAGCTTGCTACTCTATGTTCTCTTTACAGGAAAAGACTACAAAAAGGTACTTCTCGGTACATTTCATATCCTGAAAAATTTGTTTCCACTGACGTATAAGCGCGGATGTCTAGGTTAGACAATGATGGCTACACTGACTATCTAACATTTTGGGAGCCGAATCCTCAAGGCGAGCACATTGTTAGTGTGGTTTTATTCTCTCTCCCTGTATTATCCACACAGGCCCAGAAGTTGATTGTAAGAGAGAGAAGACACAGAAAAAGCACATACAACCATAAGAGCTCCAACTGCACTGCTTGGTGTTGATTTCAACTGCTGCCCTACACACTGGATTTAGACTAAAGCTAAGCACAGAAACGGCCCATCTATACACTGCTGGGTATCAGAGTGCAGGGTTTTTCCTTGCTCCATCTCTAAATTGCCTTTTGGTCCTTACAAATCTAATTTGATAGGTTTCACAGAGTAACCAAATCACCATTTTCAGAACTTTCCAGTATTATGCATTTTAACAGCAATACTCAAGTAACTACTGCCTGTGACAGAACGGAAGAACCACAGCCATTAAAGGAGGCATCTCAAGAACTTTTAAATAAGTTTTGGTTAAGTTTACTATTGTCATGGCACCTGAGAGCCGGTACTCACATTCGCGTTCTATGGAAAAGTATTTACCCCATCAAATTTGGCCTCTCTTTTAAAGAGCAGGCAGAGATGAACATTCCTATTTAACTGACATACCTACATGGTTAGTGCCTCAACGTGGTAGGCATCCTGCAGTGTACCTTTATACAGTAGTCTTAAATCTCTCTACAGTTTTACCAGTCTATAAAATAAGAACAATAAGGACCAATAGTATTTGCCCTGCAAGCATGAACTACAACAGTGTAAAGGTCAACTGTAGTCTTTAGACACTATATGACTTACCATTGGCACAAGACCTGATTTAACCTCTCAGAAAATCTTTGCACAAATAGAGATGGTATGTACTCAAGACGTTAAAACCTTATTAGCTTTCTATTCATGCTAATCAGAATTATACGTTATTGATTCTATTCATGATTAGCTTTAAAGGAGCATTTAAGGAGACTTCCACCAAGTTTTTAGATCCCTAAAATGATAAATACGTAACATGATGCCCATGAATTTTTATCTGGAAATGTTATTGATATGGGACCAGCTAAGAGCGATTGTGTATCATCCAAATTCTATTATCCAGTAGATACAGCTAAATTTAAAATGTGATTTGGAACCACATATGCTTCTGATATTCTCATTCATGTTCATGTGATACTCTCCAAAGTCTCCATTATATCATCTGGAATGTCCTTGAACACAAGAGATGGAAGGTCACCTTCAGGAAGTATTTCTTACTAACATGAATTACAATACAAGAATAAGAAATCATCCTACAGACACAAAGTAGAGGCAAGATTCATTTTCTTGATATCTTTAATAAATCTCCATCTTAAAAAGACGGACGTTGTCTCTCAACACACCTGTTAATCTAACAAATAGATCCTGAATAATGTCGATGTGTGACATGAAATAATAAGTAAGCATATGGGTTACAAATATTTGAATTAGGAGGAGAATTCAACTCAGAGGTCATACTGGAAATATGGTATCCAAAATGCAGAACACTAAGCTGTTATTTTTGAACACGGGAGGCAGAGATCTCCAGGGAAAAGCAAAAGAGATGGCCAAAATTAGGAATTATGGAAAAAGAGCAGAGCTGCCTTCAAGTACTTGTTCAAAAAAAAGTAGATAACATTTACCTTAGGATAGAATATGTTTTACTTGTTTCTATGTTTCAGTAGGAAAAATTAAATAATAATAGGGTTTTTATGTCTATGTTCTTTGCAGGCAGACAAGAAACCTATTAAAGTGAATTTGACGCCTTTTGTTTTCTGTGGAATGCTTTTTATTGAAAAGCAAGTAACTTTGGCATCTCCCATTTAAGTTCACAGTCCAGCAGTGCACAGGCATTTGAAGGTGTACGCTGTACTCTAGCACCACTGATCAGAAATCAAAGATAAAAACCTCTTCAGAACATTCTACAAGTCACGACTCTGATACAGATTGCACCAGACAGCCAATCCCACCCTAAATCAGTGTGTTTTGGGGGTCTGTTTAGTTGGTTAGCTTAGTTTATTTATCTTGTCAAAGCAAATTTATTTTCAAAATCTAAAGTGTTATTTCAAGATGTTCTTATGAACTAGTGACATAAGACAAAGGCCTAGAAGCAAGACTATTCCATGCCCCTGTGCCAAGGCAAATATGTAAAGCAAAAATAATAAGTAATAATAAAAAAAAAATTCTTAAAATGCCTATGCACAAGATTTATTTTCTCAAATAAGGCTGAAGTTTTTGTTTTGAAGGGCATGTTGAATTAATTGTTATACTACCGATCACTGTGACACAAGCTAATGTTCTCAAAAACAATTAGCAATTATCAGAGCCATATGGTCCGACTGTCCAATCAGTTGTGAAGTTTCCATTGACTTGCCCTCTCCCTCCTTTTCAGTGGTGAAAGTTGTTGCACTCTTAGGTGATTCTTAAAGAAAGGATGGAATGGAAGTGAGTCCTTAACAGTAAAAGCGACAGGTTAACAAATACCAAAAGAGAGAGCTTCTAAAGGTTGTTGCAATCAAGGTTGAGGAGAAGGCTGAGATACTTAATGCCTACTTTGCCTCCGTCTTCAATAGTCAGACCAGCTGCCCCCAGGGTGTTCAGCCTCCTGAGCTGGAAGACAAGAATGGAGAGCAGAACAACCCACCCATAATCCAGGAGGAAGAAGTCAATGATCTGCTTCTGCACCTAGACACACATAAGTCTATGGGGCCGGATGGGATTCACCCAAGAGTACTCAGGGAGCTGGCAGGAGAGCTCACCAAGCCTCTCTCATATCAACAGTCTTGGTCAACAGGAGAGGTACCAGATGACTGGAGGGTGGCTAATGTGACGCCCATCTGCAAGAAGGGTCGGAAGGAGGATCCAGGGAAGGGTTGGAAGGAGGATCCGGGGAACTACCGGCCTGTCAGCCCGACCTCGGTACCAGGAAAGATCATGGAGAGGATCTTCTTGAGTGAGCTGTCACGGCAAGTGCAGGGCAGCCAAGGGATCAGGGCCAGCCAGCATGGGTTTAGGAAAGGGAGGTCCTGCTTAACCAACCTGATCTCTTTCTATGACCATGTGACCCGCCTTCTGGATGCGGGGAAGGCTGTGGACATTGTCTATCTGGACTTTGGTAAGGCCTTTGACACCATCCCCCACAGCATTCTCCTGGAGAAGCTGGCAAATCATGGCATAGACAAGTGTACTCTTCGCTGGGTTAAAAACTGGCTGGATGGCCACGCCCAGAGAGTTGTGATTAATGGGGTGAAATCCTCTTGGCAGCTAGTCACCAGTGGTGTCCCTCAGGGCTCAGTTTTGGGACCAGTTTTGTTTAATATCTTTATCAATGATCTGGATGAGGGGATTGAGTGCACCCTCAGTAAATTTGCAGATGACACCAAACTAGGTGGGAGTGTTGATCTGCTTGAGGGTAGTAAGGCTCTACAGAGGGGCCTGGACAGGCTGGATCGATGGGCCAAGGCCAACTGTATGAGGTTTAATAAGGCCAAGTGCCGGGTCCTGCATTTCGGTCACAACAACCCCAAGCAACGCTACAGGCTTGGGGAAGAGTGGCTGGAAAGCTGCCCAGCAGAAAAGGACCTGGGGGTGCTGGTGGACGGCCAGCTTAAGATGAGCCAGCAGTGTGCCCAGGTGGCCAGGAAGACCAACAGCATAGTTGTGTGTAGTGTAGAATAGTGTGGCCAGCAGGAGCAGGGAAGTGATCGTGCCTCTGTACTCGGCACTGGAGAGGCCTCACCTCTAGTACTGTGTTCAGTTCTGGGCCCCTCTGTACAAGAGGGACATTGAAGTGCTGGAGCGTGTCCAGAGGAGAGCTACCAGGCTGGTGAGGGGTCTGGAGACCAAGTCATATGAGCAGAGGCTGAGGGAGCTGGGCACGTTTCGCTTGGAGAAGAGGAGGCTGAGGGGAGACCTCACTGCCCTCTACAACTACCTGAAAGGAGGTTGGAAAGAGGTGGGTGTTGGCCTCTTCTCCCAAGTGAATAATGACAGGACCAGAGGAAATGGTCTGAAGTTGCGGCAGGGGAGGTTTAGATTAGAGATTAGGAAGAATTACTTTACTGAAAGAGTGGTCAGGCACTGGAACAGCCTGCCCAGGGAGGTGGTTGAGTCACCATCCCTAGAGGTATTTAAGAAACGTCTGGATTTAGCACTTAAGGGCATGTTCTAGTGACAGATTATGGGGGGGGTTTCTGTGTGTATGGTTGGACTCGATGATCTCAAAGGTCCTTTCCAACCATGAAGATTCTATGATTCTAAAGGAAGGCAAGGGATTTATATCCGATTCAGACAGCCACTTAATACTTCGCTAACAGCTGCTATCTAGCAAGGTGTTCAGGGAGATGCATTGCTACAGCAGACATCACTTTAAGGGGCCATTCATGTTAGAAATGAACCAGGTTGGACAGCTAATGCCACAAGTGACCTTTCAAAACTTCGGCAATGTTGAGTTTTGAATTTACCTAAAAGCAGGAAAATGAAGATGCATGAGAACAACTAATGTTTTTGTCGCAAGAGACTATATGATTTATATTATGATTTTCATTAGAAATAGCACCAATTCACAGAATGTAAAAAAAATAATTCAAGCAGCCCTATCTGCCTAGAAGTAAATAAGTCCATTTTCAAAAGGACTAATGCTTTAGAGTCAATGTGATGCTCCGAATTCAATGTATTAGGGCAGCTTCTTAACTAATAGAAATTACTACTACACTACTAGCTTGAACGAGTTATGACAACATACACACACTGAGAAGCTGGTCCTCCTTTTCTTCCAGCTTTTATTTACGTGTCTAAGATACTGCCTGCCAGAATACACACATTTTTTACTCAAAAAAGGGGAAATACACGCTTGAGAGATTGTTTCATATGACACAAAATTAGTAAGCAATATCTGAAGGCTGCCTTTGTCGTTTAGGAACAGGATGTGCTATAAAACTTTATAAGTGCAGGTAAAATAATTACACAGAAATGTTTTGACAGGTGTGTGCACACAACTGAATTTAAAGTTTGCTCTTTCTTCGCAGGAGGCTCAGTTTCAGACAAGGATTTTAAATGAATTATACATACATAAAATCTGGGGATGGGTGAATGAATAATGAATAGATGAATGAGTAAATGAGTGATCACCTTTAGTGTAAGTTTGAACCCATTAAAATGGATAACGAGTAAGGATGGAAATGCAGTTTGACAACTCAAGTTCACTTATAAGGAGACACAGGAATGTATATTTTAATTGCAGCTGAATTCAAAGGCAAAAGAGATGCCATCGATGACAGAAACACTTATGCTTTTGTCAACCACTTCATGTAACAGCGGGTTTACATGATATGTTCAATACATTCCATGAATTGTAAGATTTAGGGTCCAAGCTGCAAAACTGGATACTATTTGCATATTACTAAGTACAAAGCCAGATCTTAAGCATGCCCAAATATGAGGGACAGGGCACCTCTCCCATGAGGACAGGCTGAGAGAGTTGGGGCTGTTCAGCCTGGAGAAGAGAAGGCTCTGGGGAGACCTTATTGCAGCCTTCCAGTACTTAAAGGGGGCTTGTAAGAAAGATGGGGACAAACTTTTTAGCAGGGCCTGTCGTGACAGGACAAGGGGTAATGGCTTTACACTAAAAGAAAGTAGATTTAGACTAGATATAAGGAGTAATTGTTTGGGTTGGGTTTTTTTTGGTTTTGGGGTGTTTGTTTGTTTGTGGGGTTTTGGGTTTGTTTTTGTGGTTTTTTTGTTTGTTTGTTTGTTTACAATGAGTGTGGTGAAACACTCACACAGGTTTCCCAGGCAGGTGGTAGATGCCTCATCCCTGGAAACAATCAAGGTCAGGTCGGCCAGGGCTCTGAGCAACTCGATCCAGTTTAAGATGCCCCTGCTCATTGCAGGGGAGTTGGATTAGGTGACTTTTATAGGTCCATTCCAACCCAAACTATTCTATGATTCTATGGGAATCATGTTCAGCTTTATCATTCAGCATGTATTCAACATTATACAGTAAATTTACTGCTCTTAACCAAACAAAATACTGCATTACTCAACCGGTACTTCTATCTACCCCTAGCCACCTGAGTTTCCTTTTGCCTCGTCAGCTCTGAAATCACAGCTCTGCAAACAGAAATACACCTGGCAAAATCAAACCATGCAAGTAGACCTGACTTCACCATGACAAAGAAGGTGATTTCAGTAGAAGCTGGAAGAAACATTGATTACAAACTAAATTATAAACTAGTTATACACTAATATCCCCTGGCCTGTTGTCATACCAAAAAAGAAGACTGTGAAATACTGCTTGACATTGTACTATTTGTCATATTGTTACAGTGTCAAACTACTTCGCTTATGATGAATCCACTACCAGAAGTCTGAACATTTGCTGCTGATTCCACCTGAAACATCCAAACTACACAAAAAAAATGCCAGTGCTGTAAATGCACTATGATTAGTCCATTGCTTGAAAGCACTGCCTTCTAAACTCCATATTTAGTTCAGACTAATTGTTAACTCATGTTGTCTCAGTCCTAAATATTACAAGTAAAGAGAATAATCTGAAAATGGAATTGATCATCTGCAACCCCAAGGACATTTCTCATGCAAGTAGTATTATGGTTTTTTTTAAGCCCAGCAGGCAAAATAGACTAAAGAATGTCAGTATTTTTACCACTGTGTTTCTTCTGAGATGGGTAACTGCTATTTCAGAAAGGAACAGCTACTTCTTCACACGCAACAGCTCAAAACAGCTATGAAACACAAAAGTAGATACAGTCTGCATTTGAAGATTTGCATAGTGAGGTCGATACTCTCAGGTGCTCCAAGACTAGGCTTCAAACTTCTTGCCATGGCCTCCCGGCTCACTACCTCCTGTCTACAAGTTGTTAGTCGTTCTTCTCTGCCGTGCCTGTTTTACAGTACTACAAAATGCATCCCGCTGCTCCTTTCATAAGCATTAGCTGGAAACCATTTCACAGCCATCTGTAGCGAGACAAAACCCACACCACTGTGTGAAGTCTGCAGGAGTGAAGGCAGGAGAAATGCGGCAGAGCTGTATTGCTCCACAGTCCTTTTCCCCTGCCTTGAATTGGCTGTGCAACTTCAGATGGTTAATTTTGAGTGAGATAATAAAAAGTGTTCACATTAATGCAAAATTTAGAATTGTAAGATTCTAAATGAGGAATGAGGTAATAGATTGCAACAGCCAAAAGAAAGGAAGTCTGCTTCTGTGATCAACATAAGATTTGTTGTTTATACTTCTGTGTCCTAATGATAATGTGTGAACTAACAATTTTCCTTAACAATAGTTTAGCTTCCTTATTGGGAAAAGCCCAAGGGATTTAAGTTTTTCTAACTAATGTGCAACCATACAATTAGAACAACAGGTATGGCAGATGGTACACATAAAACTTAAACAATGAGGCTTAGAGGACCTAACTTTCCAATTTTAAAAGAAGATTCTACAAAAAAATGTAAGGCAATATTCATACCAAACAAATATTCAGTACTTCTTGTAACATAAGAGCTTAGCCCGTATTCTGTTGTACTTTCAAGTAACATTACAAAAAAAAATTCTAAATTGTGGAGGTCAGGGCATTAGGTATTGCACGCAAAATTTTAAATGCCTCCATTAAAGGATTAGGTATTCTTGGACCAGAGTTATTCAATTAAGGAGTGCCAGAACACACTTGCCCACTTGTTGCATTTTTGCCCAAGCACCTGCTCTCACTTTCAAAGGCTGGGTGCTGGACTAGATAAACATTTGCTTTTACCACATGCAACCAATACTAACAATGTGTTGCTCTTACAAAATAAATTATTTCTGAGTGAACGCGCTGGCACAGCAGTTTTCATTTCTCAGGATACAAGTATAAAAAGCACAGGAAAGAGGTGTAAAAACAGATTTTTGTTCAAATTAGTACTAAAATTGATATTGCAATAATTTGTGAAACTATTTTTAACGTACAAATTTTAACTACAAATGACACCTGCTTGTTCTGCGTAGTTCTTATAGCTGTGTACCACCTATGTCCAACACAGTTATCATTGTAACATTCCTCTGATACACAAAAGTAATAATACCCATATTCTAAAAGTGGGAAAGAGAAGGAGAGAAGAGTTAAAGAATACAAACAAGACCTCGTGGAACATCTGCTGGCAGAGAAGGAAAAAGCCTCCAAAATCCCATATTGGCATTGGCCCCATTCTTTCCTTAAAGATTAACTTTAGAAAGGGGCTGCAAGCCTTTTAAAAGATACCCGCCGGAATCAAGGCTCCTTTCAATAAGCTCTGTACAAATAAACTCAGCCCCTACCCAAGAAGCCATTGGATCTAAGAACCCATTTCTGGGTTTTCAGTAGCCTTAGAAGAGGTCCAAGAACTAAACCTTGTTCAGCTGAAGTATGCAGTAAAGCACATTCCATGTTTTGAAAGCCTTACTAAGAAAACCACAGGATCTAGGGGAGTCTTGCAGTCATGCATATGCCAAGCCCCAGAAACACCAGAAGCAAAGAGGGCAAGACACAAAATCACTTCTGTAACTAAGGTGTAAAAATTAAAACACAGCAAAAACTATTACGCTTGAAATACAATATCTTGATAAAGGCAGGCAAAAGCAGAGATGCATCATGCCACTACACTTGATGCCTTTTTTATCTGGTTCTTATTCACATTGATAGAAAACGGTCATTTTTTCATTACTAAAGATCTAGGTTTTGACCTCAGTACAGAGAGTTTGCACTTACCTTATTCAAATTTTCATCTTTCACTGAGTCTTCATAAATGAAAATTTTGTCCTGTAAAGATTTCTTCAGAATATCTATCTTATTTCTATTCCTGGATCCCGGTGTTTTCATTTTAGAATGCTGCTGTAAGAAGATGAGCACAAAATGCTTTATTTGTAAGAGATACATGAGGATGCTAACATCAAGATTATTACTTGCTATTATTGGCAGATCCACCAATTAATGAAAACTTGGCAAAGATGACTTTCTCTGAGAAAAAAATTCTGAAATGATGGGGCCCCCTATTCATTCAGAAGATTCCTTTCAGACATTCAAAGTTGAAAATTTCTTTTTAAATTTTTTTCAAGTAGAATTATATATTCATCCTTTCCATGAAAGCTCCTAGCACATAACTTTGATTTTAAACAAGCTTTAGCAGTGATAATAAGAGAAGATTTTAACTGACGCGTTGTCTCTTCAGCATGGTTAAAAATGAAGAATATTAATTTAAGAACTCCATTGTTTTCAAGACACAGCATACGAATCACAAATGAACCGTGATAGTATTAAGGGGCACCATTCCATGTAATCAAATTATTCTTGACCTTTATATTTCTTTACAAGAATATCAACTGAGTATAGTGTACTCTTGGGGAAATGATAACATCTGTTCATCTATAAGGCTTTGCAAAGTCATTTCCCTTCTTTAATACTTCAGAAATTAAGGTTTTGAACTAGGCTAATTCCTAGTACAATTAACCCAAGTTGGTTTACATGTTTAGAAAACATAGCTGAACCAAAACAAAGCAAGGGAAAGACCTCTTTTTTACGACAATACCAGATACAATTTGTACAGGAAACACTTCCCCTCCCCCCACTCCTATTTAAGGACTGAAAATCATTTACGATTACACATTTTACTGAAGGAATTAAACACCCCTCAAAGAATTCTTTAAAAATGTGCTAGATTTGATAGACAGTTTTCTTGTTGGTAATATCCCTCTGAGTGAGTATGCCTCATCTTCTACATACTTAGATTTGAAAAAAGCAAACAAACAAACCAACCAACCAAAACCTAAGCCTCTGTATACACCCAACAGAAATTAAGCCCAAATTCTTGCCAAGAAAGACCAGCTAATTCAGGAACTTTACTTTCCTAAATGGACAAGACATTGTAGGACATTCCCCTACAGAAACTCCCTAAATCTTTCCTTGATGTAGTGTCAAATTTAGTAATTGTAAGGGCTGCCAGAGAAATCTAAATCTGGGCTGTAAAGGAACCCAAAGTGTCCCTAATATACAGAGGCAGGCTCAGCACCACTCAAACTTTTGGCATGTCAGTGGACTCTTCTCAGAGGTGCAGCCCCTTTTTGGCCACCCATCTGCTTCTCTGTAACTATGCCTTCCTCTTGGGAAAGCTGGGTGACACACAAGCAGCAGAAATATGCAGATGTATGTGAAAAAAACATATTTATCAAACTGCTGCCTGAACAATTAACTTTAAGGTCCACTGATCTACACAGACAGAAGTGTGCACCTCTATCGTGCCTATGAAGAAACTACAGAACCAGATCTGCAGCCAAGGCCAACAACCTGCAGATACACCCAGGAACCCCTCGCACATTCCCACACTGATCCCACACCATTCCCACCTGTTTATTGGTCATTGCTAAATTCTGATCGACTTTCAGCACCTCTGCATCCCTCTGCTCCATCTCAAAAGACTGAAGCAAGGTTCTTGCTCTTATCTTGGGCCAAGCCAAGCTGGTGTCCACCTGAGAGAAGCAGCAGTGCAGCTCTTGCCTCATTCTAAGCAATTCCTCTTCCGACAGTGAGAGGGGTAAACTTAGAAGCTGCCTGTTAAAAAAAAAACAAAATTATTTGCTGTTCAGCGATACAGGCAATATTGCGTAAAATACAAGCGACACACACACACACTTTACGTGACAATGATCTTATTCATATATCAGTTAATGATTCCACACAGAGGACTGAGCTACTCTAGCATGTTCGAAATATCATTGAGGATACTTTTAAATCCTGCATACAGAACTTCCTGGACTGTAAAACTTCATTTTCAAGGGGATACAGTTTTTTGAATATTTAATAAATAAATAAATAAATATCTTTTAGCACATTTGCTATGCACAGAATCATTCCACCTCTTCAGACAATACAAACCCTGAACTTAGGGCTGAAATCAAGATAAAAGCTTCCCGTAAAGCCTCCCCGTGCTGTTTCCCAGCACTTAACACTCACAGCTACTGAGAGGGGTAAAAAAATAAAATAAAAAAGTCTCTCTTTGTTATAAACTCGTATATGTCATCCCTCCCATCACCAAGTCACAAGGGTTCCAGCTGTTCTTTGTAAAAAAGCTTTCAGCAGTCTGAACAACACAGAATATATTTTAGCAGTAATCTGAATCACTCAGAGTTCCCATTTTGTAGAAGGAAGGTTCTCAACATAGACATCTGGGGAACTGATCCTCAGGTCAAGCTGAAGCGGACTTAAAAATCAAGCATGCTAAAGCCTAAATTCATCTTCCAGTTGTGACTTTAGATTACATTCATCATCTTATTTGGTGACTGAACTATTTCCTTAAGAGCATTTAATAAAAAAACAGCATAATTTTTTGTTTGGAAATTTTCTCTATTTCCCAAAAAATGTATTTGTATCTAAAGCATGAGCAGCATATTTTTTAAAAAGTAGTTTTCTTTTAAAAATATATTATATTGTATGTTCCATCAGGACTGATGCTTTTATTCAGTATATCACAGGCCTATACTACCTCATCACTTCACTAAAATATTTTTGAGTTTAGAAGTCCTTATTTCTGTTGACTGATTCAGCAAAGTATATCTAAATCCCAAATTAAAAAATTTTTAATGCATAAAGTTTTTCTCTTAAAAAAATTACCTAGTTTAAGGCAATATCATTCCAAGCATTTACAGTATACTTAACCATTTTTCATTTTCTTTTAGAAGAAAATCCATACTATATATCCACATACACAGATACATAGCCAGAGATACAAAAGAAAATACAATCACAGTTTTATCATGTCCATGTTTAAAAAAGGACTTTAAGCGTTAATGATGTTCATAAATATTTTGGACTAACTCACGGTCTCTTTGATAAGCAACAAAAATGAAAAGCTATCATTCAAAATAATTCTTTGTGAAAACTAGATAGCAGATGAGAATATTAACATGAGAGCTGGCATCTGTCATTGAAATATCAAAATTGACAGACAGTAGACTGAACAAAAAGACAGGGACAGATTTTAAGGGGCTTCTGATAGGACAGTTATGCAAATGCTCCATTTTTTGTATATATATTCCAGTATTTTACTGAAAAAAACCAAACAGCTTACTGTTGCTGTAAATAAAGATATTATCTAACAAATACAAGAGGTGACACTGAAGGCTGGAACACAATTATCATGGAATTGTAAGTTAGAAATAGGAAAGACTTGCCGGGTCATACAATCTACTTCCCTGCTCTTGCAGGTCTGTTGACAGCAATGTAAATAAGAGATAATAAGACAAGCTAGAAAATATACTGAAATGGCTCATAGAAAAGTATTTTAAATGCTGAGTAAAATACAAAGCCCTTGAAATTAGAACCAAAACAAGACACAAGTGGAATTTTTTCTTAACAAAGCAAATGTAACAGGCAAGCTTTCTTTTTATATTCCTGTTATATGGTTTTACACTGTGCAGCAGATAAACTTCAGAAGACGCTGTCTGGACAAAATTGCCCACGCAAATCTGATTGGCTTTAAAGAAGAGGTATGAAAGAGAAACCTTTACTAATGCTTCCCCCCAACCTACCCACTCTGTTCAGTCTCTCATGCCTGGTACTGTTTGCTCCAGGGGCAGACCAATATAGGCTTGCCCGTTCCAGTTGCCTCCCCTAAAGCTGCAATTTTGACAACAGACTATTTTTTCACGTTCCCACAACTCTAACAATGTCTGTTATTAAACAGACATCGTGTAGCAAATGTAGTACTGTAAATATTCAGGTAATAAAACAATTAGTCATAAATGTAATTGAAAGTTAAGAAGAAATGATAATGAGCGGTGCAAACCTCTCAGGGACCTCGCTGCTCAGTCTGAGAAACACCACGCACGACGACTCTTGGCTGCAGCCATGGTCTCTCCCTGCGCAAGGTCTCCCAATGGTGGCAAGGCCACCACCCGCCTTCCCATCTCCCCAGCGTTACCTCATAGCAGGCAGCAATGGCCATAAGGCGCACCCGGGGCCAACAAACCTCTCTGCAACGTTGCCCGTGCCATGATGCCACTCTGGCTTGGGGCTCGGTGCCAGGGGCACTTTGTCAGCAGGCCAGATCAGCCAAGACTGATGCATGGAGCCCATGGGCTGGAGAGGTAGGCTACCACACTCTGCATTTATGAAACATGCGGAAATACTGGGGCTGAGCTTAAAACAAACCCCGTGAGTAAGGCCTGACATGTGGCTGGAAGGAATATACTGAAATTGGACGTTGTGCTAATTGGATGTGTTCAAAGCCAGGTTGGATGGGGCTTTACGCAACCTGGTCTAGTGGGAGGTGTCCCTGCCCAAGGTAGGGGAGCTGGAACTAGAGGATCTTTAAGGTCCCTTCTGAATAACCATGCTATGATTCTAATTAGGCCTGACATACTAAATGACATTTCCAAAGTGCCCGACCTCTGAGAACAGACTGAGAATAATAGTGAAAGATATGGAAGTGAAACCTGATGCAGAGTGAACGGACGTATAAATATACCACTCCATGGTTTTGGTTTCAAAACTGCCATTTCCCAGGATTCCCCCTGCAGCACAAGGAGCGCCAGCTCACACACTGGCATCACAGGGGCTGAGCACTTGCAAAAAAGTCAATTCCCAAGTGACTGACAGAGAACTGATCATTAGGAATTATACCCGAACAGGTGTGGAAACTCCTAGTTCATCTCTATTTGCAACAACAACTAAGAAAAGGGTGTAGAGGGATACTTGCGTGAATACTGATTGTTCCCAGCTCCTTAATTTTTTTTGTTCCGAAATGCTCGTTTCCAATTCTTGGCTTAGCTTCTGCCTGGTGAGCTGAAGCAGCTCTTCAGCTGCCGTGCTCTTGTCACGCTCTTCCCTTTCAAGCTGTTCATGTTTAACAACCATCTCTTTTTTATGCTCCTCCACAGCTTCCAGCAGGAACATCTTTGGCACACTGAGCTTTACCAGTTCTTGCACAAATACTCCATGCTGAACACGTTTAAGCTCTTCAACAGTTTTCTCTGTTACACTAAATAGAAGCTCTTTCAGCTCTTCACCGGCCTCATTGTCAAGCTTTTCAGTAAGTTCTTCAAATTCAACAGTGTGATCACTCAGAAGATTCTTCCAGTGGCTCAGGTAGGGACTGACCTCCTTAGTAGTTTTGCAGGGGTCTCCAAGTGACAGCTGCTCCCTCCGATGCTCTTTCTGCTGATTCATTTGCCAAAAGGAGAAACAAGGTTAAGAGAAGGAACATCTCAAATTCTAGCTCTTTAAATATGTATTTCATAGCAACGCCAAATTTCATACTTTTGTTTTTCAGTGTTTCCAAAACTGTTTTTCAGTGTCCAGAGACTTACCTAGCACTCAGCATGATGGCTTTGTGTGCATCTAGCAGGCCTGTGATAATTCAGATTATTGTTAGATAGAAGGGCTAACACACGCCTGTGATAATTTAGATTGTTGCTAGATAGAAGGAAGGGCTATCACCTAAATAAATGCACGATCTTGTGGATTGATACAGTCCCAACTGGCTGAACCGTAATGATCTGTCAGTGTTCCAGAAGTGAATCTGGATCAAATACCAAGGACAAAGAAAACAAAAAGTGGGAAGAAAAAAAGGCTGGTTTTTTTTCCATTTTGTTTTCCCCATCTTACTGCATGCAGCAATTTCATTGGAAAGCTAAACCAAAGCTACCTATACTGAGAATAAATAAAACAAGTCTCCATCATTCTACCTGCTGTCTCTCCTTCCACTGATACCTATTAAAGAGCAGAAAACACTGAAACACGTATCCCACAAAAGGTAAAATTAATCTTACCTAACTTTGGTCATCTAAAGAAATATCACCTAATCCAAGACAGTTTTTTTCTACATCTTTTAGGCAGAGACAGACAGGGACCTTTGGATAAGATCTCCCATTCGTTTACCTCAGATCACCGGCAAGTCATCTTCAATTATGAGATGAGATCTGGAGCTCTTGGAGTTAGCCTCGATTTTCAGATGGCTGAGGTTAGGTGACATGAGTCCTACCACAAGCAGCCACAGGTACAGCTGTACATCTTTTAAATAGTTTTGTTTTGTAGCTGAATTTTAACTGTGCTGTAGAAGTCATTCAAGTCACACATATCCAGGAAACCCACAGAAAATGACAACTGTCACAGGTCTGTGCCATCTCCCTCACTGACTCCAGAAGTTCAGTTGGCATTCTTTGCCTGTCTGCACATTACAGAGGCTTGTCATAACCCCCTTGGACAGGTTAGACTAAGTAGAGGAGCTTCACAAGTTTCTCCAGTTGTATTACTTTCCTGCAGGTTTTTCTAAAAGAACAGCTACTAATTACTGCATAATTAATACAGCACACGGCAGTACACAGCTAAAAACAACGGACGCTTATTTTCATCCATGCTCCTGGCAGTGTTGACCCCTGTCCTAAGAACTACGCTTTACTTTTCAATTCATTCCATTTTTAATTCATGATAAGCCCTGTGAAAATAAATATACTGAAAATAATTACCTTTTGTAGCACTTCCCGCCTTCGCTTGGTAATGAGTTTCTGGCGAAGCTTTTGCTTTTCTTGTTTTAAATCATGATCGAATTTCTGTTTAACAGAATTCATTTCAGCCTCAGCTCGGTCCAGCAGCACTCCCAAATGACTTTCAGGTAGGTGACCTGCTCTGCAATAACAGTGTTTCAAGCCTGTTATACCAAATTCTTAAAAGCAAAAGTATATTTGAGGCAATTAGTAACGTAATAAGGCTCAACAAAGTAGACACACGGAATGATCTTTGTTTCTTTAGCAGTGATACCCAGGGAGATCAAACAAGGAAATGGATAACAGAAAGATAATCTCTGAGATGAGTGTAGGATTAAAGCCGTTTGTGAAGGTAGAGTGCAGGTGCATGAAGAAGGAACGGGAGGAAGGAAGGAAGGGAATGCAAATGCAAACCCAATTACATATCAGTTAGTAATGTAAGCGATATTCAAATGAGACATTTTAAATCTTACATATTATTCATAATATTTATATTTTTCATTTAATGCCCCTGCAATGCAATTCTAGATGTCTTTTATAACTCCTTCTCCTCATTAGAAACGATTTTCTCTTTAAAGGATGTACTCTAATCAAGTAAAACAACTAAAAATTATTTTAAGATACAAAGCAATCATATCCATAAAAAGATTTCTATCCAGATTTCCTATTACATTTACACCATCAGAAAAATTATAAAGATTTCAAGTTATTAGTGAAATACAATAATCTAACTGAGCAAATTCTCAGTCTTAAGCACCTGGTGCTTTCAAATGGAAGTTTAATACTATGGTCTACCTCCAGTTGCTACAGTACTTAATTTCAAAGAGTAAGCAAGATCCCATTCGTGCCTTCAACAGTTAGAAAAACATCCCTCCACAAACTGAAATTGAATTTCAAAAATTATCTGCTATTATATTTACACCAGAAATTCCACAAATCTTTCTCAGACAACAGAAGAATAAAAGAACATCTTACTTCAGAGGAGGCTGCTGGACACTTGTGAGTTATTATTTCTAGTATTAAACACAGCAGACTTCCAAAATGCAGGGTTGAGAAAGTCAAGATGGAACTTTGAATAGAAAGCACCAATTCCTGACCTGAACGTTGTCCAAACACTTTCTGGTTTATTTTTCAAATCCCCATTTTTCAGAAGACATTAACATTACACACAGAGCCTGGACTGAGATGAATCCAGGGCTTCCAAGTCCCTGTTCCAACATGATACCTGGCCCAATTAATAAACTAGAGTAGCAGCTAAATGTTGCAAGTCCTTCTCCAAAAAGGACAGTCTCATTCCAGTTTATTAGGATTTGTTGATACTGTATCAGCTTAATTCCAAATAAAATCCTCAAAATAAAAGCTAAAAGAAATAAACCAGAAGATTAATGTATTAACTTTATTTGCAGCCACTGCACTGTAACCGTGGCAGACAGATACCACAATTCACACCTCTCCATCTACTGCTCAAGCATCCACAAGTATCTCAGGCAAGCCATGAAACATTATGCCCTAAATAATGAATGCACTGGAGAGAAACTCGGATCTACTTTATCACACTGTTATGTCAACCAGAGTGCCTCCTTTCGCAGAGCTCTTCCAATGTTTATCTATTGCATTTCTTTAATCTTCTGCAAAGAGGATTAAAATACCTCTCAGTACCTTGAGAGCAATCCACCAGCATCATTCTTGGATCTTTTGGCCAAGTCATTTTTGCCTTGAAAGCAATCAATGTTAAATTTCAGTGTTACGATAAAAAAAAAAAACAAAGCATCAACAATCTCCTACCCATATTTGGTAACTCTAAATCCTGCCCCCCCATTTTGATCAAATCCAAGACAAAAAAATTAATGAATAAAAGGTAATTTTTTTTTTTATGGTGAGGAAGTGAGGCAAGATAATGACAAAGATGTTATTTTTAACACCTTCATCCTGTCTTGTACTGAGGAAATAAACCCAGGCTTGCTGCATCCAATTAAAATCCCTGTCCAGAGCAGTGAAAAGGGGCTGCAATAGAATAAGATAGATGTGCTGGAACCACCCAGCAAATGAAAGATACAGGAAAAGCCATGCAGCACAGAATGACTGCAAGATGATATATACCTACCTATTCTTAGGATGAAAAAAACCCCAAAACATTAGAGAGCCCCCAGAGTTTACATTATTTCAGTTTCAGGTCGTTGATTTATTTAGAGATCCAATATGTCCACAGCTCAAACTGAAAATGATGCAGTATTGTAAATCCTGTCTATTTGTTTATTTGGAATCTACTTATTTAGAAATCCCAGACAACAAAAATAATGAGCAAAACGCCTACCACCACAGACGTCTATGGGAGTTGATATGACAACTTCCATTAATCAATATTACAGCAAATCCTAGAAGGCTCAATCCTGGCAAGAGACCTTCATTTCTGGTTTCGTATAAATACAGTATAAAACCAATTACAGTATTAGAATTAAAAGATGTCCTCTTACCAAAGGACTTTGAACTGAAACTCAAAACTGAAATAAAAAAGGAGAAGAGAAAGATAATGAGACAATATAGACTGTATGATAAACTGCTTGGTCTTAGCATACCAGACGTCTAATCACTGAAGAAATGTGCAGGCACATGTTTAATGTCTTTGAACAAGGAGAATTTTAATGAAGGAGAATACTGCAGTAACGACAAGGATCTTTACGGGGAGATCCTCCCAAATGCAGTGAGCACCATGGAGGGAACAGAGCTGATACGTGTGTGGCCAACAGCAGCAGCATCACAGGTCAACCAGAGGCAGACCTTGACATCTCTGTACTAAACAAAAGCCAACAAAATGAGGAGAAAATGTGAAGCGAGGGCACTAAAAGTAAAAAGTAGTTGTTCGTATTTTACGCTATGGAGAACTAAGTGATGCTGGACCCCAGCAAAGGAAAATTGTTTTATGAAAGCCAGAGAAGGAACGGGAGCATCACTAAAATATAAGGGAGATCAATACAAAGCAGAAAAGTTGTACCAGCCTGGATGTGCATGGAGGCTGAATCACTACATTATACAGAAGGAACCTGCAAGACAGTGCCCACATTGCTCTGCTTTAGCTACTTCAGGATTTCATTGTCTGAACTGGCATCTTGCCAGTACCCAGATCAGGATTTAGGTAAATAATTCAGAGCAATAAATACTCTACATAGCAAAGTGCTACAAGCAGAAAAGGTGTTAAGAGCTTATTAGAAAACTTTATACTAATTCATTACTGCTGGAGACATTCACTTTCGAATATCAACTTGTTGAAATGTCTGGTAGGACAAACTTTGGAAAACTACTCTGCTTATAACAAGGTCCACATAAATTGAGATTATTCAGAAGAATAAGTAAGAGACCAATGCAAGACGTTCTGCGTTGAACTTACATGTCAAAGATAATCAATTGCGTACTTTAAAAACACAGTTCAAAGGAAACGTTGAGGTCTTACAAAAATTAAAATTTTGGGAGAAATTGATAAAGGAGCTTGAGTTGTTCATACCTAGAGAGTCATACGGAACTGGCTTCAGTTTTTAAGACACCAAAGAATGAAGGAAGCTTCTTTTGAACGAGCAAAACTGCAAAGCCCTGGAAGTGTTCAAGGCCGGGCTGCATGGGGCTTTGAGCAGCCTGGTCTAGTGGGAGGTGTCCCTGCCCATGGCAGGGGGTTGGAACCAGATGATCTTTAGGGTCCCTTCCAACCTAAAACATTCTATGATTCTAGAGAAAAACGATGCAACAAGTTACAGCTGCTGTAGTTCAAAAACATCAAGAACCTCATGACTCTGTGGATAGCTGGAACAACCTGAGATAAATACTGCCTCAAGTATCGCCCTCCTGCCTGTTTATTCTTTAAGGGGAAACACAAAAAGCCTAGGTAGACATCCCTGAAATCTATCATTATGGATTATATTTTAAAACTTGCTTTCCTGCATTTGGCACTGCAGTTCATGGACTTCATTTCCAAAAGGCACTGAGTACCCACAGCCAGTCTTGACAAACAGGACGTTTTATTTAAATACTATCTTTAGAAAGCCCAGCTTGAAAACTGGCTGCTCTATTTCATTTAAAATGTTCACAATCCTCCCTAAAATTGGTTTGGTTTTATTTTGCTTTTTATAACCTTTATTTCTGGGCCCTCACAATCTTTTTCATGTTAATTTGAACTTGCGTTGCTGTCCGATAAATTTTAAACATCCTATTAAGCTCCATTTTTAAAAGACCCGCATTGTTTACCTGCTCATTTCTGTATCCCCGAATCTGTTTATCTGTGGTATATCTAATCTACATCTTCTCTCAGTTTCTCTTCTCCATATAAACAGCTCTGCATTTTAAAATTCCATTTATAACAGTAATTTTAAGGCACACTAAAGCTGGACACAATAGATTAAGACAGACCTGTATCTATATTTAGACAAGCAGATTCAATGCTAGAATGAAAAAGAGGATATTACGAGAACAAATTTAAAGTACCAGCTCATCGGACCAGACTTCTCCTGCTGCACCAATTTTAATACTCCAATTTGTAAAATTCCCCAAATCACTTTTTAATTAAAAACTCAAGTTCAAGCCCAGCTAGCATAGATCATAATTTCGTCTGGGTTTGTACTAAGATATATTCAGATCCTCGAGGTTTTAGTTTACTAATACTAGATGTTTCCTCTCTGATTTGTAGTTGATCTATTTTGTGACTGTTAGGTGCAGTAACAGGCATCGAACAATGTGTGGAACCTATTTTTCCAGCTCGAGAAGTCCCAGTTGCTCATTGCAATGATTTGAGCCACAGATGCAGTGGTCACACAGCTGAGAGTTTCTCATGAAGGCTTCTCACATAAGCACAAAGTCTGGGAAAACATCTCAGAATTTTTCTTATCATCTGATTGCAAAGAGAGGCATGAACTGAGGGAAAGGAACTCTCTGTGAAAGATGTGTCTGAATTATATTTCCTATGCCAGGTTTATTTTTGTCTTTGAACCACACAGCTGCAGATTTTAGAAAAATAGGCAAAGCAGTGTGAGCATACCTGAAGAACCTCTCCCTGATCAACAAATCTTGAAACTAAACTTAGGGTGTGATTCCAGTGAGGCGGCACAGAGGACAATTAAAAAGAAAGGCAAGGAAAGGTTGCAGATACCAGGTAAATTACTTTATCTTATCAACAGATACAATCTTTGGTAGTTTTTAACACATTTCCTGTTTCCTAATATTAAACTACTTTTAAGTTAAGTCCACATCATGAAAGAAAAACAACAATGTAAAAACATACATTTCTACAGTGCTGTCTCTTGCTGTTGATGCCAAAAGGCTGGTACCACATTTCCTATTTCATACTTGTTCTATTAATACATGCTGCACATGATGCCACTGACTGACACCAACATAGATGTCTAAAATATACAAATAAAGCTGCATGCACAGAATCAACAGTAGTAGTGCTAGGTTGTTTTCCCACCCACTGATGTATTGTACTGCAGCAACATGCTCCTCAGTGCTTTCTCTGTATGGCAAATTAAGATCTACCACAGTCCTCTGCATAGCAGCAAGAAGTCTCTCTCACATGTAATTTTAAATAACTATGTCTCTGGTAAGTCACCATTTCTATCTCTCCACCTTGACTATGACTATCCTCACATGGAGTACTTGAATTGGCCTGGATCCAGTATGATATCCCAAATAAATTAAATGAGTGTATTACAGCAGTCCATTTCCAGGTCTACTTTTTATTTCACCTGAACTTTACTTTTTATATATTTGTCTGCAACAGTTGCTACTCAAGACCCTCCCCAGTTACATTATTTATAAACTTTGTCAACTTTCTTTACAAAATATTCATGCATCCCAGCTTGAGACTGTACATCCAGCTCCTCAAACACATTCTATCACAAGCGAATAAAAATTGTTCTTTCCTGTTAAATGCATGTATTCATGGGTAAAGAACCCAGACAAATAGTCTTAACTGGTACATGTTGCAATGGACTTCCCACGTGATTGAGGACTATTTACATGAACAATGGATGTATAAAGACACAGACTCTTACATGAGTCTGGTTCACACTGAAGGCAGAATTACAAACAGGTACTATACGTGATCCCAGCAACCCATCTCCATGCTGTACAAAGCGGACACAGACACCAAAGTCCCACCTTCATGTCTGTGAGGATAGTAAGTAACAAAGCCGTTGGCTGCAAAGTATTTTCTTAGAATTAACTGAAAATACAACATTTTTATGAACTTTTCCTGCTAGGTAACAGACAAAAAGATGACTGAAGACTGTTCTACTGTCGTTGAGATAACATAGTCAAATGGCTGTCAAAAAAACAACTGAGATATTTACCTTTCCATCTTATTAATGAGACTTGATATCTGGGTTGCCGCTGCGTTTATAAGAGCAGAAGCTTGAGAATCCCTCAAGTGTATCTTACTTATAAGATACTTTCTGTAAGCAAATCTTCTATTCAGATGGTATTTCGTGCTAGCTTGCAAAAAATCCATTAGCTCTTCAATGTCTCCCTACAGGAAAGAATGTGAACAAATATATTTAATTAGATGTAATGTTAATTTCAGCTAACACCTGTGGGTTTCAGAACAGATTTGTCCATTAACAGGGCAAAGTTAAAAAGCTCTTACAAGTGAAAAACAATAAGCTTGCATCGACTTAACTCTAATGATCATGTCAAATTATTACCTTTATTTCAACAAAACAAGATAAATACTGCGCTGAGCTTTTGGCCTGAATACCTCAATATTGTGTGTACTCTCCCGAATAGTTAGCACACCTCACAAGAGCCCTGAGTTAACAGGTCATTTGATCAGGTACCACAATTAAATACACATGCAACTCTGTCAGCGTTAGTAGTACTGTTCCTGCTTAAAGCTATCCACTGTCTGAAAGGTTGCTTTGATCTGGGACCTGAAGATGGCATGTGTTCAGTAACAGCAGTAAGTGGCATCAAGTCCCTTTTTTTTTTCCCCCCTTTCATTTTTCTTTACAATGTATTGTATGATTAAGTAAATAAAGGGTAATATTTTCAAAGGGTGTCTAAACTGACTCCAAAGCCAAGGAGAAGTCCAGTACAGTGTGGGGAAAGCCAAGCCCGCTGCACACAGACTGCCTTAGAAGCTCCAGCTTCCAACAGGATGGGTTTAGCTACCTACAAATGGGTCTGGTAGAGACTGGAGGCAGACACACAGCACTCTACAGCAGATGTTCTGGTAACATCAGATACCCAAGATAAGGTCTGATACTTAGGTGACCCACGTCTAAACTTCTTCCACTTGCTCTATCTTCTGCTGTCTGCTCAACTGTCTTTTGCATATGTGCTTGCCGCATCTCTAACAGTGGCCCATGCGTGCCTTTTCGGTACTGCGATCTGACAGTGTATCTAGTTTTAGGATTGGGCATTACATGTTTTGACTTCTACTTTCCAGATGTTGCTTTTCAACCTCCAAGCCCTCAACCCCTGGAACCACAATAATCACATTCTTCTTCAAGAACCAGCCAGAAGAACAATTCCCAACATTATTGTAATCTAGAACACTAACTTCCAACACAAATGAAGTAAAAAAAAAAAAAAAAGTCAAACCTTGAGGAAACAATTCAGTTCTGCTGCAAGAGGATTAAAATGTAACTGAAACCAAAACTAAAGCCCTGAACATACTCCTCATCAGCATAAGCTAGATACTCAACCTTTCAAAGTACAAAACGATAGTACTTCAGACATACCACAATTTCAATAATCTACATATTTGGATTGTGGGGCTCAGTACATCTTCTGAAGTACAGAAAAGCTCTTGATGCCTACGGGGTTGTGAAAATGCCTATAGAGACAGGCCTCCAAAGGTACTTATCATTCATTAGACAGCATCTGATCTGTGGGTAATGGCTGGACTTGATCTCAAGAGATTTTTCCAACCTAAATGATTCTGTGTTTCTATGCTGAAGGCCCCATTAACACCAGCTAGGGCAGACCTGGAACCAGAAGTTTGCTGCACGAGCACAAATCTGCTCTCAGACCATAGTGTGGGGAAAGGCTTTAGGGCAGAGCTGCACCAACAGAGCTTTCAGGAGCTAAGCAGAGCCCCGAGACGTACAGATATATCAAAATATTCACTGCAAAACTGGGGATTTATATTACACAATTTCCCACTGCATGGTGTAGACATGTTTTCAAACTTATTTCTTCTGCATCACACAGGTGAGCTACTAGCCTTATTTTCCCCGACTAAAGACAAGCTTTAAGCACTTTGGTGCTTTTGAAATACTACCCGTGAGAACAAAAGTCAGCACTAAGGACATAACATCATGGCAAATACATCTACCTCACCTTTATAGAAAAAGGCTATGCGTGTGCACCAATATACATTTGCTCAGATGTCTAGATGTGCATAATGATGGCACTGTATTTTTTTTAATTATTCCTAAAAAAATTAGTTTATAAATGCAATAACATTTATCCTGAAACATGTCTCAAAAGTTACTGTGGGTTTGTATTCTGTCATTAGGTTAGGAATGGAGTTATCATGCTATTACCTGTATTTTAGAGTAATCTTCCAGTAAAGTTTTAGCTGCCTCCAACTTCAGTTCTCCCTTGAAAGCAGCATTTGATATCTGTGTAAAAAAGATATTATGGAGCTCCTTTCTCTGCGTAACAGCCAGCTGTCTATAAGCCTTTGCAAAATATTCTTCCTGCTTTACCAGAAGGAACCTCTTCAGGCGGTCCTGCTCGAGTCTGTGAAGTCTTTCGAGGAGACTTCTGTATTCTACAGCAGGCTGCAGAGAGAGAGAAATAAATAAATCTGAAGTGATTTTCAGCGTTCAACATATTTTAAAGTATCGGTGCTACTAGCTCATACATATTTTATGCATACTCTGATCACAATCATTTCAGGTTTGAATGAAGGCTAATACTAAATCAGTGTACACTTTCCATGGTTTTTGTCTGTTTGGAATGACAAGGATTCTACAGCTGTCAATCTCTAATCCAGATAACACTTCCAAGGCATAATGAAGTCGTCTTAGAAATTAGAAGCATTAAGATAAATTATACAAAAAGGCATGAAATTCAACACAAAGACTATATATGAAATTAATTTCTTAGGTTTCATCAATCCTGAAATCCTATTAAAATTTAATAGACTCATATAAGTCAGAACAATGAAATAACAATAAGCATACATTTTAAAAACAATATAAATCAGAAAAAACTATTCTCCTACAAATCTCTAAAATTTCTTATTATTGGTGACCTACTTCATGTATTGGTTTCTACAAATTAATCCAAGAGCATCGTTTTAGATTTACAACAATGGAGTAGAATTAAATGGCCATTAATTTAAAAGCTTCTTTGCAAGAAATACTTTTTCATAGTTCTCCAGTAGGATTTACGTATTCATAGTTTTAATCTCAGACGGCATAAACTCATTATAGAATCAAAGCATACAATCCTACAGAGCAAAGAATGCTTCTTATGCCAGCAGAGCTACCTAACAGTAGTTACATTGGTCTTGTTCTAAATTTCATACTATTTATCTGGGGAGAACTGTTCTCTGCACTGAGGCCCCCACACCTCACCCTTCATTCCCAAGAGGCACACTGTAGACAGCAAATAATTCATCAAAAAGGCAGGGAATATACATTTTGTGGTTTGAGTGAGAAGGGAAAGAGGTTATTGTTCCGGCTGTTTTTCACTGCCGTCTCCTGGACGTCAGTACACCCGCTGCCAGGAGCGCAAGTGGAGGCCATCCCTAGCACTCTGGCACTTCCTTTTGGACCAGGTTTCACAGCAAGTACAAAACCAGGTCCTTTCACAGGCAGGAAAGCGAACAGCAAGATGTTAGTAAATGGTAAATGGATCGGGGTAGGTACTGGATTGCCATTAAACCTTTGATTCCTACCATTCAGGATTTCCAGTATAAACCAGACTGAACCAATACCAATGTATTTTGTGCCAACAAAAGACACTTTGCTAAGAGCACATTTAGTGTGAGTTCACACACTAAGTTACAGTCAGGCCTCTTTCTCTGCAAAGGCAGGATTTATCTCAGCGAAGTCCAAGTGTTAGATGTGTAGTCTAGGCTCCTTCTGTCACCAGAGTACAATTCACCTCATCCTTAAAAAGATGTCCACAAGTATCCCTTCCTTGCTGTCTCCTTTGACTTGCTAGCACCTCTAGCTCAGGATCTTCATATCCTACAGGTATTTGAAAGCCCCCTAGAGTTAACAATTTAAAATTCGGCTGAATACATCAAAGAAATTGAAATGTCTCACTAGCATTGTGCCATGAACTTTATCCACACAACAGCCTGATAAACTGAAGTTCTTCCTGAGAATCTCAACATACTGTAGTACCTTTGATGGGTCACACTTAGCAAAATACTTCTTTTGTCAAAACTGCAATCATGAACCATCATAAAAGTCCTTCGCAATTATACATATGTGATATGCAAATAAAAGTGCTTTTTTTTTAAATAAAAAAAAAAAAAACAACAAACAAAAAAACCCACCACCAAACAACCAAAACCAACAAACAACAGAAGGCCAAAAACTCAACTAATGTCTACAAAGAGAGCATCAACAAGCAAGGAATATACTGGCCTAAGGGATTATACCTCTCACGTAATTTATTTTGTCTTTATAATTGAACTGAAACAGCTGGAAACTCAGCAACGTCACATTCCATGCCCATGTATCCACTTGTCCTCCAGAAGCAAAGCCCCACTGGTAAGTAACGAACTGCAAGTAACTTCGCAGCAAGTTGTCATCTTAATATGAGTTACAACATTAGACAAGCATGAAACATTAACTTTCGAATTTTAGCATTTTAAGCTTATGGAGGTGAAACACTCAAAACTTAACAGAATCCTCTACAGACACATGAAGTTAAAAAAAAAAAAAAAAGGAGGGGGATGGGGTGTGGAAAACAGTTTTGTTGTAAACTTTCAATATAACTGAAAAAAGACATGGAAGACTGGAGTGTAATTTTGTTTAAATTTACAAAATGGGATGCTGGACTGGTGACCTGCGCTCTATTTCCAGCTAGTGACTATGTATGAAATGCTTGAGTAATGATATTTAGCCATTTCGACAGAGATCTCTGAATGAAAGTGACACACATAAGCACTAAGCTTTTACTTAAAGGGATACTCTAAACTTGTAAAGAATCATACTCTGCCTTAAATTATTTATCTCAGTATTATCCAAAGGCTATTTCCAAGAAAACTCCACTCCCTGCTCTGCCTAAAGTTTAGATTGCTCTGCTTGCCTTCACTCCGTTTGGAGGGAATCGGTGTTTGGTTGTGCTTATATACTCATTTTCTTCAAAATAAGAATAAAAATATTGGAGGCTTTTTACCTAGATTGTAAGATTTACGATGCAGAGAGTTTGTTCTGCTCTGAATGTACAAAATACGTTACACAGTGTCTGACTGGAGTTGGTAGAAACTGCTGCAGTAAAATATAGTAAATAAAAATACACGACTTTGCAAGGGTTTAAGTGACTACCAAAAAAATCAGGGTAATGACAACCTTTTGTTTTCAGGTGTCACAGATTCTCTTGAGATAAATTCATTTTCTGGTGTAGTAAAACCCATTTTCTTAGTAACAACTACCCTAATTATGACATCTGATTTTTTGAACACATTTAAGTTGTATAGCTTTGCTCTTAAAATCATAGAGTAGTCTGAGTTGGAAGAGACCTTTAAAGGCCTTCTAGTCCAACCCCCATCCCTTCAATGAGCAGGGACATCTCCAACCAGATGAGATTGCTCAGGGCCCCATCCAACCTGATCCTGAGGGGGGCATCTACCACCTCCCTGGGCAACCTGTTCTAGTGTTTGACCACCCTCATCATAAAAAATTTCTTCCTTGTATCTTGTCTAAATCTACCCTCTTGTAGTTTAAAAACATTACCCCTTGTCCTGTCGTGACAGGCCCTGCTGAAAAGTTTGTCCCCATCTTTCTTATAAGCCCCCTTTAGGTACTGGAAGGCCACTATAAGGTCTCCCTGAAGCCGCCTTTTCTCCAGGCTGAGCAACGCCAACTCTCTCAGCCTGTCCTCACAGGAGAGGTTTTTCATCCTTCAGATCATTTTTGTGGCCCTCCTCTGGACCCACTCCAACAGGTCCATGTCTTTCCTGTGCTGAGGACTCCAGAGCTCTTTACTTTTCTATGAGGACAACCCCACCATTCTAGTCTAAACCAGAAAACATCTATATAGAACCACATATCATGCAACGTATCTTGATTTTATACCAGATTTACCTTTTCATTCATTTTCTTCATCAATTCTTCAGCCTCTTCATTTGCATTTCTCGCTTTTTGGTGTTGAGCCTCCATTTTCTTCCTAGTTTCCAGATTACATTCAGCTGTCAAAGCCACCATCTTCCTTTCATACTCCTCCTGAATCTCCTTCTCCATTGCAAGAAATTGCTTTTTGAAAATTGAACTCATCCTCTTCTCCACATGAGGAAAGAGGCTGTGACTTAAGACCATGTTCTTCATCATCATAGCAATCACTTCTTTACATATCTGCATTCGATATGCCTCCAGATCAGCATCTGCCCGTGTCAGGCTGGCTACCTCCAAGCTGCAGAAAGGCAATCAGGACTGTTTGAGATTACAGGAAATTTCTATCAGAAAACAAGGATTCATTCAATATTGGGTAAGTGAATGGCAGTCAGAGAAGTGCACGAATATCTAGTTAGTTTACTAACCATGACAGTAATTCTTCATTACAAAGCAAGGCAAGACAACTTTTAGTACAGCAAGTTTAACGAAGTATGTCCATTCTTGGATTTCCATTTTAGGCAGAAAAAGGGAAAGCTTTTCTTTGGAACTCATAACATTGCCTCAGTTTAAAAGCAATCAAAAACTTCCTACAAAAAACACCCCTCTGTTTGGAAGCAGATGAAGTGAGTATCTGAACAGACTGTAAATTTCACTGACTTTGTAAAATAGTTCTAAACTCACTGACCCATTTTCACTAATACATCACTGCTTTGCATTCTACGCTGGTGTACTCCCTTCTCTGCAGGGAAGAGGGGACAGCGTGTTGATTATGTGCCCATACAAATAAATTAAAATAGCTGATATCTCTCTCTCTCATGAACATTAACAGAGTTCTAGAATAAAGAGATTAAAAGCAAAGGAAAATACAAGATTTTTTACAAAATGAAATACATACCACATTGCATATGAATACATTCTCCCTTATTTTTAGAGTTAATTAAATTGGAATGATAATTATTCTCATTTCATATAGTACATAACTACTGTAAGTTCTATAGCTTTGCGTATTCTGCACTCAAATCTGGATTGGAGAATTAGGTGGCTTTTGCCCTTGCGTGTCAATTTACATGAACAGCACTGTATGCTTCTCTGTGTAGATTAAGTATACAAGAATTTCTTTGTGACCTACAAAATACACTTTTAAGAGCTTAAATCCATTCTTTTTTCAGTTAAGCTGAATTATTGGTTTGATTTGTTCCATTGTCAAATCTTAGAATAAATTTCAAATCCATAGCAAAGGTCTTGGCAAGATTTGCAAAGCACAATGACACTACATTCAGAATGGTATATATCAAAGCATGCAAATCTATATATACTTCACCTTTTTGTCAAACGGACTTTCCTTAGTTAAGCAAATAAAGTTTAACTAAGAAGTAAATCAGTGATGCATTATTATCACTGTCCCTCTGTTAAACACAAGAGATGTATTTTTCCCATTTAGAAATCAATAGGATGCAATTAAGTTGTTTTCTTACCATGACTCAAATACTTGAAGTATTTAAGAGACATTAGCTTAAGCTATGATAATCGATCACAAAGAGGCAGAGAGGTTTTTCTGTTGCAGTCTGTCAAAACCCTCAAAATGCGCTGGCGATGCCCATACTTGTCTTGGTGATCTGCTCCAAGGCTGGCTGTTTGCAGCTGCAAAACCTCCTCCGTTTCCCCCACCCGCCCAGCTTTCTTCCATTCAGGAGCAGAAATCACTGCTGCATGGGGCCAGATCCCTGTGATTGAAACATTGTGTGCCTGAAACATTCTTCACAGTAATTTGAAAATCCTGCAAGAGCTAATTTTTTCTATAATGTCCCCAAGACAACACAACTATCCAGCTTTTCTGTGCTGGGTACAGATGGGCACTGCAGGACAGCACCTGCAGCTACACAGCCTTCTTAGGTGGTGTTCAGCTACATCCACGGTCAAGTCCCCCAGGGCGCTGATCTGCTCCCGCTTCCTGGGGAGAGTCCTTCTCGGTCCAGGACAGTGGCAGCCACAGAGGACAGGGATGGTAGGATCAAGGGAACAGGATGTTGATGCAACACAGCAAGCACTTCAAATGGGTAGTGCAGATCCATACTTTCTCTTAAGTCTTTCTGTTTACAGAAGTCCTTGGACTTTTGCTGACATTGCCAGCTGGTACTAAGCTGTTTACTTATGACAACTAACTTAAAAAAAAATGTGTTTCAGTTTTGCGCAAATGCATTTAAATAAAAAGAAGGATCCAGAAAACAGGAGCTTGATGCTATAACATTTCCCTAATGATTGCCAGGCAGTAGTAGAAGGCTTCCCTTCATAGATTCACCAATTCATTATTAACCTGTAAAATACAAGCCATTGGATTTATTTTTCTGTTTTAATTCCTGCTTAAAGTCCAGGAGCTCTGATTTAATTGAAGCATACCTGTCTTTTGTGAGAAACATCTCATCTTGGTTTTCAAGCATCCCCTAATAGAGAACTAAGCAACACTTTAATTAATTTTTCCACTTGATAATTCCTTTACATCCTAAAAATGGTCACCTTATCCTCAGCTTGAATTTGATTAGTTTCAACTTCCAACTCTCTTTGTTTGCTGGAATAACAAGTTTTGTAGTCATTATTTTTCTGTCCTTCATGTGTGCACTGATAGATGGTGGTCACAGCACCTAATAACCCTTTCTTACTGAGGTAAGAATTCCTTCTCTCTCACCCTGGAAGGAAACACTTCACAGTTCCACCACGTTGATACATAACATAACACAACATTTATTTCTTACCACAAATGCCGGACTTTTTCCAGCATGCTTTGAAAAAAGATCAAGCCATTCCTCACCCACCTCCTTGCTATTTTTCCAGCCTTCTTCAGCAGTGAACTCAAGAACAAACGCGAAAACCAAAACCCATCACAATATTTGTTTCCTATTGTTACCTTTCCCTCAGTCTTTCCACAGCATTTCTTTCTATTTAGTGCAAGTCATTACTGACTAGATCCGATTTCATTTTGAGTAAGCTTCCCATGCTCCTTCTTGCCCACAAAGATAACTACGGTACCCAATTAATTCTGCTCCTCAAGATCATGATGCCAAACACAGGAGGAGCAATAGGTGTAGTTCACCTGATGCTCATGTGTCAGCAAGTGAGAGCTGTTAAGAGCTCAGGTGTATTCAATCTGCAACTCTCACCCTCCATGTTCCTGACAGCACATCTGTGAAGAAGGCAATGAAGCAGAAGCAGCACATGAACTGTTCCACCAACCCAAGGGTAATAGCCTGGAGAAAAAGTAATTACAAGCCAAAGCTTTCCCAGGTCACATCCTGGAAGACCGCAGCTAGACCATTACCCCTTTTTCAGTGGCAGCTGAAGAAAGGTCATGTCTGTAAAAATTTGAAATGTACCTTCCACCTGATGTGCTCTGCTTCTGGTCTGCCTCCTCCACACCGCAGCCACTGGGAGTGAGACAAGCTCATCACATGCACCAGAAACCTTGCTTCAAGCTCTCACTCCAAATGAGAGGTTGAGGGTGGCCTTAACAAGCTGCATCAACACAGTCCTGGAGTCTTAGATGACAACAGTCAGTACAAAACAGGAATCTTGTATGTATAATAAACCAAATGCTTTCAGACACAAGTCTATCAGAAGAACAATGCTTACGATTACACAGATTAAGTGTGCAATGTTTTGTGACACCTAGGAAAAAAAAAAATCCTAACCTGGCACTCTGTGCCTCCTCAAACCGAGGTAGATTTAATAAGTTGCTTTAAATGCTCTGCACTCTGCTTGTTACGGCAATTCATGTTTAAAAGGTCTCGCATCTCTTCGTGAGCATATTCACCATAATAGAAACATGAAAGCCAACGAAGTACAGGTAGCAGATGGCAACCTATTAATGAACAAGATCAAAGCTTCTGTTGGACAAAGCACGCAGAGAAGGGATGAGGACAGTACAGACGGCAGGTGGTACAAAAGTGTGGGGAGAGGAAAGGTGAACAGACACACAGAAAATGAAACTGCAAACGGCAAGTGTAAAGATTTTTCACTCACTTGAAGAGGAAGAGGATTTAAAGATCTGTCAGAGAAGATCTGGGAGGGGAGAACCCCAGACGACAAACACAAAGAAGCAGAGAGAGTGCCTGAGCATCTGATGTCCTCCACAGACCTAATAAAAGAATACAGGAAAGCAGCTAGGGTCAGCAAAGAAACAACTATTGTTAATTTAAAAAAAGAACACAACACATCACAAAAAAGGAAACCTCTCATTACCTACAAAATAATTGTGTCCTTAAGTCTTATTATTCAAATCAGAGGCCCACAGAGGGCATTTCTGAACAGGAGAATTAATAGCTGCTGAATTTAACAGTCCTAAAATGAACTAATGGCTTTCTGACACATTTTTAAAACAAATTCAGAGTTCACAAAGGTAAGAAACTACTGTGACACAACTTTCTGAAGTCTAAAGGGGAGAGAAACATCAAGTAAACTCCCCTTCGGTAACATTTTCTCACCAAAACAGAAAATTTTCTTATCATTTTCATAAGACTTATCTCTCATCTGCAAATGGTAGCCAATTAGTAGCATACGTATTACAACAGCATCCAGAGGAGAATGGAGCCCTGTGGTAACAGTTCCTGCAAAAGCACCTCTTTGTGATACACAATGCTCCTGAAAAGTGTGTAATTTATGGCTATTTGTGGACAGTTTGTCTCCACTGTCCCAGACACCCCGCTACAGCCATGACTCAGAGCACCAGGGCACAGCAGCTGCACCAGCTCCTGCTGGAGAGAGGAATGCAGCCGGGGAAGGACAGACAGACACACAACCATCCCCAGCCCGGTGGTACCCACTGCTACCACCTGAGCCAAAGCAGCACAGGTCTCTTGCATCCGCAGGCACGGTGCCAATGGTACAGCTGCAGTGAGGAAGGGAAAAGGAGGACAAAGAAGCAGCATTATGGTCTGTGTTGCCTTGTCACACTTCAGAGAAGTGAAGATGGAGAGAGGGTCGGACAGGCAGAGTCATACAGCCGAGACGTGAAACAATCTGTGCCACTGCTGGCTTTTGTAACAGTAAGAGAAGAAAACCAATTCAAGTATAACGGGCAAAGGTCTTCAGTTGCAGATGTGGTTTGTTTCCTAAATCATCCATTTATTGAGGGTAATACAACTTCAATAAAGTGAGCTGTGTTTTTTTTCTTTCTTGCTTTTTTTTTTCCTTGGTTTTTTTTGGTTTTTGTTTTTAATTGCTCTGCCAATGCAGACCCTGTGTGCAGTGCTGTAGCTTCCTCCCTTCAGCCTCTCCCCTCCTTCTTTCCCTCCTCTGCTTCCCACACTCTCCTGCTGGGTCCAGTCACAACAGAGACTGCAAACGCTTCAGGGCAGGGATTTACACAGGCTGTGGCACGACAAGGTGTAAATCTTTGCAGGAGACCAAAACTGTGCTGAAGTAGAAGTAGAGGTAATGGCATAAGCTCTGAATGGCCACCAACAGCTACTGACTGCTCAAATTCTTCATCTTTCCCATGCCAGAGCAGGGCATGTTGCCTTTCCCTGGTCTCTGCTTGTGGCCAGGCTGGGCACAGCCTGCCTATGTTAAAGGAGGTCTGAAGATGCTCTGTCCTACACCAGTAGCTGTACTGGCCTGCATCCAGCACTGTACTGGCCTGCAGCCAGCTCTGAACTGGGGGAACATCAGTCTTGTGACACTTAAACAGCTAAGCGTAAACTCAGCATAGCTGAAACGTGAACCTCCAGAGAATACAGGACATCTCCTCAATAGGTAAAATTGCTAAGAAAGGTATGTGATGATTATCTAAGGATGCTTTCACAGGGATGAGTCACAGGTTAAGTTTAGCTTTCCAGAAAAAGCCAAGATGCTGACAAAACCATAAATAGGATTCTCATGATGTATAGCCAAAAATTTAAAAAAACCCACAAAACTCAAGATGATGATAAATTGAGCTGAGACACCAATGGCTCTTCAGGGAAGAAAAAAAAAAAAAAAAAGATTAACAAAAACCTGCCAAAAGTCTAAGCACTAGATTTGGAAGCAGTTTCACTATCGAATTCCTTTAACTCTCCACAGCAACAGAGAGAAGGCATTTCAATTCTTAAATTAATCTGTTTAAAAAATATTTGAGAAATCCTGCATTTAAGAGACTGAGAACTTCTGTTTTGATTGCAGAAAATAAGAAAACTGATAAATTAGTGATCTTCATCAAACCAATTAACCAATTTTAAAAGTACAGCCAGCTACAATACAGCTGTTGCAACAGAGCTCAGACAATGGTACTTCACTGAAAAACTACTATGCAAAAAGAGCGTAAAAAAGACTCCAGTCCTGCTTCCAGTGAAGTCGTCATGCATTTTGCCATTGATTTTAAAAGCACCAACTTCAGCCTGGATACTAACAAAAACATAAATAAATATTATGGCTATACGCATTAATGCCCAAGGAGCTTCCAACTTTGCTGTGATCTACTCAGATTTTTCTGATCTACTCAGACAGGGTGAGTATTCAGATGACAGGGAACAGTAGGAGATACCAATCTTCTTTCAAAATGATATGGAATAAAGCATCACTAACAGCACCGCTCTCAAAAGCAGACTGTTTTCTGGATGAGAAAAATTGTTCTGGGTGGACAGCAGAAATGACCCATATAATTCTGAACAAAATTTCTTCATAGTTAGCCAACAAAGTGCCATTTTTAAGATGAAAAGAAGATATTAATTCATTCATTTCAAATTACTTGCTTTCTTCAGTTCCCCTGTCTTATGGGCTCCTGTCACCTATTAAGCATTTGAGTTTCTCCAATGGAAAAAAAATGTATAGTTTACACATTTGTCAAGTTTATAACAGCATTCATAACACAGAACTACAAATTCAGGGTTTGGTGTTCATTCCATGTGTATTCATTGTATCTTATCGTTATATCAATGTGATATATTCAGGTCTAACTGCTGTGAGAATGTGATCTTTTATTCTTACTTTCCATTTGAATTCAGGGTTAAAAAAAAAACAAAACACATTTGCTCCCTAGCAAATTAAGTTGAGATGTACAGCAAGAAATTTACATTTAGAAAGAAAAAGTGAACTTCTAATATGGTAGTAAATTGTTTTTGACTTTTCTGTCAAGGCTCTCTGGAGACAGTTTGATCCTGTTCTCTAGTACATTGGCCTCAATGCTCTCTACCATCAGAAAAAATCAGCTGCAATACATGCGTATTGCTTAGCGATTTCCCGAAGTAATTGGCAGTATGCACGGCGTATCAGCAAGCAGGTTCGAGTTCAGCTAGAGCTTTGCCAAACTCAAGGAAGCATAGCTATACAAAAGGAAGATGAAAAAGAAAAACTGTAGTAGTGGAAAGCCATTTAAAGAAATTAAGTTGCCTTTAACATATCTGTATCTTCTAAGACTATAAGCATGATCAGATTTCATCACGTTGGACAGAAACCCAAACTGCTCAGCTGTCTTCATATTCTGTTCTAGACATACAGAAAAAGACACCCACAACGTTTTGGAACATGATCTTCTACTACATACATCAAATATTCAAATCATATAGCTTCTTCTTATTGTCAGTCATTGCCAATGGGCCAATATTCAGGAATATACACAATAAGGAACCTTCTGAGAATAAAAGCCAAGCTATTTTGCTCCATACTTGGAGCATACATGTACATCAAGGATATGACTTATTAAGACAAAACTCACAAAATGAACAACTAAGAAGCTTCCTTATGAAATATTAAAAGTATGTTTTGTTCTCTAGCTAATCCTCCTGACATTGCAAACTGTTTACACTCCAAAGATGTCCCTGTCCATAAATATTGAACACATGCTCCTAATGTATTTGCTAAACAATTTGGCACTGTCACTTCATAGAAGACATCAACTATTAACATTGCTTTACGTCATAAAGAGGACAAAAAAATCCCGTGGCTTTTACTTTTCTGAGTAATTTTCTCATTTGTGTCTGGACAAAAGAACAAAGCACCAGAGTGACTCCACTGGTGTTTACTATCACAGCGCAATTTAAAAAGAATATACCAATTACGTTGTCAAGCTTATACATAGGGTCGTAGAGAAAGTGACACATAGCTGCACCAATACATGCAGAAGGAATTATCAAACTAGCATACAAGCAAGATGTTGTTGGTTGGTTGAAAAGATCTAAAGTATCAAAAGCTTTCTAACAAAAGCTCCTATACTTTTGCCTCCCCAAACAATAAAACCCAGGATTATGATGCTAAAATTCATATTGGTATACATACGACATGAAAAAATTGTGCTCAAAATACAAGTCTGGTTTTTATCCTCAGTATACTGCCACTCCTATGACAATACAAACGTCGTTCCCGAGTTCCTTGCAAGAAAGCCCAACTATTCTATTGGGTGATGATAAATGTAATGAAACAAAATGCAACATTGTTGAAAAGCTGATTGTGACCACAATTAGTAAAATCACAACACTTCATTCAAACAGAATCCACTCAAATGACTGCAATTAACCATTAATAAATCACAAATGCACCATCTTTCTTTTTCCCATTACATTTTGCAAATCACTATCCTTAAAGTAGGTAATTCAGTAAAAAGAAGGATTACTCCATTCTGGTTTTAGCCTATATCACTGTCATAGAAGCTCCTAAGGCAACGGTCCATTGTTTTTTCTTTGTCTTTGGAATCAGCTAAAAACCTGGATAACATCCAACAGTTGATGAAATACAAGACTAAAATGAAACGCTTAAGGAATATAGATCAGAAATTAAAGGACTGCTTTACCTCAACTTGCAGAATGAATAAGGAACCAACATTACCCTTCCAAACCTATGATTCTATGATTACGAGATGAGGAAGCATCCTAAGCTAAATATCGAAGTGTTAACAATGAGAGATAAAATACAGGGTGTATTATAGCTACTGAAGAAAGCAGAAACAATATTGCATCTATTTAATATAGACATTAAAGTAATTCTGTACCCTTTCTGACCAACAAGACTAGGATATGTGTCACCCACCTCCAGACCCCTACAGCTGAGCTAATCAGACCAGGCTTCAGGGTCAGTGGGAGCAGCATCCATACAACTCATTTTTGGAAGTCTGCTTTAGGATGAGAATAATTATATCCTAGACGTGCCCTTTTTCACCCCTGAGTAAAAAAGGGAACCCAGGGCAACTTGGTGTAGGAGTTCATATTGCAGAGATCCTCACTCAGTCAGACAAACTGCATCACCAGTACAACAGGAGAAGAACAGGTGTGTAGTAACTGAATACACATATTCGACGAGTGACAACAAAAAGAGGGAAAGAACAAAAAAAACCCACCACTGTAAGTGCATCTGCGTGTCACCTCCTAACAGCAAACAAGTCAGAAGGTCCAGTTTAAAACTACAAGAAACGAGAAGAACTAGGATAATCTAAATAGGGATCAGGAATCACTCGTTGCTTTTGTAGAAGGAACCACTATAACTCCGGATGCCTTTGTGGTCCATCTACTATCCTCATCCTGGAAGAAGGAAGATAACTCAGAAGATGAAGAAGGTTGAGTGTTTAATGGGCATCTATTTTATTCACTGCAATGCTCTACCTCCTTAGAGGTAGAGAACAGAGAAACTGTGAGGAAAGAAGCAGAAGCAAGAGAGATTTGTGCTAACTGCATAAGAATATTAAAAAAACTTTAGCCCCTGGATACATACTCATGCTGAGAAATGAATCCTGTTTTATGGTTTTAGAAATAATCCAGTTATAAACATAATCCTATCCAAAGGTTTGCAAGAATATTTACCTTTCTAAATCATTACATATCTGCAAATAGTCCACCATTATTTTTTTTTTTCAAACTAGCTAGATATTCACTATCACTGAAATAAATTAATACTAGAGCAAGTTAAAAAAATGTTTGATTGTGTTCTTACTATTCACATAATGATTTTCAGGATAAGTCTTCTCAAAACCTAAATTGCTATATAGTTATAAAAGCAAGGACCAACGTGCAATTTACAGACATAACCCGATTACCAAGGAAATGCAGGAAATAATAATGCTGTTAGTTACCCTTTAAGAAAGAAAATTACTTTCATGGTCCTGTAACTTTTCCTTTTCAGCTTCTACAGATTTTATAGTTGCATAATACTGCCTGTAACCTGACTTGCCAGAAGCTAACGGTAAGACTGAACAAACAAAATGTGCTCTGTCCTCACATCAGACCTTTTTATCAAATTCAGCTGAAGAATAGATGACCTTTAACAGCGGCATGTTTCTGTCAAACAGCCCTGACTGGCCTTTCAACAATATCAGGAGAGTTTCTCTGCTCTACCCAGTGGTCCTTACAATTGCAGCTACGTGGTATCTTTCTGGCAGCACTACGAACTGTCACTCTTCAGATTCCGATCCAGGTGTTTCCAAAATATGCTACTACACAGCAATGCTGGCACCCACTAGGGGCTCTCTTTTCTAGGAAAAAAGCCACCCTCTTGAAAGCAGAACGTGTTCGGCAATAACAGAAACTACTCTTTCAACGTTTTCTTGCACAGAAAAAAATTTCCCTTTACTTAATGAACAACAGAAAGGCAAAACTAGATGTTCATTTGGATTGGAAAACATGCGTGCCTAAGGCCCAGATGGAGCTGTGACTTCTACAGGTGAAGCAATAAGAAATATGACGATTTTTAGTTCCCACAGATGGCTATTTAATACAGTTCAAAAACCTAAGGTAGTGCAGTCATATACATAAACATACACTATGAAAAAAATTAAAGGGCAGATACTCAAAACATATTCAAAGGTTCGGTTGCTGATAAATTTAACAAATGTGATGTAATAGCAGTGAATTCTTACTCTTCTAAAGCCTGAAGCATATTCCCAGATTCTTCAAAGGACAGAATATCGATGATTTGGTCGTTCATAATTATATCTTCACTAAAGAGATCACCTGAATTAAACTGAGAATGCTCCAGTTTGTGATTTTGGCTGAGTTCATGCCGTATCTCCTAAAAAAAAATAAAAGAGGTAAGCTTCAGATTATAAAACAAATTTATACTAAGTATCTGATCTAATTTATTGCGGGTAACTCTGGGTGAGAAGGTTCCTACACACCATCAAGCTGTACAGCTGAAAAGGGTATAAAGAGATTGTGCAATTCAGATATGTATCTGAATACAGGCTGGGCGAAGAACGGATTGAGAGCAGCCCTGAGAAGGACTTGGGGATGTTGGTTGATGAGCAGCTCAACTTAAGCTGACAACGGTCACCCACAGCCCAGAAAGCCAACCACATCCTGGGCTGCATGAAAAGAAGCATGGCCAGTAGGTCAAGGGAGGTGATTCATCCCCCTCTACTCTGCTCTGGTGAGACCCCACCTGGAGTACTGCATCCAGCTCTGGAGCCACCAACGTAAGAAGGACATGGAGCTGTTGAAGCACATCCAGAGGAGGGCCACGAAGATGATCAGAGGGCTGCAGCACCTCTCCTATGAAGACAGGCTGAAAGAGTTGGGGCTGTTCGGCCTGGAGAAGAGAAGGCTCCAGGAAGACCTTATAGCGGCCTTCCAGTACATAAAGGGGGCCTACAGGAAAGATGGGGAGGGACTTTTTGTCAAGCAGTGTAGTGGTAACACGAGGGATAACGATTTTAAACTGAAAAAGGGTACATTTAGATTAGATATTAAGAAGAAATTCTTTACTGTGAGGGTGGTGAGACACTGGAACAGGTTGCCCAGGGAAGTTGTGGATGCCCCATCCCTGGAGGTGTTCAAGGTCAGGACTAGATGATATTTATGGTCCCTTCCAACTCTAATCACTCTATGATTCTATGATCTGAAATCAATTATACTACTTTTGGTTTGGGCTGAACTGATCTGGAATGCAAATGAAGAAATGAATGGAGATGATGGAAGACTTTACATTGACTTCACTAGGCTTGTTGTCCAGCCTGCTCTAGGTGAACCTGCCTCGGCAGGGATGTTGGACTAGATGATCTCCAAAGTTCCCCTCCAAGCCCTACAGTTCTGTGATTCTAGGAGGTTATCTTCCACTATAAACTTTCTAGGCCTTTTTTTTTTTTTAAATTATCATGGTAGACAAATTGTATGTGGCAAGATTACAGTATTATGAGGTGAAGAACATGAAAAAACTAATCCTATGAATGACGGAAGTAACTCAGGTTACTTCACAGTTCAGTGAGACTCCTTTAAGACTCAGGGCTAATAAAATTACTATACAAAAACCCACTATAAATATCTGATGCTAGGACTAAATTGGCCCTTTTTAATGATTTCATTATCACAGCTTTTTCTGTAAAAAGAAACAAGGCACGCCCTTTTCATTTTAAGGGATTATTTTTTCAGGCATAAAAGAAATAAACATTGTTAATGCAGATGTAATTTTCAACTACAGAAAATAAGGCTGGATGTGATTTGTGAGCTCCTCTGGTCAGTCCAGAGCGATGGGAGATCCACTGCTATCCGAGCAGAGGAGCAGTTCAAACTTCTGAGCACACCCCTCTTAGAGGACTGCTCCAATCTCTGTAATATTCTGATTGGGATTTCTAGCTCCCTCCCATTTAAGTTGCTCCACTTTACATAAATAATTAATAGAAACAAGGGCTGGAAATCGGGCCAACTTGATGAATATTTATCAGACACTATTTTCTCTCTCTGTCCCAGTATGTACTGAAATACTTTCTCCAAATTGGCACAGCTTGGATAAAGAACACTGAAAATGCTCCACCCCCAAACCCAACTGCTTTGCTTAATCACTCAAGAGATGAAGGCACACCCAAGGAACTGAGACCTAAATTCAAATCCCTATTCCTGATAATCAGAAATACAATTTGGACTGGACCCAAGTCTGCTGTGCTCGAGGTGAGTGGTCTACTCAACTGGGCAACTGCTTATAACCTAGAGACATCCTGCCTCTCATTTCGAGGGATGGAGAGGAGGAAGAGAGGAATATAAAAAGCAACTAATAGCCAAAGGGTAATCTCCCTCCAGTCTGAAGCTATCACAGAATATCATCCAGGTACTGACAGCAGTTCTTTTGATCAGATTATCATTCTTACACTCCCCTCTAAATCTGATTGTGCTAAAGATTAGAAGTTGTGTAGATTACATTACCTGTGAATCCAATCCATCACTTGGTGTCTTTTTATTTATCTTCAAAAACTCTTTAGACAATCTGTATTAGTTAGCAGGTTATATCATCAGATAAGATCAATGAAAAAATTTAAATAAGGTACTGTTACAGATAGTATGACTCACCTGGTTTTTACTATGGAAACTCCATTTTAATATTGGCGTTCGGTAAACAATGAAAAAAATAGCACATGTCAATACAAGGGAAACAAAAAAAGCAATGAAGAACCCTGAAGCATGGATGGCATGGCTGTACGAAACCTGAAATTACAAGACCATATTATTAAAACTACATTTTAAATATATATAAAGATCAGACTAAAAGATTGTAACTGTAAGCAGCATAGTAAATTATTTTTAAATGGCTTCACATGACTCCAGGGTTTCTCAGCATTGTTATAATTACTACATTTTTATTAATATTTTCAAATAAGTGTCTATTTTCCATTGGTTTTCAAGTCAGCATGGTTTGTTATGATCACCTAGTCCAAATTCTTGTGTAGTTCCAAGTAACAGAACTCCTACGGACTGAATTTTAGGTTCTGTGACTTTTGGGTGTCCTGTACTTAATAGTCTGTTTTCCAGTGTTGCCAAACTCTCCTAAGTCTGCCTGAAATCGATGGCATTTGATGTTGCTTAAAGGCTCTGAAAAAAATCAGCAGAAACACCAGAACCGCGAGCCAGCTAACAATTTTGTAGGCCTTTCACTTTAGCTCTTAATTTAATCTTTAAATTGAATTGCATTAAAAATTAATTTTTACTTCATGCTCCATGTAGCAAAAGTTGGTTCAGTGTTTGTTTAGTTCTTTGAGATCTCTGGATAAAAAACATAGCACAGCTATTGGTATAATGTTTCACCACAAACTAATCACTCTGCTGGGGCTAGAGTGTAAATAATTAACATGCTGCTTGCAAGCTGGGCTTGGTCATCCCTTGGAGTAGAGACCTGAGAGCATTCCATGGAGTCAATGTAATTTTGCATAGGAAGCGATTATCAAACGCAGTCCACAATTTGAAAAGGATTTATTCCAATTTAACAGCAGAATTTTATCCTTTTACTGCCCAGTTGTTCTCTCTCTGGTATGTTTTTGTACACTGAAAAACTGTCATATCTCTAACTGAAAGGAACTGCTTCATGCCAGGCTTTGTTGTTTCACAGACTCAGCTCCTCAAAATTGCAGGAGATGCTTAGCACTCATTGATTTCAACATGATCGCCTAATCAAGGACAGTATCAAGGAGTATCAAGGAGATCACCAAGACATTAATACAGGCTACTATTTGGCACTTGCACAGTTCCTAGAAGGAGATTCAAGGTTTATTCACAGTATTGTACATGTAGAATCAACAATTGCTCTGACTGACAAAGGTATGCTTGGTTTATTTTTTTAATGTGCTTAGTCTAAAATAATGAAACCCTTGAAGCACTTTGAGGTCCACTATAATGTTTTGGAACTAAGTATTTATCCAAGTAAGCCAGCCATGTGCCAAATTCCTCCTAATACCTTTTAATATCATTAAGTTTTAAATGGAAACAAGAAAGAAAAGAAAGAGAGGAGCAACACATTAATTTCCCCAGTTCTGTGTGTAATTACCAACACGTTGTCTAAATTTTTTTTCTTGATGTAGCTTCCTACTAGTTTGGCCAGTTGCTTCCATTATGCTCGCCTGTACCAGGGCTGACTGCTAAGGACATCCAGCACAACTAAATGAGCATCAGTACCAGCTCTCTCCTCCTCTGACTCTGCACTGAACCCCAGTTCCTTGCCATGAGTTCAGTTAAAGCTGCATCGCTTTGCATCAAAATATCGTCATCTTTAAATTTATTTGAAAGATGATTATGTAAATATCAAGTAACTCCCTCCCCAGTGTTTAATCCCTTCACGGATCAAATGTGTTTAGCTCATTCCCCTTGAACAGTCACAGAGCATGACTTGGAAAAAATGCAACTTCTCTTAAGTCAATCTGCTGTCTCAGCTTCTCCATTTGCACTAGCTGGTCAAGAGGGAATCACAGAAAGGCTCTCCTTGAGCTTTGCCACACCAAGGCTCTGCCTGAGGTCCCACCACTTTCAAGAAACAGGAGATGCTGTAGATAATACTTAGGGAAAAAATTGCTGCTTTGGAACCACTTCATCACTTTGTCTGAATTCACTTGCATTTGTCTAATTTGCAAGCACTCTGTGAAATTTAGGGATCTCTCTAGGCTTCTGGGTAAAGCAGGAATCTGGTGAGGCTATGGTTTCAGTGAAGCTGAAATGAAGCTGGTTAAGTTTTGACGAAGAAAAAGTGCTAGCTAGGGAATGATGCTGTGCTTTCTAAGTAAAGTGAAAGGCGAGATCTATGGCAGGACAGTCAGTCTGCATCAGAACAGGCAGTTCTGTCAGAGGTTAAGCAGTGATGGAGAAAAATGAACAGGGAATTATCTGTGCTTTTATCCTTAAAGAAAATGGGTTCTGGAAGGAGAGTCCATGTCACTGGGGGGCTGTAAACCCAAGGAAGCGGACACAGCAGCCACCTAACGGCATCTGAAAGCATCACAGCCGATGCTGTGGGGCAGGTGACAGAGCCCCCCCTACACAAGCCATGGCGTAGGACCAGCGTCAGCACTGCAGGCTGACCTTCAAACCACTGACAGACCAGCGAGCTTCAAAACCCATACCCTAAGCTAACTTCTTAAGCAATCCCAACAGTGGGAAGAGGCATTACAGGCCCAAGTTTATTTCAAAAACTGCTGTGCTCCCACTGATTTGAAGGAAGCTGAGGGAAGCAAGCCTAGTAAAAATCAGAGCAAAGTAATTACTATCATCCATCCCATGCAATGTGCTTAGATGGGAGAACTTCCTTTTGCCCTTTTCACTACAGCTTCCTATTCTGCATCAACATCACCCAACCGAGGGCAGAGGCAGGCAGTACTCACAGCCCCTGAAGCAGTGTGGGAAGACATCTGGCACAGACACTCAGATGAGCAACACCCATATTTTTTTCATAACCCACAAAACTACCTTGTTACAGGCAACAAAGCACTTTCTTCCAGTGGTGCAGAAGAGAAGATCCACAGGGTTTGTAAAACTCAAAAGAACAGCACAGTAGCCAAGTGTACAAGCAAACTATGTGAAAGCTGATAGGACCAACTGCCATGACTACGTAATTAATACTTCTCTTTTCTGTCCCAAAAGTCAACATTTAGTATTCACTTAGTAACACATGTGTGTTGGCTTCACCACACCCACGAACAGGTTTAAATAATGATTTTTCATAAATAAAATCTGAGATTGAGAGCATTTATGACAACTAAAGATACAGATGAAATATAATATATCACACCTTTTTCAGCGGATCATAATTTCCTTGCACAAACTGATTTCATTCTGGAACAGCTTATGTTTGGCCACAGCCCAAAGGCAAACATTACGCATATGAAACGTGATGTGTTCCAAAATTTCTAAGCTTTATTTTTCAAAAATTAACACTATTCTCCACACACCTTTACCACTTGTTTTAATTACAAAACCTGTTCATTTAGTAAGTTCAAATGAAGCTGACCAAATTTTACCTAACTGTGGAATAGTCCCCAAGAACTTGTTGAGGTCTAACTATCAGGTTCAAGTTGAAAAAAAAAAAAAAAACATACCACCACTAGGAAAGTTTTAAGTATAGTAATAGATTGTAGGAATTTTCATGGTGGGCTGAGACCAACATAGCTTACAGTCTTAGCTTAGGCATCACCAACTGCTGCAGATCAGGTCACACTGAACTCTACAGTAAACCATTCATGAAGCTATTTTCCTAACCCAGTCAGCTACTGCATGGCTTATACCTTTAAGGCTAAGAGTTTCCATAAAATACATTTATTGTAATTTCAAGCATAATTCTTAGCTATACAAATGTCCAGTCCTTTTAAATCTTACTAGATCTTCATCCAGGAACAATGAGTTCTCTAGCTCATGCACAGTTGCACTTCATATCCTGTTTAATTCTGGCTTTAACAGAATGGGCACTTGATCTTCAATTATGAGAAAGCCAAGCCTGGACTTATATCTATTACACTAATACAAGTTAAGAGGGCAAGATATCACAAATAATCCACAAGAAAGCCACAATTCCTTAAAAAAAGACCCTTTGCAACACAGCAGACTGTCAAGGTAATGAAGGGTTGGGCGAGAAAATCAAGTTTGATGAAGAGATTACTCTCTAACAATGAAACTGATGGGTGCAGTGGGAAGTTCTCTAATAAAACATTATCTAGAAGAATAACACTGTTTGCTGCAATCAATGTAGTTCGGAAAGTTTATTTAGCCTCTTAGAATCCATGTTAATTCAGAAGCCAAGAACAGGAAGTCATATTGGAAGGATGACTAGAAGTCAAACATAAACTATGCCTCTCTCACTGCAGTTTCATTTCTCAGGGTCCCCACACAGCTATTTTTTGATTTCTGTATCAGCATGATACAGAAACCTTTTCTCAATAGGTGGAGGAGAACTCCACCCTTTTGGAAAGGCAAAAGGCCTTCTCTTGGTGGCTTTGCACAGCAGCAGGTGAACATATTCCTCATCACAGTTCTCTGTGCCTGGACAATTCTTTAAATGAAAAAACATGGCTAGGAATATAATGGAAGCTTGTAGATATTCCATATTTAATATTGCTGCTTTAATACAACAAAGACCCTTTATCTTGACTCCTTAAAATCATACACAATCAGAACTTGCGTATGATTAACAGCCAATAGCTAAGTGATGAGATGTAAGTACATCCTCAGCTCCTAGGATTTAGTTTAGATTGTCCGTAAGTTTAAGAAGAGAGTCAATATAATACCAAATCATAGAATTTACCTTGGTCTTTTCTTCTTCAGTTATGGTGAACGATGTTGTCAATGATACAAGATGTGTTTTATTCTGAGAGATACAAAAATATTACACACATTAAAAAATGCGCAGAAGCCACTGGCAAACAGCTCAGAGTCTCTAGAAAAGCTTCTCCTTAGAAGATAAGCTATACTTCTCATTAAGCTTAAAGCTGAAACAAATCTGATAGGAAAATGCAGTGTACTTAAGGGTAACACTAAGATGGAAGCAGCTGCTCTGTGGGACACGCTCTGCTTCTAAACACAGAGAGGCATATTCAGGTGCTCACAGAATTACATTTTTCCATTCCTGTAAAATCTAGGTTGACTGAAAATGCACAGAAAAGGAGCCAAAGTCAGTGCATATGTCTCTACTCTTAAGACTCCCTGTTTTTTGAAGTCTTGCTATCTACCACTTTAGTACCACTCTCATGCACACTGAACACTTGTTCCTCTAAAACAAAGGAGATACAGCAGTTGAAATGAAAATACATCTGCAGGTTCTAATTACATGCAATTATGAAAACCACAGAAAAAATACCAAGACATATTTAAGAATTGGAAAATTTTGCTTCGGAAGAAACCACTTGTCCTGCCTTAGTCCCATCTTCTACTCAAAGCCGGGCTAACTCCAGCATTAGACCAGCTTTCTCAGAGCCTGGTGCAACTGAGTTCTCAAAAATTACCAACGATGTACATTCTTCAGCTTCTCTGAAAAATCTCTTTCAGAGCTTCACAACTGTCATACTAAAAAAGTGTCTTCCTCATAAGCAAGCAAGTTCTCCTTTGCTGCAACTTGTTTTTTTGTTAAAAGAAATTATTTTCTGATAAAAATATGGCAAAACTTTCAATTTCTTACAGACTACAGGAGTGCACACCTAAGTATGTGGAACACCGTTATTTCCAGGACACATAGATAAACTGGAGAGAAATACAAAAAGTAGAGAGAAAAGCTACAGGAAAACAAACATACTTCACCTATTTAAGGAAATCTAGGAATTCCTAAGCTATGAAGAATAACTCATGTATTTATAAATTCATGGTAAACAATCAGAAAGCCTAAAAACCTCATTTCATTACACGCAGGCCTCATTGCTTAGACAGACAAGAACCACCTTGGAGACTTTTTACAAAAATTTTGAAGAGCAAAGTAAAGTTGCAAAGGGAATACCTGTGATGAACTCCTGAAAGTTAGCTTCACAGGCAGCGTCAAGACCCTGCCATCCCACATTTCTTTTGCATCAAGAAGTGCAGAGTAGTTGATTGCAAAGTATTCTCCACCTGTTAAGAGAAAAAAAGCCCAACTGTGTAAATTGAGCAGGTGAGATGCATCTACCAGTGCAATAGTGGCCTCTAAGTAATTGTGTATCTGGATGTTATAAACAGAACAGTAGCTACATTGCCTTGAAAACAACCCAGTAACTGCTGCACATCTTTTTTTACACAAGAAGACTGGGTGTGAATCTCTGAAGGGTTGAGCATCCAGCTGAGCTCAGCTGCAGTTACAGATGTTTGCAAAATTTGAAAAGCAAGTTCAATATGAATAAAACATCTGAGGAGCTTTTTAGGTTCCCCTTTAGACTGTGCTTCCTCACCAGCTGAAGTGCTCTCCTAGGAACCGAGCTGCAGTAAGCTCACATTGCTGACTTCAAGGGAATTCAGCAAAGGAGGCAGCCAGAGCCTACCAGCATAGTCCAGAGAGGAGGGATGTGGATAGATTTGCTCTTTCCCAGGAAAATTTCTCAAAGATCACTAGGGAAGGCTTGTGACAGCACTGGAGATTTTCCTTTCCAACACAGCAGATGCCCTGCATCCAGAGTAGACAGTTCCTCGCCAATGGCCACAGGACCCAGCAAAATCCTTTGTATCTGCTGCCTCTAAGAAGGCAAGCAAATTTGGCCCAGAATCTGGAAACTGCACTAAATGATGCCTCAAGCTACTGAAAAGCAGCTGCTTTGACTGATGCTAAAACTCAACATAAGATGTCACAGTTTGGGCCAGGTTGGCCGATGACAAGGAGAGGCAGGAGAGAGATAAAGAGATTTATGAGTTTAGGAAGAACTAAACTACTTTAATAAATAATACATAATAAAATAAAAAGGAAATAATGAAATAGATGCGATATATACAAAACCATATCAAGCTCCCAGGGAGATGTCATTGGCAGGCACTGGGGAAGTCCCAGACTGGATTCAGCGATGAATGGGAACTTGATACCGGATCTTGATTCAGGAATGCACGCATGGGGATCAAAGGCAGAGGAACAGACAGGGTCCTCCTCAGGCATCACTCATTGGGGAAACAGAACCACTCCAGAACCCTCAGCTTTTATAGTGAGCATGGAGCACCCTGTTGGTCTGTTTGGGTCGTCTGACCTGCCCCCTCCTCTCCACAGGTGGTACCTCCACGGGGTAAACACCGGACTCAGCTGACCCTGGTTGCCACAGCAACAAGCATCATCAAGGGCCTCTCTCCCTGAACAGGAAGTTAGCTCTGCTCCACCCGAAACCATGACATATACTTAAAAATAATTATTCTTTTTTTAATAAAATGGACAGCCTACATAACAACCACTAACTGGTTGGTTCTCCTCCCACTGAAAACAAAGAGAAATCTGACTGAGATTGCAGATGAATTTCAATTCACAATGCACTGAAAAATTATTATGGCTAACGTGCAGCATGACAGTACATGGGCCTGTGCAGGCATAGTCCTTCTGCCCAGCCCTCGTGGCAAGGTACAGGCTGACTCCGGGACTGACATAGTAACGACCAAACCTTAAGCTATGCAGAAATCTTTCTGCCGGATTTTCTTCCACTTCAGTATTCTTCATGCTGATTCGTGCAATGTATATGGGCTGGAAAAGCTAGCTTCAATTCCAGATACAGAAATTTCAAATTAAATAACTGCTCCAACTTGGTTTACTAGATCAGCTCTACAAACCATTCTTCTGTTCTTTCTCGGGGATCATTCTTTCTTAGGAACTTCTGTTGAGAGTCAGCAATTCCTTGACATTTTCAAAAAAACCAGCCCTATAATGAGTACCACTACTCACAGTGCTGTTACTAGAAGTGGAGTCCGGCTATCCATTTGCAGTCAGGCAGCAGCCCCAGGTCTACCTATTTCCCTTTCCTATTTGGAAGTCTTTCACCAGTAAAACAGTATCATAACCCTAGATACTTCAACCATAAGCAGATATTACTGAACACTTCTGAAGCCCCAAGAGAAATACCATGACTCTCAAAAGCAAGCTGATAATTTTCTACGTGCTTGTGCTTAGGAAAATGGAGATAAAGAAATCAAAAAACGTAAAATTTTATGAATGTGCAATGATCCAACTGCTACCAAAGGAACAGACTGTCTCCAAGAGTAGAACAGGCTTCTCTCTCTATTACTTGCTTTGATTTTATAATTTGCTCAGCTGGGGAAGAACAGATACCGAGAAGAGCTGCCTTATTTCTGATGAATCATCTTGCCTGCTTGCATGGCCTTTCGCAATTCCAAGGTACTTCAATGCCTCAGCAAGCCAATCTGCCACACTTGGCTTGAGAAGGAAAACTCGTCATGTTGATTAAAATGGCTTGTGCAGCAGCTTTTAAAAATATCCAAAATGAACAAATACTATCATGAAAGACTCAGTTTCATTTTGACGGCAGCGACTTTGTTACAGAGTACACGGGCTCACTTCTGTGCCTGGGAGATCAGAAGCAGTTCAAAGGTGGGAGCCAAAATGTGAGTTAATAGAACTGTAAACCGCAGCACGAAACCTTTCCCAGAGTTTTTCACCTGTATTAACTGATAATTGGAGAATTTACACCACCATAAATAAATAAATAAATGTTGTGATTTGAACAGATGCTCATCCACACGTATAACCGGGGGTATTTCCCTGCAGATTTTCTTACCTTGCAAGAACCTTTTCCTGTAAATCTGTATACCATCTGTGGTCTTATTGCCACTGTTTTTTTGAACATGTAGACCAGTGATATTATCCAGGAGGACAAGATCTGTAATGTTTGTTGAGAGCAGCGTGTTGGTGTTATTAATCAGAAGTGTAATGTATGCAGTTTGAGGGTCATGTTCAACATCCACCTGAAAACAGAAATATTAGTATTAATGGTGCAAAATGGCTGTATGTGCATCTTAACAGCAAAATTCATAGTCTTGACTACTAATAAAAGTTCACTACACCCGTAAACTTATTTTCTGAAGGCATTCTGAACGACTTGCAAATGGCACTACACTCAGTTTGATCACAATCTCCCGAGGAGATTTTAATCTTTGGTATGTCAAGCTGTTGCTTGGAGACGAAAGGACAGAAAGCCAGAAGTTGGAAACCTAGCTCATGCAGAGCCAGAAGTGAAAACAAGAATTTGAACATCTCCGTGATACCTCACACAACACAGAACTGGATCGTAACTTCATAACCAGAGTCTGGAAAATTCTTAACTTTGAACTTCTGTACCACAAGGATGTTTCTTTTGCAAGCTGCCCTCAGTGCAAATTTATTCCCTCCATGCAGTTTTGGTCTTTATTTCCCTTTTTTCACAGCAACCACACTCTCCAAAGGGTGCCGGCTGCCTCGATTCACCCTTCACGTGGGAGGGCTGATAGAGCCACCAGTGGACGTGGGAGTTCATGGCTCTGCTTCCATTTAGTGGTGAAGTTCATAAACTAATCACCAGTCTCTAGCAACAAGCGCTCATGTGGTTTTATTTATTTATTCCATTAGGCCATTAACTCTTACTGAGTAATTATACCCTCTGAATGAAATTACTTTGAGCAGAGAGTCTAATAACAGCACCAAATTAACACTTAAATAAGTGACCGATGTATGATTTAGGCCCAGCCTTCTCTTTTTATCTTCTCCTTTTCAGAAACTGTCTACTCTGTATCTAGACACCAGCAAATATAAATAATAAAGCTGCTCCCATAGAAATGAGTTCTAAAAATATGAATTGTGATAGACTTCAGAAATTACACCAGAGTTCATGGTAGCCAGAGTGTTCAACATACATAGTTATGATTTCATTGTGCACCATCAATCTCTGCATTTCATATTAATTTAGTATAGAAATAGATTACAGTTTTAGGGTATCTTACGAATCAAGGAGAAGAAACAGTTTATTGAAATTATTACTGCTTAGTTTGCATTTTTCTATTTACGTGACAATAATTAAAGTACATTTGAATAAATCTGTTTATATAACTAACTCCCCCTAACTGCACTAAATATTCCAAAATCATTACAGCAAGTTCAATCTCAATTATATTTAAAAAAATCTTATGGAGGAAAAAACCCAACTATTTATTGTACTAGATTCTGCAAATATTGTCAGCATGTATAAAAATAGGCTTAATCATATTTGTGAGGAAAGCATTACCAATTTCATCTGTTTGTATATCATGAATTACATCCCAACTTTCATCCCAACTTTCATCAGACTTAAAATCATCAAATATTAAAAATGTGATATATTTTTCGGCAGATTTTCTCTCTCCTGGTTTCTGAACTGGCATGATGCAGACAACATGCCTTTCAACCTTTCCTGTGCAGTCACAAAGGCTAGAAAAACTTGCTTTAAAAAGCACAAATAAAATGAAAGAGGGAAAAAAAGCCTCAAAGCCACATAAAGAAAATCCAATGCTACAAAGCAGAGACCCTGACCCAAACACCAAAACAAGAAAACACACCTTGAAAGATCCAAGGTTCAAACTGCACGAATTGTTAATACTCTATTATGCTCCACAGTAAGTGTGGATGAGCTTCTGCAGACAAACATGTGCACCAACAAAAGAGGGACCTGGGGAAACAGGAGGAAATATTTTCCTTCATTTTCCCATAGCTTTCCCTTGCTTTTCTGTGAGATGAAGGTGAAAACCGAGGATTTCAGGGTCTCTTCCTGTGCTTCCAATCATGCACAAATATATTCCTTTACATTTGGGGAGAGGGGATGTAAACAGTGATTTAGATAAATTCCTACAATAAAACAGGCAGAGAAAGTAGCATGTGTATATTTACAGGCAGGGGTGGAATATGGCAGCATTAGTCCTCTCCTTCCCCGAGGCAGGAGGTTTAATGCACGCTCCCACAAACTGTTCGTTCTCTTTCTACAACCAATTTTGCGCCTTCTCTTAATTTTGTTTCATTTAATAAAATTCTTAATTCAGTAACTAAACAAAGCAACCCTTCAGAGGTATCCCAACTGTACCCCCTATCTCCTACTGCAGTCTTCCTCAGGGGGCCAAAAGGCCACATCTGTTGCATTTCTGATTAATATAAATACATGTTTTGCATTCTTTATTTTTGACTGGCAGTGAATTTTAAGCTAAATTGCAAAGGCGTTGTAAGAATTTGGATTTTTTTGGATAGCATTGGAGAAAGCAGTAGATGAGAATCAAGCAGTAGGGAAGCTCTTGGGTTTGACCTCTCCTAGAAAGAACCTCCTCCCTGTGCCAATGCCACTGGGATCAGTGGCCACTGGATATCTCCTTTAAGTTGTTCTTCTGATTTGTCTGAAGATGTTTTTTCTTGCTTTTGGATCAGGTGATTATGCTGCCAACCATCTTCAGGAACCGAACCCAATGGCAGCCACTGATGATACCTAAGTGCATACTCCATTTTCTCTCTGCCGCTGAAGCACACAGTGTGTGTCATCACCCCCTGCAAGCGATGTCACTTCAGGTACCTGGGAGAGTGGAATGCAAGAACCAGAGCAAGAGCAAGAGCAAGGACATATTAGGAGAAAAGAGAGGAGGAAGGAATTCCCATGGAAGTGAAAGGAACGCAGGATCTTTGGGAATAAGTTAGAACAACTAGTTACAGGAAAGGAGGAAAAAAATGAAGGATTTTGTATCACAGATGATCTGCGATGCAAGAATGCTTAGGAGATTGAGAAACGAGACAGGTAAATGTGTTAAAAGCCAAACAGTCAAATTTAAAGATTTACTTAATCTCTGCTGAAGATTATTGTCACTGTGAAGTCCTATCACAGAACAGTTAATGTCATACTAAGGAATAAAGCTTTTAAAGGAGCACATTTCTGGAAAGAAGGAAGGGACTGGGTGCTGGAAGCATAGGTAAAATTTAAACACCCCAGTTTCAATAAGGTGTTGGAAAAATCCTGCCTCCAAGAAGTAAACATATGTCATCTCCATGCTCATGGTAGGAGGAGGGAAAACGTGCAAAATTAACTTTTTTCCATTTAAAAGAGCTAAAGACCACCATATGGCCAGTCTGTCTCTTAGCAGGAAAGCATCTGTTCAGACGAATTAGGACTGAAGCAGATGACAAGGTAACCAAAGGAAAATAAAATGTGAACTGTATTTGAAGGTGGAAGATGATCACATACAACTGCATAGTTTTCAGTAATTTACAACTAACAGCACTGCAAAATTACTTTCTGATAATCCTAGCATCTACAACAGACTATCTTTCATCTTGTACAGCAGGATTTCACAATTTTTAATGAGCTTGTGTGAGGCTGTGCTATAAATAGCAGAAAAAAACAACATGTAACTGTCTCAAACTCTCTTTCTGAGAAGCTCTGATACAAAATTTGGGAATCTACAGCTGGAAAAGCAGAAGATTCTGTGTTACTGCTTCTTACACCTGAAATGCTCACTATTCAGCCTTGTTAATTTCGATACGCAGCAATTTCAATAACAACATTATAGGCAATTAGTGCCATGAGATGTTATGCATATTCATTCTTCTCTATGCAAATGATCTGATGCAGGTTATAATGTCACCTCTTCTGTACTGGTTACTGAATCCTCTACCCTCATATGCAGCATTTCAGTGGCTGAATTCAGATTTGTCTTAAAGTTGGATGCGTTTTCGCTCTCCATAGGACAGGTACGACGAACTGTCTCTAATTATGAAAATTCAGACTTATTTCAGCCGGTGTAAAAAAAAAAACAATGAAAAAAAAAGTAAAGGAAAAATAACAGTCTAGGTAAACCTATCAACCTATGCCACATAAATTAAAAATAAAATGGAAGGTTTAAGATTTCCTTATAGTAAGGAGGTCTTTGCTCCTCATAAACATTTTATACCAGTCAAATGAAAGCTTTTTTTCATTAAATACTGTGCTGTAGCTGAGTCCCACTGAATATGCAGACTAGGACACACTGCCCCTTTTATGGCTGTATGACGGGATGCCTAAAGACACAGTGGGCATCACAGGGCTCAGCGTCCCATTGTTCAACGGGAGTCCATACTTGACACATGTACAGCACCCATGGCTGAGCCAGGAGAGTATCTCAGAAGGCTTATCTCATCCTCTGAAGAAGTATGTCTCTATTTACACCCAGCCTTGTGGCTGATTTCTAGGGTTCACTGGGCTTTGCCCATTTATAGTTTTACAAATTCACACTGAGCTATTTACTCTGACCACAATCCAAAATCCCCTAAAGTCTGAGAGAAGACTTCACTCAGTTCCTTCAGTTTTAAATCAACATTGCAAAACTGTGCCTCTTACAGACAGTGCAATCATCTTAATATCAAAATGGACATTCTCCCAAATACCCAGCATGGGCACAATTCTGTTTCCACTTTTTAAAGGACATTTGGATGAAAACTTCCCATCAAATTAACAAGACAAATGTAAGAAAACTTACCACACCACATTTCTGAAGGGTTATTCCAAATCCAGAAGACATTGACATATTGGACACATCTTCAGGCTGTGGAGGAAGAAGAAAAGTCTACATAGTGTATGCAAATATCATAATTCACAAACTGCAGCACAAGTCAAATTATGCAAATAATGAAATGAGAAAAAAATTTTAAGGGTATTAATCAACTTCAAATTTAACAGCTTTGTTATCCCAATAGTTAATCTTTTTTTCTAGTCCAAATTTGTATGAACTTATTCCCACAAGTAATTCTATTATGTTAATTGATGTATTCATCTTTTGGCTATCACAATTCCCTAAAAAGTGCACTATGCACAAAGTTCATCAGACTATACAGATGCGTTTCATTACTAAACGTCTATCAGAATTTACACAGCAATCACATAGCTGTATCTGTCACAATAATTCTTTGGAAGTCTCACAACTAGTTGGTGCTGCTGAAGCCATCTCAAGTGAACATAATCACCTGAGACAGTATTAGAAATGGGCAGTAAGTTCCCAGCAATGTTCACTTTTGATATAATTGCTACAATCCTTACAAACATTAAAAGTGGCAAGCCATCTTCTACTGACCAGTTGGTGATTAACAGAAGACTCTCGTTTGAACAAAATCTTCTTTGTCCATGAAGGTATCAAAGCAAACAGTGAATGGCTCCACTGATCGTCTGGGGCTGCAGATGTCAAGAGCCGGTGAGGGGCTTCACTTGCTTGAATGACAAGAGGTAAGTGCATTGCTGAAAACCAAGGCGACACTCTGTATTAGAGCTAAAGCTGGCTCCTGTGCGGCAGCCCCTTGGTGCAGGTTACAGACAGTGCACACAGCAACCAGCACACTCTCCCTCAAAGCACTTAAAATCAATACAGGTAACAAAGACATGAGGCCAGACAGGAAACAGAGATGGGATTCACCCCACAAAACCCAGCAGGAGTCAGAACAAAACTGCTTCCTCCCTAAGGAACTCACATATACCCTACAGAGAACTCCTTGCCATTTAAATGTGAAGCATCTAATGTATTAAAAGGTTTCAGCCTTATATCGACTGTTAATATTTTCAACACAAAGAAATTTTCAGCAATGCATAAATAATTGAAGCACTCCACGACGTGAGTGGCCTCAGTGCTAAGGGTGTTCTGCTTCAAAGATTCAGTCTGCCAATTAACCATTAACCATGTCAATACATATTCAAAACAAAAATACTTCTCAGTTGAGTAAGGGTCTCAGCTACATATCAGCTGAATTGGAGTGCCATCAAATCAAATGCTCCTCAATTTAGTAATTAGCAATATAAATGCTAGCTTATACTCCTACATTTTTATGAAAGATTAGTCCATGATATCACACAAAATTACAAGAGCCGTTTCAAAATCATATCACTTTCATCTGCTAAAGTGAAAGCACCTATGACATTAATAAAAGGAGCTTATACTAAAAATCAATAATTTAATATACCAAATTGTCAAAAGGTAAAGATGCTGAATGAAGAGAAAAAATGTCATGAAAATTTCAAAATGATAGTTGTCTCTCTATGTTTAAAGAAGATACTTTTTTTCATTCTTTACATATTAGTTCTCATTTATTACTTATTTTTAAATCCCGTATTTTAATCATTAGCAACTTATATTCATGTGAACAAAAACTCTCATTGAAAAGCAAAGTTTTTTGGCAAATGACATTTTTCTATAAAGTTCTCATTTTTAAAAAACCTATTATATGTTAATGAGATATGAAAAGCTGAAGATAGTTGAAAAGCTGAAGACACTAAAATCTCATTAATATGAGAAGGAGCATTTTTTTGAAAAGACACTGCTTTGTTGGAAGAACAATACAGTAGAAAAGACACGCACAGAGCATTCAGAATTGGACCCTTAGAAGGAGGTCCTATAAAGGGCCTCGAAGCATTGATGCACATGAATCACTGAAAAGATTTCTGTTAACCTAATGAATGAGATGCAGTCCTACTGCTTACAGAACCCAGACGGACACGTGTATCTTGGGGAGTTTCACTGTCTTCCCATGCTGGAATAGCACGCTTTTTATTTGGGAGGGAGTGGTTTATATTGGAGAAAATTGTGGATATATGGGCCAGGAGAAGCTAGCTGTTTATATTTTACAATCAGCTTTAATTCACTTCTTTAACTTAAATACTTAAACCACTGTTAAACAATGCAACAGACTCAGACTAATTTAGGGACTGCAAAAATAACAGGTAAACTTGGTGGGAACAGTAATGTGTGTAATTGTAATACCAAATGCCTGCATATCTTTGGGGTCAGAAGTTTTTCAGGGTAGTCATGCAGGGCACATTTCTGTTTCAAGATGAAGCAACAGCCCAAATCACTCAGGATGACACCAGTGCTGAACTGTAAGTGCAGTACAGACCCGCTGGCTACCAGTCTGAGCCTACCTGGCCATGGCAATGCCCAGCAGATCCAAGTATCATACTATATCCCACTTCCAATGGCTCTAAACCTGTGTTCTGACTACTGAATCAAGCCCCTTTGCAGTTTTGTATAGATATATCCAAACATTGAAAAAGATTCATTTTACATTTGCTGTGTCTCATATATTAATGCAATTGCCCCCCCATTCCTATGGAGGTGGAGCACCAATCCTATTTTTCGGGTTTTTTGACAGACTACTGGAGATGCGCTTTCCTTTACAGTAAACAGAAACCCTGACTGAAGACATGGTGCTTCTTTGTAGGCTTTGTAAGAGTCAGAAGTCAAAATGGCAAAATGTATGGGCTGGTTTGAACAACTACTACCTCGAAAGTGCTCCTTGTTTAGCTGATCATTTCCTTACGTATTTTGGATGAGGGAGGTCAGCCAACAAGAAAGGGGTAATTGCTTCATAAAATATCTTTTGTTCTTGTGCCCTATGCAGCGCGACATCTCCATCAGCACACCCAACTGCACTTTTCATGTGGCAGCAAATCCTGATACTCCCCTCTGGAGAGTATCAAGTCCACAGTAAACAATTTAATTAACTGATCATGTTCTCTGACTCCAAATAAATCTCTGGATTAATAATTACACAGATGAGTCTGTTTTCAAGTTGTGCTTTGTCATCACTTGCAATCCCAAGATAACATGCCCAGATCCCAGCAGAAGTCTCCAGGCATGTTATTTGGCTGCTATTTGGCTGCTCCATCATCAGTAATTGGAGGCTGGGGATTTTGCAGGTTCTTGACATTATGTTAAGCTGCCTCAGCGTTGATGATGATTACAAAGATACTTCTGCAAATTCACTTGTATCTTCCCAGCAGTCAGTGGAAGGTTTTGCTTTAATAGATTCAATCAGTGTGACACACGTCCATACAACAACATGGGCCACTGCCTTCCTCCAGATTTCTTCTCATCCTTCCTATTAATTTTTAGCAATATAGACTGTTTTATAATACCCTGACTTCCCTTGACAGAAAAGCAGCACTCTTCTATCTCATTATTTTTGTAGTTATCGACTGTCAGTTAAATATTTTTTCCTGATCCACATTATACAGTTTAGTCCAGCTGACCTACAAGAACGTAACTGCTTTTACACATAACTTGCTGCATACTCTTAGCATCAAGACAAAATAATTGTATTTATCAATTCACATGCTGTTGCTTTTCAGATAAGGTCCTAGATGGATTGTAGATGGTTGATGATTTCTTGAAAAGCTGGATGCTGAATATCTGAGAAAGGACAGCACAGGCATCACACATTTTGTGGTTTTCACATCTATTCTAGATTTCTGTTCTGAAATTGCCTTTTTTTAACAAATAGATTCATCCGAGGTTGGAAAAGACTAATACTTGACTCCTGAGGCCTTCCACTAACAAGCATCGAGCTTTCTTTTGGATATCCTGATGCTCAGAAGTGCGAGCACACCATTGTCAGTGTCCCCTCAGAGATGCCTCCTAATTCTGACTCTGACTCTGCCGTCTCCTTGTTCCCCCTACTCTCTTTTCTTTTTACAGCTTCAACCTTTGCCACTTTTCTGGCTGTTTCAGAAAAGCCATTATCAGAGCTGCATGGTCTTCACTTCCATTAGTTTCTAAACGGAAACTATTCCCACTCCTTTTCGAAAGGGAAACTTTGCAAAGCAGGGTAACGGTTTCAGCTTTACTTACAGTCCAAACAGCCCCCTCTCGGCTGGGCTGGCCAGGCTGCCACCAGGCACTCACCAGGTACAATGCCTCAGGCCAAAACACTTCCCAGCGAGCAAACCAGCAGAGCATGAGGCTTCATCTGGGGCTTTTCTGCAAACATCTCCAAAGATACCAAGCGAAACAGTTCATCAAAGGCAGTAATTTTACTTTCTTTTGAGATGTGAGACAATATCACCATCTTCAAGAGGAAATTTTCTTTGCTTTGTTTTCCTTAATGACACAAAATAAACAGTCTACATTTTTACAATGTATTATCAAGTTGTTAAATATTTTATCTAACTTTTAATTAGCATGTTACTAAAACATTTTCCCATGATTTAATCCTCCATAAAGCCAATATAAATAGATATGCCAGAACCCTGTCTTAAACGGCATATTCCTAGCTAATTACCAGTGCTGCTAGGTCGGCTTTGTATTGAATTACAAAATGAAAACATGAAAATAAATATTAATATAGGTGAAACTGCTGGAAGATTGGTGTAATGTTTTACCACTCATATTACTATAGCATTCACTCAGTCCCACATATATGCAGTGCGATGAAATGACAAATGCTCAGTTGATCAGAACAGTCTCTGCTATTTAATGCTGTTCAGTTTTCTTTGCTATGGTCCCCAGGTAGGTCCCCATTTCCTGCTCTTGAGTTTATGCACTATTGCTTTGGGTGGTGACCTTTTGCTCCTTTGGACCTCCAGCAGCCACACTCAAGGCACAGGCAATAAACTTAGGCAGGAGAGCTCCCCACTCCCAGCTCTCACCACGTTTGCTTGCTGCTCAGGGTGCGCAAATACAGAGAGGATCCGACCTGGTACAACATTTTGGCATCACACCTACCAACACCCACCATGTGAAGACTATGGCAACAGTGGGTCTGTGTTCGTAAGGGCTGGGAGTAGAAGGACAGGTATCTAAGAAAAGAAACTGTCCTCTGTTTGTGTTCAGCATACTGTCTTTTACTAAGAAATTAGTTTTGTGTAATGACAGAGACCTTCAGTGCTAAAGCACAAGTCTTCATAGACTTATAGAGTGGTTTGGGTTGGAAGCAACCTTAAAGACCATCTAGTTCCAAGAAGCGACCTTAAAGATCATCTAGTTCCAACGCCCCTGCCATGGGCAGAGACACCTCCCACTAGACCAGGCTGCTCAAAACCCCATCCAACCTGGCCTTGAACACCTCCAGGGATGGGGCATCCACAACTTCTCTGGGCAACCTGTTCCAGTGTCTCACCACCCTCACAGTAAAGAATTTCATCCTAATATCTAATCTAAATCTCCCCCCCTTTCAGTTTGAAACTGTTACCCCTTGTCCTATCACTACACTCCCTCAAAAAGAATCCCTCCCCATCTCTCCTATAGGTCCTTTCACCACTGGAGTAAATGGGCTGAGTCCTGAATGTTTTAGTGGCACAGACGGACCACCATTAAAAGGGCAAGTACAACACTACAGTGCTTTATTTGTTCTTCATACAAGTTAGCATGACGATTATTCTTGTCCACGTCAACTAAATAGGATGATACAAAATTAAAACAGTGCTGCAATAGGTTTGCAGCAAAGACTCCAGTATGTCCTTAAGACTCCTGTACCTTTACAACACATCCTAACATGCCAAATTACAGCAGGAAAGTGAAGACTCTGACAAGTTTGTGAAATGTCGCGTTCAGAATTAAAAATCACCTGACACTGAGAGGAAAAAACGCAATTTATCAGCAAAGCCTAGAACAATCTTGCTCTATTTCAGTGGGGAAGAAAAGAGTTAAACATACTTGCTTACATATTTTTGTTATTGTTCTGACTTATTCCCTGTCCTGAAAACCATCCAGGATACAAGATCCAATTTGAAGCCCTTTCAATTACACACAACAATGAACAGGCAAAGGTAGTAATTTACTGTATTTCAATTTTGAATGTTGCCATTAGCTTTTCTTGCTACAAAGTCAAAGAAACTATGGGCATCAACAAGACAAAACAAATCTACTTTCCAGGCTTGTTTTGAGTAAGTCAGAGCAGACTTGAACATAAGTCTCCAAAATCCATTGTGTTCCCCAACCACAGGGCTATTCTGGGATTGCTTGTTTCTCATCTGATCCAGAAACAACTTGAAAAAGCTTTCAACAGAAACCCTGAGATCAGTGTGTTGCCACAAGCTGTTTCACTTCAGCACACTGCCATTTTCCATGACAAAGGTTTTATGCAGAAGTTTCCATCTCGCTACTTTCACTGAGAACTTCTTCATTTAGAAATAAAAAGTCTAGGACCGTGATTAACCAAGCCACTAAAAACTTAGCTTTAATTATGTTAAAAAATCATGTTTATTACAATGGGACAATTCTCAGTTATAAAATCAAGCATAAAATTCAGTGCTTGTAGCAGCCCCTCATTTAACACGTATATTTACCTCCTAACAAAATGGCGGTTTCATAGAATCACTTAGGTCGGAAAAGATCCTCAAGATCATCAAGTCCAATCAGTAACCTAACACTGCCAAGTTCACCACAAAACCATGTCCCTGAGCACAGTGTCTACAAGTCTTTTAAATACCTCCAGGGATGGTGACTCAACCACTTCCCTGGGCAGCCTGTTCCAATGCTTGATAACCCTTTCAGTGAAGAAGTTATTCCTAATATCCATTCTAAACCTCCCTTGGTGCAACTTGAGGCTCTTTCCTCTTGTCCTATCACTTGTTACTTGGGAGAAGAGACCAACACCCACCTCGCTACAACCTCCTTTCAGGTAGTGGTAGAGAGCGATAAGGTCTCCCCTCAGCCTTTTCTCCAGGCTAAACAATCCCAGTTCCCTCAGACGCTCCTCAGAAGACTTGTTCTCTAGACCTCTCACCAGCTTCGTTGTTCTTCTCTGGACACGCTCCAGCACCTCAACATCTTTCTTGTTATGAGGGGCCCAAAACTGAACATGGTATTCGAGGTGTGGCCTCACCAGTGCTGAGTTCAAAGGGACGATCCCTTCCCAAGTCCTCCTGGCCACACTATTTTCAACCACTAACAAAAAGATATTGCTTGTCAAAATCCTCCTATCACCCCACTTTTTCTTTAGTGCCAGAAGCTTCTTCTGAGCTAAAGAATTGAATGCATTTCCTCTCTCAGTGGATGGTACATTAATAAATTGCAACCCATCAGAAAGCAAGATGCGAGTAGCAAAGATGACATTGAATAAATACAGGGAAAAAACAAGGAAGCTCAGCAAATCTGAATTATTTGCTTTCGTATTTAAATTAATAAACTCATTTGTGAATTAGCCATGGCACAGGGCAAAGAAATTAGAGGCATCTCACTAGATGACTGCTTCAGAGCGTGTAATTTCTTGGCAAATCCATGTTATGAAATCATCTCTTAGGGGAATCACAGCCATGGCGGGGGGGCAGTGCCTATTTCAGACACTGCATTGCCCCCGTTAATGTGCTGTATGAGGATGTCATAACCTTTCAGGATACTCATCTCCACTACACTTGGGTGAGGTAGCACTCTATTTATTATACACACATAAAGAAAATAAAGACTAGAGACTCGGAAACTAAGCGATTTGTTCAAATGTACACAAAGAGCCTGTGGTAGTCAGCCCTAAGATGCAGCTCCTCCAAGCCGTAAGGGACTTCTCTAAGTATAGGGGTACCCTATTTTGATCAGATTAGGCAACTATCACTGGAGATGCCCGGTGTATCTGAGATCAGTGACAAGTATACTTGATACTGGCTGTAAACAGTATAAGCATCACAGCAGCACTTCCAGACCCCCTACGTGTATGAGATCTTAACAACATGGTCCGGGACAAAATATATTAGCTATTGTAATTACATTGTAATCATTGAAAATAACCTCCAGAGTAGGTTTTGCAACAGTGTTAGTAAATGCATCGAGAATAAGTTAGCTTCTGAAAAGGAACAAGGTCTTGATCAGCTTTAAGTAATATGGGTTTTCCACAACACTGGGAATGCTGGGTATCAGAGGGTGCTCCCCTACGTCATTGTGTTTAATGAGGAAAAAGGGCTCCTCCTGAAAATGACTCAGAGCAGGGTATGAACTAAGGTCTTCTCACAGTGGCTTCACTCTAGATGAGCTGTTTAGGGAGCCTAGAGCACCCTATTCCTAACTTCTGAGCAAACACCCCCCTGTGGCCCAGGATCAGGAGTCCCACTGATGACAGTGGGCCACCAGGGCACAGCTCCAGTCCCCTGCCCACCTTCACACCCATGCCCTGGGAGTCCTGGGACACCCCCCAGCGCTGAAAAGAGAGAGAAAACAGTAACATACCTGTCATTCCCAGACATCCCATCTCTTTTTGAAGCCACAGGTTATCTTCAGTAACCTAAAGTTAACACAGAAAAGAGCAATTATAAAAAAAGAACTGTTTTCATAAATGTCCAATATTGAACTTTTACTCTGAATTTATGCTTTACAATTAGACAGAACACTGTTCCAGAAAGCCTCGAATTTCAGAATTAACTACCAGGAGAGACACAACACAGCTCTAGAGGTCTCCCACAGCTTGTCACGCAGTGTGAGGCTCTGCTGTCTCCCAGTATGGCTACGCACACTTGGGGCTCAAGCTGTACTTACACTTCATACTACCAGGCTGAGCCTCTGCACAATAGTGGAGCAGAAGGGTTTCCTTTTAATTTCTTATAAAATAATCTTTCTTTGCCATTTTCAAAGACAGGTTTGAGGACACAGGAAAATACGATCATGAGGAGTCAGCAGGAATGTGTCCATATTAGATGATCAAATCTACTGACATTACGCTCATTTTTCCTTCAGAGGAAAATGACACGGAGCCTTCCAAAAGGACCACAGGATAAAAACTGCTGCTTACGAGGCAATCTGTGACAGCCTCCCACCTGTGCCCAGACCACAGAGATAGCTACAGAAATCACAGCTCTAAAACGGCAGTAAAAGAAAACAGTATTTTTAAGGATTGTTAATGCCCAGTGTTTTGATCAAGATGTAGTAGTCATACAAGCAAGTTTTCATTTAATAAAAATGCTTCCTTGCAGGAGATAATACAGAGTTAGGAATGTTGGCTGATTAACAGCGATCTTCTAAGTCTGCTGAGTGACATGACCCACGCTTGCTGTTTCTGTTTGCTCCCAAGCACTGCATGTGAGTAATGTTAAGTACTGACTTATGTCAACACCACTGTTGTTACAGTACAGCAAGTTAGGGGCAATTTTCTTCTTTGCCTGCTCAGGGATGCCGTCACTTTGATTATTGCTAGAGCTGTAACTTTAGTTAACCTTGTGTGAAAATAATTCTCACTTCAGACAGGGCACTTTCCCTCAAAATAACAGAAAAAACAAGACGTCTGGCAAATTGGGTGCACCAGGAGACCAGGGTTTTAAGTGGATGCTGCTCTGGAAAACAGTGTATGAGGGACTGGAGGCAACTCTTGTGGAAGTGAAAGAACAGAGAAATGAACACAGGTGGGAACATGCAGCACACTGAGCAGCCCTGGGATGTTGCTCTGGGAGATCCCAGGGACTGAGCTCTTCACCAGAGCTATTTGCAAATACCTTGTTGTATAGCTCTCCCTGCACTCCAGAATTCTCGTACACAAACTCAGTTACGCCAAAGTTCTCTAATGGCATTATTAGTTTTTTGTTATTGGTTAAACAACCTATATGACGCTGAATTTTGAGTAGCCGATCATCTCAAGAAGACAAAAATGTAAGAACAAGAAACTCCAGTGTCAAACTTAAACAAAAAATTGCCTGATGGATACATATATACAGATATGTATTTCCATATATGCATATGTATATGCAGCAATAGACATGACATGTTAAAAGGGAATTAACCTTTCCCAGATATTTCTAGAGCAGTCCAGAGCCTTATCTGCATTAAGGAAATGTGTACCAGTACACTAAATGGATGTAATAACACCAGAGTAAAACACCAATGACAATATAAAACAGCATTCATAGAATGGTTTGGCTTGGAAAAGGCCTTAAAGATCATCTAGTTCCAATCCCCCTGCCATGGGCAGGGACACCTCCCGCTAGACCAGGCTGCTCAAAGCCCCATCCAGCCTGGCCTTGAACACTTCCAGGGATGGGGCATCCACAACTTCTCTGGGCAACCTGTTCCAGTGTCTCACCACCCTCAGAGTAAAGAATTTCTTCTAATATCTAATATAAATCTACCCTCTTTCAGTTCAATGGTCTATTACGTTACATGTTGAAATAAATCTTGTTTATAAATACAAATCCCAAATATTACTCTTACACATTATATCAGCATATATATGAATGTGAATGTTAAATGTCAACTCTTCCTTTGTAAATGAGCCTGCAACAAAAGTAGACAGCGTTCTAAGCATGCAGAAAGGCATGCAGAAAATGTGGCTTGCTAGCTAACAAGCTTTATTTTCTACTTCCTAGGAAATCAGTGTACAAATGGCTCCTGATTTCCACAAACTCCAGGCATTCATTCATCTGTGGTTTTACAACAGCTCATGCACAAAAATCTACAGTGTTTGTACATCCATGCATCCATGTGCATCAACTACAAATGATATTACATCACTCCTTGTTTTTTCTTCTGCCTTATCTGACACTCAGCTCTCAGTAGTCTGCACTGGAAAATATAGTCTGGATATTCGGCACAACTCTTCCACGCTGCTGCAGAGTGCATCCATAATACCAGAGGGCATCGTGAGGGGCTCCATATCGGCAAATAGTGCCAATTCTATGGGCCAGCACTCGCACCATGCTTCCAAAGTAATTATTTTAATGCAGTAATATTGCCAGCAGACATTTTCCCAAGTTTTATATTAATTTATTTATCTGGTGGAAAAATTAGGTGGTTGGTTTTGGTGTTTGTTTTTTTTTCCTTTCATTTTCCTGCAATACTGTTTCCTGATCATCAGTCTTTTTGCAATCACACCGCAAACCATCGTTCATGCCACCCTCCATTGCCCACCGCACACAGCCAGGTGCTCTCCACATGGGCAAAAGAAAATGATGCTGACGCATTCTGAGGCAGATTGGCATATATATACCCAGATAAGGGGAAAGAACGAAAAATAGAAGCCGTATATCCTAAGCCGCCGGTGGCACTGCTAACCGGGCTGTGCCCAGCTGGGCCGACCCCAGAGGGCAAGGGTGCTGTGACCAGATAAAAAACCCCCAGTGCCTCTCCTCAGGAAGAAGAGGGAAGCGGAGCCATGGTGGGCATGTGGCCCGCTGCATGGGCCCCACCACACCGACCCCTTGGCAGCTATTCGGGCCGCCGCCCCCAGCCCAAGAGCCGGGGAGCCGCCGCAGCCCCGCCGGGCCCCCACTCCTCCCCCAAACCCCAGACGGGGCCTCTCCTTCGCCCGCCATCAGCCGCCCCGGGCCCACGGACCCGCCCCGCCGAGGGACGGACCCGCCACCCCCGCAGCGCCCTTACCCCAGCCGCCGTCCGACCGCCGGGCTCCCGGGGCGGTCCCGCCGCCCCGGCCCCCTCAGCGGGGCTCGGCGGGGAGCGGCCCCAGCCCCGGGCGCGCCAGGCGGCCGCTCCGAGGGGCTGAGGGGGCGCGGAGGGCCCGCCGGGGAGCAGCGCCAGCAGCAGGCCGGCCAGCAGCCTCCGCATGGCGGCGGGAGGCCCCTCCGCGGGCGCGTAGGGCGCCGCGGGGACTTTCCAGGCGTTGCCCCCGAGCCAGGCCGAGCCTCAGCCGCCGCATCCATCCGCCATCGGTCTCCTCCCACCGCGGCGAGGGCGGGGGGCGGAGGGGCCCCGAGCAGCGGGACCTCCCCTCCCCTCTCCTCTCCGCGCCACGGGCCGGGACGAGCCCGATGGCGGCGGCCGGGGTCTGCCTGCGGGCGGTGGGGCTGCAGTTCTGGGCTCCCTCGCTGCAGGCGCTGCCCGCCTTGCTGGCCCCCGCCGTCCTGCTGGGGCTGCTGCTGGGTGCCGCCGCCGCCGCCCTGCTCTGCCGCTGCGCGCTCGGGCCGCGCCGGCGGAGAGAGGTACGCGGGGCCGGGGGCAGGCAGGTGGCTGGCCTTCTCCGCCGTGGGGAGGCTGGGGGTCACCGGCGTGGAGGAGTCGGGAGTGGGTTATGAGGGGCGGAGGGCCCAGGGGGTGCCGGCGGCTCGGCCCGGCGTTGCCTGAGCTGCTCCCGGAGCGCCGGGCCGGCCCCGGGGCCGTCGGGCGAGCGGCGCGGCCGGCGGTGAGCTTCTCTCTGCGGGCTTGGGGCCAGCCCGGTGGTAGGTGGGCAGCCCCGTAATGCCCGGCTCACCTCTGTTGGAAAAGGTTTTACTATTTCCTTAATTTAAAAATTCGCTGAAACAAACGGGGTGACTCAGAAGAGAGGCCGGTTTAAGTGTTTATGCGTTGTGAATATTGCGCTGCTGGCCTTTGCCTTTAGCACAGGTGACTGGTAGTCATCACTTCTTGTGCCTGGGGGATAATGGAAGATGTAGCCGGCGTGCAGAAACTTCGTGAGATAACTGAAAATAAACACTTATTTCCTAAACCAGTAAGAACAGTCCGACTCCCAAAGCGTTTTAGAAACTTTGTTTCAAAGTTTGTAAGCACAAGCAGAATGTTAGTACTAACCCACAGCAGTAACTCTGCACTGGCGGTACACATGTACATTCCCGAGAAATAAAGGAAGCAGAACACATCTGACAGTTTGCTTGATGCAAACGTAACAGGGTTTTCTAAAGCGTGTGATTTTCTTAATAACATACCCGCCTTGCTGTTTTAAGGACTGCAGTGGATTGTTCATATGTCCTTATTACATAAAGTGATTGTTTGAATTTGAGGATTGCAGAAGTAGCACATACCCGCAGAACTGCTACCGGGCAGATATATTTTCTGAGAATTGTTATTGACTTCTGCTTCTTTCCTCTGTTGCATTTAGTCCCAGGTTGTGCTGGATTGACTGGGTATAGGAGTGGTTGGCGCTGGCGCAGCTGGGAAATTCAGAGCCCTGCAGAGCGTGCTGCCAGCCTGCAGTGGGGGGTCTGGTTTGGCTTGGTTTTTAACCACACCTTTTTTCAGCTATAACAGCTCTGCTGCGTGTACATATCTGCTAGTGTTGGTCATCATTAAACATGACATAAGAGAAAAATTCTCCTGCTCCCAACTGCTTTTAAGTAGAAGGTTTGAAACTCTGTTTGAAATCGTGCTTTAGCCTAATAATGGAGGCACTTCAAATGCTGGATCAATGCATCCTGTGCAAGTGCAAGCCTCTCTGATTCAATTGCTCATTTTCCCTGCCTTAATAGGTGGTATCTTTATTGTACTGACACTACCAACTCAAATATAGCCATGTACAATTTTATCCTTTATGTCAGTTATGTCAATAGGAAATAGAAGCTGTCAGTTCTTTCTGGCCCAGATCTTCAGATGCATTTAGGTGCTTAAATGTCATTAAGATCAATGCTGCTGTTGTAGAAGAGTCGTGTATTTTGAAAGGAAAATAAACTGCCTGCTGGCACATACAGAGCACATTGCAGGGTGGGCAGGGTGTATCCTATGGGTCTGATTTCCCAAATCAAACAGGGCTACCTTAGGCTGTCTGTGCCTGTTCCTTCTTCGTGCTGCCCGCCCCACAGATGCTCTGGGGCAAGCTTGTCGTGTGTGTAGCTGGTACTGAACTGCATGTATTACAGCCTTCTGTATCCAACATAAAAGCAGGGACACTTTACTGAAGTGTGCTATGTTCCTTCCCAAGCAGCTGAGTTATCCTGCAATGGGAGGCAGGGCAAGTACCTGGAGTCTGAAGCAGCTGTAAGCCCCCGGCATTTGTTACTCAGCCCCAATTAATCACTTTCTATAGATCTCAGCCTGAATCTGTTGGACTTGGATGCATTCAGTTTAGTGCCTTATTGATGATCTGTGCATAGGACGCACTGGGATAGTTTTAAGAAGAAACATTTACCATGGCAACTTCAGCCCATGTAGTGTACTGTAATACATTTCTATTGATAATATACTCCTGTTAGAGTACGGCGTTGCCTGGAGTCTCTTGTGGGCCTTTGTGTTGGAGCTTGTCTCATTATAGTATTCTGGTAGATTAGCTTGATGAAGTGTTGCAGTAATTACAGTTAGTTTTATTCAACTTCTTAATGCTCTAAAGGGGAGCTCAGTAGCACTTCAGTTGCAAAAATAACAAAGGACAAAAACAAATGGAGATTGTTTTTGAGATTAGAAATGTTAGCAGGAAAGAAACAAATCCTGGAAAAATTAAAATACTTTTAAAATTATAGTGATGGAGGTATAAAGGAGTGAAAATGAATACTGGATGACTATGAACATTTGTAGAAACAAGTCGAGAAAAGCAAATTCTTATTTCGGCTATGGTGTGAGGTACAGTGGTGAACTCAACGTGGCTACTTCCACAAGTCCCCATCATTCAACCTGAATTTTGTGAACTTCTGGTTTGGGACAAATAAGTGACAAGATTGCTGAGGAAGACTGGTAGCTGCTCCTTTGTCATCAGTAGATTTTTAGGAACCAGCATCTGCAGTTCACTACATCTTAAAGGCTAACCCAAGAATAGGGTCTGTGTTATTGAGCATCTAAGTTCCAGAGAGGTGACAGAGGCAAGTCATAAGGAATGAAATGTATTCAAAGGCTGGGCAGCTCTCTGTATTCTGAGAAAATGCACTAGTTTATGTACTAAGGGGCCAAATAATTCAAGGAGAGTCTTTCCATAAGACAGTTACATGCATAGTGGCTGCAGCCATATATTAGACTGCATCAGAAAGCAGTCAGTGAATTGAAAACCTGGAAAATAATTTAAAAAGTAGTTGAGGTAAGGTGGCTGCCATCTTCACCAAAAAACTCCTTGCAATGCCATGTTTGGATGCATTGACCAACATTAGTATTATTTTTTGGTCTACCTAGTGCTCAGGGAGGAGCGTGTACAGCAGGAGGTTTTGTTCCCACACTGTCTGTGTCCATACCAGTGGCTCTGTGTGTTTCTCATGGAAGTAAAGGCCAATGATACGGGCTGCTTTTGGGGAAGGATGATGGTGAATGTTTTCTGATGGTTATTTCTTCCTGACAGGAACTTTCCCACACATAAAACTTCATTTAGGAAGTTTTTCTTATAGCAGGGGAGCAAAAATACTCGGTGTTTTCTTTTTTTCCAAATTTTTCCAAAATTTCCAACTAATACTGAAATAATTTTTGGCATGGAAGCATGAATGTATCCAGGCTGCTGTCAAAGATGTTTCCAGTGAATCTGCATGATCTCAGTGTTATATTTTATCTGTTTTCTCTTGGAATTTCAGAAGGACGATTCCCAGAGACTTCTGGAAAGCTTCAACTCTGATGAAAAAGAGCACACAGTCATGAAAAGTAAAGCAGAACCCTATGCATCAAAAGAGGAAATGGTGCTGGAGGTAAAGCTCTGCTCTTGGTGGTGGATGTCCGTCTTGCTGCATGTAGCAAAACATTGTATATTTCTCAAACACGTTAACTCATTTATAATACATTAAGAAGTAACCTTGTTATTTGAGGAGACTTTCTCACACCTATTTGTCTAACTACTGAAGTGGGTTTTTTTCCTATTCATTTGTTCCAATTCCCAGCATCTTTTGCTGTTACTAGCATCAAATTGACAGTTCATGAAGAAGCATAGATGGAAGAGGCTTTTAGTTAAGTTAGAATACTTCAGAAAACCAGGTATTTTCATTCTGAGACCTTACATATTGCAATAATACTGTAATTACAGTATTAATAATAACTGTGTATTACTCATGCCTGCTGAGAAGCAAGATGTGTTATTTCTAGCACACTGCGATACGGCTTTACGGCTTCGGCCTGGAGCTGCTTGACCTCCAGCCATTGCAGAGCGACGGATCTGTCGGCTTCTGTCCCTCAATATGTACCGCAGCAGTGGGACTGCTTAGTATGAGCAAGTGTTTTCCATGCTGACCCCATGCTTTTAACTTTATCAGTAAATCCAAAAATGACTTCTGGAAATAAATGAAATAGAGATGAAAAGGTGCAATGATAAAAGAGTCATGAATGACGTAGTTTGCTCTTCTCTTTCCATTTCTATTTTTAGACTCTATTAGCGCTTTGATATTTCCCATAAAAATCTATATAAAGAAAATTGTGTTTTGACAAATCAGATTCTTTCATTTCATATGATAAAACCAAAAAAGTTAGAATAGGAATTCTCCCAAAGCTTGGATGTAAACATTCTATCTGTTGCTTATAGCCAACCTTTTATTAAGCCATACATAACCTCACAAAACAAAGCTGATTATCCCATTGTTCCAGTGCATAAAGCAGTGGCTAGGAAAGAGGAGGAGCAGAAAGTCAGATTACGTGATATAGCAGATTGTATGAAAAGAATGCATTATCTATAAAAAAGTTCTTTGGAAGAACATTGGTATTTTCTCTAGATTATAGGTAAGGGTTGTACTATAAAAGTTCTTCCTGGAAAAAATGATGACTGGCTTTGTTTGATCTATTGTTTCTTTATTTAAATTGAAAGTCAGAATTTGTAGCCATGATGATATCTGTGCAGCTTATTTGTTAGCAGTTTCTATTATTAAGATAATTTCAGTCTCTCATGTGAAATCTTTAGTTGCTGCTAAAGAGCGGGGGAGGACCAAAATGAAAATAGCTTGTGAATACCAGCTATTGCCTGTTTTCCCTTGCAGGAGTAAAAACATTTTGGAGCAGTGGTAACGAGAGAGTTCTCTTTCTGGGTTTCATACTCTGAATGAGTCTTATGAGAAGACTTCTTGCGTGAAAGCAGAAACAGCCACTAAAAGTTAGTTATTGATAGGAATTTCTAAGTTGTGTAACCAAAAGGGGCATGCAATACTTACAGTGAACAACCATCAGGTCTTCTGCTATTCCCAAATGGTTTTCTGTTCTTTTCCATACAGGAAAGTGAGTCTCCTTTGAACAGTAACATCACGGCATTTGCATTAAAGGCAAAAGTGATCTATCCCATCAATCAGAAGTTTAGGGTAAGGTTTTAGATTCTACTTGTAAAAATTAATGACAATCATTCTGTGTTAGAGTAAATTGCAGAGTCAAGTAATGGAAGAAAACTTACTGCCAATCTGCTTAGTAGGGATCTTTGTTTATAGTCCATTGACTCGGGGCTCATTCTGTAAGGCATCAGCTGCTTTCAGCTCCCCCTGAAACCTGCATTGCTTTACGTGGTGTCCAGTCAATATTCACTCTAGTCAAGAGACCTTTTCTTCCCATTAACATTAATGGAAGTTGGGTCTGTACAAGGAGACATAAGAAAAACCGCACAAGGATCTGCCCGTCCATAAGAAAATATACACCGCGCAAATAACTACAACAGAAGACTGCTTTTCTGGGCAATGCAGAAATCTGTCAGTATGATGAATCTTGATTTATGTGGAAACACTTTTGCTCTGTATATTGTTTAATTTTTCTCTTGAAAGCAAACACTGGGAATTGATGAGATGTTTATCTCCTTATTGTGTTGTATTAATTGACCTTGTAAATTTCCTTTGACTCTAGCCTTTGGCAGATGGCTCATCCAATCCATCTTTGCATGAGAATCCAAAGCAGGCGGTTCTGCCTAATCAGGTCATGGAGACATCTACATCAGGCAGCCTGGGTTCCCTTAGCCAGGGAGACAAAGAGGACTGCAGTTCCTCCACAACAATACATTCCACAACAAGCGATGACAGGTTTCAGGCTCGAGCCTTCCTCAAGGTGACCAGCTTCCCTGAAGTGCTAACATGTGACAGGTAAGCAGTAAGCCTGCCCTCCCGTTTGGTCATTTCCGGCCATGCCCCAGTGCTTTTCAGGACAATCATGAAAGGTCTGGTGTAAACCAAAGGCTGAGCTTGAATACATACGTTCACCACATAAAGACAGGACTATCTGCTTGTAACCCTAAAAAGTGGTTGGGGAGACTGAAGAAATGCATCATGTTGTATATTGAAAGCCAGTTTGTTCTTTATGTGATTCTGGGAATCACAACTTCGGCAAAAGCAGTCTCGTAAAAGGTGTATCACTGTCATGATACAGAGATCCCCAACGTTACAATATGTTTTGGCTTGTATGCTTGGTTCACACGTATAGTTGTGTGCTCAGTGGGGATGGAGTCCTCTGTACCGTACAATGTCAGGTCACACAACATGTTGTGAGAACAAGAAGTGGCAGCAGTCTTCTCTCCGTTTTACTGGGAACTACTAATTTCATACTGTGGGAAAACTGTTCCTTTCTCCAAGACTCTGGTGATGACCAGGTAGAACTGATCGAAATGGTTTTATAAGCTCTGATTTTATTTCAGCTGCACAACGGCGAAATACGCCTAGGTGGATACGTAGATGTGTGTATTCTCATTAGGAAGAATAAAGAAAATCATATTTGTGTCAGTAAGGGGACTGGGGAGCGTAGTAGCGATGAAGAATATTTTCAAAATGCCCACTCTTAGTATAGCTGGTTTAATTTAAAGCTTTGTTTTCCTTTTGTTGTAGCCACTCATGCCTATATTTACCTTGCCTTTTTTTAAAGGGAGCTGCAACTCCAACTTGGTTAAAGCACTATTTTGTTTTGCTTACTTTTATATAGAGATATTTTATCTGAAAGAGAAAGCAACATAGAAATGAAGTGACTTGAATGCTGTTCTAGGGGCAATGCTTTTAGGAGAATTTAGTGATTAAGTGAGACTATTATATGGTGTTGCTCTTGTATGTGACCTTCATTTAGATTGATACTAACACATTTTAAATCTTTGTTTTAGTTTTGATGTTAAGCTCTGCCTTTGCAGTCTTATTTTAAAAGATCTCATGCTTCTTGATACTGAACTCAGAAACGAAAAACATGTGGTAGGTACTCGTGTCTCATTTATAGCTATTTCTTTTGACCATCTTTGTCAAATATCAGTTTAGGAAATAACACAAACTGCTGACTAGCTGGGAAGTAGTGTAGCAGAGTTGCATCTCTACAGTGTTCTCTTTATTCCTTTCATTCTGTTCTGCATATATATCTGAGCTTCTCAAAGGAGTAAAATGTAATGAAATATATTGGGCTGTGAAATACAGGAGGTCAGACTGGATAATATAAAAAATTCATTTTAAACTTTACTTCAGAGAATAACATACAGAACTTGAGGGTCATAAAAATAATTAAAAACAATTAATAGGTGAGTTTATGTTTTAAGGACAATGCTTGCACATTGCAACTCCAAAGACTCCAAGCCCTTTGAATAAAACTGAAAATTCAGTTCAACTGAATCAGTACCATTGTCATATGTACAATGGTCCTGATTTTGTATGACAGAGGAATTAAGGTATCCTTTTAAACTGTAAATACCTGACTACATGAAGTCACAGTGTCCAGAGCTGACAGGGGAAAAAAAACCAAAACAAAAATGGATATATACAGTTGTTTATGCTGACTAGTTATGATCAAGTACAGAATCATTACCATTATTGAGTTTTAGCTCAGTTAATATAGAACTGGACATAAAATACAGTGTTTTCTCCTCCCCTTCTTTCCCAGCCTCTATTTAAACAGATTGGTAATTTCTGATAGAATTTGTTAAATGCAGTGAGAATATTTCTGTTCTGGGATTTTCTGAACAAATTTCTACACAATCCAAAAGAGGAAGCATGAAAGTAAACCTGGAAAGCAGCTTTTTTTCTGATGGGATTTATTCCCATCTAAATAGGTGAGGAAGGGAAGTTGACATCAGATTCCAGAAGGAAATTTAGCTTCACTGGAGAAGGTTGAACTCGATCTCAAAATTAATCATCCATTTGTAAATGAAGATAAGTTAATAACATGGTGATGTAATCACAGAAACACTGAGAAAATGAGCATTGAATGTACTTTGTGGCGCACCAGAAATTACCACAAAAGGCAGATGACTTTAACCTTTAGCTGAAGCGTTGAATAGCTGTGTATTTTCACTAGCAGGGGAAATTTTGGTTTAGAGAATGCTTTCTTCCTTTTCCAGTCTGCTTTCTCTCATTTCAGAGTCAGTCTTTCTTAGCATCAGGCCTATGGAAAGGAAACATATCCTCCTTCTCGGTGTTTTCCTGAATTTGTTCTCCCTTTTTACAGTGTGTGGTATCTTGGTGTTGTGTGTTCAAAACTTGTTGAATTCTGTCCAAAACATTAGCAAGTGAGATTCAAAACATGGCTGCGTTACTGTTCTCTCTTCTACTCAGCTCTAATGATAACATACTTTCTAGATTGCTCAGCTGAAATGTTGGCTTCGATAACTGTTTGTACATGTAAATATGGTTTTATTTATGTTTTTACATGTTTAAGGTGGGCAATTTCTGCATCATCTGTTTTCAGGTACATGAGTAACAGGCAGGTGGCTGTTAAATTTCACATATCTTTATCTTCATGTTGAAAATGCTGCAGCATTAATAACTTCAGTTAGTAATGAAGTGAATTGTCTTTACACTGACACTGTAAGTGAGGTGAGAGAAGAGGTTAAGCAAAAATTATCTGAGTGTTCAAAACCATCTTTTTGAAGACAGTAGTATTACAATCTTTTTTCTTTCTTTTTTTTTAAAAAAGCACACAACTGGAAAATAGGTATATTCTTGGTAAGAGAAGGTACGTAGAACTTGAGAAGGTTACTTTTGGGTTGTATATAAAAGTGTTTGATACTTCATTTGGCCAGCTACAGTTGAAATCATAGTAATGAATATGTTAGTATCTTTCAGTTTAGGAGTTAATCATTAAACTTTAGAAAAGTGGGCTTTATATTTTTAAATGATCTGCATTTTCTCCAGTAAAGGACACTTTCAAATGTGTCATTCTGGTTATTAGGATATATGGGATTATGCCCTTGTCCTTGTCAGAATGTAACACCATCTTCTAGTGTCTTACTGAAGCCAAAGCCAAAGAATTTTTCACGATGGAAGTACTGCAGAACTTCTGATGATGTTTCTGTTATTTTGCTTATGATTTACTATAGTTTCACTGATCGATTTAAATGAACAGAAGTTATCACAAAGATGTCCTTACGGTGTTGAACAGGCACTTACCCTGGATTTCATTTCCTTCCTTTTAAACAGATGTTTATTCAGGTTCTCAAAATACGCTTCACAGACTTATATCATAAAAAGAAGATTACTGATGATTTGTTGAAGAAGATCCTTTTAATTCAGGAAAATGTAAGTGTTTTTGTTGGTTAATATTTAAGACCACAGAAAATAAGAGTTCATTTTAAACAGCAATGTCATTCGTAGACTATTTCAGAAGAAATGCAAAGAAACACCCTTGTTAGTTGATTCTCTCCATTACCTTCTATGCATTTCCTCTTTGTTGTTGTATGAGGTGATCAGGAGAGTGACGTGTCTAATCTGTTAAGAATACAAGTATTTTGTAGTTGAATCCATTCAAGCAAACAGAACGTTGTGAATCTTACACACTCAGATTTTAAAACTTCTAATTATCAGGCCTTTGTCTGGTCCCAGGTATCGTTACTGATAATAAAATAGCAAGAAATAAAGTACCAGAAGGAAACCGAAGGCTTTTTTTGTCAAGAGGAAATATACTTACTTTCCTCTTTATCCTTTTATCTTTCGTATACTTGTATCAAAATCCATTTTCCACTTCTGAACTAGATGACATACATTGACAGTCAATGTGCATTTCAGGTGGAGTCACAATACTATTCTTGATTATTTGAAGGAAAAAAAGCTTTACAAAACTGAATAAAATAGGGCATCTACTGATTCTGCTTTCTATTTTCCAAATTAGAGTTATAGAAAAGATCTCCAGGGCTGGCTCTCAACCCAGACATCTGGTCCAACCTTCTGTAGGAAGCCGGGAATAACATAACGCTATCCAGTGCCCTTCCAAGCCATGTCTTGGATAGCTGCACTGAAGGAGACTCCCCCATTTCTCTGGGCAGCCTAGTCCAGTATTTAATTCTTCTCATAGTAATGATTTTATTATTTTTTTTCTTACATACAGATGGAATTTCACATTTAGGCATTAAAGTCTTATCAGCTTTCTGGCTCTAGTTGTTGAGATTGATTTTGTTTGTGCAGTCTCACAATCTGTGAACGAGTATCAGGAATCTCTGTAGTTGTACCTAATCATTTATTTCGGAATGGATTTTACCTTAAAACGACTCCTCTGCCTTAAATCCTCGGGTTTAGTATTAAAGTTGATTGCATTTACTAAATGAAAAGTGAGATTTGGTGTGCAGATCCCCTTTTCTGATGGAGTTCTACTAATGACTTCAAAGTGTCAACAGAGGTAATATAGATTAGACATGTTTCCCAGTATAGCCTCACTCTCAAAGAGCCTTCTCGGCATCAGAGTCTTCATGCACCTAACTGAGCTGCTGTGAGACTAAATCTTGTTTATTAGATGCAGTAATTGCTGGTGTAGACCAGTTGTTAGTGTGTCAATATGGGATTCCTATATTCTGGAGAGAAAGGTCTTGGAAACATGACAGCCTTAGAGCTGGGATATTGCATAAGAGATGAGGCTGATTATGGATACTATGTAAAATACTATTGGTGTATAATGCCAATACTATTGGCAATAAGCAAAAGCATTAGCAGTGGAGACTACTGTAGGTAATACCACATTGGCAAGACTGAGGATTATATGATTTATCACAGACGGGATTTTCCTCTTTTAATTCTGCATTTTAAGAAAAATTCGTGGGATTTTGATGAAAATGTTTGTGAAGCGTGTCAAAATATGGTTATGTTTTTTGATACATGGGGTATCAAGTTAATGCATTGACACTCAAAATTGTGTGATATTAAAAGTAAATGCTTGTTATGTAAGGCCTGTTTCAGCAACTGAAGCATCATCCATTTCAGTACCAAGCTACTAAGTAAGACTAGGATTTGTCAGTGGTACTAGTGTGCAGAAAAAATCATCCTGGTTTCAAAGGACCGAAAAACTTTAAAACCCCATATAATCATGTAGCCTGTAATTTGTCCCTTATGAGCAGTACAGGTGTGTTTATCTGCATGTGCTAACACTCTGCAGGAAATGCTGTCTGATTATCATATCTGGACAGTTCTCTGTGCTTTCAAACACAGCGTATACACTCATAGCTGCCATTTAAGATGGGGCACGTGCATTAAAATAAAAATATTTGTGTATGGATTCAAAGGATTATTAGTATGAAAGCTCATGGAGCAGTGTTTACTAAAAATTGAATTCAGGGGAGATGGACAACAGTCCTGATCATACTCGCATACTAAAGGAAATGTATGCATTTGTTTTGAGTGTAGTTCAGAGCTGCCATGTGTATATACACCTTCAGTTTTCTTTGCTTGCTGCAGGAGGTGCATTACCCAGAGACAGAACTTCCTGAACGCTCTTGTTCAGCTTTGTTAGCCATGAGCCGCAACTGACATACAAATTCACTCCCAAATTTAGAAATTATGTCTTTTTTTTTTTTCTGTTTAACAAATCGCTTGCTTTGTTTTCCAGGATTTTGAAGAATTACAGAATCAACTTGACTCTAGACTCCAGAATACTGAGATGTCAGGAGCCCATAATTCAGAGTACCAGACTCTAGAAGACTTAGAAAGGAAAGAAAGAGAATATTCTGAGCACATAATAGATAATGTAACTTTCTAATTCTTCTCTCATAAAATTTTATTTTAGTGTTATTCTTTTGATGGGGAATGCTTTTTTATTTTTTTAAACTGTTGTGTTGACTAGTCTACAGTTAGTACTTCAGATACGCGTGAGTCCTGAAAACATTTTTACATTGCTTCAGCAAAGTATTTCCAGCTCCCTTGGGGAGCCAGTGTGTTTTTTATACAAACACTGTTTTATCACACTGGATTTACAGCTGAGAAGTGTCTATTGCTTGTCAGATGGTAAGATTTATTTCAAGCCTAGGTATAGTCTGACTTCTAGGAATATTGTTTTCTTGTACGAACCTTCTTTCTTAGGAACCTTTTTTTTTTTTTTTTTAGGAACCTTCTTTTCTTCAGTACTCCATAACTGAGTAAGAGAGTAATGAGAGACTATAAAACATTTTGTGAGCTGAAATAATTACGAAGAAAATAATTACCTTTTAGCATGCTTTGCATGTTTACTTCAGCATTTTGCCTTAGCAGCTCTGCACATTATAATACTTACATGTTTTTTTAATGTAAAAAATACAGTTTGATAGCAGGCATTTGATTCTCAAAGCAAAGTTTGGGGTTTTTTTCCTCTACAGTATTGTCACCGTGTCCAAATAGCTTGCAGGCTAGTAAACTGGGGGTTAAGAATGTTCTGCACATTATTTTCCAGTAAACTGAGTAATCTAAGATATTCTCCTTCCCAGTCCTGTTTTTGAGGTTTGAGCAAATTCACTGCTGATGAAAAGGAGAGGCTGATGAGTCAGATTGATGGCTGTGTGAGCTGCCTGCGCCGACTGACTGTGGCACTTCAGCCCTGAACTAAACAGTCCATCATCTCAGCCTTGGGCCTTTTTCATCGAGAAGTTAACGTTTTTTAATGTCTGATGGTTAAGTGCTTCACTTGGAATTTTCTCAGCTTTCTTGTGATTCTCTGTGCCTTTCACTTCATAGTAGAAGTGCTGGTAACAGTGGTACATCTGTGTCAAGTTTCTGTTGCAATTTACCTTTGCTCTTTGAAAAATTGATTGTTTGGAGTTCTCCAGTTAGTCACATGAAAGCTCCCTGGCAGCCTCACTGAGCAGCATGAGGCAGTTATTCACCAGCAGCAGTCATCCTTCAGTTGCTCTGTCACTCTGATGCCAGCAGATGCTTTTCATCCATATTGAAAATGTACGCAAATTCGTATAGATCGGGACCTTGAACTAATCCACTCTTCCCTCAGTAATATGAAGGGGGTTTTTTTGCATACTCACAGATGCCATAGTCACAGTTTTTTGGAAAACTCACAGATACTTAATATAAATCTTGGTGATGGATATGTTTTCTTATCTTTACGTATACTAGTAATGCCACTGAAGACCACAGAATATTCACAGTTGTGCACAGTTGTGTTTGGGGAATGGGAGCCTAAAACTAGAGATTACCCATATGATAATATACCAGAATGAGCACATGCGTTGTGCTGATACTGCATAAAGTACTTAATTCCAGCGCAGTTAATAAAGTGCTTATGTTGCATGAGTCTATGAAAGGCTTTGATGGTGAAAAACAGTGACAATTTTCAGTTTTCCTTTTTTAGCAAAAATCTTGTTTGACTGGAATGCCTGTTCCTACAGCTAAATAAACTTCCCAGAAAAAAGGGCTGCAGTTTGTTATCTTTTTTAGTTTTCCCATTAATATAAACAACATAGTAGGCTGTTATAGATGCAATATGTGGAGAACTAACAACAAATACTTAGTGAGTTATACAGAATGACTGGTCAGAATTGACCTACTGGTTGTGTGCCAGCAACACGTGTATCATCATATAGTAAATAGGCTCTTTAGCCTTGCAAAATGTTCACTGTAACTAATACTGAAAGCTGTCTTTAGTCTCAGTGACTTGTATTTCAGTAGATTCGTATGCCTGTCACTGTAATGAAATACTAGACAATTAATGAGAGAACATGGGTTGTTTTTTTGATTCATATTCCATAGATGGAAGCTTTCTGGAAGCAGACTGACAAAGCCCAGCAGGCTTTTTTGGACCAATCAAAATGTTCAAGTACCAAAGCAATGAAGATAACAATGGATCTGACCGAGAAGATGATTGCAGTAGAAAGCTTCTTAAGTGAATCTCAAGATTTGCAGGCAATGGTAAAGTACAAAAAGAAATAAAAGCTGAGAGAGATTTAGTCAATCTGAACACAAAAGAAATTATGCAAGTGTACAGAGTCTGTCAGTTCTGCCACAGGAGTGATGTAGGCTGCTTGCTCCACTTGTCTCTTTCGGATTTGTTGCAAAGTGTTCAACTTCCATTGCAGTTTATGAAGACTTAAAGGAGAGTGAACTCTCTGCACTTGAGTTCTAATTCTCAAAATACCATTTAGGCAGTCATGTTAGGAAAAAGTGATATTCATGCAGCCAGTGAGCCAGGACCAAGAGCACTAGATCTAATGATGAAGGAGCATCATTACCCTGGGCATTAGGACATTTCTTTTTCTTCCAACGTATTTATTCCACTTTGACTGAGAAATACTAATTTAAATTTGAGGGTGATTCTGTGTGTCCAATGACTTTAACTGGAATTGAAAACCCTTAACCTCTTGTAGTGATATAGTCTTAAGAGGGAAAAATGTGTTTATAAATGCATCGGCCCTGTGCTTTATGTTGTGTTAAATCTAACAGATCCTTTATTTGCTTTGCAGAGGACATACTGAAAGTGTTACTTGGAATTTATAGATTAACAGTACAATCAGAATCTGTCCCATTGCATTTATTAGTAATTTGGTGAATAAATGGGTAGCTAGCTTTATTTGGCTTACTGATAAACAGATACAGTAATTATCAGCTTGTTAGTTTTGCATTGGAGCAGCTAAGTAAACTGAGCTGGCCAGGTAAGAAACTAGTCTTTGAAGTTGATCACACTTCACCCATTCTGGGCTATTCTACACTAAATTCCTTCAGATGGACAGTTTTCAAGCAACGTGTTTGGATAAAGATACAGGAAATATTCATCCCTGAAGTCACTACTGATGACAGCAGTGGATCTCATCGCAAAGGTCATTGTTTGTGTGTCTCTGTTAATTACAGTAATTGTCACACTCTTTCCAACCTTGCAGCATTGTCCAAAGCAGTTGCAGTTTCACCCAGGAAATCTTGCTCCCTACTGTAATCCTGGGCTGCTTCTCTAATAATGCAATGAAAGCTGCTAGGCCATAGGCAATTACACTAATTTTTAGTATATTTACTGAACTCCAGCTGACCACATGCTTGAAAGGAATCCCAGTGGTATCAAAATCAGATGGTTGTTCTCATTTCAAAAATGAAGGCCCTGGTACTGGTGTGCCAGATAGCATCTTGAAAAGAGGCCCAGGACTTCCATGTTGCCCTTCTGTCCATCTTTGCCCCTTGAAAGTTTGTTCTGCAAGCTACAAATAATGAAAAACACCAATAGTTTTAGATTAGCTCTTATAACTGAGTATGTGATAAACCCACTGCTAACCTACACCGCTCAAGATTTTCAGAAGTATTTAAGTACATGAAGATTGTTACTTTCGTGGTCTTAAGAAGCCTCCTCAGTTTTACGCATAGGTTGCGAATGAATAATTCAATGAAAAGAGAAGCACAACCAAAGAACTGTTCTTTGTTTCTAAAGAGGACTTTTTTGTGTTTGTTTTAGGACATTCAGGAAAGGTTATTCAACTGGGAGCTTATGGTGAAAATCGTTGATTCACTGAAGTCCTATATACCAGAAGAGTGCAAGTGTAGATTAAATATTGTGTCAAATATTCTGGACCATTTAACTGTAAAGAATAATCTTTCAGTCCGACAAAAGGAAGAACTTCTAACAGATCTGCACAAGGCTTTCTGGGAACAGCTGGCACATTTCAGTAATGGTGAGTTCTTAGATCAGAGCTCATGACTTCACAAATATGGGTATGACTTCTCATTATTATATTAAATAGTAAAATACTCTGGCTTTGGCCCTATATCCTGTTTTAAAAAGGTATTGATGAATTGGCCAAGAACATTATTATTGAGAAGGGTGGATGCTTAGAATGGGAACTTTGGCTTAAAGCCTTTTAGGTCTTGTTCCAGGTATTACTGTGAACTTACTTTACAGTTCACAATCTTGGTGCAGTATATTCTTGCTGCAGTGCTGCTTGTTCCCATTCAGGCTTCTTGTCGATAAATAGTGTCATATCTTATGGTCAGCAATTCACAGAATCACAGAATGGTTGAGGTTTGAAGGGACCTCTGGAGGTCATCTAGTACAACCTCCCCTGCTCAAGCAGGGTTAGCTGCAGCCAGTTGCCTAGATGGCTTTTGACTATCTCCGGGGATGGAGACTCCACGACCTACTGGGCAACCTGTGCCAGCGCTCAGTCACCCTCACAGTAAAAAAGTGTTTCCTGAGGCTCAGAGGGAACCTCCCATGTTTCAGTTTGTGCCCATTGCCGCTGGTCCTGTCACAGAGGAGAGCCTGACCCTGCCTTCTATGCAGCGTCCCTTCGGGTATTTATAGACATTGATAAGATCCCCCTGAGCCTTCTCTTCTCCAGGCTGAACAGCCCCAGCTCTCTCAGCCTCTCCTCATAGGAGAGATATTCCAGTACATCATTCCAGTTCCATTTTCATGGCCTTCAGTCTGTCCATGCCTCTCTTGTACCGGGGAGCCCAGAACTGGACGCAGTTCTCCAGGTGTGGCCTCAGAAGTACTGACTGGAAGGGAAGGATCACCTCCCTCCACCTGCTGGCAATACTTTGTCTAATGCAGTCCAGGATACCATTACCCTTCTTTGCAACAAGGGCACATTTCTGGCTCATGTTCAATCTGGTGGCCCCCAGAACCCCCAGGTCCTTTCCTGCCGAGCTGCTTTCCAACTGGGTGGCCCCCAGCGCGTGCTGGTGCCTGGGGTTGTTCCTCCCTGCCTACAGGACTTTGCACTTCCCATTGTTGAACTTCATGAGATTTGTGTCAGCCCATTTCTCCAGCTTGTCCTGGGCCCTATGGATGGCAGCATGACCCTCTGGTGTATCACCACTCCTCCCTTTTTTTATGACATCTGCAAACTTGCTGAAGGTGCACCCTGCCCCATTGTCCAGGTCATTAATAAAGATACTGGGCAGGATTGGACCCAGTGTTGATCCCTGGGGTACACCACTCATTACTGGCTTCCAGATGGACTTTGTGCAAGTTTTCAGTCCATCTCACTGTCTGCTCATCCAGCCTATGCTTCATCCTCTTCTCCGTGAGGATCTGATGGGAGACTGTATCAAAAACCTGGCTGAAGTCAAGGTAGACAATATCCACTGCTCTCCCCATCTTTCAAGCTGGTCATTTCATCATAGTAGGTGATCGGAATTCACATGGTGCAGACTTGCTCCGCTTTAAAAACATCACTTAACCATGTGAACAGTTTGCTGATACTCATGAATTCCTGTATGTCCTGATACAAATTATTTCATGGTTGTTTGCTCCTAAAACTGGCATGCCTGGTGCATAGTGTTTGCATAGGTTCAGCGACTAACATTCCTTAAGCATAAATGTAAATCTGTGGGTGATTTTTTCCCCCTTTATGTCAAGTTTCTCTTGTTCCAAAGCAAAAATAACTCTGTCAAAGCCTTGATGTTATGCACAGTAGGTGTTTATATGTAGCTATATATTATAGTTAGTACAGCCAGTGCAGAAGGGCATTATCAACCTCCTGGTTTTAGATACAAACGAAGTATGCTTTTTAAAAAAATAAATCTGGAGTGCAGTATTTTCACATGAGAGTCTATGTTGACCTTGCTTATGAGCTCTTAAATATATAAATTAAACAGTACCTATAATTCACAAGCAGAACACAAAGCCAGCAAGACCGTGCTCCTAGGAAACAAACAAGGAAGCGGTAAAGAATCAAGTAGTGTTTAAAAATAACAGTTGCTACATTTGTTCACCTGACATTTTTATTACAGGCTTTCCTGTACTTTCAGTGTGCTTTCAAGTGTTTTGTCAGTGCATCATCAGCCTGTGGATAAGCATGGTAAATTAGCATGGAGAATAAGTAACATGCTCAGCGCTACAGTACTGTACTCCTTTATTTCTCCGCAAAATAATTTCTCGTAGTGGTGTGGTGGCAGAACAGCAGCCACAGATGACTGTTCTTTTGCATTCCCCTTTAGCTGCCTGTGTTAGGAGTGAAGTACTGGTCTGGGGCAGGGCGAGTGGGGGAAATGAATAAAGTTCTTCCTAGGTGGACAGGTAATGAGACATGAAGTAGTGGCAGAACATCAAAAGCACCAATTCCGCTCTGCAGCACAGGGTTCAGATAGACTCATGAATTTATAAATCACTTGGAGCGATAGGGGGGATGAAGGGGGGAAAATTTGGTCCCAAATATTTCACAGTACTAGCACAAAATCAGAGGGACCTTCACAACTTTTGCTGCAGGTTCCTGGATGAGTGACTTTGGAAGCCTGATATGGCTGCATGCCAGTTCAAGCTAATCTGAACTAGCACTGCTCTAGACCTTTTCTCCCTGCCATATGTTACTGCCCCTGTCCTTGCAGCAGCATTTGCATATCTGCAATTAGGTAAGGAGACACTTCTGGACCTTCCCGAAGCAGGAGGGGGAGGTTTGCAGTGCTGCAGGTGGGAATCTGTTTCTTGAACTAACATGTTGCCGTTGCATAAGTAGCAGCACCAGTGAAAGAAGGGGTGCAGGATGGTAGTGATCCAAAAACATGATAGATTTAAGTGCCATGTAACAACCTAGAAGTTCACATCTGAAAAGACCATCAGGGTAAGAATCAAATTTGAAATCCTGCATGGTAATTCCTTGCTTATTTCACTCACTAACAGATTTCTGTGAGCTTATGTTGTGTGACAGTAGCAGATGCTACATTCTCCCTGTGGAGTTATGGTATCTAATCATCGGTGGTTTATGTTCCAGAATGTATCCAGCAAAGTAAAGACCTGATCTTGAAACGACTGGAGTGCCGTGCAAAGAAGAGAGAAGAGTTCAAACACAGACAGAAAGCTGAACAAGGGAGTCTCCTCAGCAAAACTTTTCATAATGAAGATGTTCATGATTTTCTTAAGGTGAGCATGTAAAAGCTTATTTTCACTGTTCCATTAGTTTTTAAGGCCAAATACATTGCAGATTTCCCCTAGTTCCATAAAATTGGGATTTTGGAGTCCTCCTGAGGATCGTGTACAGTAAGTAGCACAGGTGGGATAGGGTCAGACCCCCTGTTGCCTAGGCTTACCTAGAGACTTTTCTTCCAGTGTTGGTCTTGTCTCATTGGAACAAAATGCCAAAGGGCATAATGCTAAGATTGCATGTTTTGTAGAAACATAGATACTATGTATAGTAGAAACATAGGTACTATCAATATAAAAAATCTCTGCAGGAAAGTATCTGGCCTGCATTACAGAAGAAAGCAGGCTGCACTGATCTAATTGCTTTCCTATGAGTGAGGTTACTGAGGCTCAAAAGACTATCAAATTTCACATAAGCAGAGGGAAAACTCATTATGGTCGTTGGCAGGATACCGTAGAAAAGGTTTGCAGTAGATAATTTAATATGGTATACAATGGCCAGTGTGGTGTTTTCTTGGCCATATTTTCTATAGAGCTCTATTATTGTTCAGAATGTATATACAAAATCAGAGTTCTTAGTTGTAAATGCTGAGAGCTGCAAAACTGTAACTGCTGAGAACTACAGACCCGAGTTATTAAGAAATAAAAAAAAAATTCGATTCTCAATTTTCATGAAAAGAAATAATTTAAGGTTAAAGTGGTCACATCCAGCAGCATTAAACTTCTGATGAAATCTAATAACTTAGATAAATTACTGTATGAGAAGACCCAGATTCCAGCTGTAGCAAACTGTCAAAATTTATTGATCTCAACACTGCAATTTTGTACTGCGGGGACAAGTTCTTTAATTATATTGTATGAATTGGATAATGCAGTTACTGTTCTTGTATGCAACACCTGTCTGGCAACACCTCACTTCAAAACAAAAGATTTCAGGCACTTTAAAACAGCAGAACACATTTTGCCTCTTAGGCTTTTCATAACTTGAGACAAATAGTTCTATCACACATTTTTTTTAGCCATTGAGCACCTGTGAATGTATTTTCCTTATACATATCATTCAAAACTCTTGGACACATCCCAAATTCATTAAATAAAGCTCAGAAATTTTGTATTATGACCTCTCCCCTACAAAGTTAGAGCCACACAGCTTTGTGCAAGAGGTGCTCTATTCTGTACACCTTAGAAAGCTAACAAATATGCTTAGTTAAACTGTAGGCTAATGATCTGCTTGCGAGAGGCTGAGCAGGATTGGGCAACTTGCACTTCCTGCTACAGGACAGAACACAACTGAGTCTTAGTATTATGAAATGCCTGTGAGTAAATAATAAAACAAGTCAGAAATTTAAGCCTTTCTGCTGCCACAGGGGAGAGAGCCTTTTGTCTCAGAACAGATGGGGTCTTGAGTCCAGAGACTCTTAGAAGAGTAAGAAAAATATGTATATGTCTGCAGTTCCCATGATTTGATTTAAATAGTCCAGTAATTATTTTGTGTGAACAAGCCCCTCAGCACTGAGGAGCTGCTTTAAACCTGTTTCATGGTTTCACAGCCAGGCCAGCAGTGAAGGAGTTGGTTGTGAATCTCCACCGTGAGCCCAGAATTGTACCCATCAAATACATTTTTCTTCTCTGCCTTCCCTCCTCCAGCTCAGCAAAGGGCTCACACTTACTGTGGTAGCAGCCTCAGCAGTAACTAACCTTTCTGCTGAATTTTAAGTGGTTGCCAATTAAGAAGGTGGATTTTGCAATGAACTTTCTTCACATCAGTTTCTTCTGAACACAAGTCGGATGTTAATGATTTAGTTGCTACAGCTTTGACTTTTTTAAATGACGGAATGACCTAGATAGTAAAGGTTAGAGTCCCTGTATCGTTCTGTCTCCTTCATCTATGTTTCCACTGGAAAAGGAAAACTTTCATTTTGTTTTTTACTGACAGAAATTACAGGGACAATCAAGTGAAGCACACAAGCCAAAATGTGCCAGTTACAGTAACCCAGTCTTGGGTGGACATACCCTACCCCTGGTGAACATACAAGTTACAGTAATTGACTTGTCAAATTCTGGTAAACTACAGTTTCATGATAGATGTGAATTTTATAATCCACCTCTACAAGAATGAGCTGTACATGAAGAGTTTATGAGCACTTTTGTGCTCTTTAGAAGAGCCCTATTGACATACCTGACAAAGAAAGCCATATTTACCATGTGGATGTAAGAGGACGCTTGGCAATTTAAATGAAAATATGGAATATTTACATATAAGACAACTCATTAGTCTGTAGAATGAGATGTTATTTGTCTGTGAAATTCAGTCTTCCATTACAGCATATGAGCCTGCCAACACATCACAGTCCTGGCTTGAAGAAAAAAATAGCATTTGTCTTAAATCTGTGACCAAGGACCAAACCAGGACCAAGTCATAAATCAGCCTTTTAGGGACCACCATGGGACATGGTGACCAACCCCAGTGCAAAAGCCCTATACAGCATGATACAGCTGTAACTAAGGTTTCTGATGATGATACCTGATGCGGTTCTGCACCTCATAGTACTGGCTGTCATGAAGTGATATTCATACACAGGAAAGCAGGTTGCAAATCAGATCATTTCATATGTTTTTCAGCATTAGGTACGTATTATTTAACCCTAAATTGCTGAGGCTATGGAGTTTCATACTCAAGGCTGTATATGCTCAAGTTAAGGTGATAAGGCAAGTTTCATTTCCCTGAGCCACAGTTACAGATAAACGTTTACTGTTGTGATAGTGCATGGGAAGGAGAGTATCACAAGAAGCTATCAAGACCTTTTCAGCTATTTAAATATACCTATTGTGTTTCTTTTAGGCTTACCATGAGCTGTTAGAGAAACATCGGCAAGCACAGTGGGAACTGCAGGAGGAGGATGACTGCGAGAGCACAGAGGCTGTCACAGATCTCTACAAGGTGCCACCTCTAGTGATATGTGTCATTTACTAAAATAATTCTGAAGAACCTCTAACCCCAGTATACAGTGTCAGGCCTCAGGGAGGATTGAGGAATTGCAGGAGCAATGGCAGCTCCAGGAAGCTAGGCTGGCAAACCAGGAGATGGAGACAGGACAGTCTTCCACATTAGCTTGCCTATTTCATTATCTTCCCAAAACACTAACTTTCCTAAACTCGTATTAGTCAGAAAATCCCTACATGGTCTGCCAAAATGTGCTGTCTGGATGGCTGACAAGACTGCAATAATGCTGAGAGCATATAACGTCTGGCATTACTACCAGGAGAGAGACTTCAGTTACATAGCATAATTATCTCTGCACCATGGTAGGATGATACTATTCTTAGTTAACTTCACTACATCTCCAAAAATAGTTTTCTCATCTCTTTTCCTCTCAGCAAATTTGTTTTGACACTAGTTAGTTCCCTGAAGTAAGTTCAGATCTTCGGTGTAAGTAATATTTTTACACTCCTTTATCTTACTGATTTGGAAAATACGTAGATGCTTCATGCTTTTGCGTCATCTTCAATTATTTTCAGTCTGCACCGAAAAAATAAGATAACATGATCTATCTTATGAAGCCCAAAACTGTAGCCAGCAGTGACCTTTAATTAGGCTGGAACTAATCACTTTCAGCTCAACAAGGTCCTTGTCGTGACTAATTAAGACCAGATCAGGGTGTTATGGAAACTTGTAGTCCCTATCACATTGGGATAAGATACCCACACAGTCTTAATTAGCACTAGTCCACATGCACTTTTTCAAATTCAGTTGATCAAAAAATAAAGCCGCTGTATTTAGAACAAATAGTTTACCATGGTTTTATGTAATAATGCAAGCAACAGGATATTTGAGAACTACTGCTTTGGAGAAAGAAAACGTTTGCTTGGAGGGCTATGCCAGTGAGTCAGAGTAGATTAATTGTACAAAGCTATTTAATTTAAGAAAAGTCAACATGTCTGCTGATATCACTGCTTACAGTCCATTCTCCAGAGTTACTAACTCCCCCACCGGCTCCCTCAATTCACATGAAGTCTCTGGAGACCAAAAAATTTTTTTTTCACCCTGCACAGTTCCACCTCATTTGTGAAATTATATTGCTTTCCTTTATTGTGAACTCTGCTTTAGTAACACTAAGATCAGACTGAAAATCCTATTTCTTTCAGCACTGTTAGCTAAGTTTTGTTTTTCATTAAAGAAAAATTGGTTTGGGTGAATTAAATGTTTCTAGAATTGTGAAGTTGCCAGGAGAGCTGCACAAACTTGAGCTCTGCCAATTCAACCAGCTCTAAGCCATTATATTCCATATTGCAGCTGCTCTTTTATTCCTAGACCCAAACAAACACTGCCAGACGTGAAAAACTGCAAGTACTGTGATCCAACTGGCATCTCTTGAATGAGGGTCCACAAATCTTAATTTCCACTTTTTTTTCTGTAATAAGACATTTTTATTGTGACATTTAACACAATGAACAAATGCACTGTCTCCCCTTAACCCTAAACACAGATACTACAGACTGCTTTAGGAGACCAAGCTGCTTCTTAATATACCTTGTAAGCAGCATAAGCTAGAAAGAAGAGAAAATACAAATGAGCATAGCCCCACTGGGGGTAAATGGAGCTGTTCTGACTTCTACAGCTGAGGGAAGTGCAGTAACTACACATGTTGTCCGTTACCTGTGGCATAAATGCAAAAGTAGATTCGCCATTGAGGGAAGGAGTTGCATCTCACAACCACAATGCCTTTGCTTCTCTCTCTGCTCAACCACGCTTTCAGAGCAGAAGTGCATCTTGGACGAGCAGAAGCCTTCCCCTGGGCAGCAGGGCTTTGCCCCTTCACTTAGTTTCTCCAGATTTCTGCTAGGGACTAGCTACTGCTACCAGTAGGGAAGGCGAAATACGCATGGGAAGGTGACAGGGATTTGAGGTGCTCCACAGTGCAGTGATGTGACTACAGCTCAGGTAGAGCTAAGCAAGCAAACGTTAGACTAACTGTTTGGGTACCAGCAACCTTTACATGGCAATAGTCAGCACTGTGATACAAGACATATGTCCCAGTCAGGTTTGGGCACAGCTGCAAACGCTGCAAAGCTTCGTGTTGTCATTCCAGGTGGTCTGTACTCCCTGAAGCTTAACTGATAGTCATTTGCCTTGCACTCGTTTGGAAGGTTTGGACTCTGCTGTTTATGTTCTACCATGAGCAAGGAAGAGGTTAAATTAAAGATTTGGTTAAACATTCTATTGTTCACCCAACCTCCATATTTCCGTAACTGCAAGCGTGTGTTACAAAGTAAGATACAAGGCAAGAAAGGAAGTTCACCAGTAGAGGGTTCTGTTGGGTTTTTATCATTACAGTAGAAACGGAATCCTAGCAATATTACTGAAAAAACTGCGTGAAACTCTCTAAAGTCAGCCTGGCATACTCCACAGATATTTAGATGAATATTCCTCAGCCTATAGTCCACAAGACATCCAAAGATAGACTGCAAGATATTTAAAAAAGATGTATTCATACATTAGTAAACACAGTCAGAGTGGAAAGAACTAGAAGTAATTAAATATTTAAGAATTCTACCCAATTTTTATTTTGTTGCAAATGAAAATTAGCCTTGCAAAACTGCACAAAGTAGTTATGCTTTCCCACATAGAGAAGTTAAATAGCTGTTGTATTTAAGGGAAATAAAACTGAGTTGTCTTGCTAGGAGCCAATTACCTAAATCCTGGAGGAGGCAAAGTGTTATCTAAATCACAATTTCTCCATAACCAAGTTTTAGCGATAGCATCCTGTATGTCCCCTCTACCAAATAGCATATACTCTCTACTGGCTGAGGATTAAAGAAATATCAGTATTTCTTCTGGGCTGAACAATCTAATATTGTCCAGTATTCACAGGATTTAGGGTTCCAGAAAAGTTCCTGCTTGTGTACCCATTGCCATCTTGACTTTGGTTGGAAACCCCCAGAACTGGAATGAATCACATCACACTTTTCAGATTAATGTCAGCAGAACCCAAACCTTGGTGTGGTTTTTTCCCCCACATCCAAGCCCTTTCTTTTCTTGCTTTCCTGATCCTTGGGGTATCATCAATATTGCAATTTATCAAATAAACACCAATATCCAACAGGCATGTTGGTTCAGACAAATAACCATTTGGAGTAATATCCAATTAGTTCATGTATTGTAACAGCACTAGAGTTAGAGACATGCATAATATCCAGTTCGCTAGAGTTAGGTTCCATTCTCAGGCATACCTTCAGCTAAGAGCAGCTTACTAGCAGCTTTCGAAGCAACTGTCTTAGAGCATATAGGTGCCTCCATGCTATATCAACTTTCTAAGCCATTTACCCCCATTAAAGTACTGTATCAAAACTTGCACTGTAGTTGACCAATCAGAATAAATCCTCAAGGAGGACACCAGTACAAAGTTCCCAAGGGTTGCACTCTGACAAATTCACTTGACCAAGCACAGAAGCCCAGGTGCCCAGCCATCGCCCTAGACTCATGGTCCTTAGCTGGTATATTTGCAGGTCATTACATCTTTTTTTCAAGAGAAAAGTACCTGGCAAGGTCTTGTATGTGATGAAGGCTTACGTGTGATAAAATGTTTAGGCCCGCCGTTCCTCCAACAGCTGTGTGCTAGAATTACTTGACTTATTTCAATGGTTACCTTGGTTTGTCCAGCAGGGAAGCAAGCCTGACAGACTTAGTTTCATAAATAAGTAGAAAGATAACCGCAATGCAAGAGGCAATGTAACCAAAGAGGGAACCAATGAATCCTGGGGACAGAGGAAAAGATGTCATTTACTTGTAAGTGCCACTCACTTGTGGGAGAAGATCCTTACCTTGTTCTCACAATGTTAGAATCATAAAATTGTTTAGGTTGGAAATGACCTTAAAGTTCATTGAGTCCAACTGTTAACCTACCACTGCAAAATCCACTGCTAAACCAAGTCCTGAGCACCACATCTACAAGTCTTTTAAATGCTTCCAGGGATGGTGACTCAACCTCTTCCCTGGGCAGCCTGTTCCAATGCTTGGTAACCCTTTCAGTGAAGAAATTTTTCCTAATATCCAATTTAAACATCCCTTGGTGCAACTTAATGCTGTTCCCTCTTGTCCTGTCACTTGTTACTTAAGAGAACAGACTGACCCCCACCTCACTACAACCTCCTTTCAGGTAGTTGCAGAGAGCGATAAGGTCTCCCCTCAGCCTCCTTTTCTCCAGGCTAAACAACCTGAGTCCCCTCAGACACCCCTCATAAGATGTGTGCTCTAGATCTCTCACCAGCTTTGTTCTTCTCTGGACACACTCCGGCACCTCAACGTCTTTCTTGTTGTGAGTGGCCCAAAACTGAACACAGTATTCAAGGTGCTGCGTCATCAGTGCTGAGGGGGATGATCACTTCCCTAGTCCTGCTGGCCACACTATTTCTTACAAGCCAGGATGCTCTTGGCCTTTTTGGCCACCTGGGCACACTGCCAGCTCATATTCATCTGGCTGTTGACCAATACCACCAGGTCCTTTTCCACAGGGCAGCTCTCCAGCCACTCTTCCCCAAGCCTGTAGTGCTTCATGGGGTTGTTTTGACCCAGGTGCAGGGCCTTGTGCTTGGCCTTGTTGAACCTCATACCGCTGGTCTAGATCCATCAATCCAGCCTCTCCAGATCCCTCTCTAGAGCCATCGTACCCTCCTTCCTACCATCCTACCCTTCTTCCTTCCCCTCCAGCTTGTCTTTCGGCACAGGGGGATGGCCTGCTCCTGCACCTTTAAGATTTCCATCTTGAAGAATGTCCAGCTTTCCTGAACCCCTTTGCCCTTCAGGACTGCCTCCCAAGGGACTCTGTCAACCAGACCCTTAAAATCAGGCGAAAGTCCTCCCTCCGGAAGTCCAAGGTGGCAGTTCTGCTGACCCCCCTCCTTACTTCTCCAAGAATCAAAAACTCCATCATTTTGTGATTGCTATGCCCTTTTGTGATCGTCTAAGCCCATCTCCGATTTTTATGCCTTTTATATTTTTTCATTTTCTCCCCTTTTTAAAAAGTTTGTGGGTTCATCAAGAGGTAACCCTCTAGCACTAGTGTGGCCTGTAGTCCTACAGTACATCAAAGAATTATCCAAATTGGTGAATAAATATGTAAAAATGCAATGATCTGGAAGCTGACTGTGTTTGCATAGAATAATTGAGTAGGTTTGTGTTGTGTACACATGAATAAATCAATTAAAATTATTTAACCAAGGTCAATGGAATCTGTTGTTGCCTGAAGTGAATGAATGAGTTATATTTTGAGGATAGAGTAGGCCTTTCCAGCCATACTAGTGGATTAAAATAGTGCGCTGTAGGTGTAGGTCTAGACACAGGCTCCATAACTAATTTTTGAAGTGCAAGTTGAGGAATTGCAGCAAGTGATTTTGATTATCACAGTACATCATAAATGAAGGAGGAGTTGTGTCAGAGGTGACTGAATGGCTCATCCAAATATTTTCATAAACAGCCTGCGGAGTTATCCCGTATACAAGGGATATTGTGCTGCAGTAACAGTTTTGTATTGGCTTGACTAGCTTTTCAATTGCGAAGTTTTTACCGTAATTTTCTTCTAGATGGCAACAAAAGCACACCCCTCCCAATATATCCTGTTCTGTTTCTCTTTTCTCATGGTGTCTTGAAAAGATTAATGGCTAGCTCCTTGCAAGTCTGTCTCAAGTTTAGCATATCAGATGTTGACCAACACTTAATCTTTTCTTTCCCCCTTTTTTTTTTTTTTTTGTGAACTACCTACTTATTTCAGTAGGGAAAGGAGATGTGAAAAGAGGTTGGTGGTTAAGAGTTCATTGTTAAGAAAACAGACATGCAGATTGCACAAAGGAAATCAATTAACAGCTAGTAATTACGTAGTCTGTGGTAAGATAATTATTTTTCCTCAGCCTTAACATCAAAACCATAAAAACACACAATTTACTGTCATTTATAATTCCCCTTTGCTGATAGCAGTTCACCAGAATGTTATTTCATTTGACTTGACAGAACGTAGAAATGCATGGGAGTTTAGACTAAAAGCTATTAAGTAATAAGTATTAAGTAATGAGTATTATCAAAACGCAAGGCAATAAATATTTTAGGAATGGGTAAACATGAATGTAAGGTTGAAGCAAAAGATTTTATTTTTTCCTTGTTAATGAAAGGGGAAAAATTATTTTTGTCAAAATAAGAAGTACAGATTCTCAGAGACGACTTACTCTTTCCTAACTTTCCTTATGTAATTTCATTAACATGAGATATGGTTATGGATGCTTTTCATAGAGTGGACTGCAATTTTGGGTACCAAAATTCACCTTCTTTTAAAGGTGAATCATCCACAGCTTATCTCAGATGGAAATCCATATCAAGAGACCTCCACCTCAAATGCTCACTTTTGAAAATTTTGCCTTGTGACCCCAAACAGGCTGCAAGGCAGTGTGGTCTAATAGATTAAATTAGTGAACTCTTAACATGCAAGCTCAATCTACTTCTGGTTTTGGGCACTGATTAAATTTGGTCTGGTCACTTCAGTCAAAGCTGATACAAGATGCTGATATAGATAGCCTTCAGTCTGAAGTTTGTTTCTTGATTTATTGCATAAGAAAATGTATTTTACCTCTATATGGATTCAAAATTTATTAATAGTTAGATCTAGTAAAGGACATAACCTTATCTACAAAGGGCACGTTTCTTAAAAAGGGAGTACAGAAAGAGAAGATTGAAACTGCCTCCTGAATAAACCAAGGACCAGTGAGGGCGCAAGACTGGAATTTCAATGAACCTCCATTTTAAATGCATGGAAATCAAACTTTTTTTTTTATTAGCTTGTGCTAAGGATGACTTAAAAGTCATTGTGTTTTATTGGTGTTAGGATGCTAAAAAGCAGGATACTGTTTTCATTTTCCAATTAGCATTCCAGAATTCTTCACGTGGAAGATAGGAGGAAGTACATGCAATCAGCTTTTCCCCATTTAGCATGAGTGTGAAGTATCGTCTAGTGGCCAGTGGTGTCCAAGAACGTGTGGAGTATTTATGGGATGTATGATCTGAGTAGCGAATCTCTGTCTTTAATAAGATACAATATGGGTTGGTAGATGAATCTTTTACCTCCTAAGCAAGTATCCTAGACATTGAGCTTCTGGAGATACATGCAAGAGGGTTTCATAGCTTTGACCAGAAATTTTAATTATTATAATGACATGCTGATGTGTCACAAGTTAACAAATAGCTATCGCAAGTTAACAAATAGCTGTGCAGTTGCCACTTGGACATAATGCATACTAGTCAGTGTCTGGCATGTAAAATACGTTACAACTAGCCTTTCTAAATACATTTTCCTGCTTCACAATGTCCCTATTCACTCTATTCTCATCTGTATGTAGGAACCTTTTAATCATTTGGGTTTGAGGGAAAGCATTAATATTGTTCTTTGGTTTTGTAGTGAAATCTGATAAGCTGTGTATTTCCCCTGGTTTTTGACAAAATTATATATTTATTGCCTTGTTTGAAATTCAGATGCACTTAGCATTTTAATGTGAGCCCATTTTATTTCTGCATATACCCCATGGTATTTCTTTATGCTTGATGAATTTCTCTGGAGATTTTCTGAAAAGCTTTGAGATTGACTGCCAGGTACTACAAACAGGTTCATTCAACACTGCAATCAGCTATTCTATTAATGGCATCAATTTGAATAAATTTCATTAAGTAAAAGTTCTGAAAACAAGAGATGGCATATCAGGAAGCTTGTAAGAACTATTTTGTAGGGGTTCTAATCCACAAATAAGATCCTGGAAGCAGTAGGATTTCTTAACAGTTTCCTTTTTTTCCTGTGGAGAAAAAGATTTGTAATCCATAGTGCGCCATCCCTGTTCACAGACTTTATTGCTGTTTCGGATCAAGTATACTCCTTAGAGTACATATACTTTTGAAATATTTTGTTAGCTTGGGTCACTTTGGTAGAATTCAATCACATCTGCAATCTTTCCTAAATGTAGATTTACCATTTCCTCTACCAAATTTTAAAAGGCCGTTCCACTGTGTTTTTTCAAGTGCTGCACTACACAGTGTGGCCGTTGTATTGTACCTGTGGTATGTTCTCTGGGCAGAGCGTGCTGTTGTGTTAGGGTCTGGGTTGCAAGGACTGCCTGGGGTCTAATATCCGTATGATTATGTGTTGAGATTAAAGAAGCCAGTGGTTCCTTGAACACTGAGAAAAGTTACTGTTTTGATAATTGTCACAGACAATAGTCTGTTTTGTGATCCTGGACAACAGGTAAGACCAGGAAGTGCACGATTTGAATCCTGCACAGAGGATAATTTCTGATAGAACTTCAGGGTGAAGTGTTCAATCCTGTTAAAAGCCACCATCCCAGGGACTTACAGCACCTGGCTTCCTGTTGCTTTGCATGCCAGTTTGCAATATATGTGAGATGTAAAGAACATATTGCTTAGTCCTGCTTCCCCTCTGTATATTCTCCCAGCATTTTCATTTTTAAAGGGACTTTTCATGTGAAAAACTGCTTCTGGAATTCTAATCCCACTTTCTTGTCCTTTCACACACCGGTTTTAGCAGAAGGCCATGAATAATTTTGCAAACAAATAGTTAAGCACCTTCGATCAAAAGATAACTTAGCCCATCACATTAGTGAGGACATGTAGGTAAGTAATTTTATGAGAACAGGACCTAGTCACATTTTTCCTGTGTGACTATGTACCCACTCTGGTAGTGCCAAAGGTAAGTATACAGTATAATCTGAAGCTGCAGGGAGTGCAAACAGAACTCTATTCACGTGGTCTTTAAACAAAATGGCATGAAGGCAAGTAAAAAAATACCTTCTTTATGTTCTGTGCAAAAGATTTCCTAGTAAATAATAATACAAAGCTGTGAGCATGCCAGGGAAATGCTATCAGTTCCGCAGCAAAATGTGTTGCAAAGTGATTTAGCTGCTATAAAAATAGAGTTCCTTAACACCCTGCCTAAGATCTTTTGAGATCGCAGTAGAACTGCCACAGGTTCCTCTAAACTGCTTGTGAACTATTTCAGACCCAGGCGAGATTCTCATATCCCTGAACACCCAGTAGAGGCAGGAGAATTAACTTGTCCTGAAAGGCTAGTAAAGGTCAAAGAGATGGTTTACAGAGACAGAGTGATCATTTTTTAAATGTTGCATGGGATATGGAGTTTAGAACATAGGATCTTTGAGTTTATGGTAAATCCCAGAATGTGGAGACTTGAATTTTAAAATAAATAGCAGCAGAAGAGAGAATTCAAATAAACCGTTTTGCGTTAGTGTTGGCAAGCTAAGCCAGGACCACCACTACACGGATGATTAAGATGGTATAGATCCTGCCTCTTGTTGTACAGCAACTGGTAACTCTTAATAATTAAGGAGGAGGGGAGATCCATCCTTCAGCACAGGATGCACCTGTGTAGCAAATGTTCCTCTAATGATACTGTCATGTCCAGATTGTGAGCAATAGCTAGAAATGGGAGAGTGTTACTAGAAATTCAGTATCTGATCATTGTGTCTCTGACATCCAATTCTGATACTTATGCCCAGTACCCGGCCTCAGAAACCTCTAGCCCGATTTAGAAGAATTCCTAGCACTTTGAGATTAAACAAAGCCAGTGAGACCTGGATTCCAAAAATGCTGCAGGTAAGAGTGGAAAAAATCAAGACAGCTCAAGGTCTCAAAGGTGTAGTGAACACTTTCGATAGTGTTGTGCCTCAGTTTTATCCATAAGAAGAGGTTACTGTGGGGAGCTCTTAAGATAAGCTATTTATTGTTTGTGAAACAGCTCATTAATATGGTGATTAGCATCCTAAAGGGATCCCAGGAGGAAAAAAATAATTTAGTATTCAGTGCACAGTTTGGATATTTTACAATAAATGAGAAATACAAAATAAAGATTTTTTAAAAATCTGTTCATTCAATGGGTAGTGATAAATCTAAGGACAGAACAGATAAAGGTCCTATGGAAACAGTATGTGAACCCCAAATTTATCATCATGGGGGCACAGAATGAGATTTCACATGCAGCCTAAGTTCTGGTCATTCTTTATTTCTGAGTTCTTGACTTTGCAATTTAACATACTCTTTTGGTCTTCTGGTGTTGGTCTTACTTTCTTTTTTATGATACCACATCTCCCAGTTGGAACGGGTTCTTACACAATAGTACGTTATACCAGCGTGTCTCCCAGAAAAGGCAAGTCCACTGGAACTTTTCTTGTCTATGAGCTACAGACAGATGTTTTTGGCATCTAGATAAATATGTCTGTGTTTCTATTGAGAGGTTCTAGATTTTGAATACTTAAGAGATTGAAATTAAACTTGTATTTAAAAGAAGGCAACAGCTAGAAGGCTTGACTTGTTTTTGCAACAGGAATGCTGAAAGCAGTTTTATAAATACTAGCTGTATTTTAAGGAAAAGAAAGAAATATAAGCATTTTTAAGAGGGCTAACACTCATTTACAATGAAAGTAAAACCAAGTAGGCAATAAAGCTTTTTGGACTGGTAAGATCATGTAGAACTCACATAAAAATAGCTCTTCATAACTGCTGGAGGACTGCAGTGTCCGTGTGACCTTTCCAATGTGTTTTTGTTTTCTCTCTTCCACTGGGGAAAGCCACCTGCCCTCACGCTTTCTCCTCAGGGATTATCTCAAATTGTAGCAAGTTTGCAAATACAGCTCATATCGTCACTGTGTATTTGATAGTAAAATTTTGTGTTTTGAACAGACTTTTTAGCTTGAATGCCATCTGACTAAACCACCCAAACTCCTCTTGCGAGTGAAACAGCCTCCGCAATTGAAAACCGCTCATACGGGACTAGTTTTAATAAAACCACCGGAAGGTGTTTGTTTTCCTAGGCTTGAACCTGTTGTGTATAAGAAAGCATTTGAATAATTCTGTCTTTCCAGAATGCACTGAAGAGTGTCATATTTTGGAGGAACAATTATATAATACATCTAGGTTCAATTTTGTCTATCTAAATGCCGTACTCTGCCTTTTAACTCTTCCTTCTTTCTTGCCTTTATTCATTTTGTATCAGCACCTTTGAAAATGTGCTTACGAGGTATTGTGCTGCACCGGATTGTTTCCACAGCAAGTTTCAAAATAAGTGTTTTTTTAATACATTACCATAGCCAGTAAAGCAAGATATTCTTTGTACTGCAGTTGCATGCGGGCAACAGTGTTAGGATTCAGTCTCACGTGCTTATGCCACTGTTGCATTTTAAACACCCTTCTATGCCTTGAACCAAAACACTCAAGTTGTTGTTCCATCTACAAAACCTGGTCTTTTTAACTCAAGCATTAGTGGCATTGGGGTTTAGCTCTATGGGTTGGTCACTGGCCCAGGGTCTTCAACGGGACATGGGTCCCTGACTGGCATTATAGAGACATGCAATGAAACAGCCTCAAGGGGCTGGGGGATTCACTTTCTCACCTGTCTCTGTCCCTCTTTGTCCCGCTGTTAGGAGCTGTACTCCAAAGCTTCCCATGCCTTAGTGGAGTTGGTGACGGAGCTGTTTCTTCAGACCCTGCCTGTCGTGACTGGCCTCTCCATAAGAGAATGTGAGCTTCTGAAAGAGGAATGGCAGGAGAATTTGGCCCCTCAGCTGGAAAAATGGGAGACCCACCGGCAGAGACGCTGGAAGCTTTTCCAGGAACAGCTATTGCAAGAAAAAAAAGTAAGAAAGATCCATATTACGTTCTAGGACCCAGGGTCTAAAAACGAGGGTATGGAAAAAATTTTCAAGATATTTATCTGTGGGGAGTATTTTATGTACAAATATACAGCCCAGGCCCAAACACAGGTCCAGATGCAGGATGGGCAGTTTGACCTGCAGTATGGAGTGAATATATATGCTGTGCATGCAGACTTGCGTAGAAGAGTCAGAGTGTAATTACTGAACATCTGTCCACAGTGTTTGATGGCTTTGGCAGCACATAAACATTTTTTGGCAAGGCTGCTGTCTGATGTCCTCAACTCTTGAGCATCTGCAGAAACAGTTCAAAAAAACCTTCATCTGGTCTATTTGGAGAGGGTATGTACGGGTACAGTTTACAGGAAAGGAGGCCTTACAATGACAGGTATTTCTTCATTGTTTTTATGTATTATACTATAAGAATTGGAAACGTATGATACATACTTCATATAAAACTTATTCTTTACTCTGAGAAGGTGAAGAAACACACATCCAGCTTTCCTGCTCTGTTTGTTCTCAGCGTAGGGGGCAATGACACCAGAGGAGAAAAGCAACAGCAGTAAATGGGGAGGCAGGCATCTTCAGCATTAGGCTAGAACTCAAATGTACCTTCAATTTATTCACGCAATTCTATGTCTCTATTAACACTGCTTTGAAGACTAGCACAGCTTAGTCAAAGAAAGAACTTCTTTATACAAAGGTGTGACCCTTCCCAAATGTCAAGTGTGTGCTGCAACATACAGAGTAATTGGATCTTCTTTAAATAAAAGGTTGTCAGTTTTTCAACACTAGCAAAATCATACTTTTCCCTAGCCTGATTCTCTAAAGTGCCTGGAGAATACAGTATATGGTTAATAAGGTACTGATTGAGTCCCTCATTATTACAGATTGCTATAAGATGTTTAACATTTCCACCCATATTTAGGATTTTTCTGTAAAACCCTGTGATTCAGGAAACTCTGGGATTCCTACTCAATCTGGTAGAGTGGTTTGCCGACCAGTGGTTTTAGAATACCCTTGGGGAATGTAAAAGTAAAATTCTTGTTAGCCATTTCCTTTATTTCTTCTCTATTTTCCTTGATCTGGAGTTATACAATATGCACCTCCCTGATTATTTGATGTTTACTTTATAGTAACTCACCTGTTATCTCAACTACCTTGAAAAACAATTTTACTTGCCTCTTCTGTTTCAGTGTCACAGGGAAATGTAGCAAACTAAACTAAAATATGCTTGGGACCAACCACTGATGCCAGTGAGCTCACATGCTTTAAGTTAAGGGCGGGCATTTGTGTTTTCTAGGACTGCTGTCTGGCATTTAATGTTTGAATTCAGCATACCTAAAAATTCAGTGATTAATGAAGCAATGTCTGACCTCAACTTTTTTTATTCTACCCCTTTTTATCAAGGATTGGATTCAATACCTGACTTGGCAAGCTTAAACCTCTAGGTTGCTGTTCCTTTTCACATTCACCGAGGGTTCACAAATTGCCTGTCCTTGTATGTGAATGACCTGAGCAGCCTGGTCTAGTAGGTGCGCTACAAGCATGTCTCATAGTGCATGGAGCCCAAAGCACCGTGGTCGTATCTGCTGTCATTAAAAACCACAGTCAGAAAAGGAGAAGGTTCTGATGTGCAACTTACAATTAGTCTCAGAAGTCAGAGTGCCTGTTAGGGCACCTCTGCTCTGGTCCTTCCACTGTCCCGTTGGACCTCAGCCATTGTTCAGGGCCAGAGGGGTGGTTGTTAAATGGCTAGGAGACTCTCCACAGAGGGGGAGATCTCAAGTCCAAAGTTTTGTTCAAAAATGCTGTTTATGCGTTCCTCTGTTACTATCATTGGGCACAGTGTTGAGTGGAGAAACCACACCCTGGGATTTTTTCTCAAGGGATTAAAAGGATTAGTTCCTCTCCAGCAGCCAGTTGCTGGATAATAGCTTTTTGGGCAGCACTGTACGATGGATTCACTGTATGTGAATTCAGATGTTCCAGTCATGCTCAAGCATAGATTATTTGAATTAGAAATTTGACTTCCCATCACTTTCAGTGTACTGTAGCATTCATAATATAAAGCAGATGGCTTCCTAGCTGAAAAAAAAAGGATAAAGGGTTTGCTGACATCATTAACAGTAATTACTGAGCTATAGAAGAATTCACTTAGCAATAACAGAGCTCTCACACTGGTCTCTGGGTCACCTGCACTGCAGTTGAGCCTTATTCAGTATAAAAATTTCCTGAGTAGCAGACAGAGCTTTCCCAAAGATGAGTGGTTCTGCGGAATAAATTCCTCAAAGAGACCACGGCTTCTCCTAGTGCAAAAATGTGTGATTCCCCAAGACAATATTCTTTGCAGGAGCTTAAGTAGCTTTTTTAATTTAATGCATGTGGCTTTTTGGAAGTGGTTTGAGCTAAACTGGAAAAAAATCTGCTCTATCTCTAAAGAGAACATGCAGGAAGATAGCTATTCCACCAAAGCTAGGCTGGCAAGTTTTCCTGTATAAGCAAGTCTGAAAAACATCACACAACTCATTATATTATGTTCAAATGCAAAATGCATTTCTTGGCCCTTTCCTAGTATAAAGCATTAGCATGCACATTTAAGCAATAATCTGGCATTTGCATCCTACAAAAAGGAGCACTTGGTTTCCACCTTAAGCAAAGAAGAACAGAGATCAGACACTTGTCACAGGTGATCATGTCATTCAGGAGATTCCATAGATGTCACAGTGCTGAATGTGACTTAAGATCCACAAATCAACATTCATATTGGTAGATCTGTTAATTTATCAGGCATTTTCCAGCAGGAGATATGTCTTTCATTTGCCTCTTGATAAATGTACTATATTGAGTTGCATAGTCACCTGCTTTACAGACTTCGGAAGTATAACACCAGAAGGCTTTTCTCCAGGGTATTTATGTGTGGTTTTCAAGGTGGCTCAAAAAGACATTTTTCCCATTTACTTACAGTATTGCATTTTTTTGAGATTATCTTTCCTAGCATTTATACCTATCTGGAGCATGATGTCCTTTGGGGGAACAGAATCCCTTTTTTACAATTGAAAAGTAAAAATCAGTTTCATATTTAACTTCTGCCTTATACGCTTGAGAACGTGAGTGAGGCAAATGAGAATGAATGACTAATGAAAATAAATTTTGAGGATTTTCCCACGTAGCCCCTACCTCGTGATTTCTGTAGGTGAGCTCTCCTGCCTGGGCAGTGGTTTTCGGGGAGCAGGCAGTTGCACCAGGCTCAGGCGCTTGCTTGGCATTCAGTGTGCATCACACCCCATCTACAGGCTGTTAGGGAGAAATTGCTTTCCTTCAATTTCTTGAGAATCTGTGCTAAAAACGTCAAACTGAGAGCTGCAGTAAAAAGAGTGAGCTTACTTGGGTCTAATTTGCTGTTTTATCTGAGGTCTAACTCAAAGTATCTTGTGGGTTTCATTACCTACCAAAGGCATATTCCTCACCTTTATTGCCAGAGAGTAATGCTCAATGTTAGCAGTGCTCCAGAAGGTGTTGTAATGGACTTGTTGCCAGGAAGCAAAACACTGAGAAGCTTACAGAGAAAAAATGGGGTGAGGAAATTCCTGTCTGTTCCCACATCAGTGCTTGACACTCAGAAAGCTGAACCAGCATGTGCTTATCAGTTTTGACATGGTGTGTATTTTATCACTTTCTCTTAATTTTATACTCATTTTTTCATAGTGATTGGAACGGCTCTTATTTTCAAAGAGCCAGATATTCCTCGGAGCTTTACTCCCCCACTTGAGATGCTTTTGTCACTGATTTTACTGATTAAATGCAGGAATCGGAGAGCCCAAGCTCTCTTCCAGCTGCTGAGCCTGTGCAGCAGTGTTATTTTCTCCACCCTTTACTGAGCTGTCTCTGAACAAAGTAAGGCCATTCCCAAGAACAGGCATGTTTCGGTAGTTGGTCCAAATTTCAATCTTCTTTACTTACCATCCCATCTGAAATGCATAATAATCCCCCTCCTTTCCTGTTTGTTCTTTTACTGCTTACATGGCTGATGTACTTCCACTGTTCAGTTTAGTAACTGTGCGCAGGGGGAATTTTCTGCTGTATACTGAGCTTTCCATTGGTCTCAGAGGGCTAAAGAGACCTTTTATAAATTTTCCATACAGCTTACCTTAAATGCACTCAGGATGGAGAAGGTGACTCATTCTTTTCCTTTCAAAGAAACTCAGTGTTCACCACTACAGAACTCAGCTATTTCTTCATAAACAGAAGTAAACAAGGACTACAGTTCCTGTCTTATCATTCTGAGTGCCTTTTTGGATAGAATATACTGATAGCAGCAGAGATGCTAAATTTCGGGTTCTTGGCTGCAATATTGTATCACCTACCATGCCAACTGTAATTCAGAAAACATCTCCAATCTTCTGTATCCTGGTGATCAACATAGATTTAATCCACATGCTGTTTGACAGTAAGTGTGCAGACAGACCCTTCAAGAGCAACTTCACAGTGAATAACCAGGTCTCCAAAAATGATGGAAAGCCACATTTGAGCCACAGGCAGGCTTTCACAGAAAATTAAAACACTTCTAGAAAGTAAAAGGTCATTTTCAGCCCTTCTTTTAACTGGTGAAAGAGACATTAAAATACACAATGTGATGGATCTACTAGACATATGCAGAGAAGCGTGAAATGCTAGGAAGCCATTTCCACAGAGCTGCTAAAGGGAAATACTGATACAGTTATTACTTCAAGCAAGTATTTGCCATCTGTCATGATGACACCTGGAGACCTGATAGACCTTAGTTTGACGCTTGCAGCATGCCGTCGGAGAAGGCACTGTGCTCGGCTGTGCTCTGTGATTTTAAGAATTGCCTGGACTCAAATCAGTTGGGATCTGGCTACACAGGTGCGTCTTGTGGCTCTTTCTTAGAACAGCCTGGTGAGCTCCCGGCACTGTGCAGACTTTTGGGCTGTGCTTCTCATGGTCAGCTGCACTCTTTCCATCTGTCCCCTGTTGTTGACTGCCTGCCCATCCCTCCCAGGCATCCTGCTCAAGACTATGTGTTTTGGTAAGGTTTTCTGCATGGAGAGGGCTCAGTTATATGTGTTGCTGTGTATACTACAGAGAAGGTGCTATCCAAGAAAGAAGTACATTTTTATTTTAAAGCCAAAGATGACCTGGTGTCTGATGTTCTGCACTTCCTAGGAGGGCTCATTCTGTGCTCACAGATAAAGCCTCCCTCCAGCACAGATCGCTGCTTCCCAAGGAAAGGAATATCAAATCCAGTAGGAAGGCCTGGTAACCACTTCTAGTTCCTAATGCTAACAACTGTGCAATTACACATCTAATTCTTTGCTAGACAATATTGATCTAGTGAAACCTTGCTGTCTGCAATAATACAAAATTTAGTCCCTCATGTTCTGAATGAGGCTAGAACATGAAGTGAAGCTGTCAGAGAGCGTATTATATTTAATTTCGGGCTCTGCATATGTCTGCAGGCAACCTGCATTTATCCAACTGCCAGTGTAGCATAAAATGTATTTTTCATCTCACAGTAATAGAGTTTGGGCCTTACAACCATTTCATCTTATGGCTTATTCATTAATTTCTGGCAATAAACAGAAATCTTAAGTCTGTATCTCCAAAAGTTTACAGTCTAATGGCAAATCCATCAAAACATTTAAAGATTAAATTCTTTGATGTAAATATCACCCTGAAGGAGCTGTAAACTTGCAGTCCATAAAGCTAATCATACAATCTCCATTGCTAACTATTAGCACTGTGTACAATACACAGAAGTGTGATGGAAGATGATATCTTTATTTTGTTCAGTGAAAATAAAAGCTTCATTCTCTACTAGTGGAAAAAAAAAACCCCATGACCAAACAGAAAGCCCACTGCAACCTGCTGGTAAGTGTTGATGCAGTAGTTTGTGCCATATTGTTCTTTTTTTGTTGTTCCTTTCTTGCTGAAACTGGAAAATGACACAGCTCAGGGCTGATCCAAAACAGTGCAAAGCCTCCCTTTCTTTTCAGTGATCTTTGATCATTGAGAAAAAAATATTTCTAAAAGTAGAATAATTTTAATTCAGCATGAGTTTATTTCTTGAAAGAGGGGGATGATTGTTTTTAGCAAAATAACATCAAATAAACCCCTGTTTTGTAATGTGGTGACTAGAATGACTGAAATCAGAGTATCTTACAATTGTCATTCTTTTCCTCTGCTTTTAGCTATGGATAAAGGAATATGCTCTGTCTGCTGTCATGCAAAAGCACCTGTCTGAGAAACAAGAGAAGATAATTCAAGGTGTCGTAAGCAGACTAGGATGCCTCAGTGATGAGTAAGTTTGGTTTTATCAGTAAGCAGTGAGGTAAAACTGCACTGCTGCATGCACAGATAAAAACTTGTTTAGATTACATTGTGGAAAGCAGTGTTGAGGGACTATGGGCACCTTCAGATGGAGAGGCCATTACTCTAGTTTTTTGTCTGAGTATCAAAAACAACTTAAAAAAAACCAGATATCATCACTTCTGGTAAGTAGAAAAAATAGTGTCTTCTGTGATTTGTCAAGTGGTGTGCTTTCTGTATATCTGCTCCTCTGTTTGTAAGTGATTTCTAATCTTGACCCAGCCTCTCTTTGCACCCTGTATGTCACATTGGAGTTGGATATTCTTCGAGATAAAACGTTCAGGCCAGCACCATTCAGCTCTGCCTTTACTTTCTGCTATTAGAATACCACTGACCATTGCTTTGCATGATGATGACTGCTCTCTTGCATTCGCTGTCTGTATTCACCAAGAAAACTTTTAGTTTTATCTCATCTTTGTAAGCTAAACATCCCTTTGATAGAGAGATGTCTCAAGAAAACACAATTCTGTGTTATCTATCTGCCTTATTTTGATTAAGATATAAAATTACTTCATTCATCATGGTCTTCACATTACCAAAGATCAAAGTATTTGAAGACTTTTCTATTTGGAATACTGGTAATATTGCCATTGCACTCCTTTATTTTGGCTCTGCTTTTCAGTTCAGCCTCTCATTTTCACGTTCTCTTTGACTTCAGTGTTTCCCAACATTAGGTATCTGGAGAGCTCATGGTACCTTACACATACACACAAGTTAGATGCAGGCACAGACAAATGTCATCCCAAATGCGCACACAGATTTCACTCACCTGGTCCAGATTCAACTTCAAAATTTGCTTTCCTATTTAAAATTTACCACAAACTTGCTTCAGCCATGTCTGCCCTGCCAGGTAACACTAGTCTCTTCAACATCTCTTCAGCGTGTGCCTCCTTGGTAATCCAAGATATGCTGTGCTGCATTGTCTTGAAATAACTTTTCTGTAGTTCTAATTGCATTCACTTTTCATCTTATTTCAAGTCTCCTATTAAAAAAAGCTTTTATTTTGTAACTATAGATGATTATTTATCTCTCTCTCTTCCTATTTTTATTTTAATTTAACTTCAGTGTGACAGAACTAGAAGTCTATCACAGCAATACCATTCTTTACATGTGAGCAGCTCTCCCAGGCATGCTTTGTACAAGAAGACATTGCACAGAGTGAATAGTAACTCTTATCTGCTTTGAGCAATGACTTTGCTGAACACAGGTGTGCTAAATCAGCAAACAACTTACCTGATTGATTTTTAATGGTCCTTTTTACAGGTCTGTTAACTTTATATTGCAAAAACAGCGACTTCTGCTGTGTTCAGTACTCAGAAGGTTAACCCTCCGAAGAGTTGGAATGGCAGCCCTGGCCCGCATGAGAATGTCCAGAAAGAAGAGCTTGCTTCAGGAACTGAGAGTGCAACATACCCTACAGAAGGGATCCTCCCCCTGCCAAGATGAGGACCAGTGGCAGTTACAGAAGGCAGTGGTAGGTACCGCGTCCGGGTGTTTTTTCTCCAGAGGTCTCGTATGCTATGATGTCTGGCATTCGAAGTAGCCATAGAAGATCTCAGAAAATAAAAATGTTCAAGTTCCAAATAGAAAGGAAAATATTCTTTGTCAAAAATACACTCACTGCTGGCATAGGAGGTCACTGAATGTGCCTGGTTTAGTTTGGGCAGACATTTTAAATTCCCTAATACTTTATCTACGGGCTAGCTATATGTGATATATGTTATCATAGTAAGCTTATTTAGCTATTTGTATCATATGGAAATACTAATGAAAGAAGGAATGCCAACATGTATGAAGGACTTCTACACAAGTTACTGCTTCAGGGTAAGATAAATTCCTTCTGCCAGGGATCGTAATATGCACTTGAAAAGTTCTTACTTGAGCATCAGACGAAATTCTTCCCACCACCAGACCTAGCAAGTTCTTCTATACTGTCATTGTTTTTTATTCTTTTTTCTTTCTTCTCTGTCCATGAGATGCTTGGCACTCCCCTGACATCCTTCCAAATAATCTGGCTCCTGTAGGTCAAAGAGATGGGAGACAGTTTAAGGGATTTTTAGACTTGATATTCCCTCAGGTTACTTTCAGATCTATTTGTGATTGTGTTTTTTAGGGTTAATCCATTAAGTGTTGTTGGTTATTTACTTATTTGCATTGGATATGTACCTAGAACAACACCAAATTACAGATTTCAACCTCAGAGGACCCTCCTAGCGGGTGTCAGTCATAGTCCCTTCCCAACCCACTGCTGTTGCACGTGTGGGTTGAACCCATCCAGCACTTTGCAGCTCTGTGCTCCATGCTGTGTCTTGAGAATTACCTGAGAGATTATATTGTGCATCCCTCTAATTCTGATTTGCATAATGCAAACCCTAATTCTCCACTTGGAAGAGGAATAAGGAAATTCTATCTGCTGACATTTTCATATTTGATGTCTATTGAAGTAGTTCTTGTTAAGTGTAAAAATCTCAAAATCTCATTAGCTTTCAGAAGAAATAAAATATAAAATAATAAAATACAAATGCATATGACTGCATTCCTCCATTCCTCTTGTTATGTGCTTTCCACTACTCCCTATCTCTTAGCTCCTACAGGGATGTTAATTGATGCAATCACTGTGTTTCCTAACAAAAAAGGTAGTACTGTTCCTTTGGCCTCTCTCCATTACAGCCTCATTCCAAGGCCAGCTAAAACACATCTCACAAAGAACTACCTAAAACTACACATAGAAGGTTCCTGCTACCAAAGAAGTAGGGCCTAGGTGTGGAATTGTGAAAAGTCAGAGAGAAAAAAATACTATGAACAACCTCCAAAACTAGAACTAATGCATAAGGAGTTACAGAAAAAGTTAATTTACAGACACTCAACCAGAGTTTTTAGACATACTATGTTATTTGAACTAAACTCAATTTGATCTTGTGCCAATTCTAAACTGGTATACAGTGTCATGTCTATCTGTTGCTTTCATATAAAATGTAAAACAACACTAAAGAATTCTGGCTTGGACATGATAAGATGACATTGGGTCACTTAAAAAAAAGAGAAATGATTTCATGACATTCTGACTGTCTAAAAAAAACATCAAAAACATATGCCTCAGCTATAAATAAAGACATGTCAGAACAACCCAGCATTAATAGGGACATCATTATTTTCTGCAGGTGAATGGGGGCAAAGCAGGTCCTTTCCCTACTTGCATTTCTTATTTCCAAGAGGGAATCAAATAGGTACTGTCGAATCCCCCACAGTAATTTAATCTTATTTAGCCTTAAATAAGAATATTAAAAGAGGGACAGCGGCAACTCAATAGAAGGCAATCTGTGGAAGACTAATACATATAAGGAAGACAGAACAGGTCTATCTGGTGAGTGTATACTATTGTGCGCTAAAGAGAATTTGGAGGGAAAGTGAATTTAAAAAGAAGCATAGAAAATGGTGGCAAGTATGGTTCAGAGACCTCAAGAGACCAGAATTCTTCAGCCTAAAAAAGAGGTGTCTTCTGGAATACCATAGTTTTAAAACTGGCATAGAATATGTGAATATGGAAAAAATTTTCACTTGTTTCTAATAAAAGAAAAGAGCACCGAGCAAAGCTATTAGATGGCAGGTTCAAAATTAAGAAGTGTGTAGGTAAACTGTAGAACTCACCACAACAGGATGCTGTAGATGCCAAGAGTACAAATGGTTTCCAAGTGCTATGAAACACGTTCATGACCGCTCCCAAGGGCCATAAGTACCAGTATACCAACTTTTTCTCAAGCGGAGCCCACAAACTGTATGAGTATTCCAGGTGCATAACTGTATACTTGCCTTGTTCCTGTGCACTTTATCAAGGCATCCACAATTATCCCTTACAGATCTCAGAATAGTTGACCTAGATCATTCATATTTTTAATAGAAATAAGGCCAAATTCAACAGTACAGAATATGAAGATGGAAATGCATCACTTGGAAATGACTAATGCAACAGAATGCAGCTGTTGCAGAGTCATATAATCATTTGGGTTGGAAACAACCTTTAAGTTCATCGAATCCAACCGTTAACCTAACACTGCCAAAACCACCACAAAACCATGTCCCTAAGTACCACATCTACATGTCTTTTAAATAATTCCAGGGATGGTGACTCAGCCACTTCCTTGGGCAGGCTGTTCCAGTGCTTGATAACCACTTCAGTGAGGAAGTTTTTTCTAATATACAATCTAAACCTCTCCTGGCACAACTTGAAGCCATTTCCTCTCATCCTATCACTTGCTACTTGGGAGAAGAGGCCGACCCCCACCTCACTACAACCTTCTTCCAGGTAGTTGTAGAGACTAATAAGGTTTCCCCTCTCAGCCTCCTTTTCACCAGGCTAAACAACTCCAGTTCCTTCAGACACCCCTCATAAGGCTTGTTCTCTAGACCTTTCCTGAGCTTCGTTGTTCTTTGGACGCGCTCCAGCACCTCAGTGTCTTTCTTGTGAGGGGCCCAAAACTGAACATGGTATTCAAGGCCTCCCCAGTGCCGAGGGCAGGGGGACGATCACTTCCCTAGTCTTGCTGGCCACACTATTTCAAGCCAGGATGCTCTTGGCCTTCTCGGCCACCTGGGCACACTGCCAGCTCATATTCAGCCGGCTGTTGACCAAAACCCCCAGGTCCTTTTCCACAGGACAGCTCTCCAGCCACTCTTCCCCAAGCCTGTAGCGCTGCATGGGGTTGTTGTGACCCAGGTGCAGAACCCAACACTTGGTGAACCTCACAACATTTGTCTTGGCCCATCAATCCAGCCTGTCCAGATCTCTCTGTAGAGCCTTTTTACCCTCAAGCAGATCAACACTCCCGTTCGGCTTGGTGTCCTCTGTAAGCTTAGTAAGTGTGCGCTTGATCCCCTTGTCCCCATCATTGGTAAAGATATTAAAGAGAACTGGCCCCAATACTGAGCCATGGGGAACACCACTTGTGACCAGCCACCAACTGGATTTAACTGCATTCACTGCAACTGTTTGGGCCCAGCCATCCAGACAGTTTTTTACCCAGCAAAGATTACGCTCCTCCAAGCCATAGGCAGCCAGTTTCTCCAGGAGAATGCTGTGGGACACGGTGTCAAAGGCTTTACTGAAGTCCAGGTAGACAATATCCACAGCCTTTCCCTCATCCACTAAGGTGGACACCTTGTCATAGAAGGAGATCAGGTTAGTCAAGCAGGGCCCGCCTTTCATAAACCCATGCTGACTGAGCCTAATCGCTTGGTTGTCCTGTACCTGTGTGGTGGCACTCAAGATGATCTGCTCCATAACCTTCCTCTGCACCGAGGTCAGACTGGCAGGCCTTTAGTTCCCTGGAGCCTTCTTCTGGCCCTACTTGTAGATGGGCATCACATTTGCTGACTTCCAGTCAACTGGAAGTTTGCTAACTTCCAGTCAGCCAGTCTCCCTGGTTAGCCGTGACTGCTGATAGATGATGGAAGGTGGCTTGGTGAGCATGTCTGCCAGCTCCCTAGAGCCCTTGGGTGGATCCCATCTGGCCCCATAGACTTGTGTGTGTCTAAGTGCTTTAGCAGGTTGCTAACCATTTCCCCTTGGATTATGGGGGCTTTGTTCTGCTCCCCGTCCCTGTCTTCCAGCTCAGGGGGCTGGGAACCCTGAGAACAACTGGTCTTACTATTAAAGACTGGGGCAAAGAAGGCATTTAGTACCTCAGCCTTTTCCTCGTCCTTTGTCACTATGCTTCTCACCGCATCCAATAAAGGACAGAGATTCTCCTTAGCCCTTCTTTTGTTGTTCATGTATTTATAGAAATGGTTTTTTTGGTCTTTTACAGCAGTAGCCAGATTAAGGTCTAGTTGGGCTTGAGCCATTCTAATTCTCTCCCTGCATAATCTCACAACATCTTTTTAGTCCTCCTGAGTTGCCTGCTCCTTCTTCCAAAGGTCATAAACTCTCTTTTTTCCCCTGAGTTCCAGCGACAGCTCTCTGTTCAGCCAGGCCGGTCTTCTTCCCTGCCAGCTCATCTTTCGGCACATGGGAATGGCCTGCTCTTGTGCCTTTAAGTTTTCCTTCTTGAAGAATGTCCAGCTTTCCCGTATCCCTTTGCCCTTCATGACTGCCTCTCAAGGGACTTTGTCAACTAGAATTTTTGTACATGGCAGGACGGAGGCAATAGTTTTGTTGCAAAGACAGGTGTGTTAATTAACTGCACATAAACTTCATCTGTGTATTAGATTATTCTAAGTATTAAACCAGTGTTACTCTGAATGGGTGTAGGACTTACTTTTGAAGTGAAGCTGACTAAATTTGTCAATGTATTTAAATGGCAGTGCTCTTTTTGTCTGATTACCAGGAGTCCCACATTCTGGAAGAGGAGGAGAAGCTTGAGGAAGAAACGCAGCAAACACACTTAGAATTTCACCAGCAGCTAGTCACAGAAATCCAAGAAGCTCTTCAGTTTCTTCAGCAGCACATGGAGCAGGTGATTGGGCGGACACTGCTGCAGCATGCCCGACGGGAGGCTGGAAAAAAGAGTTCAGATGATGGACAGGACTTCAAGGTATGGAAATGTTCAATAGTAGTTTTCCAAACAAAATGAGTACTACTTTGCTAAAATGGAAGGCAGTTTCATTTATGTATTATCCTATGCCTAGAAGTACCAGCAGAAGACCATTACAACCTGTGTTAAAACTAAAGATACCTTGCGAAGTATTTACAAATTAGCACTTATGTAGAAGTACGGTATTTTCTAGTGATTTGCTATAGCAGCCAAAACAGGTTTTATTAAGCCAAACCCTGGAACTTAAAAAAAATTGAGAGAGTTCTTGATGAAAGAGAATAACAAAAATGAAGAAGTGGAGATTGTTATCTTTTGTGAAGGTTTTATGGTTAATTAATAGTATTTGTATATTAACAGCTTAATATTAATTCATAGATAAATAATGAAATAAAAATGAAAGTTGTTTCATAGGCTAATAAAATTGTCCCAAAGTAAATATTTGTATGTTTGTATAATAGCAGGTTGTAGTAGGGCTATGCATATATTGATTTACTTTGCTGGCAGTCTGCTTGACAGGTAAAATGGGCTATAGAGGTTGATCAGATAGGGAAATGGACCCTTTTTAGATGGAGGTGGGGCACATTAGAAAGATTTTACTGTTATTTTTCATGTTGAAACATTCCAGGGATGAATGGAAATACCTGTTTTCCAGCATCTCGGCCTGCCGCATTTTTAAAGCACAAAATTCACAATTTTGTGTGTGCATACAAAATTAGATTGGGTCTTCAGTTTTAGACAGATCAAAATACTTCAGTTTGTGACTTACTTAGAAAATGAAACGTGACTTGTACCATGTAATACAGGAGAGACTGGTGGAAGCTGCTGTAGAAAGTGTATATGGGACCAGCAATAATATCAATAGACTGGTGCAAAACTACTATCAGCAATTAGGAAAAATCACAGAAGGCTATGAAGGGAAAAAGCTTCAACAACTGAAATCCTTTCAAGGTACGTATGATATTTATAAGGTAATTCTTGGTTTTTAAGGACAAATTAATTTTCTTATCACTGTAAAGCTTGCTTTTAAAGATAGCAGAAATCTGTTAAAGTAAGCAACAAAGCAAAATGAATGTGTAAGTCCATTTTCACCTTTGAAGGTGAAGTGGTAGAACTGTCATTAATAATTACTTGAATTGCAGTCGTAGGTGCAGGACCCTGTTACTCAAAGTTTGGTACAGATGCACACAGAATGACAACGCAGTGTTGGAGATCATAGTTTAACTGTGAACTCTGGTTCACCAAGCTAAGATCAGAGATACCACCATAGTCACAACCACCAGCAGTTGATTTTCTGGTGCCCTAAACCTCAACACAAGTCAGAAGAATTTAGAAAGCAAAGAGTTGTACAAGTATTAGGTTGTACAGCCAATATCTACCATAAACACTGTTCAACTTTGCATGTTAATATATGCAAATAAAATGAATCAATGAATCAAATATTCATAGGGAGAGAGAAAGGATATATGACAGGTACAAGTTTCTCCCCTAGAAGGGAGGAAATCTGGGTTTGCAATCCCTGCTCCCATGTTAGAAAACAAAAACAGCATTGGCAGACAGTCTGCTTCCTCTGCGGTCACTGCCCTCAGCTTTGGGGAGTACATTCTTATATTCATTCCCTTTTTTTGGCTCAGTGAAATGTTGTTGTCTCTGAAGTTCAGGAAATGAATTAGAGGAGACACCAAAAAGCCAAGCATGCCCATCCTGGAACACTGTGTGAGCTACCGCATTGTTTCTTAGCTGTCAACCGTGACCCCCTTACAGGTTGTGAAAGTGCTGAAGAGGTTTATGAACTGCTGGATCTCACATAAAAACAGGCAGTTTCTCCTGGAATTATTTTTAATTGCTCAGTTCCTTCAAGACAGGAGAAAAAAAGCAAACCCTGATTATTGATTTCTTTTGTAAACATTCTCCCCTCCCCTGGGTGAAGGCTGTTGGCATTAAATCAAGTTAGCAAGTTAGTAAAATGGCAATATCATCACAGGCTAAGTATTTGAGACACATGGAATGAATGTTTTTTTCTAAAAATAGAGTTAGCAATTTTAAATAGAAATGATTATTTAACCACAGAAAAGACTTTTTGAAGAGGAACAGGCATATCCACTCAAGACTGAGATCCAGAGATGAGTTGGTAGGAAGGATTTTTGAGCCCCAGTAGGAGCTAGATATGCTCAGTGGTTATAAGACAGAACCAATCTGTTATGCACTGCCCTGTTGTGAACCTTGAAGACTTTAATACTGGAAGATGGAGTGCTAGAGTTAGGCAAAAACTGTGCAGGAATTTTTCACAATCTGTATTTTATACATTGGCAGCTTGCAAGGCAGTCGCTTACTTAAGTTTTCACAAAGTCCCTCTAAAGAGTCTCAACTGGTCTCCCAGTTAGGTTGTGAGACCTAGAATACCAGTTCTTAAAACCACAGTCAGCTTTCTGGTAATTGCTCATTTAGATTATTTTTTCTCCTAGAGCTTTGTGTGGATATATTATTTTTTCAGTGTGTTGGTGTTCCATGAACTACAAGGAAGAAAATTACACGTGTCAGAGGAGCATATTTTCTTTTCAGCTGAAGAAAAAGAAAATCCTTCTGCTGCCTGAAGGCATGAGGGAGGAAGAGAGTTTTTATGTTGGTAATAAAAGCCAGAGTGTTTTAGATTTGGATGGCCAGAGAGAAACGCAGCTGAAATTCACAGATCAAATGAACTGCAACAGTGAAAAAGTATTGCAAACCTACGTGTGCATGCTGTAGACCGGCTGAGATTTTCAGTATCAACTACTTCAGCTTTGTTGGTGCTTTTTACATTAGGAGTAAGCACTAGTATCTAATAAGGGACTTTGATGCTTTAGTGCACTTAAGTCCTCTAACCTAAGTCCAAATTTGTGATGCAGAACCCCACTCCTTTCTCATTTCAGCTGCTGTGTTTGCCCCAAAAGCACTTAGATTTCTCTCTGTGATTCTTAGCAGCCTGGAGCTCTGCTCTGGGACACAGCCAGGACACTCTAAGCCCTGACAGCCAGCCAGCTACTTTCTGTCCAAGCTCAAGCCTGGAGGCAGAACATATATGTTTCTTCCTTTTCAGAAGGGGCTGATCTGTTAGGTGATCTCCAAGCATGATTACCACACTGAGAGTGTGATCCTCCTCACCAAGTTTCATAACTCCTTTCTCTAAAACACAAGATAGAAAAAAAAAAGTTGCCAATAGAGCCACCTACTCTGTGATAGCCCTGGCGTTAGAATGGCCACGTAGGAAATGTCTTATGTACTTCATTGAGTGATAGCTAAATAGGAGTAAGGACCATAATGCTGAGCTTCTCTCTGCCAGTGACCATGCTTAATGTCAGGCTAGAGGATTTTGCTTCTTTGGGCATCCCTTGGCCTAGTAAATCTGAATTTATGGTCTGTCTGGCGCAGCCACAGGAAAAAAGGTGGAGAGTACCTCCCCCTGCACAGCCAGCCCAGCCCAGCCTAGCGTAGAGTACATTCAGTAACTGGTCCTTGATGGTGCTGTTGGTAGGAGAAGTGCCTGTCAGCCTCTTGGAGCATTCAGAAAAAGTCGTCAAATGTTATGTACCCTAATTTGTTGCATACCCATTTATCTCCCTCCTTCTGTGTTTTATTTAAAAGCAGTGGTGCAAGGAAACCTACATGTCCTATCTGTCAGACATGCCCTGAGCCTTGCTGCCGGGCAGGACTTCAGGGGCAGGAGGCAGGAGCCTGGTCAGCAGATAAACACCAAGTTACTCACAGAGTGTAAGCCAAAGTACCCAGAATACTTCGCCATCAAATGAGGGGACATCTAGTGAAGTTAGGCATTAGATTGGACATTAGGAAACATTATTTCACTGAAAGGGTTATTAAACATTGGAATAGGCTGCCCAGGGAGGTGGTGGATTCATCATCCCTGGAGGTGTTTAAAAAAAGGGTAGATGTGGTACTTAGGGACATGGTTTAGAAGTGGTTTTTGTCAGGGTAGGTTAATGGTTGGACTTGATGATCTTAAAGGTCCCTTCCAACCTCAGCAATTCTATGATTCTATGATTCCCAGGAGTGAGTGGCTTCCGAGTGGAGGTTTTCTTTTTATTGCATTTTTTGCGTAGGTGTTACGGTTCTTGCTTAGGGCATCAAGGTCTTTTAGTAGAATTTCTGCTTTGAATTCCATGTTAATCAGTTATCCTAGTGGGAGAAATATATAAGAATAGGAATTCAGTGATATTACTATCTCAGCTAAATGATGCACAAACTATTGTCTGTGCAACAGATCACAGTGGCAGAGCAAGAGTGTGTAAGAAGTACTTGATATCCCTAAGAAGCAGTAACTTTGGAAAGACTACCTAGAACAGGGATTGATTTGTACTGATGCAAAACATAAATCGTAAGGTTGCCACAACTCAGAGTTTGTAATTTTGAGCAGAAGATTTTACAAAAAACATTATTTCAGCAGAAAGAGGTGAAAGGAACAGACTTAAGAAGAAACAAGAGATTGAATTGACATTGAAAGAAAAAGAGACCAAAGGCCTCCTGAACCTATCATCCACAGTCCATCAAAGGTAAAAGCAGGCAGCGGCACTGCTGACTGTTTAAATGTTCTGAGTGTTTGCAGATCTACATAAATGTCTAGCTGAATAAACTTCTCGGGTTTGCATTTTGTATTTGTCTTTGATGGAAAAGAAATATCTGTTGCCAAATTATGTCTTCTCTTTGATCTCAGAGAATTACTTTCTTATTAAATAAACTTTTTGATCCTCATTAATTACAGACGGAAGAACTATACATAGTTTGAAAAGAGAGAATGAAAAACAATGCCAAAGCATATGCCAAATTATAAAAGAAATTAGACATAAATGTAGGATGGGAACCAATGCTGTCTAATTCATTACATCCCATCTTTTCTGCTTTGAACATCAAAAGTGTTTGCTAGTTTGCTGTTGAGTAAACATATCCCATAATGAGGAGAAAATGTTTGAAGCATAAATGATAACTCAAAATGGCAAGAAGATTTCAGTGAATGCCTTGGACAATCAAGATTACTTGCACTAAATTTAGAGTGGGATCCCTCAAATGTTAATTGAATAAAAATTATATTTAATTCATTACTGACTTTATGAAACTTACAGTCCAGAAAAAAGCATTGCAATTCCAAAATAATAAGTTGTCATAAAAAGCTGTATGATTTGGTATGCACATGATACATTTTTGTAATCATTTTATTTCTTTACTCTTGGTTTGTGATCCAGAACAACACAGCATCTGTAATTTTGACATTGTAAAGAGGCTAATTCTTTTTTTAGACATTCTGTTACTTCTAAATGGAAAGAAATCATTGCCCACTTTCTGTTTTTCATCCTTGTTTGAATTAGTATAGAAATGGATTCATGTAATAAAAGGCTTCATAAACGATCTTTTAGTTATTCATTATCAATATAAATTCACTTCTAGCTGTTGTCTCAGTTTTTTTCTCCCATAATCTATTCTAGTGTCTTAAAACAATATACAATCAAATTGGCCTTCATGCAAACAGAAATGTGATATTGAAGAATTTAACTATTCAATATCTAAGCTGGTTTCATAGCCGTTAGTAGTCAGACCCGTTTTCCTGTTGTCATTATGATTTCTTTTACGATCAAGTCCCAGTCCTGCGTAAATTAATGACAAAATTACCATTAATTTGTCTAACTCCTATTAAACTCAACAGAGATTGTTTTATTTCCTTTTGCTTGTCGTGCAAGGTTATGAGCGTGAGTTCAAAAAGCAAATTTTGAAAGCTAACCTTCTGTAAGCATTGACCATTACAGCAGGAACTTCATTTTGTGTAGGTGTCAGAAACAATTTTTGTTATCTCATTCCCTGAGGAGTGTGATGGGTGATTGACAGCATTGCTTCAAGGTAGATCAGGCAAGAGAACAGAAGAAATACAGATTCAGCGAAGTTGCAGACATTCAGGTTCTACTATATCAGTATTAATCTTCAACCAGCAAAATAAAACAAGCGAAGAATATAGTAGTCAATGCTCCCAGTTGCCAAGTTTTGAATTACCATGTTTCTGGCTCAGTCCCCATCTGGTACTGAAGAGCCCTGAATGAAATGCCTAATTCTTAATCCCTTATCCTCACACCTGATCTTCCAACAGCTTGTCTCTTTGGCAAGCAGACTGTAAAGCTGACTTCAGAAACATACAAAGGTTTTGAACGCAGACTTCAACGTTAGAGCTGAACTCCGACTTCCAAAGTCCAACCCAAACTCCTGCTGCAATTCCTACCTCTGAAAGGAGCTTGTATCCCATGGGGAGCCAAGGCAGGTTATTAAAACAAGTAAATCTGTCTAAAAATCTACCGCAAAATGTTTTGTCCCAGCAGAAGCCGGATGGCACAATATTGTTAGTGAGCCTTTCTGTCTACAAAATCTTCTAAATGCACTTTGCCAGGATTGTATTCATGCCTTGAACTGAACAACATCAGTACTTTTAAATTTCTCTTGATCAGGATGGTGCTGCAGCAAAAGAAGGTTTTGGCTCAGTTTGAACTGCAGCAGCAAATTCGTCTGGAGTCTCTGAAACAGAAGCTGCTGGGATTGCATCACCTAGAAACAGAGCTGGAGAATCAGCTACGGGTAAATCAGGGTAAAATGACTTACAGATCTGAAGCAGTCCATGGCAAAACATTGGACAGGTTGTAAGGGTCTCTTTGCTGTCCTAGTTGAAATCAGTGCTATGGTTCACCACTACCTTGTAGGAAGTGCTTCCCTGATGCTAGCCATATTGTTTCCTGTGTTTCTGCAATGACATACACCTTTTTTTGTCACGCCACATATAGAATAACATAACCCAGAACCATGCTGTGTTGTGTTAACTTACTTCTCGTTTATCATTGGGCTCAGGAGGCAGAGCAGGACTTTGTGAGCGAGTTGGCTCTGCTGGCCCGAGTTCCAGTGGCTGTGAAGAGGAAGCCTTCCAAAAGGAGCAAGCCAGCAGGTTGGTACAATCCTGAAATGTTTAAAAAAACCCACATCATTCCACATATCAGTGCGTGTTTTGCAATGTAACACAATGGAGTTTCAGGTGAGATTTTTTGTCAGTGCCATTTCCCTCATAGGGATGTAGAAAAGTAAGGCAGCCTTCCAAGGTCACCCAGCTCGCCAGTAGCACAGCCACAAATGTGTCACCATTCCTCACTCCAGTGCAGTCCTTTAGCCAATAGATTGTGTTATGTCCACTGAGGTAAGGCTTTGCCTTGCTCAAACCGGAATTATTTTTCATGTCTTTCTTGTGTTCTTTAGGAACGATTCTGCTCACCTCAATCACTAAGTTTTTGGGAGGACAGCAGAGCGGAATCACTAGCGTTCATTCTCCTGTTAGAATGGAAGAATTGCCTTCCCACACACATGCTCAAAAGGAAGATCTTACCGAATCAAGAAACTTGAAATATTGATATGAACTTACTGCAATTTTAACAAATTAGACTAGCTGATTATTCATTCAAGAGATATTTAGGGACAAATTGTCAGAATAGCAATTGTATTTCCTGATACACGTTTGGGATCAGGATTGGAGCATACATATTCTCCTCCTTTGAGCCATGCAACCCTGCTGTCGTTATCAGAATGAAAAGTTTGGCATTACATTTGAAAGGTGCTGAAATGGAAAAGCAGCGCACTCACCTGGACAATTTTGAATTCTCTCTCCCCAGACGGTTGTTTCTCAAGGGTGCAGAGCTGTTTACCCTGGTAGGCACCGTGACCCCAGGGACACATGTGGAGGCTTAGCTCAGGGCCCTAAAAACATCAACTTTTAAACATCAAATTGGTTTAATTCAAATCATATAAAATTATGAATTGGCTTTTCTTGTTTGCTGGTAGTAAAAAGCCATTTTCAATTTCTTGCTAAGAAAATGTATGATAGGGCTTTCAGTTGTTGCACCTCACAGAAACTTACTTCAGTGTTCAGCAAATGTGAAAGTTCAAGGTCTGCTCTGTGAGAGCTAACCAATAGTAAAAACCCAATGTGCTAGACTAATGTAAAATGGAATTATTTCCTTGGAATAATAACATGTATGTATGAAGTGTTAGAGTGTATTTTTTTGCTTTAGGTTAATCAAAAGCAAACAAGCTATACTATATGTGATTCTTTTTTTTTTTTTTTAATCCACATGCATTTGGTAATTCAGGGGAAAAAACAAACTCAAAAAGAAAGACCTTTCAGTCACCAGAATCAGCAGACAAAGATGATTCTCATGAAAAGATTCAAGAGCCCCCTGGACTGACTTCTGGCTTATGCAGGTACAGTAGAGGCTAAAAAAATGGTGTGTGAAAAAATATTTATAAAAAGCAGTACAAAATTTACTTAATACGCATGTATGTCAATCAAATCCAAAATATAATGCCTACACTAGCTGAGCTTCTTCCTTAATAGTTACTTCTCACATGTACTTGACCTTTTTTTTCACCATACTCTGTTTTAAATTTAGGAAAATCGTCTGAGTTTGCTTGTCTGTGCTGCTATGTATTTTATAAATAACTTTGACTTTTGGTAGAGAAATGAGAAATACTGTTTCCAAATTTCCTTTGATGAGGTTTTTTAAAACCTGAGTCACAGACAGCATAAATCAGCAGGGACAAGTGAATCCAGTGGAACTTGGCTGACATGTAGCAACCAAAATATGGTCTGTGGTATTTAGGCTTTCAACTTCCACCTTTATTTCAGGAACAAAGGCAAGCGCCAGTCTTTGGCTGATGAGGGTAGCAGCTCTAACAATGATTTTCTTGATAGATGTTTCAGTTGGCTTATGCTGGGGTGCTAACTAGAGGAGAAGAAATGGCTACAAACCTGAAAGATGCCAGCTGATTAGTACGGGCAGATCAAACCAGCCAGCTGGTCGCTGGGGCTTGATATATTGAGCAGAGAAAATCCTGTTGACAGGCAAAGCAAACAGTTGGTTCTCAGGAGCCACAGGCCTTTGGGGAAAAGTATTTATCCCCTGAGTGACCTCAGTCTGGGACTGACTTCAGGAGATGGCTCCTTTCCCTGATGGCATCAACCCTTTTCACACACTCCTTTCCCACAGCCAACAAGGGATACGTGTGTAGGGAACAGGGACCCAACAAAGGAACGTTTATCTTTATGCAACTTTGTTTTGGCGGCCTCAACAGAGGCAGCTGAAACCAGCGAGTGCAGAAGTTGTAATTATATTGCAAGCGCCTTTCTTCTTTTATCAAAATTAATTCAGCTTAAATGAGAATTGTAGCATTTGAAAAACTCGGTCTACAATTTTGTTTTATTTTTCTTGTATATTTCAGAGACAGGTTACAGAGTCCACATGAAGGGGAGACTGAACCAAGGAAAAACTCAAAGACGCTCAAAAAAAGAGACAACAGGTAGCAAAAGCATTTGTACGAGCTGTCAGAACACAGAGTACCAAAGCATTCTTCTGGGGAATCTCAGCAGCTATAAATACTTACTGAGCTGCTTTACAGAGGAACAACGAAGAACATCAATAATAACCGAGAAATCTGCTTTAGCTACAGACCAAGAATCAATCCTGACTTCCTTTAGCTGTTCATAAAACATTCCCACTGGGTTTTGGTAAGGCAGAACAAAGAAATGTTTAATGTAAGGTCTTACAGATTGCTTGGGGAATGTGGAGGGCAGATAGTTTTAGATCAGGAATATGCCTGAGGAAAGGGCGCTTGTAAGAGAACAGATCCACACTAGGCTGGTTGCCCAGGTCAGTGTGTCTCAGTCAGGTTTCATTACAATAGTGATGTACTATTTGCTTTTGAGCCCTAAATGTGGTAGATCGGGTCTTAATGTTTTTTGATCGCAGCTTTGGACTAACAAAAATAGATAGAAATGTAAAGAATACTTAAACAGACTTCAGATGGTATTGATACATCCAAAGATTACATTTGGTCTTTCTTTTGTTATATTTTAGTGCTTCCAAGTCTATGTATGCTTTTTTAGATTTGTACAAAGTTTTTTGTAAATTTATTTCTCTGCGTTTGTCTCATATTTCAAATTATTATTTTTAGGAAGAATGAGACAAAACCGGTTTACTGTTTCATTTTTTTATACTTCAGTTTCTAGTCTTCTTCCTTAAGTACACTCTTTTGTTTCTAACATACTTGGTTATGCTCATTACGTTTCTTGTGGGAATTCTTCTTGTTATGCAAAGCAGCTACTTCTTGCTGGCTGTACAGAGCACCTGTATTGTGTAATAAATTTCCCCACTAAGCAACCTTACAGTTTCTGTGAAATGAAAATTTTCTGTCTTTTTAAAATGCGCATAGGTTTTGCTAACTAAAAGTCTGTCCTTTGACATATGATGGAAAATAGTGCATCAGTTATGCAGTTTACCTCAGATGAAAGTGACTTTGCCAGGCATGTTAAAGGGCCAATTTTCACCTCAATCATTTTAAAATACCTTTTTTTTTCTAAACTGTAGCAGTTCAAGTGTTTGATTCTGGTATTTCAGCAATTGGTCTCTATGGTCTCTCTACCTTCCTTATCTAGACGCTTTAGTCGCTGCTTTTTGGGCTTCTTTTATAAACGGATACAGCCTGTTTAGCTCTGAACATCTTAATTCTGCAGTTCACTCTATATAGATAGCAAGAAGGAAGCTTTTACTATTAGAGTTTATGATGTTTTAAACCATGCAGTGCAGCAGCGGCTCCCATCCCAGTTAGGGTGCAGCATAATCATCTGTGCAGGATCTCTAATTACCTGAGTAGGGTCTCTAATCACCCGAGCGGGGTCTCTAATTACCCAAGCCCGGTCTCTTGTCACCTGAGCGGGGTCTCCTTGGTTGCACTGTAACTCCTTTGGCCAGGCAGGACTGAAATGGCTTTTTCTCTCCCTTAGAAAACATGGAAAGGTTCAGCTTATTCCAAAAGCAGGGTAGCAGTGCCCTCTCCCGGGCAGCTAGCAGGGTTTTCATCCCCTTGCTGGTGGAGGCAGGGGCAGGGAGCACCAGGAAGGAGCCAGAGAGAGTGCCAGGTCCCGCCAAGTCCCCACTGCCCCCGGCCGCAGGTGCAGGCACATCCCTGCTCCGCCTGCCCGACGTCCCTGCGCTGGAGCCTCTACAGACAGGCGTTTCTTCTCTTCTCCCACAAAGTCACATTAGCTTCCTGGCAAAACACCTGCTGCTCTTGCCCCTGTTACCGACTTACCAGTCTCCTTGAGTTACTCCATGGATTCGCTGTCTCTTTGAAGTCATGTGCAGATTTCCTCCTTGTCCTGGCACTTACTTAATATCACTCCCTGTCAGTGATGCAAATATTGAACAAGAAAGGGTTTTATCAGATGGAGAAACAAGTGTAGCAAAGTCCAAGTTAAGCTCACAACAGTTGCTCTTCAGTTAAGCACAGTTCAAATTTTATGCTGTTATGTTGTTTTAACCATAGTAACAGTCAGTATGTGCATCCTGATGCTGAAGATCTCCCTCCCATCTCCTGTCATAATCATTGCAGAGTGATTATTTTTTTTCTACCTCTGGCCCTTCAGTTAATTTTAAATCCATGCGACTGTTTATTTTAAAGCCAACACAGAACAGTACCGAGCGCAAGATTTTTTTTGTGATGCCGTGAAATACTTTATCACCAGCCAAACAGCCACAACTCATTGCAACAGTCACAAATTTCAGCACAGAAGGTCCAATTACTCATCAAGAAGAAAAGATTCTCAACACGAAGTGGGTGAATCATTGGAGCAGGTAGTTCAGAGAGGGTGCAGAATATCCATTCTCGGAGAGTTTCAGCACTCAGCCAGACAAGGTCCTGATCAGCCTAACTTTGAAGTTAGCCTTCCTTTGAGTAGGAGGCTGGACGCCAGGTGATACCTTTTCCAACCTAAATCTGTCCGTGATTCTAATATTCCTTCCTACTGATGTTACTGAAATGTTTGGGGTGTGTGTGTCATTTCCCCCACCGCCACCCGCCATGTACCTTCCCTGAGTTTTAAGGGATGGTAGAAATTGCTTGCGAGCCAGGGATTGTGCCTAGAGTGTCCTTGGGAGATAAACTGCTAAGCAGCTTTGCCAGCTGAGAGCAGTCTCCAGCATAGTGGATGTCAGATAGGGGAAAATGGAGATACCTAGGTGGCAATCACAGCTCAAAACACTTGCTTTATAATGTAAATCTATAAAGCATTCTCTCTTTAGCTTAGTCTGAAGAGGCTCACAAGGAGCTTTGATGATACTGTGTAGGTAGTATCAAAAACACTTGCTGCAGAAATTTAGGAAAAAAATGCCATGCTTTTTTTCTCCTTTTTTAACATCAAGGGTAACAACTATTGCAACATTTCCTGATTGTGTTGTCTCATTCACAGCTTTGTGACAAGGGGTTAGCTGAAACAAATTCTAGGCAAACTCTAGGTGTTACAGTTGTTGAGTGCATTGTTTGTCATGAAAGAATAATAATAGCCCACCTCAATGGTCTCTCTGCTGTAGAAAAATGTGAAAAGCCTTGCCATGCAGAATTCTTGCTGAAAGGCAGCCTGGATCACACTGAAGAGGTGTGCGACTTCGAAGACTTGTACTTGGGACTTTCAGGCTGGTGCCAGCTCCTGTGCAATACGGGCATTTTCATTCCTGACAAAAACATGCACTCCTAAGTATAAGTCAAACAAAAAGATCTTTTGATCCAGCCTGGGCACACCATAACCCAGTACCCAGGCAAGCACCAGGTTGGCACTTTCACTCACTCCGACATGGCATCTAGAGCAGTCTTTGGGAGCCATTCTGACATCCAGAGTTCCTTACATACAACAACTCTTGGGTTGTGTTTCTTCCGTCTGAACAAATGCATCTTCCATGTGTTCAGCAGAGACTTACGAAGGGCTTAGTGTGCAGCTGCCCAGCCTGCCCCGTGCTCTCTGGGAACTGCCTCTGCACTGGGAGGGCTCCTGGTCTCAGCACCCCCACAGCTGTGGCCACTGGTGCACTGCAGAGCATCAGGAGAGGGGACAAGGATCTGGACCCTGCCAGCTGAAGACGGAATCACAGAATGATAGGGGTTGGAAGGGACCTCTGGAGATCATCCCATCCAACCCCTCTGCCAGAGCAGGTTCAACTGGAGCAGGTTGCACAGGAACATGTCCAGGTGGGTTTTGAATGCCTCCAGAAACAGAGACTCCACCACCTCTCTGGGCAGCCTGTTCCAGTGCTCTGCCACCCTCAAAGTAAAGAAGTTCCTCCTCATGTTTAGGTGGAACTTCCTATGTTCAAGTTCGTGTCCATTAGCCTTTGTCCTGTCACTGGGCACCACTGAAAAGAGCCTGGCCCCATCTTCCTGACACCCACCCTTTAGGTATTTATAAGCATTTGTAACATCCCCCCTCAGTCGTCTTTTTTTCCAGACCGAAAAGACCCAATTCCCTCAGCCTTTCTTCATAAGAGAGGTGTTCCAGTCCCCTAATCATCTTGGTAGCCCTTTGCTGCACCCTCTCCAGCAGTTCCCTGTCCCTCTTGAACCAGGGAGCCCAGAACTGGACACAGTACTCCAGGTGTGGCCTCACCAAGGCAGAGTAGAGGGGGAGGATGACCTCCCTCGACCTGCTGGCCACACTCTTCTTGATGCACCCCAGGATGCCATTGGCCTTTTTGGCCACGAGGGCACATTGCTGGCTCATGGTCATCCTGTTGTCCACCAGGACTCCCAGGTCTCTTTCAGCTGAGCTGCTCTCCAGCAGGTCAGCCCCCAACCTGTACTGGTGCATGGGGTTATTCCTCCCCAGGTGCAGCACCCTACACTTGCCCTTATTGAATTTCATAAGGTTCCTCTTTGCCCAACTCTCCAGCCTGTCCAGGTCTCTCTGTATGGCGGCACAGCCTTCTGGTGTGTCAGCCACCCCCCCCAGCTTTGTGTCATCAGCAAACTTGCTGAGGGTGCACTCTATCCCCTCATCCAGGTCATTGATGAATATATTGAAGAGGACTGGGCCCAGTACTGACCCCTGGGGATCACCACTCATCATTGACCTCCAACTAGACTCTGTGCCCCTAATCACAACCTTCTGAGCTCTTTCAGCCAGTTTTCAATCCACCCCATACCAAGACTTTCCAAAAGAACCATTGGAGTCACTGACGTACTTGCAGGTTGGTTTACTTCCAGTTGTGAGGAAGAAGCTGCTAAGCTTAAAGCTTTTTAAAGCATGTCTGACTATATATGGCTATACATTTCAAGACAGCCTTCCATGTACATCTCACTGTGCTAGAAAAATTATAGAATATGAAGTTGGCTGGGGGGTGGGGAAGCAGAGGTGATGTGCTGAGACCTAACTACTTTACCCATATCACTGCAAATACTTAATGAGTTAAATGATAAAGAAACAGTATCTCAAACTCTGTATTTTTACTGTGTTATAGAGCTCTTCCACATTATTTTTTTTAATTGAATACCTCTCACTATTGTTACTGAAACACACCTGGAAAGCATGTGCAACGTTCACCAAAATCATAGTGGAAAACTATCCTTATAACTGTTTGTTCAAATGACTGAGATTTAATACTGGCCAGGCCTACATGGCAGGAATTAACTGATGCCAGGTAAACTAGTTTGACGGTGATGGCAGAGCCAAAAGTTTTGTCATAAATGCCAAGATTTTACATGGGTTTAAAAGCACCTTAGCAAATTAAGTCATGGCAGGAAATTCCACTGACAGCTACGGAGTACAAAGATGATGCTGCTTCTCAAGAAAATTCAAGGCACTGGAAGTGAGGGAAACACTCAGAGGAATATTAGCATTGTACGTTTGCTCTTCTGGTCTCCCTTAAGCTCATGTTGTTGGCTACTGGAACCCAAAGAACATGGTTATCTGATCTGGTCCAGTCTGCATTTTTAGTTCTTAAGGATGAAGATCGGCATATTGCCAAGAGAAAAATTTAATGGCTGGGACAGCTGTCAGTTTTGATGGCATCATAATTAACAGGCTTTGCTACAAACACTAAAATTCAAACATGTAACTGCATTGGTCTGTAGCAGGCAAACACAAGAGAAACTGGTCCAAACTATCACTCGGGAAACAATCTGTGGATCCAGCTTTCCCTTCCACATCACTTGATTCACAAAGATAGTCCTTAGACTGGTCACAGGGACTAATTTTAAGGCGTCTGCAAATGGCAATAGGGAAGAGCCAGTTTTACATCACTAGGACTATATCAAGTATTAAAAGGTCATAGCCCTGCTGCAAATTTTTAGGTGTTTGATGATTCAAAAACCCATGAAAGCTTTCTACTGTAGTTGAGATTTCAACAACTTGTTGTAGTTGAGATAACAGCAGCTTCCCAACCTCAAGTTCACAAAGTGAATGTTGCCCAGCTTAGTGCTCCTACAAGGGAGCAAGCTCAAGTATATAGCTTCCTATTCTGCAGATGTATTCATCATCACCAGCTAATCCACATTTTATTTACTGTTATTGTTTTATTTTTTTTAAGGACAGGTTAGGTGAAATAGACCTCCAAGTGGTAAGAGAAACACCACTTACCTCGCTTGGGTTAAACCCCCCGATTAGCAATGGCACATGCCAGCTCTCTGATGGTATATCACAGTAACCGTCCAAGGGAGGCATCCTTCACCTCACCTGGTGACCACGCAGTAAGGTACCTGTGTTCCAAAAAAATGGTGTTTGAATCACATCTAGGTAGTATTGCTTGTCCAGAGTGGAGAAACCCAGGCACAGGACAGGATCCACAGGCTTCCTGCAGGCTGTCCCTCAGCAGCGGCATGGGAGCAGCAGTCGGGCTGCGGGGGCTTATGAACATCATGGGCACACTAGCGCATTTCTCCTCGGAGAAATCATAGCAGAGTTACATTGACCTGACAAGCAGAGTCTTGTTCACACAGAAGCACTGAACCATGATGTGCCTCCCAAACACACCGCACTTCACTGTGGAAAAATAAATGCATGTTAACAGTGGATCTTGACTAGCTTGTAGGCAAAGGGTTCTTCTGCTTAGGATGTCGTTTAGCATGTAGGAAAAGTGGAATCTCTCAATACTAGTTAGACAACAATCATTTCTGTCACCTCAAGCGTGACAAGCCTCATAGATCAAGTAGTTGTTTTATTCAGAGCTGAACAACCATTGCTACTTGCACAAACATGCGAGAAAAACCCTAAGGAAACGGTAAGCAGCAGTTCCAAAATTTCCACACTTATGTCAAATTTGCCACATAGTTTCACGAGCCACCTGTATTTCTGTTGTCAGGGTTAGATTACCAGAACTGTTGCTGGCTCTATCAACACTCACAGCAAATGGGTTGGAATAGGACAGTGGAGATGGAGATTTGGCTTTTCAGGATCGCTTTACCTGCTAGGCTGTGCGTTATTGCAGGGCAGCTTGTCCTCAGGCTTCTCTGCTAGTGCTATTTCACTTCATATAAAATACCTGAACCACCAAGTGAGCAAGCAAGCCTAGGGACGAGGGCACTCTCCAGGCAATAGGAAACATGAATTTGAATGCTTAGCAGAAGGGATTGTTCATTAAAAGCTTTATTTTTCTCTTATTTTGGGAGCAATCAGTTCAGTTCACTGCAGGATGAATTGCAGTGTTTCTTCACTGGTTCAGATCAAAGCCAAAGCCAAAAGCAAAGCTGGCTATTCTGACCAGCTCTGCTACCAGGTTTTTAGGGCAAGCTGACAAAAATGGAATTTTCCAGGGTAGGAGTTCCTTTCCCGGGCAAGTTGGAGGTGACAGCATAAACTTCAGAATAAGATGACAGGCCTCAGGTAGGCTACTTTCCAAAACCTTTATGTCGTACATGCACCTGCATCAACACAATGTATTGCTGCGTGAAAGGATGGACCAGTGATAAGCTGGCAAGCATCCCAGCTAGATAAAACCATTCCACAGGCACCGCGCTGCTACAAGCCTTTTCCTGGAGCAGCTTTGAAGTGTAGACAAGGGCAAAGTGGTAGAAGGCCGAGAGCAGGTGTTTTGCTGACCTGCTTAGTTTCATAGAATCATTTAGGTTGGAAAAGACCCTTGGGATCATCGAGTCCAACCATCAACCCCACTCTACAAAGTTCTCCCCTATACCATATCCCCTAACACCACATCTAAACGACTCTTTTTCGTAGCACCCCACCTTCCACCATAGCCCACGCCCCCCACAACATCTGCAATGCAATCATCAGACAAGTAAAAAGCGATAGAAAAGACTTCCTTACATAGTTTGTGAGAGCATCAGAAAGACAAGGAGAAAGCATTTCCTTCACTCTCACAGAGAGAACACAAGTCCACTTTCCTACTACTGCTATAGTATACATATGCAGACATCTATACATTTAACACCCCTTGTGACCTAAGAGGGTTCCTTCTTTCACATGATGTCAACCTAAAAGACATTTTCTCCTGAGTTTCTCCACGCTAAATTTTCAATCATTGAGCAACAGCAGTGGAAAGCAGAGGAAGACGCTTACCCATCAATTCATTTCTTTTATTTCACAAGCTTTGAATTCAGAAATTGAACCACAACTAGTAGATCTTGATACGGTAGAGTAAGTAAAAATGCGTGTGATTACAAAGGAAAAACTTTGTACAAAAAACTTTAAAAATCCGACGGCAACTTGGATTATCTGTAAGTACCAAAAATCTCATGCAGAAGGAGAGCACTACTGCCCAGGTGGAGAAATCCCTGCAGGGGTGGCAATGGCATCGGTATATGTATAAATTATGGCTCTGTCTAAAATGGAAACAAGAAGGACACAGACTTGGAACGTACTGAGTGGGAAGAGACAGGTGCTACAGAGACCATTTGTCATTACGTGTCCTGAAAATTTTCTGTGTCTGAATGAAGTGCTTCTTGGGTTTATAATAAATTAAAGATGAAACAGAAGCTGCTTATACTACTCTACTGCATACTTTCAAGATGGCCATTTTCTTCCTTCATAAGTGTTTTTGGTGGTGTTTCTCAAATATGGACATTAATCTTGGCATTGTGTCTAGTCAATTGTTGGCAACGTGTTCTAAAGGGACTCACTCACAGAATGCAACTTGCATAAATAACTCAGTAACATGCATTAACTACTCTAATACAGCGAAAGGGTGCAAAGGAACCATCATTCAGTTACGAGACGAAGCTAAAACCTGTAGTCACTAAAGGGGCAATGGAAGCACCATGCTTTAAGGTGACTATGGCATGAAAGCACAATTGTGAGGCAAGTAGTTCCAAGCAAACACACCACACTATTATCACCTCTTCCTATACAAAAAAAAGAAAGACATTTCATTTTTTATTTCCATTAGTACCAAATAAAACTGTGGGTTCGATAACACAGATATTGAAGGGAATGGACATTATTCCCGTGATCCTTCATCCTTCTGTTTCTGTCCATCATCATTTTTCAGCCAAGACTGGTAATATTAGAGCGACCACCAGGAGGTGCCACGATGCGGTGACCAGTACGGCGTGGGTTATTGTCATCTATCTGAGCTCCTGCAGCAAGAGAAAAATCAGGAAACAAAGCCATGAAAAGGAAAAAACCATCAGCGGTGAGATGTTACCTGGCTAGTTCCAGGTATGTTTCCCCCACGTCACCATCAGCTGGTTTCTCTTGAGCCAGACCCCTGACTGAAGTGCTAAACAGACCTACAAGGCACATTTCTGTGCTTAGATCCAGTTGGCTTCAATGAGAAGCGTAGGCTGAAATGTTTGGGATCAAATTGATGCTCACCCTACATGGGGAATTGTTTTCCACTGACTTGAAGAGCCTATGCAGGGATCACAGCCTACAGACTGGGTTCCCTTTGCGAGATCAGACCCCAGTAGAAAATATTACTGATTTAATTAGAAAAAAAACCCCAAAACACGTATGTGCAGAGTGGATTTTTCAAACCTGACTCATTGATTTATCATACCTGTCCCCACTGAGTCCGCGGGTCAACAGTACAGTAAATGTGATGTTAGTGGTTGAGCTGATGTAAACTTGTACCCAATTCAAACTGCTTTTAAAAATGTTGAAAGTTAAGCTTGAGGTGACAGCAAGCTTTCTGCCAGGGTGAATATTGTCTGATGACACTCAGCTTCCTAAAGGCAATGTAAGGCTACCAGAAAAGCACTGGATCATTTTAAATGCTATTGTAGTCTCTGGTTCTGCTTAATCTCATAAGAACACAGTAATGTGCGTTTGCCTGATTCGGATCAAATTCCATACCACTAGATGCCTTGGTAGTACCTAGATCCAGCAGTAGATTGTGAAACCACAGCTTCAGATGCTTATGAAAATCCCACTTATCAGTTATTATTGTTAAACATCAAATTTCTAAGCATTTTTTTTGCTTTATATAGGTTTACATATCTGTATGTGCTCACCATGGCCCCAGGTGTATGGGCAAAAATACATTTCAATTCACTAGAAGGGTTTTTTAAATATTTGCTCTCCTTGGGCTTTCTTCCAGAAGTTTCTTTTAGTTTCTAAAGACAGGATCTGTCTGTCAGGAAGGAAAAACTCTACCATCGGCTCACCCAGGGGAGAAAATGCAGTGACTTTCATAACATCATAAGAAGCCACTTATTTACCAATTGGGCTGTAGACTTTTGAAGTATAAGGATTTGACACACTTGTAATTATCTTCAAATGACAAGAATTATTTCCAACAACCCCAAAGGATGATTTTCTTATGTACCATGGAAAACGTTCTGGGCACCAAGAGCACAGAGGACAAGAAACGCTCTAAGCTCTATATGAATAGCTTCTGCACATGGTTTGCCAACCATGGACAAGGACGGTTGAGGTTTCCGTGTCTAGCAGTTTGTGGTGATGCAGCGAGAAAGAAATTTGAGATGTCTGAGCCACGCGAGTTGCACCAGACCCAAGTCCCATCAGCTGTACGTACCACCAAGGGGCCTCAGTCACATCAACCAGAGACCTCAGCTAAGTGTAATGGGCCAGGTAAACAATATTAAAAGACTACATGCGGAAAAAAAAATTACATTACAAACATTTTTGGCAATTTGTAAAATATTCCTAGAGAAAGAATGTATAAAAACATATATATACATACATACATATATATATATATGTAAGTATATGCATGTATGTGAGCATATATAATCCTTTCGTCTTTGATTAAAGAGGTAGTTATAATTGAAATTTATCACCAATAATCCATACCGATGGTTTTATAACAATTCTGATGAGTCAGGCTGACTTACCTGATAAGCTAAAATTGGACTGGTGGAGGTTTCTGATTGGTGGGGGCTGGTTTTTGGCAGGGGAGGATTTAGTTGAGGGTGCAGGAGTTGCGTATTTTGGTGTAGCTGGGATTTCATACACAGGCCCATCATACATTCCTCTGGAGACTCCTTGCAGTCCTCCCACCTAGATCAACAGGAGAATAAAAATCCAGACGCTGAATGCTCTGGTAATGCTCCCTAATGATACTCCTGCCTATAGGCAGAGACCGCTGAGCACAGACCTATATTCTGCGTTAGCTGAATGAAAAACATGTCTATACTCTCACGAAAGCTACAGTCTGCTTTATATATAAAGGAAATGATAAAGCTTCCTCCCACCATTTTTATATAGTTAAAAATTGTGAGAGAGAGATTCTTATTAGGCGTCCTTCAAAGTTAATGGAGAGAATCAGGATTCAGAACAACAGGTCTGATCTAAGATGCTTATTTTTGGTAAGATAAGTCACCATCACCTCTTCTCTCTCCATTCAGAGGCTGTTCAGCTGCTGAATCACACTTTGGCTCTTGCAAGACTGATACCCACAATACAGATTGCAGCAATTTCACTCCTACCTGGATTTTCTCTGCTCCTCCCCTTCAGATATCTCATTATCTTCATTAGAACTCATTGAAAAGTGGTGGCAATTTTTAAACTAAAATTTCAGAAGTTTTCACTTCTTGTCATCAACTAGAAAAGCAATTCTACGCTAGACTGTGGCATGGGACCCATCTTATTATTTTATTATTATTATTATTAGGCAATAAAGTAGCTATCATTTGAACTCTGATTTCAGTTTGAGGTCTTTGGATTTTATCCCTCTACAGTTCCTGTAAGGAATATGAGAAAAGACAATCAAAACAGTCTCACCGGCCTTAAAATGACAGGAATCTAGGGAATAATATTTTTAAAAAACAGTTCCAATTTTCAGGAAGAGCCCGAAGCCATTGAATCGCAGAATCCAAAGCTCACCAAAAAGATGAGAACTCCGTGGCTTACAAGACTATTGTGTCAGAGCCGTTTCCCCAGCAGGTTAAACAGTGAAATTAAAATACCATACAGGCAGGCTGCTGTCCACAGGGGTTTAATCCAGCTCTTACAGAAATCGTGCATCCTCCTGGCTTTCGGTGATGGGGACATCAGGCTCAGAAGAGCCACCGTCTCGCAGGCTGAGCCAAAATGAGTGCCCAGAAGGGAACAGCTGCCGATCGCAGCAATGAATCCATCTCACAGGGACCCCCGCAACGGCAGGAATTTATACTGCCATCCCTGCGCCAGGGATAAATTTATATTGCTATCCTGTGCCAGTTACAGCTTTGCAGCCCCTTGTTTGACACGTTTTTTCTATATTCCTTAGTTGTGTAGTGACGTATTCAAATGGTGGCTGATAGGACCATCACTGGGTTTTTCTAAATATTTCCAGTCAATAAAATTTGATAGTGGGAAAAGAACCACGGACATGAATCTGCTCTCCCTTCCTCTCGGCAGGCAGCAGAGGGAGCTGCAGGAGTGAAAATATCAGTCCTTTTCTTGGTCCTTTTGCAGATCTTTACCTAAGTATCTAAAATCAAAGGTCTTTCCCAAAATCTAGGCCCATTTGCAAGATGCAGGTTATTTAGCCCAGTTACTTTTCTGCATACTCCACTATAAGACACCACTCTCTGTTATTTGTTTTTAAAGTTGTGTTTTCACTATTGAAATTATATTTATATAATTAATATATAATTTTATATTACAGTATATCATTATTATATTATATATAATTATCAGATTATAGTAATTTAATTTATATAGCACTCCCATGCAAGTGAGCAGAGAAGGCCCACGTCATCGAAGTGGATAATACAAAAAAAGTGCAATACCGATTGGTATTTTGCAAAACTTTTGCAGATGCATTTGATTTTTAGAGTACCTTTTCTCATTAGAAGAGCAGACCTTCTGTATCGCACAGCTCGACAGAATTTGTGTGACAAATGATGAAAGAGAAAAACTATCAACTTGCTTGTAGACTTAATTTCAGCTGCCATCCCCACAAGCTATGGTATACGCTTGGTTGAAGAGAATACGGGTTTTCATCAATTTGTCTTGTTACCTGTCCTCACATAATGACTTTTGTGCTCAGTGGCAAAAAGCAATTTCCAGATAACCCCGAACTGGTGCCAAGCCAACTGGTTTTCAACAGAAGAGCACTGATTTAATTCAAAACCAGAAGTGGCCTAGTCTTAATCTAGGTCATTTCCCAAGCTTTTTTTTAAAAGTTTTCTGAGCTGTGAATGCTGCTAATACCCAGTTCAGCAAATGCACCAACAACAGTTCAAAGATGCCAAATACATTGAGTATCTCGGGCTTAGAGGCTTTTCTTCTCTGCAGTGTGGCTGTTCAGTATGCAAAGAGTAGCAGCAATTTAAAATTCTGTTTTTCTTCTGGCTAACCCTCCTCTCAAAGAAGCTTTATCTTTTTTCTGAACTTTAATGGAAAGTAAATTCTATCACTATTCCACCTCCCTTCAAAAGTCTGCACAGCTGGACATGAGGCAATTATGCACAACTGGCAATTACATGCTCTACCCACTGAAGCTCATGGTGTTAATTAAGTTATATCAGTTCACGCTTGCAAAGGAACCATTTTTTGGTCACATTTTGAACAAGTCATATATAGTTCATCTGATATGGGCTCATATTAGCACAATAATAGTAAAAACGCATGTGCTACTGTGGTTGCAAGACCGTATGGCTATAAAGAAGATTAAAAAATATCTGACGTTACCTTATTCCTGATTTTGATGCGCTGGTAAAGATATTCAGGGAAAGGCTTGCGAGGGATGAAGCGACCCATTCCCTTATTTACGTGCAGATTTCCATCTTCAAACACAATCTTCCCTTGGCTTATGACCACGAGTGGGGCACCATGGCACTCCATTCCTTCAAAGATGTTGTACTCAACAGCCTGGGGATCAACCAACATAATCACTGCAAGTTCGGTACAAGGTCTCTTTCAGTTAGTAACTTATAACCTGTATTTGGTGTCATAGTTTTAGTTAACTGCCTTTAAGAGGTGTATAAAATTGTTTTGTCTGAAGAAAAAGCAATGCATTTCAATATGAAATGATTTTAAAGAATCTCTCTGATAACTTTCCTGAATCAGGCTTTTCCTTCCCATTGCTCGCTTTCCACCAGGGCTTTATCTCATTTGTTTTTAAGGACTTTCCATATTTCTCCAGTGCCTGTAGAAGTGCGATAGCCTTAATATGGAAAATTTTCCCAGAGGACATGGTCCCACCATGCATGTGCTGTGACTGCGTAAGGGAATTTCAAAGGGGCCAGCACAAATATTTCTGTCTGAAGAAAGCCCAGAAAGGACCAGGAAAGCCTGAATCTAAATGGGAATGACTGTCAAAGACCAGGTGATTATTACTTTCTTAAAAACACAGAGAGATCCCAAGACAGAGAAATAGAAATTGAATCACCCAAACTTACTTTTAAAAGGCTTCTAAAGGTTTGTGCCTTTTAAAGTCAAATTCCAGTACAACATTTGGAAGAATTCCCCAAATACAGAAGACCAAAGCACCAAACAATAATGTAACAACTTTGAAATACACAGCACATAAGATAAAACCTGTCACAGTCAAAATCGAAGCAACTGTGAGTCACTGGTACTCTGTACCAAGGGCAGAGCAGTATGCAGCAAAGCTTTGGAATTAAATAGAAAATCCCCACTGTGAAGCTGCTCAGAGCTATATTATCAAAATATTTTATCATGTCGTAATTTAGAATACTGTTGATTTAATCGTGTGATTTATAATATCAGGTGCTCTTCAGGTAAGCAAAAAAAGTGAGCTGGTTTTAAATTTATCATCACAGCTCTACTAACCTCAGCTGCAGACCTGCTGATGCACACCTAGTTACAGATGTGCCACAAGCATGCAACAAAAAGTACAATGGTACATGCAGAGAGAAAAGAAATCCTTCCTGATCCCAGTGCTTCCAGTGCAAGATTTCAATACTTTCACCTTCTGAAATACTTACCCATTTCACAATAGGCATAGGCAGTTACATCACTCCTCTGTATCACTCCACATATATTTGGTGTTCACATGAATTAGATCAACATTTGAAAAGCAACAGTGATAACTTCATTTTTATGGCTGGTTTTCCTTTTCTCCTTACCGATTTATGGCTTTTAGCTGTTATAGTCTTCACCTTATCAGGGTCCCAAATAACCACATCAGCATCCGATCCTACAGCAATCCGGCCTTTTCTTGGATACAGATTAAAGATTTTGGCAGCATTGGTGCTGGTGACAGCTACAAACTGGCTCTCATCCATCTTACCTGTGGCCTAAAAACAATGTGACTTGAGCAAAACATGCTTATAAAACAGGGATTTACTCTTCAGAGTGACGAACGATCAGGGAGATACGGGAAGGCTTGCGGTTCGTATATATGGTGATGGTGCGTGAAACAGAGGTTTTATCAAGCAGGATTTTATACAAGGCACGATACTTGGGAGTTTCAAATAAGTAAATGCGTTACTCCTGGCACCCCAAAGAACAGCCAATAAAACCTTAATGCAGATGATACCATCAGGTTGCTCAGCTACCTAAGGTCCCTTTCTCTACACACTGATGTCCAAGCGGTTTGGTTGCTAGTGCTAGTAATTTCCATTCAAATGTTTTAACAATTTTAAAAGAGAGAAACTTATATGAGTACATGAGATTAAATAAAAGATCAAGATTCAGACTCTTTTAAAAACCCTTCTTGCAAATTAAGTCTGTTCTACTATCAGTATTACCAAACCTATAAATCTAAGTAATACGACCCCAGTTATAAAGTCCTTACCTGGAGAAACGTCACCACCAATTGAACTTTTTATACAGTCAGTGATGGCCTAATAGCAGCTGTACACAGCAGCATTTTGATTTTTCAGTAGAATATTTTGGGGCCTTCCCTGGCAATAAGCAAAAGCAACGTTCCAAGGAAGAACAAGAGTGCCAAACTTTTTAATATTAAATAAACACTTATTTCCTGCCTGGTAAAACATGAGATTTGCAAAATATAAGCTAGTCAGTGGTCCAGGACTGAATGTTAAATTCACACGTAAATCCCATGTTGCAGCCCTTGCTGCAGCTCCTTCCCTTTGCGGGAGTAACAAAAGAGAAGTAGCACTGGCTGGCTGCGCTTCATGGAATCACAGAGTGGTCAGAGTTGGAAGGGACCCTAAAGATCATGTAGTTCCAACCCCCCTGCCATGGGCAGGGACACCTCCCACTAGACCAGGCTGCTCAAAGCCCCATCCAGCCCGGCCTTGGTCACTTTGCTTCCTTCCTCCTGCTTGCTTTGCTCCTACATGACAGGTATCTGAAGCTGCTTCTGTGCTTGGAATCTCAATAGTGATCCCTGGTTATTAAATACAGTCTAGGAGAAGCGCTCTCGAGAGCGTTGTAAATACTACCACTTCCCAGTTTGCTGTATGCATTTGAGTGCAATGCAGTGTAAGGTAAAGAGTGTGTGTGTTTGTGTGTGTGTGTGTGAATGGGAGTGTAGGTAAAGACGGACAAAGGGGGGAGAATATCGTTATATATTAGGATCCATGGAACCATCAAAAAATTGCTAACTTATACCGGCACCCACCGCAAAATATGCCAGTATGAATTACATGCAATGTTCTCCTTCAAAGCATTTTATAGTCGAGCCTCAGGCTCGGCTGCCATCCATTTGTAATTTCTCAAAAACGATGAGACATTTCCCAAATTCAAACAATCCGTTCATCACGTTTACATGGGGTCCACTTCAAACTCATTAAACCGCTCCAGATCCTGCATCTCTGAGAAGCATCCACTCTGACACCACTGGAAAATCGAGCGGTGTAGTCTGTGAAGCCCCAGGTCTAATAAAATACGGTGGTGTTGCACTGTCAAAAGTGAAACACAGCCCTGAGTTTATAATAAACTGGAGAAGGTTTTTGAAATAAACAATTCACCTCGTAGTAGCTCTCTCTCAGGGAATTCTCAGAAATGTATTAGAAAGTCATTTAAGTACTGGCCAAGAGTCTCCTGGCTTTCATTATTCAGCCAACACTCAATTTCATTTTAGTCCATAAAAGTAAGTAATTACTTACTACAGCCTTGTCCCAGACAACAGTCATTCTTTCCTCAATTCCATTGACCCCTTCAGGAATCATAGTGAAGTTGTCCTTTCCAATGGCTTTCTGGGCAGTGCTATACGGGCAATGTCCACTTCCCGTCACCTGCAGGTCCCCACTGTGGAGTTAACACACAGAAGGTTTAGACCAGGCGTCACCAAGGTTACCGTGGTCTCAGACTAGCTGTGAATGGACCTCTTGAGCCTACACACCAGTGGCATAGGCTGTAAATCACGTCAGCAGCCTTTACGTGTTGGCTACAGATCACTGAAGAGCAACAATGGCATCGGACATCTCCACTTTCCCCCAGGAGCACCCTCAGCTCCCAGATTATGGCTCCCTCGGGTTTCCAGCTGCGTATCGACAGAGATCAGGCACAAACCCACTAACCAGGACAAAGGATTATTCCAGGATTAAGGATATGATCAGAAGCTTGTACGAAATGTCTGCCACTCTCAGAGTAAATTAATTCACAGCCACGCTGACAAATAATGGCAGATTTTACAGTGCAAAGTCATGAGCATCAAGCTTGTTTCCCTGTATTTCTCCCCTGCACATATATTTTTCTTGCAGTTCTTACACAAATATTTCTTGTCTGACCTTCCAAAAGAGAAGCGTGAAAATAAATACGGAAGGAAAGTTTTTTGTCAGGTAGTCTTCTAACTAAAAAAAGAAAGGCATAGTGCAAGTCAAACTTGTGCTCTGGGTTTATCTAACTTAAAGGTCTTACACAGAAAAAGGCACGGGGTAAAACACAAAAACAGCTACCAAATAATAATGCTTTTATTTAAGAAGTCACTTTTTTCAGCCTAGAGAATTTTTTTTTGCAGAGAGCCGAACTGGATCACAGCTGCTCTTGGGAATAAGGAGGAAGAACATAACCATAATGCATAATCTTGCAAAAATAGAAAGACAAAAAAAGAGATAGGTTCTTCAATATCCACAGGAAACAAGTGGTATTTTTAGGTCTTGATTAAGCTTACAGGAGTCAAACACGTTAAAACACACTACGGTTTCTCTTCTATCACTCCAGAAGGACGATGTCCCCAAGAGCCTGTCATCCTTTTCTTTAACTGATTTTGTAAGTTCCAGCTCTGAAACATCTGAACGATTCTGGTCCACAAATTTAGATTCCAGCAAGCTAACAAACAGCCAAGTACAGAGGAAAAAAGGGTCACACATCAGTAATTCTAATGCAATTTTCTGGGCTGTCAGCCCTAATGATTGCTGATAGTCAGAGAAAAACCTTTGGCCTCTTTTCTTGTTCTTCATCATGCTCCCATCCATCCATCCATCCATCCATCCATCCATCCATCCATCCAGTTTTTAGCAGAAGCCAAATCCATGTATTTCATAGTGAAAAGGCAGCTATGTTTTAACTGTTCCTGATTATTAATGAGTGCCTGGTGTTACTCCATAGGATTACACCAAATCCATCAGTTAAACATTCATTTATCCTAACACCACAATAAAGTCAGGAGATTGCACTGCCATTTCTTCCTTTTTGTTACTCTTCTGTCAGCTACTCTTCCTGTGGCTGACCCCTCTCCCTCTTTTCTGCACTCTGATGAATGAAACACGAATGTCACAGCCAGGCCCATTTCCCTGAGGTTATGTTGTGCTTCTTACACCACGCTATTAATTCCTACACCTGAAAGACAAAAAGGAGTCGCTTCCTCTGAACTCCGTTTTCCCTCCCCTCTGACATTTAGTGGCATGCACTGCACTCCCCAGTCTAATCAACAGAAGACTTCTAAAGCTGAAGCACGTCATTGGAGAGCTGCCCAACACCTCCTGGTTAAGCGCACAGGCACTCCGACCGTCTAGATACACTCTACTGTCAAATGGGGATGAGCATCAGACCAACAAAAAAGCTGAGAGACAAGAAGAGATCGCCACAGAAAACATCTCCAACAGGAGGAGTGGTGGGAATTAACAGCGGACATATGTGTATCTTTAAATGCCGCATCAATACCTCATCATCTTATTCTTCACTGTAAGCAAGGTTTTTGCGGCGGGTTGCACCTTCCACGAAGCACCAAGATCTCACATCTCTAGTTCAGAAGAGATGGCATATCACAGCGGCAATAACGCAGCCTTTCACCGTGGAAGATGAAAGCTACCTCAGGTGCATGGCCCGCAGATGAAACCAGGACCAAATCTCACGTGGCAAATCCAATCTGCAAACCCCATGAGACGTGCTGGATTTTTATACGTTCGGCTTTTCAGTGAAAAATCAACGCTTCCTGCAGAAAGCAGCACAAGGAGTATGCTGCATACTTGCAGAGGAAGAATGTTGTAAGGATTTTTTAATACATGTAAAATATTGGTCTCCAAATGAACAGTGCAATAGAAAAGCGAAATACTGTCTTTACCATCATCCTTGCATAAAATTCCCCACAAATGCATGTCAGACTGATAAAATATACAGTTCTTTTTTTAGTTTCACAGTATAGATTTAAAGTATTAAAACTGAAAGCAGGCTAAGCTGCTGTCATTTAAGATCTAGGACTTTAAGCCACTAGAAAAAAAAAAAACACACACCAAATTTTTGCATGCTTGGAGGATAATGAAAACTTCTGTGATTCCTCGGTTTGTCTTTATAATGTTAGTGTTAAAAAAAGTCACTATTTGGATTCCAGTTCTAAATATTCTCTTCTTATTTTAGCTAATCTGTTTTGACCCATATAGTATTATTTTGGGACTCTCTTCTAGAAAATATATAGTCGTGTCTGACAGAGAAGAGCCAAACATTTTGATACACATCCACATCTGCTGGCTAAGAGCCTTTCCCTGACACAATAAGCTTCACTCTTTACAGCACTGAGAGTGACAGATCAAACCAGAAAAGTCGATTTTCCTCCTTCTCCTTATTTTAAGGAACAGAAAGCTCAATTATGGAAAATCACTTTTGCCATCAGACCGTCATAACAGAACAAATTCCTGCATGTTCTTACCAGAGCCGCCTGTAACTCGGAGCTCAACTGTGCATTCGTTAATAGTACTGTCAATGCAACATCATTAGGACAGCTGAATTAAAACCTGGGTTTGGCGGACTGCACACCCTGACCCACCGTGTGCAAGGAGAGATGTGTGCATGCTGCAGCAGTGCCACTGGCTGACGGCAGCTTCCCATCATGTGCACGTGCCCATCCACCTGAAGGGCAGCTCTGCCCAAGCCTGAATTACACATGCAGGGGCTTTCTAACACCAGACACACTGGCACTGTCGGCCATACAGCCCGCCAGTTAGCCATGTGGAAAACTAACCTCACGAGGAAATGTTTTCTGAAGACCAACGGGTCACTTTTAGGGTTCCAATTCTATCAGTGCATTGGAAACCCTAGAAAGGGGAAGCAGCAGGTGAGATAAGCGCCATCACATGGCATTAAATAAGGTTTTGAATGGTAAGTTGAGTTCCTCACTCCAGCAGTAGTAATCTGTCCTGGTGGGACTTCAGCTGTGAATTTCTGTATCATTTCAAAGCAGATGGTCTTTTGCTTGAGCTGAAGAAGACCCACAGTTGGCTATGGGCAGGAAATGCTTTCAGGGATGGGTTTACAGTCTGGGTTCCTGGCAAGGCATTGCTGATGTCTTCTCTTCTATATGAGAAAGACACTTCTCCCTCTGCTGTTCACATTCCTTTCATCTCCCTAGTGATAAGCTTCTCTCTGCCAACCTTAAGACAGTCAGCCCATACCCTGTCCTATCAAGTGATGGCCTCCAGTCACCAGCCTGTCTCGACCCGAGTCCCTGCCAGTCTCCTTTGTAATCCACTCTGGTCTCCATCTCCTGCCTGACGTGCCTTCTCTATATGTACCACTTATCCTTGCTGTCTTCCAGCTTGAGGACCCTGGAACCTATAAAGACACAAGGCAAGCTAAAAGTAAAAACAAGGCTGCAAGAACTAAACACAAGTAAACTTACATGATTTTCCATCCCAGACGAAGGCAGACTACCCCAGATCAAAAGTTTGCAATTTACAGGAGCTAAAACCACTGAACTCTGCTACAAACACAATTTAGTTTAGGACAGCCTAATTCTCAAAAGTCCTCATAGCTTACAGCCCTGCACCGGCTTTGACAAAAACAGCACCCGTAAAGTTTTCTCAGTTCCATGTATCTCTGCATTCAGGGACAACCCTGATTTGAGGATCTGTGCTTGCCAGATACGACCAGAGCTTAAAACTGAGTCTGTTCTCAGAGACGGGGGTCTATCCACCAGGCTGTTGTTTATGCCGGTGAGGATGCCATCTGACCACATAGTAACAATTTGGATGGAGAAGTCAGAGAACTAGGGAAGAAAGACAGTTTGAAGTCCTGGACTAAAGACTATCTACCTGTACAACTAGGAACCACTTGAAAAGCAGAAATAAAAAGAATTAATTCCTGAATAGCCAGAAGTTGCCTCTCTCTCATGCTAACCAGGAGCTGGAGAGTCCATGACTGCTTACCTGACTGACAGCCTAAATACAGGGATATAACCATCCCTGGTTTTCTACGTGCCTTCTCTGCTATTTCATGTATGACACTAACTGATCTAAATGAAACAGCTGATCCCTAGATGCTTCATCCCATGTGGCTTTTGCACTTGTCTGTAAAAATAATGAAGGTCTTACCATGCTAAGAGCGAATTTAAGTGGTCTGGAGTGGTAGGATCAGGGCTCAGAGGTGGCGAGGTCACAAAAGCTGCAGCCTTTGCCCAGTTTTTGCTCCAGTAATGTGTCCCATCTGTCCCCAGGCTGGCAGTGATCGGCTCTCCAAAAACAAGGGGACCTTGGGGAAAGCAAAGATATACAGGAACTGATTACAGTCCACTCGCTTTTTAGCACATTATACTGCTTGCTGCATGCAGCCATGTATGATTTACGCATTGCTACATGGCCAGCGTAGCTCCCAGAAAATTAATCAGCCCTGGCTTTGTCTGTATGATAAAAAATTAATCAGGAGGCTCTCTGAGCTACACATGCTTTTGATCAGCATATTTACAAAGCTCCCTTTCTAATCCAGAAGGAGACAGTTCAGATCTGGTTTTAATTTGTACTGTTTTAATCACAGCCACGTTCTCTCTGTTGCTCCAATTCAGAGTGTGTTTAGGTGGAGGATGGGCTCCAGCAGACAGATGCCTTTTTCCCACTCCCAGGTTGGGCACAGCACCAGCACATAGCAGCATATGGTCCCCAGCACCATACTCCAAGCCTCCAAGAATACAAATATCGAGACGATATTTTGGTCTTTGGCTTTTCCATATTGCTCACCCGCTTTGTAGCACCAACCAGCAGAACAGTCCTGACTCACAAATGTAGCTTTGAAAGTGGCTGCCATCAGGCTCCCAGGTCCCTTTTGGATGCTTTGTAACCTGGATCCCTCCACAGCCCCAGCAAGCAGTGTCAACCTGCAGATGTCCCCAGCGCACATCTGATGAGGTCAGTCTCCAGCAGCCCGGCCAGGAGCGAGCATCAGGCATCTCTAACAGCAGGTTCACTGCCCAAGCCACTCCTCAGAGGGTAAGACCCTGAAATACTCCCCCAAATGGCGCAGAAGGTGTATTGGGCCCTGTTAGGAAGAAAGTATCTCCCTCCCATGAACAGAGAAGCAGCAGTCTAAGGCAAAGGTAAAAGGGACAACGGGATAAAGAAGAGCTACAACAAAAACTTCAAGAGGACAGGGAGCGCTTATAGTTTGTGGGGAGAGTTTCTCAATTGAAAAATGCAGAAAGATCTCCCTTCAGTTTTCCCAGTCCTAAATATTTAGGGTCTGTGATGGTGCTACCATTCTTTGGTAACCTCTCCCTGTATCTTGTGATTTGAGTCAAGATGTTCAGGTTTTTCCACTGAGCTTCTATTAAAAAAAATAATCAGAGTTTGGGAGATATAAGAAAGTCTCTTACCTTTCTTTCTGGCCAGTGCAATGATATCAGCCGCACTCTTGCTCATCACCTTGGTGATGTACACTGGGCAGTTTATTCGACTGGCAATGGTGATGGCACGGAAAACCGCTTCTGCTTCAAGCTGAGGGAGAAAAGGAGGAAAAAGTTAACTGCAAAAGCAGACTGAAGAAAAAATGAACTGGGGGACTGAGCCATATTTCTCACTGTTTAGCAAGAATTCTTCAGGGGCCGATTCTGCTTTTTCCATAAAGAGAGATGCAATGCTGGGAAAGAGGGAGTAAACCCAACCTCAGGCACTTTGTGTTAGGAGTAACCACAGCCAGGCTGGACTTGCCAACGGGGTACAGCTGCCCCAGCACAAATACAGCTCCCTGGTTCCCTGCGCCCCAGGAAAGGTCACGTCTGAGCAGCTGATGGGGCTCCTCCTTACCTCCCTCCCACCTTTCTGCTTCAGACTTCTACCCTGCAGCTGGAAGGAGAAGGAAGGAAGGAAACATTGCCCCAGCTCAGAGACAACCTCTGAGCTCTCCCTGGCAGCTTACCCTATGCAATCTTTACATAAGGATAAGATGACAGTGAATGTAAAGTATTCTTAAACAGCAACTTCAGCACTATGCACTGAATTTATCCCATAATCCATAAAAGCCTTTGAAGCATCGCCCAGTAAGTCCCCTCTGTCAGCAAGCGTGAAGGCAATCCGCTCCCAGGGAGCCATCTGGGATGTAGGGACACAAAGCAGAGGTCTTCCGACAGAGGAGCAGTATTTCTCAGGAGCTCTGGAGACTCCCTTCCCCGCTCATCAGTTTTATACCTCCTTCCCAGATGGTCTCACAGTATCAGCATTTAAATATCTAAAACTCCATTTTGACTGCAAATACTGACTCCATGGTACAGAACTTTCTTTCCAAGAGTTGTGCTAGTGAAGTTGAGCAATTTAGCCCTTCCAAAACCACGTGGCTTCATTTTTCACAGTTTTGCAAAGTATTTTTTCTTAAATCAGACTGTCATTTCAGGTTCCCCCAGGACTTTGATCCACTCCCTCCCTAGATGAGGGAAGGAGGCAGGACCTCTGTACCTCTGCACTGGGGCTGAGATGCACAGTCATAAAGACACAATATTCCTATGTGGAAACTGCAAATGCAGATTTTCCTTAGGCCCCTGTTCTCATTAAAAGGAAATGACTCCATTCTTTTAGAATATGACTCCATTCTTTTGGAATAATTTAGGTGGAAGTTAAACAGCAAAATAAAAAAAGTACATAAACAGCTCAATAGAAGAATGTGACCAATTAAGCTGATTCCTTTTGCTTGGGGAGAGGTTATATTAAGATCTGCAAACCACAACAATCTCTTCAAGTTCAGCCTCAAATCCCCAGGGCCTTGTCTCTTTAGTCTTCAAGGAAAGCAGTCATTTCCCACTACCGCCCTCCGTCATCCCATTAACGGTCTGAATTGTGTACATTAAGGGACATCCATATGTCTCCACCTTTTCCTTCTCATTAAAGAAACTCTTTCCAGATGCCTGAGACGATCCTTGCCAGAGCCTGGTTTTTATTATAAGAGAGCTGCATAAAATGAGCTGCCTTGCAGCATCCTTCCATTCTCACATATTTGCATCTCTGCAGCCTGCATTTCTACTATGAATTTATCTGCCGGCATAAACATAGATTTATATGTGAGTGCAAGCATATGCACGTGCACACATGCATCTTACAGGAGATTTTCAGCCAAAGCATTTTAATGAATACAGTTATTCCAAAGCCCTACTCACAAGTTGCGCTGCTGATTTTTACCCCGAGAAGCCATTTTTTTGTCCTCACAAATCAAACCACAAGAGTCACACTCAAAAATACCCGCATGCCTGTGCCCGGAGCAGCAGGAGCGGTGACTCCTGAGCGTACAAAGACACTCTCATCCCTGGACCACGAAAATGCACCTGCTGCAGCAGCAAAAGGGTATTTCAGGCAAACAAACAGGCTGAAGGGGACCTGGGCTTTTCAAGGCTTTGAATAATACTGGCAGAGGCAGTGGGAAAAGCAGCCTGTTGCCTTCCCCCACACACCCATCTATCATCTGCACATATAGAAGCCAAGCTCTGACACCGCATGCTCAACAAAATATTTCCATGAACGACAAAATGTGTGAAGTCTCTTACCTCCTCGGGCCTGCTCAGGGCATGTCCCTCGGGTCCGGTGATTCCCATCTCCAGGATACGCTTTTGTTCCTGCAACATAGCAGACAAATGCTGACAACTGCTCCAGAATGAGTGTCTTGCAGCAGGCATCCTCTGGCGGGTTAACAGCCATATTGTCTGCCTGTCCCTTTCCTGCCTGTGTAAACGCAGCTGCGTAAGCCTGCTGCTGGGGAGGAGGACTGAAAACACTGGCTCTAAACTGGTCCCATGCTACCCTGGCGTCTGCTCCGCACAGCCAGCACAGCTTTCAGGGGAAGGTTTGCCACTGCAGTCTGATAGAGCCTATTTGTGCCTCAAGCCCTTGGGCTGCACCATCGGAAATCTCCTTTGCCTTTCAGAAAGTCTTAGTTGACGCCAAGACACCAACCCAGGGAACAGGCTTCAATCAATATACTAAATAGTAATTAAGGATGTTTCCAGCCTGCGATTCTTTCTTTACTTGCACAAGTTCCTCTCCGGCTGCAATCCACGACGCGCTGTTATCTTCCTTAAACTTTTAGCGCTGCTGACACTTTATCAAATAAAAATCTTGCCTTTGGCATCCAGTTTTTTGGAACACTTTTTTCCTACAGAGTGAATCGCTGAATTTATGTTTTCATGAAAGCAAAACAGTGCGAGGGCACTGGGTCCACACCAAGAAGCCCATCTTAAGACCAGTGGGGGTTTGTCAGAAACAATCTGTGCTATCCAGCTTCACAGCAGTGAGACAAATTTTTTAAAACAGACAAAAAGCTTGACCTATCTTTTAATTTAAAGTCAAGCAGTGGTATTGGAATAAATTTCCCTTTTTGAAGAAAATAGTGGTCAACCACTTCTGACCTGAGGTTGGTCCAGGTCTGTCAACAGAGCAGAAGTGGGACCAGAGGTGTTGATGTACCTCCTACCCTGGCCCGCCCGGCCCGCAGGTCTCTAATGAACCCAGTTCAACAAATGTAATGAGCCTGTGATGCAGACAAATGTCCCCCAGAGACCAGGATGAAGTTACCGAACATACTTTACTGCGTCATCTAATAAATATTTGATCCCAAGTCCCTGAGGGGGAAAAGCTCGCACATTACCAACATACTCTAGCAAAACCTGAGCAAGTTAATATTCACATATACTTTTGCCTTTGCTGCAACCAATCAAGGCTGAAGAGGCATTAACAGCAATGTATTAATCTGACTTTGTAATTAAGATTATTTTGGTTAGAAAATCATAATGTTTCATAGGTATTCTTAAAAATAGCTGTTCTAAATCATTAGTTCAACAGCTCTGAACAGTGCCAGTTGAAGATGTCAGATAATTAAAATACAAGAGAAAATAAAGTTGCAACCATATAATACAAAAAATAGCAAGAAAAGAATGGAACACAAAGTCGGATAGATTTGCGTCTTGAAGGAAGTCATAAAATCAGATCATATGATAAAATTACCCACTGTAAGAGGATTTGATAGTGCTAATAAGATAGAATAGTAGTTTGATAAGATCAAATTTGGATTTTCACACAGGATAGTCCTGAAAAACCTCCCTGCAGGCAGCTTTCTTCTCACTATCCAAATAATCCTTCTAAATAAAAGCCTAAGGAAAGAGTGATTTTATGAGACGTGGCAATGGTGAAGAAATATGTTGCTACATAATGTAATTTACATTTCTTTACTATTTCCTCTTTTCCTAATAATTTTTCTGTCCTGTACATTCACAGTCCATGGCTGTATATTAAAGCTGATCAAAGAAAGATGTAACTGAACCAGATTTCTATCAGAAATGCAATTCCACGAGTGCGCCTTGATTTTAATGGGCAACGTATCAAAACATCATGGGTGCCATTTGATTTGTTTCATTCTGCCATTCCCAGAGTAATATTGACTTACTACGTTTCTTATTAATTTTCATTCTACTGGATATTTTATGTTGAATTAAAACCACAAATTATATATTTTGGCGGTTTTAAATCATGCTAAACTTCATGGGAAGTTTTCTTCCCTCCGAATGAGGGTTTTCGCCTGGTTTCAGTGACGGAAGGACATAACTGCACTGTATGCGTCTGTCGACTCTTCACTAGTTAACTTTTGAGCCCAGTGGTTATTTTGGCCAAATTTGAGGGGAAATGAGAAAGAAGACTCTCAAAGTGGGTATATTGCTACCAGGCAGATGAAGTACAGAATCCCACAAAGTGAAAAAAAAAAAAACAACAAACCCACGTGGGGAAGAGCCCTTACACGCTGCCCAAACACTCAAATGTTCACTTGAGGTTCTCCCTTAACCTCCAAGACAAGGTGGTTTCCCTAGTCCAGATCTCAAAGACAACTCGGTTTTAGCTACTGTAATTTCCCTGTCAGCTCTGCAGCCTAGTCCTTAGCGGATAAGCCAGCAGATAAAGAGCTCAGCAGATAAATCAGTTGGCTCACTCGGAGCCTCACAGACCTCAGAGGGGCTGTACACACACGTACAGGGGATCAGAGGAGGGAGACATCTCTGCAACAGCCTTAAGAGATTCATCTGCCACAGATGTATAAAGTCGTAACAACATCCACCCAAACCCGCCTGTTCTGCCTCATAGGGGAATCCTCTGAAGGACCAGTGGGAGGTTTACTATCGACCGCTGACCTTGGGATACCTCTGTTGCACAGATCAGCAATGTGGCGCACTCCAGTGTGAGGACAATACCTACGCGGGGGACCTGAACCGCTGAAACTACACTGGGGATCTGGGACATTTTAACGGAACATACTGAATTTGAGCCCAGTTTCCTGGTTTTGAGAGGCATCTTCAAAGAGCATGAGTTACACTTTAAAACGCATTTTTTTAAATGCTTAGAAGATCACAGTGGCTTCTTATTCTCAAACTTCAGAGGCTTATAGGAATATTCTCAAAAATAAATAGGTCTGAGAGCTTTACCACCCACTCTGAACTCACTATGCTGTTTATGCTGATAGCTGCAGCAACAGACATTGGCATAAAGCTTCCCAGCTCCACTTTTTGTCCCCAGAATCTCTGAGCAAGGCTTTACGTTATTCTGCTTCACTTGTCTCTGCCGGATGCAGAAGAGATCTTCTTGCTTCCTTCTGCCCCCCTCACCCAGTCCTCGTCTGCTGCCAAGGCCAGGAGCTCCCTGGATCGCTGCTCTACCTCACGGACGCTCTGCCAAAGCAGGCAAAAGGGCCTCCCTCCTCTCATCCCAGAGATTATGCCAGCGATATGTGTAGGACATCAGGCCCAATTAAGGCACTTACCAGGTAGTTCCTTTCTTCCCACCCATACTCTGACCGGAGGGTTTTACTTCTCCTCTCTTGGGTCTATCTTCTCACAAAGTGAAGCAAAAATGACAGTTCACTCACCTGAGCTATCAAGTCTCCATTTTCAGCGTGGACCAGGATCACAGCCCCAAGACTTTTTAGAAAGGTAAAGGCTTCATAAAGCTGCAGGTAGTACAAAGAAGGAAACACTGCTGAATAAGGAAAACACATTCCTTAACACTCAGACCTCTCTGTTCATCTCAGTTTTGCTCCTTCTATGCTGGTAATTACCCAAGGCTAGTAACAAATTATCTCCCTTTTCCACTCTCCACTTTCTCCACTGAGCCAGAGCTTCACTGTTCGGAGCTGACTTACCCACCCCCTTACACACCAGCCAGCACTGGGATGAACCCCTGCCCTTCCACACCGAGACAGGCTCGAGAGTCCCAAGCAGGGCTGTATCTCCCTCGGACCTAGTGCCTCCCCCAGCCCCGTGACCTGCAGGGCTACCTCTTCATGCCCTCCCACACAGGTCTAAGTTTAGTGAGTACTTTTTTTTCCTGTAGTTTTAACAAATGTAAAATGCAATTATTCCCACGGAATGGGAATAATCAACGGACTACAGACACGTTTAGTTCAGCTAAAACACCTCTTCTCTGAAGCGCAGGCATTTTGCACCATCTTCTTAGAGCAGATAGTGTCAAGCTTTCACCAACACCTTTAATTCTGCAATTAAAAGTTGTAATGTTTTCTCTAGAGCATCCTTTTTTCATCTTTCATCGCTTTCTAAGATTCAAAACCCATCCATACAGAAGGGAAATAGTTGATCCTATTGCTTTTACTGAGAATTTCTGAGCACAGATCTCCTGAAATTTTAGTTCCCTTTCCAAAAGGTATTCAGCTAATATATTCCCTGTTTAAACCAGACCTCAGTAATGTGGGAGCCCAGTTTTCAAACACAGATCAAATACTGAAGACATGGTTTCTTCAGAGTCCACTTTTGCAGTAGGGCACTTCAGCTCGTGTTGAATGGGTTGGAATACACAGCGTGCAACATGCGCATTTAAACAAGGTAACGGGCATTAGTCTAGGCACACATTAAACATTTTGATGTATTTTCCCTTGGCAATTCCAACAGGGAGTTGAATTTAACACGCGTTGCCTCTCAGAGAATATTTATGTATTATTATGTCCAAAATTCCAATTAAAACCACATGTATTGGAGGTGTAACGAGGGTTTTTTGAGAGATGGAGGGCTATAGCTCTGGGAATAAGTAAGAAAGAAACATTTTCTCAACTGAATAAGCAAACATTATTACTACTAACAGATGCCATTGTCCCTTTACAATGACCTGCTACTTATGAATGGGAAAGCTGAAGAGTCTGGAATCTGTAATGAGCTCTGGACAAACAAGCTCATTGTTATCTCCATCTCTAATGAGAAAAGGGCACCTCCCCCAAAGAGCAACTCCATTTAGCTGTTCGCAGCAACTGAGAAACTCCTGAAACCTCAAAACTGCCAATGCCTCAAGTGCTTCATCTTTTCTTCCCTCTCTGACCTAGAGTTCTTGAAAGGTAACAGCCAAATAAAGTGAGGGCAAACCCCTGAGCAGTGCTGAGTGGTTGAAATGTTGGGAGACACCAGAAAATCTTTGCAGAAAGTGAATGTCATACACCTGAATGAACGCATGCAGATGTTCCACGCTGCTCGGCACTGACCCTCCAGATAGAACTCTCCCACCGCACATTTCCTCCAGTGCCACTCAGGTCAGTGGGAACATTTGTCTGGGATTCAACCTTAGCAACTCCTCAAGTGTTGGGAGATGATAGAAGGGAGGACAGATCACAGCAATGGAAAGCATTCAGAGCAATACCTGGCTGTCGGACATTTGGTAGAGATCTTTGTAGGCCATGTAGACTTGAAAAGAGTTCACACCTGTTCCAAGACAAAATTCAAAGGTGTTGCCATGTAAGTGGATTCTTAAATTGCATTTGAACAAAAACTTCAGGAAAAACAAATCCCAGAATTTGTCTGGATGAGGATATTCAACAGTGATCGCCAGAAATAAAGCACGGCTCCACAGCTGCATTACAGCTCCTAGGACGAGAAGCCTGAATCCCCTCTTCTCTGGGGAATTTGTTGGACTCCTCTGAATTGCCTGTGTTCAGCCCTGGAGCAACCCAGGAATTGGGAATTCCCAGGAAAAGGAATTGTGTATCTGAATTAGCGTACAGACTTGCTCTTTCCTGACCCTACTGCCCAAAGCACCCAGCTTAGCTGATGGCAGACACTGGGAAGGAGTAGAAGCAAAGCCTGAAACCAGTTACAAGGGCAGCTCACCATACCTCTCCTTCCACCTTGCAAAGACGGAAGGATTTATGTTGGCAGTCATACAAAACCATGAAAGATGACAGCTCCAAGTTTTAGACATCAGTAAGAAATGCTGGCGTCGAGTGTCGGTTGCCAAGAACAAACTGTATTCAAACCCCTACAAGTTTTGCTATTTATTTCAAAGATTCGATTATGTACACAGCTTCGTATTCTAACGGAATGGGAATCCCAAACATCTTCTGTTCGTATTTTCTGTACATACCAATTCATATTAGCTCATAAATTTGCTTTACTCTTTAGTCTACTGACACCACCCCCAGTTTGGTACAGGGACTGATCTCAGAGTTTTCTAGCTTAAAAGAAAAGTAAATTCTAAGCTGTCTAAGCAGAGTATGCTGCATTTCAAAATAGCTGTCATGAAAACTGTACTTCCTGGGGCAAGAGGAAAAAGAAAGAGATCTGTTCGTGTTATTCATGTTGTCTACACAAAATGAATAAGGCTCTCTGATGAAGATATAACTCCTTCATGAGTCTAGAATGAGCAAATATAACCTCAGGCAGAGGGTACGGCTGTTCACACGCACACAGAGGATTTGTTTATTCACAATTACAAGACTAAAATACCCCTTACAAGACTAAAATACCCCAGGATACATGCAGGATAAAACCTTGAAATGATCCCTGGTATTATGTCTTCCTGCTAAGTCCAGGCAGCTCAGGGAGAAATACAAAGCGGGAGCTGGCCCCTCCTTCCCAACTTCCACGCTGAGCACATCCAGCCTGGACCGCGGAGCCCTGTCAGCCTGTAAGCCCGTCCCTTCTTCCTATTTCTCTATTCCCCCAGTTCCCAGAAAATACACATGGCCTTTACTAACTGTAATCCCTCAGTCTATTCCTCATTACACAGTCCCGAAGTACTCAGTATGTCCCCACTTTAAAACCTTTAAGCTTGGCTACGTCTTTCCTGGGGCCAATGCTTACAGCCTCATGCCTGCAGCCCGTCTCCCCTCTGACTGATGACAGCAGCCTCCAGCACATCTGCCTGACCTGCCTTGGAGGAAAGCTCTGTTTTCTCTTCACAAACCCACTCAGTGTCTCAGATGTCAGCTGCCTGGGAGCCACCTTTCTGCACGGGTGACCATGCACACATGAAGCAATGAGGGACGTCTCAAGGCTGGTCCAAGCCATGCTGACTAGCCTCAGTGATGACACGGGACTGAATCCTCTCATACACGTTCCTCTGTAAGCAAAGAGCTGGGTTACCTATTGCTTTCCCTTATCCACTGGGATCTAGCCAAAGGTAATTAATTTAATCACAATCCCACAGGAGATAAGGCAGCTTTCTCTGGGTACTGTGGTTGGGAGACATACATTGGCCCAAATGATAAATATTCTCTTCCTTTTTCTTTTACTGCCTTTGTGTCTTCTTAGACCCTTTTCTGACCTTAGTAAAAGTACTATGAGTTTTGCTCCTGCTCACATTAATGTTTTTCCTGAAGCCAGTAAGAGTAGACAGGATCCCAGCAAGGATCCCGCAGTGGGATCTTGAGCCTGTCCCTTACTGACTTCTCCCCCGGTGCAGAAGCAGAGTTCTCCCATCTAAATGCACATCCGTGTCCTCGGCTACCACATCAGATAGACACAAGGTGGAAGGGCATCTCACAGCTGACAGGAGAGATGGTTTGAACCATCCTGCTTGCAAAGAGAGTACTTTTACAAGATACGAAGATAAAATAACACCAGTTCACATATACAGGTATCCAAGATTAGACTCTTTGCTTACTTTGCCTAATGTCTCGGTCTGGTGTCTCATTCTACTCATTGGAAACATGTGGCTTTTCAAAAGCCTTGATCCATGGCCTATTGACCTTAATACTTAATATTTGTTACATACTACGTTCTTGTTAAAGTCCTGTTTGCTCTTCCACCAGGAATACTCAACAGGATCCTCTCCAAACTTCAGACAGTGCTACAGGTTTTTTTGAACAGTGACAAAGTGCAGTAATGAAAGGAACAAGTGAGGCCGCTGTCAACACTTTTCAGGCTGTTGTTCCTCTTTGCATATACTGGAGAAGCCCAGTCCCAAATTAGCTGCTGAAATGTTACAAGCCTGAGTCTTTATAATCAACATTTGGTTCTACAAAATCTCCAGGCCCTTCCAAAGCCTGTGTTTCCTTAAATTAGCTTTGTATTGATTTACAACTGATTAACGATTCAATTATACCTCATGACAAGGCACCTCAACAGCAGCTCTGTGAGCTCCCCTGTTACTCATGACGAGACTGTATTAGGCACACGCAGCACTGCAACCCGATCAGCTGAGCCCTGCTACTCAGCTAACTCATCCACCAGACAATCAGCCCAGAACAAATTCAATCCAGATTCCCAGCTGATGAAAACCAGTGTCACTCCATTGACATCAAGTCTATTTGCACCAGCTGGCTTAAATGTTTCCAATTATCATCAGATAGTATTCATTCATTTGAAAGCCCTTGCCGCTCTGAAATATTTCCTGTTGTGCTTGTGCTTTCAGACTGGCCCTTACCTTGTGTCCCCTAACACGTGAGAGTAATTCACGGTGACTGCCTGAGACATACTCCAGCATCCGTGAGAACAAAGGTGACCTCCTAATGCTATCGCCACCAAAGAGGCCATCAAGGGCCTCATCGCGCATCCCGGTTCAGGAACCGATGAACAGATTCCTGCTTCCCCTGAAGACTGAAAGGCAGGTCAGATTTATATTGAAAACTCACATTTTGATAGTTGGAGAAAACTATTAACCTAACTGTCTGCACCAGGCTGTTAATGTAAGCCCTCAGGCAAATTTGGGAGTGCTGAGCTGTCTGTGATCCGGGAGCTCTGGAAAATAGTATCTAACCTTTGAAAGAAGGCACAGGACACTTGTCTGAGAGTACAGTCAGCTAATGCACAGCAGCGTTATCCATGTTAACGCTGACAGCAGGGAAACAGCACAGATTTAGCACCATCAGTGTTGACAGATGTCACCACCTTGTAAAAATCACCTATATTATAAAGACCTATGTAAGACCAGCTGCGGTTTCTCTAAATTATGTGTAATCTTGCTGATTGAAGGGTTTTGTTGCCTAAAATCTGGTTGTAGTTCTGCCAGCGTGCTGCAATACAGGATAAATTCCCCTAGGTGAATGCACCTCCATAGTATCTCAGCAAACAACTGAAATACTGAAAAACAGGATTTTGCTTTGTTTTTCTACTTTGATAGTACATTTCTCTATAAGGAGGATCTTTCAAATCTAAGTCACCACTAGCACTACATCGTATAAAGGATGATGCATACAAGTATTACTTAGACTTCTCAACACAAGGGTTGTTCTCATTTACCCAGGGTAACTAAATACCATTTCAGAAAATATTTCCTAATTAATATCCATATCATTTCAAGGAAAGTATCAAGTGAAAAATATCTGAAAAATATGTTTCTGGAAAGAAAATCCATGCTGTTAGGCAGAATTTAAGGAACTAGATCTAAATTTGGATTTTCTGAAGGCTAGATTCAATTTCCCACACACAGGTATCAGATGCCACCAAGATGCCCTCCACATATGGGACTGCCATGCTGAGCTGGCATGTGCAGAAAAGGATTTATGAGAAGTTTTTTTCTGTGCTATTCTGGCGTGGTAGCTGGAGTCCAGGCAGGGTAACCTGCAGCATCTGACATGATAGCAGACCTGTAATTCAACTGAATCAAGCACACAAGTGTCTTAAATAGATTCCTATATAAGTGACCTGGTTTTTGTAAGTCCTGAAACAAGGTATCTTCTAGTAACTTCAGGGAAAGCCACCAGAGACCAAGCACTTGAGAAAATCAGGACATTTTTTCAATATTAGGTACCTAACTTTAGCATCTCTTATTTCTAATACTTGGACCTATTTTAAAAATATAGGCATGTTTTATAAAAAAAGCTAGTCTTGGCAAGTAAGTTGTCCTAAGCCATTGCCGAGAAAGGAGATCTAGCCTGTGACAACAGTTTCTCAGACATACGTGCCCTTCGTATTTGGGCTTAATTTGAGGCAGCTAAATGGGCAGATTGCAGTCTAGTTAAAATCTGAACCACTACCTTTAAATGTCTTATTCTCTCCATTCATGAAATAGAGGATGTAAGGTAACTGGGCTGATTACCCTAAATGCTGATCTCTGAGTTTTATCTTAAAATAAAAACCTAAGTATGCAATATCTGAGCCTATTTCCACATGTACAAGCAAGCGTAAAGTGATACATTTATATCTGACAACATACACATCTTAATTTTCCATGTCTATATTGGGGTAAACCTACTCCCTCCATTGGCCTTGCTGCTGAAGAGCATTAACGCACAAAGTTTTAGGTCCATTTTACACAGCAGCAAGTGAATACAAAAGTTCAAGGTAGTGCAGAACCTTGGGCAGCATAACCAGCGCCTGGGCATTTCTGTTCGGGATGAGGCATTCATTAAAAGCTTTAAAATTTCCCTTCCATGTGATATTTTAATTGAAATAACACCCCAAAAATACTAATAATTTACGCTCACTAACCTTTGTCTTGCACCAGTATTTCCAGCTCTTCTCGAATGCCATCATACCAACTGGTGATGTCCACATGGAGAGAGTAATCACAACAGGATTTGGTGTCAGCTGCCTCGTGCCACTTCTCAAAGGAGGTCAGTAAACTCGATCCAGGTTCTGGAAGCACGTGGTCAACTGAAAAAGAGATTCAGTGTTGGTTACCTGGACAGCACGCACGCTATTCAGATTTCCTCAGTGCCCATGAACAAGTAGTCTTCCACCATCTCGGCCAAAACAGCAGCTTTGGAGGCAGCTTGTGTGCAGACCATAACTTTGGGATGTTAGCCAGGTCCTGCTGTCTCAGGTGCAGCAGACTTTGTGGACAGCCTATACTAAAGCTAAGTCTGGCAACCAGCTTGGTGTAGCATCAACAGACACACAGTGGGAGAGCCAAACATCTCACAGTTCGGGAAACATTTGTTTTTCCCTTTACTGTTTTGTAAGAGACCGCAAGTTCTGGACTCACCTCTGTTTGTTGTCTGATGCGTCCATTTCTATGTATTTCACAGTAAGTGTTTTTTATTAACCAGTGCCTCGTAATCACTGAATTGGCCCCCTGTGCCCTACCAATACATCAACGGAGATGTTGAATGCTTTCTCGGCAGCCAGAATTGGGAATAGAGCCAAAGGTCTGAGCAGAGATGATGTAGAGCACAAACACTCAGCCACGCTATATGGCAGATCGACTGTGCTGCAACGATCCATCTTCACTATTTCAAGACATTCTGCATCTGATGATACCACAATGTTTACTGACATAAAATAAAGACACGACTACTCATGCACATATTCTTATCTTTGCAGGGCTAGGTCAAAACTTAGTATGGAAACGAAGCAAGATGGGCTTACCAGCGGCATTTGCAAACCTAACACTGCACAGGAGCTGAAGAACATACACTGAAAAAATTATTAACAAAAGTAATGAAGAGCAGTGCATTTTGGGCTTATTGCCAGAGATCCTTTCAGCTGATACTTGCTGCTGAACACAGGTAATAGATGCCATCACTCGGCAAAAAAAGCCACATTCCAGTTCATTGGGAGTAAAACCCCACTGGGAAGCTGCTCTGCATGAGGAAGCTAAGACAATTTATGTGACCTGAACAACTGCCTCACAAAGTCTAACCAAGGGACCAAGCAACTGCTAGTAGGAAAGAGATAAATCTTGTCCTGCCATCTGGTAGACAGAAGAAGGGTCTTTAACAACTAGAAACACTTTTCCCTCCCACCAAGAAAGATATTCCTCCAGGACATCTCTGGTAAGGACTTCCTCAATTCCTGGTGCCAAAACCAAGTTCATAAATAAGCATCTTGCTATTTCCAAAGCCCCTGAAATGTCACTAGGTGGGAACAGTGGATCTTTGTCAGATTGTCTGTGCCATATACTTACAGCACTAATTACACTGTTTTTCAAAAATCCCAAGAGTAGGTACATTATCCCCCAGTGCTTGTTCTGTATTTCAGAGGAAAATCCAAGAGACAATTCCCCATGCCGCTGTTGCTTTCTGAGGGCAAGTTCATTTTCAGGCCAACCCTGGGTGACAATGATAAATAGCTCTCCAACACTGTGCCCAGAAATTTGAAGATTCATTGCAGATGGTCTCAGAAAATGGGTATGGAGCCTCCTGTAGTGATCCCCACGTGTGCTACATGAGCTTCAGCCTGGAGCGGGAAGAGTTAGTATTGCTAGTACTCACTGATCATGGTGGTGCCCCCTGCTAGCGCTGCTTTGGTGCCTTGATAGAAGTCATCAACAGCGGTCATTCCTTGGTAGGGCTTTTGTAGATAAGTGTTGACATCTATTCCCCCAGGAATAACCATGCGCCCATTAGCCTCTATGGTCTTGACTCCTCCAGGAACAATCAGATTCTCTCCTATTTGCCTAGGCAGCAAGGAAAGCCAATATTAATTTACTTAAACAAAAAAGCTATTTGAAGCATGTATGGGAGAGGAACCTAGGGGCCGTACAGAAAGAACTGGGACCCCAAAGGAAAGGTGAAGCTCAAACACCCCTCTGGCTGCTCTGCACGGCACTGGCAGAACAAAGCACCCCAGTCTGCCGAGCTGGGCCCTGTGCTCAGGATGCTTCGCATTGCTCTAGTGGCCAATACAGAAGCCGTAATGCACCAGCATTAAAAACTGATTATTTTTTTTTATATGACTCCTATCTTTAAACAATTACAAATATGTACAGTTAACGCTCTCTTGGGGGCTCCGGTTTTGTATATTAAGTTCTTAAATGAAAACCGAGAAACACAGATCAAATATGACAGCAAGCTGGAATTGTAAATATATGGCAGAAGCACAAGGCACATCAGAAAGGAGTTATAATTACTTTGTAAACAAGCAATGCAAATTTATCATTAAAAAGAAATCTCAATATTCTAAGACACAGAAATACATATTTAAGAGACCCAAACGCCTTTAATCTACCATGTAACGTATTCTTCATCCTCATCTTAAAGTTAAAACTTAGTGAAATACTCTGCATAACTGTGTGGAAAGATGTTAATTAACTGTTGCCATCTTTTTCTTTTCAGTTTGTCAAAACAGGATTTTTTTTTTTCACTATTACAAATATTAATCTGTCCTCCACGCTGATATCAAGCAAATTCCAGACACTTACAGTCAAAATACTTTTAGTGTTCATGGACACAACTGCAAGTAAATTAACCTTTAACTTTTAAAGCCACATTACCTTTTTATTGTCTACTTCACATGGTGCCGATCAGAAAAAGGTATGGGTCTGTGTGGAAGAAATGTCTCTGCACTGTTACACAGTAATATATTTGGGCTTAGAAATAACTATAAGGTAGTTTAAATTCACTAAGTTTATCTCGTATTACAGATACAGACAGTCCTTGTCTTAATTTCCTTTTGTCTGGGATAAAAACCCACTTATCCACAGCTAAACAAATACCCCAGACATCTGAGCTGCTGAATCTGTTGCTCCCATATTAAAATGCAACTCCCACCTCCAGCGCCAACACAGTGACTGATTAACAGCCAATCGCAACAAGCTAGAACCAAAAATGAATATAACCGTTAATTAAAACCAGCGAAAAAACCAGGGATAATTATTCACATTGGCATCTGGCCAACCCGCCAGAGTTAATAAATAGCCCCAAGAGGTCAAGAATTTGTTTCATATGCTATGCAAAAATGTCACCTCCAGCAGCTTGGCTCCCCCGGTGCTCTGGGTTTTGGCTGGAGGGAAGCACAGCCGTTCGGTTACCAAACTCCCCACCAGCGTCCCAAGCGGGGGTCTCAGCCGCTCAGCACTGAACAAACCCAAAAGGGCTTACTCGGGAGAGCCGATAATATCATGGCTCGAAGCCGTCCAACTCCACGTCTGGCACCTAATAGTCATCAACACGTACAGCACCGGGAGGATGTCATAGCCTGTTTACAGCCGTGCGGCGCGCGCTAATGATGCCATGACAAATAGGGAACTGATATGTATGCAAATGCCAGCAGCAACCCAGCACATCCGATGGCGCAAACAAGTTGCAAGAAGCTTCTCTGCCATTAAAGTCTGACTCGCCTAAGGCGCTCCAATCCATGAGCAGGTTGAACGCTTGTATAAAGTCAGGTAGCCCCACGTATAATAATGGTGTTGCACTAATTTTCGTTAGTTGAATCCCCTCCCAATATTTTAATCAGAACAATCCTAAACCTTTGTACAGCATTTGTGTGGCTAAAAAAATGAACTGGGAGAAAAAAATTTATTATGACCAATCTCCTTCAAATATGCCTAAGTTGGAATTGCACTCCAAGGACTACCACACCTCCTGAAAATAACATTAAAGAAAACCTACACAAAAGTGTAAAAGCAACTAATTTTTATTTTCTTCCACAATCAGTATCTACCAGTTTCCCCTTCAAGAAGCACATACTCTAATGAAGTGAAACAGTGCTAAGTATGTATTTTAGTTTTTTGATCCCTCACTGCTCATTATTTTCAGTGTATCGTTGAGTAACAGCTGATCTGGCAAGGGTTGAAGTCATCCATGCTGAAGGGACATGGGACCAAATGGTCTTTGTGGGACATTCTGCACTATTACCTGTCTGCACTATTAGCCTGTCCCATCTCTTGCCCTGGTATCAAGATCAAGGCTGGGAGAAGGCTGATCTTCGCTGGCATTCAAGGTTATTTTTATTCTGACTGACTAGAACACAGAGTAAGAGATAATGTGACAGCATTCCTGAACTGCTCACTCGTTAATGCTAAGTGTATGTTAATAAGAATGGGGTTCAGTTACTTGTGGGGGGAAAAATACAATAGTGCAGATAACTGTATTCTAGGCACTGTATAAATGATTGAGCTGGTTTTCTGATGCACCAGCAACTAGAAAACTCAGACTAACAGAAAGCTGATGCTGTCTGCAGTCTTCAGTTGAACAAACTGGTAAATTCTGTCGTACGCAAGCCAATTAAAACACAAAGGAAACATCAGGCTTTAACTCTCCATTAGCTTAACCTGAGAAAGCTGAAAACCTCCCTCCATGGGGTTATTTCTGTCATTATCAATCCCAGATCTCTTTTAGGCATCTGAGGTTCCCTCTACCTTGGCTCATCGCCTGCCCAGCTCTGGAGATGCCATCCCCGGTCACCCATCCTGCACAATTGTTAGTCCCCTCCAGCCCGGAGGGACCCAACCCTTCCCCTCGGCAGGGACGGAGCAGAGGACAGCAGGCACCAGACTGTGTGACCTGCTGCTTAGCACGGCGACCGGGGCTCACTTCCTCATGTGGATAACAGAGACAGGATAGATGCAGGCAAAATATATTATTTACATGCCAACGGCAATTTAAATTACTAAATATCTAAGTTATTCTTTGGATACCAGAGACTGCCTCTCAGCTGCCGTCTGAGTGTGCAGGGCTTAAGTTTCAGCTAGGAAAAATCCACATGCACCGCTGCTCCCTTGTACCTAGGGAGCCAGTGTGAGCATTGATAGGTAGGAAAAAGCATCTACCATCCTCCAAACTATGGCTAATGTTCAAACACATTCAAGGTTACATCTACATTCCTCTCTGCAGGACATTCTGCAGAGACATAAGCGTTAAAAGACACTATTCATTTCATTAGTCTGCAAGAGAAACCCAACCCTCTATGTTCCAATCAGTTTCCACTGCAGAGTAAGAAAAATTAACCCAGATCTTTTATACCCTAGCAAAACCAGGACGCTATTACCTGTTCTGGGCTGTGTGGTTTGGTGTCTGCTCCATTCTGCGGAAAGAATTCTGTATTATCAGCAGGATCTGCAGCTGGAAACCTAGGGCATCGACTGCAATGTGGATGCCTGGGGTGCAAGGTCCTGCTCCAAAGGATTTTGAGCAACATTTAACAGCTACGTTAAATATTCAGACACAATGGGCAGTTCCCGCTGGAGAACCTAAAAGAGACCAATCCCAGAAAATATAGCGCTTTCCTAGACTGCAGAATTTATCACCTGAACACAGTTAGGACCCAAGCCCATCTCACACCAGGCTGCCCTCACAAATTAGCTGCTTTTTCAGAGCAGGACTTCTTGCACAGCTTATAAAGAAAAATCTCGGGTCATCTAAGTCCAGGAAATCAGGCATGACTCGGGATGTTGAACAGTAAACTTGCCTCCTTGGGCATTTATAAATGCCTCCTCGGGCAAGATAAAGGCATTTTTAAAAATAAGATCTTGCCTGTCTATTCATTATTAATTCTAGCTACCTTGGGCAGCTGAGATACTTTCTGGAGGTACGGATGCACGCATGGATTTCAGAGGAAGTCTACACACTTCACAAGGGCAGCTGAAAGCTTGGCATTACCAACCTGCCTGCCCAGTACCATTGCATTTCTGGTATCACGGCCAAAAATTCGCACCAGTTTCAGACTCTCAGCATCTTATGCACTTAGTTGTTAAATCAGTTCTGATGTTTATAAGTGTTACTAGAAAATCTGCATCTGAACAAACAAAAGCACAGAAAAACTCAACTAAAATACCGAGCAGAGAGAGCACAACTTGGCTGATTGTTGCTACTAAAAAAAGACACTAAAAAAAAGATTTTGTGCCTTCTCCACTTAAAACAATATGCTTCTTTTGCCACCTCTGCAACGCAAGTAACACCACAACTGGAAAGGCAGAGTGAAGTATTAAAAAGAAAACTGCACGGTCCATGGATAAAAGTGCTCATAATTTTTTCTGCTATATTGTGTTAGAACGACCTGAATCATGAATAATGTAAGTAGCCACAGATGTATAAAGAATTGGACTCTTAATCTGATGGTATATTCTCACGAAAAGGAGCTCTGAAAACAAGTAGGTAATGAATTATTTACCAGATAACCATAATTATATTTCTGTGCATTAAATTGTAGCCTCTGGAGAGCAAACTTGTTAGGTCACTAGTGGAAATGTTTAGCAGTCAAGAAAAACACTTTGATCCTTGTGTACATCAGAGTGCTTGTACACACTATGTAGCTTTGCAAAACTACAGACCCCCGTTTCCACTAAGCCAAAGCAGGACCAGTAGAGCTACATGAATCTCTGTTACTGTTTCCCAGGCTATCAGTAACATGTATTTCATGTTTTTTCACCTAAGGAATACTTTCCCAGTTCCTGTAATTTATATTGTGATAAATCAGTAGGATTTTCTGTCTAATAATTGTGGGAAGATTTTAAGATTTTGCCAAACCTTTGCTAAACAAGAAAAGGGACATATGAGCAACGCATAACAATGTTGTAAGAACAGAACATGCTATGCCTCAGCAGCAACCAACAGGGGAACTGAGACGGAGCAGGTCCCCGTTAGCACTGTGTAACACGAGGCATTTTTCTGTGCCGTACAATCCTTTAGAGCACGGCTGCATTCGCCCTGGTTAGGTGTGGGGAAAAAAGCTGTAATGGGCCTTCTGTCATACATGGACTCAAAAATACCCATTATCCTTAGTATTACTTCTCGAGAGAGCCTACTTACCTTGACTGTTTTGGAAGAAACTAAGACTGAACTATTTGAAAAGCAAATACCTTCAGCTTATAGCAAAGAAATTTTCTACTTATCTAATCTTAGTAAAGATAAAATGGCAGAGTTTCATAATTAAACTCTCTTCTACTCTCACCCCACATCTAGAGGTAACCGAGATGCTGGCTGCAAGACTGCAGGTCAGCACTGTCATGAAATCACAGTAGTCTATACTAACAGGCATGCAAAAAAAAATTCAGTATTTTAAAAAACCAACTTTATAAGTCCATCTTCAAGGTATATGTCTGCATAGAAGGAGTGGTCATCATTGATAATTCTTCCACCTTTAATGAGTAGTCGGTCACTCTGGGGGAAAAAAAAAAAAAGAGGAAGACACGTGGGTTTGTTGAAGTAAACAAACATAACAATGTATTGATGATACCAAATAGGCTTATGTTATATAGAAAGACATTAACATCAAAGTACTTACCCTATATAAAGGTCTATGCCATAGATTCAGGTGGGTACATAGACAGCGGAGAGGAAAACCATAGTTTCATTGAGTGTTTATTTCTGACTTTTGGAACATGAGGCCTCATGGCCATCACAGTCTTTTTTCCTCAAAGCAGAACTCATTGCATGTGGAAGCACTTGAAATCCCGCTACATCCTCTTTTTACCACCACCTTATTGTACGAAGGCCAAAAAGGGAAGAGAAGACCTCAAAATAAACAGCCCAACACTGGAATGGCCAAGATGAGCTCACCTGAGACTCTCCGCATCCCTGGAGGAGTAACAGAGCTTGAAATGGGAAGGGACAAGGACAGGAGAGGCTGCTGAGCTCTGTAATGAAGAAATTCCTGCCCAGGAAAGCTACTTTAAGAAACATCACCTCAGAAGGGTCAACTCGGCTGCTCTACCAAGGTGGCCAAGGGTCATGGCCCACAGCTTGCACCTCATGTACTGTGTTACAGACCAACAGCAGAAAATCTAGTTTCTGGTGGGCATGAGAATTAATTCTTGTCTAATTTGTGAGGTCAAAGGCTGCTGGTTAGTTGGGGTCACTCTGCACTGAGGGTCCCCACACCTTATCTCACTCACTCCATGAGTGAGGTCGGGAGTGCAGCCTCAAAGATTTGGTTTACCTGAAATACCATACAAACAGCACAGAGAGATACTGCCTTCTGCTGTTTTCTTAAGTGCCAGAAAGCAAACAATTTTTCCTGTGAAGAACTGTTCAAATATCAAGTCTGATGGGGCACTGTTCACAACAATCATCTGTTTCCATTCTTCTCTATTCAAATGGAAGTCGTACGGGAAACGCCAGCACTCTGCCAGAGACAGGGCAACTCTGTAACTTCAGTACCTAACACTTTTGAAAAGACTTTTGCCAAGTGACTGCGAATGCTGGAAAAGCCTAAAGCAGTCAGAACCTTATTTTCCCATTCATATATAAAAAAGCCATTTATTGTAAATTATTTCCTTGTCTCACTAAACAATAACTCTGAATCTTCATTTTGTCCATGTTTTATTCTCCTCACTCCAGCCTCAATTCCTGGTTTAATTACAGGATGACTCACCCATATAAACCATGCATGTCCCAGGTTCCCATTTTAGAAAACAATTAAACAAGTTGCTATTTTTCCTCATCTATAAAACCAGGACAACGATACGGCCCTTCTAAAAACGTATTGATTAAAAAGCGCTAAGTCAGAGTTAGAGATGTTACAACAACCTTTCTTCAACGTAACTTCTCAGTTTTACATAGTGTATTTACTTTCCAGCTTGTATTTGAACATTTTGCAGGTTTGAAGCCTTTATAGCCCTCTGTATCATTCTAGAAAAACAAAAAGGGAGAAACAGACATTTTAAGGGGAAAAAGAAGGGGGGGGAAGACAATTTAAATACAGTCCGTTACAAAAGAGGATGAACATAGAAGGTCTGAGGCTTTTCTCCATGTGCTGCAGCAGTGAGATGACCTTGGAGGGGGAACCAAGGCAGAGAACTACAATGAAATATGTCCCCAGGACCTGCCTCAGATGTTGGTACCCTCTCGTAAAAGGATGGAGATGAAAGCAAGTCCTCAGTCTGGAGTTTGCCAGAGCAGGCTCCCTGTTTTCTCCCCAGCCTCTCTGCTGTCACTTGTAATCGCAGGACTTGTGCATCAGCAGCCTGCATGGTAATAAGTTATTTTGCCACGTGCTGGCAGTTGCATCTCCTCACCATGATGATTTACTGCGCTGCCTGCTGACCTGCAGAGGCCACCATCTTGTGAGCTCTTTTTAAGCTCATTCAATTGCCTTCCTAAACATTAATACTGTCCAATTACAAAAGGCGAGAGCTTATTGATACGGGCAGGGAACGTTACCAGAGGACTGCATCTGTCACTGCTAATGAATCAAAAAATTGGCATGCTCATCAAGATGTTCTGCATTTTATTTCTTTTAGAACAGGAGAAGGTGCATAATAAATAAAAGCAAATGTGACAGGCTGGGAAAGTAAGACGGACTAAAATAAAGCAGAAATACAACCCCAGAAAAATAACTGTAGACATAAGGATTTTACACGTTTTTATATATAAATATACATATATAAGTGGTAAAACTAGGTATTAGAATTATCTGAAATGAAAAAGGATACAAATGCACTTTCAGGAAAGCCCTCAATTATGTGAGTCACCCATTAAATTAAGCCTCACTTACAGTCCATAAAGGATTACTGAACGTTTAGCTATAAAGTCTCACCTTCTTCAGAATTTCAGAGGGTCTAAGAAATTCTGGTGAAGAAAGAAAACTCCTCTTTATGGGGACTTCCAGCATTTTGATTCTTGACACCTTCCCTTTCAGTAGAAAACGCAAACCATTCACAATTGTTGCAAAAGAGAGCAGTTCCTGCTCTCTCTGGTTGCCCCCAGCCAGGAATACAAAGCCACGGGAGACAAGGCCGACAAAAAAACACGCCAATCTTGGTGCTCCCCACTGCTCCCCAGGTAATCTGCCGAGCCACCAGGGAGGGTGTCGTGGAGCCCTGCCCAGCTTTTATCAGGACCTGATAGATGTGGAAACATCTCTGAGACATTTCCATTCCAGCAAATCAGCAAATTCAGAAGAAAAAGGGTTCTGTTGGAACTTTTCACAACCAGCTTAAGCTGTCAGGGTGTTGGTAGGACACGCTGCAGATTGCTGCAAGCCAGGAGCACGGGTAAAGCAGGGTACCTTTACACAGATGGGGCTGATGGGCACAAGCATCCCAGGTGGGGTTTCAGTGACACAGGGACATCCTGGCAGTACACTGCGCCCAAGCAAACAGGCACTGCCTCCTACACCTTGCTCCGGACCAGAGGTAGCTTGTGCTTAGCTAAAGCAGCAGCACCCAACACCCAAGTGAACCTCACCATATAGATGCATTTCCACGAACACACTGGAAAAAAAACACACAAATGTAACTGACTAGCAGGGAGGCGTGGGTTAATGTTGGCAAGCAGTTTGCTGCACACTTCATGAAATAAACTTTCATGCAGATCCTTGTATGCAGACATGGTCAGCACTTGAGTATTCATCCCCACCATGGAGGATTCCCAGGGCCACAAAGATGATGAGAGGGCTGGAGCACCTCTCCTATAAGGACAGGCTGAGAGAGTTGGGGTTGTTCAGCCTGGAGAAGAGAAGGCTCCAGGGAGACCTTATAGCAGCCTTCCAGTACCTGGAGGGGAGCTACAAGAAAGCTGGGGAGGGACTGTTTGCAAGGGCACGTAGCGATAGGACGAGGGGCAATAGTTTTAAACCAGAGCAGGGTAGGTTTAGATTAGACATTAGGAAGAAGTTCTTTACAAAGAGGGTGGTGAGACACTGGAACAGGTTGCCCAGAGAGGTGGTGGAGGCCCCACCCCTGGAGACATTCAAGGCCAGGCTTGATGAGGCTCTGAGCAACCTGATCTAGTTAAAGATGCCCCTGCTAGCTGCAGGGGGGTTGGACTAGATGACCTTTAAAGGTCCCTTCCAACCCAACACATGATTCTATGATTGCCTAAGCACAGGCTTCGGGCACAGGCACAGCCGTGGCCTGAAGGCAAAGGGACGCTGCCACCCTGCACTGCTGCCACGGCCACCGATGCCTGGGCGCTTCTGCACTGGTTTAGGTCACCGCTACTTGTGGCAGTGAAATCCTGGACAGAAATCTGGGCACGCATGGGGTCTGTGAAGTAGGTTAGCCCCCTCGGACCCACTGCCGGCTGTGCATGGTCAGGGACCATTTCTTATTTACCAGGGGCCTGATGTCAGGCAAGGCTTCTTGCAGTTTTCTTCACCAAGTGCCAAACATCTAGAAAAACTAGGGACCAAAGTCCTCTTCTGCCTGACCAATGTTCCATGCTCTGTGACACCCTGGGGAAAGCATTCATGAAGCTCATGAATTAATCAGGCAGCGCTGGCCCATATTTCCCCTTCCCAGCTGTAAATCCCTCCAGGCAGGACGCTTTCTTTGCCTAGCTCCCAGATGTACCCTCAGCCACTGGGGTGACCTTTGGGTGCTCTCACAGTACAAACAACGCATGCATTACTCAGCTCAGGAGGTGACAATATAGTGTAAGCCTTTATAGGGTGGCTGCCACCTTTATATTCAGCTAACAGATGTCTTAGTCACTGGTGCCCTGCCTACTGAGCCTTAAGGGCTCCATACCAAGCTTTCAGTGCATTGCCTGCCACAAGAAGCTGCCAGCCCAGCTCTCTTGGAAAAGCTGCCAGGCCGTTCTCCTCCCTCCAGGCTGCCAAGGTCAGACAGCAGGAACACAGCAAAACAGAGAAGGACCATTATATTGAACGCATAAACTGAGCAATTCATTAGGTGCCAAGATTCAAGGGGGGAAAAAACCCTGCTCTCATTGAGATGGGAGGTGTGGAAATCACCGCTGTAAATCCGTGCCACCGCTCAGCGTTCACTGCCGGGTGTGGGAGCCCAGGTGTTTCTCCTCCACCCATCGCTGCTGCAATGATGCAACCGCATCAGTGCATCGCCGTTTGCTTCCAGGCCTCATGCCTGGCTGTGACACAGCATCAGCACAGCAGAACGATGCTTATCTGCTGTCTCCCTGCAGCTCCATTTTACAAGCACTCCGGCACCTCCCGGCTCAGCTCGGTGCTGAGTGTCATACAGCCTTTCCTATTATTCACAGCTCTTCACCTTCAAACCCTGCGCACTGCTTTCCTGGTGATTTTTTGCTAATCACGCTCTAGTTTCTCCTGCTTAACCTGGCAGCAGAGCCACAGAGCTCAGCCTGCGACATGACAGCAATTTTCATGGCAGCAGGAGGAGATGCCACAAACTCAGCATCGTTTGCTGCAGGAGGAGGGGCCAGCTGCTCAGACATGAGGCGGTGGCTTTCGCTCCTTTACAACTATTGTTTGCATTACAGTAAGAGCAACAAGAAACGTGGAAGCTGGTGACTGGCACAATTTGTATAAATTGCCTGTTTTGCTGAGGTTTTTAAACCAGCTTGGCTCAGCTCTTGTGAAGCGGGTCCGTATTTTCATATGCTCCCAATGGTACGAGGCCAGCAGAGACGAGCAGCGTCTGCACCGACCTGCCAGCTGATGAGCCTGAGCCCTGCTGCTAGCCCAAAACCTGCAGCAGTCTCCCCAGTTACAACTGAAGTGATTTACTTTGGTCAGTAAATCACTCTGGGTTATTTGTAAATATAATCCAAATGCTAGATTCAAATGTTAGAGCAGGAACAACTGCAAAGAAATTTAAAATTAGCCTTTTTTCATTTACCTACTCCACTCAGAGCTAGAGGTATTTAAAAATATTACACAAAGCAAAATTCAAATACATTTTTTACACATGCAGTTCTCAATCTGCTTCTGAACTACTGAGAAACTGCCATCTTCTGACATAAGATTTACAAAACAAATATTATCTCAAATTGGTGCAGCATGTCAAAATACAATGAGCACAAGTTACAGCAAACCACCTGCAGGCACCTTTCAGAGAAAACCACGCCTCTATCCTACAAGATGGAGTTTGGAAAAAAAAAAAAAAAAAAAAAAGAAAGAGAGAATGAATCTGCCATGATGTATTCTAACCATACAAAAAGATTCAAAGATATTTCAAGAGCAGTGTTTTGTGTTTTCAACAAATAGCAGAATCTGTCCAGACTGCACTTCTGATATATGCTATTACATTTTTGCTTCTCTTCCACAAATGGAATGTCTACGTGTTACGTCTTCATCTCTGAATCAAGTAAATCATGTCTTTTTAACTATTTACATAGTTATAGTCTATATATACATAGTTTACAATTTAACTACGATGAACTTCATATAACACACCCAGCATATGGGTCTAACTAAGCGCTGCTTCATTCTTGCATTTGGACTTTTATGATTGCTGCATTGCAGCCATTGCCAACTGACAAAGTCTTTGCAACACTCTGAGCCCCACATTTTCCAAGCCTAAAGAAGGAGGAAGCACTCAGCAGTGATTTCATCCTTTTCATAATTCTAAGGACTTATTAGAATATACCATTGTCCTTACATCTCCAGAGCAACAATGGCTGTATTCTCTAAAATCCAGATTAGTCAATGGCCCTGAAGATGACTAAGGGTTTTATGCTAAATAGACGATTGAAAACAGTTTAAATTCCAAATCCACCTGTATTTCCAGTTCTCTGCTTATAAATGCGTGTGATTTAAAAGACATCAGATTAAAGGCAATAGACGTAAGACTACGTTATCACACTTGCAGCCAAGGCATCCATCTTTACTTTTTTAGCATTTGAGAGGCAGAATCCTCTGTTGCTAAGGCTTTAAAAGGGCCATTGAGAGTTAGAAAAGACAGGTCATCCCCAATTTAGAGGGAAGGCTCAAAAGCCACAGGCTGCAGTTTGTGTTCTTCTTCATTATCCAAATCTCCACAAGGTGACTATTTGCAAGGGGGCAGTTTCTCAAGGCAAAAGTGCCACTGGCAGACAATGGAGGGAGACACTCAGAGCTCCTCTGTGCCTCTGTGCTCTCCTTCTTGCAGTTATTGTCCATAATATACAGGAGATTTAATTTTTTTTTTTTTGGTGGATATATTTGGTTGTCTATTGTCAGAGCTGGTCAGATTCAGACTCAGTTGTGATGCAATACCATTAAATTACCTTGCTTTTAGCAAAGTACTTACAAATAAGGAACATTTTTAAACTCAATGGCAAAAGAAGAAAGACATCCTTCCCATGAGGAATGCTTGCTTAAAATCCTTTCATAAGGATCAAAGAGCTGTAAATGGGATTTCATGAAGTACTGTCTCCTTATAGAAGATCTGTTTTTAATCGGCACTACCCTTCCTTTTGAATTTCACGTCTAGGTTACCCTCCATAGGAAGTAATTTTTAAGCAGGGTGATCCCTGAATCAGCTCAGGGAATTGCTTGTAAAACACTGTATCCTTGAGGCATCATTTATGATACGCCACTAATGGAGAATCCTGCTTTTAAGGTCCTTTTCTTCACAAATGCACTCTAGTATATGGCAATTCATTTAGGAAGGATTATGTTGATTGTAGTAATGCTGTATCTTGGTCTGTAGCCAATATATTCATTCATCTTTATTCATTTAAAAGATCTGATGTTCTTTTGTTTCCCCTTTGGAGACCTGACTCTCTATTCAGCTAGCAATTTCACTCCTTAATCACACAGCCTAAAAGGGCTACTCCTACAGCTCCTAACTCCATGGGGATTTCCACACTGTAAATGTCATCTTTGTTTTGCTTTTAGAAGGGAAGCACAACAAACATCTTATCGATGACAATATTCACTAGCATCAGCAGGGGGTTCACCTAAGCATGGGCTGGAGCGTGTAACCCATTGCATTGTGTGTTGTGGCCATCTCTTGGGTTACACGTAGGTTACATCAATCACAGCTGATTTCGAAATCTCTGCAAGCCATTCATAGGAAAGGTTAAACTTGGGAAAAAATAACAGTAATTTACAGCACGACTGGCTGCGGTGTGCCACGGAACTGAAGACGAGTTTCAGCTCAGTTCTAGTTGGAAACCTGTCTCAGGTTACCGGGACACCTTGGCACCACTCGTGGTCAAAATCGGGCTAAGACCATAAGAAATCCCTTCTCTGGACACAAGAGGTGGATGCAAGGGAAGCAGAACAGTAAAAATTGCCCTTTAGCAATGTTAATTGTTAGCAATGTAATATGTTAGCAATAGTAATTCCTGAGTGACTAAACGCGGTGGATACAGATGTGTATTGTCTGCACTTAGACACTTTTTGCTGTCATGTTGCCTCACGTATCTACTTCCCCTTGCAAGTCATTGCAAGTAGCAACTCTTGCTTCTATGGCATCAGCACCAGTCCATGAACAACCCTTCCACAGTCTCTTAGCTGTGGGCACTACATACTCCTCCAGCCAGCCACGTGCAAGGGTGATCAGCTTTACCAAGAGAGATTTCACATAGAGTGTAGATTTTACTGAAATCAGTAGGGAAATTTATTATTCAGTGACGTTTATTATTCACCTAAGCAAGAGCTGAGGCCTTAAACCTCATCAGGCCATGCACTACAGTTCAGAACTTGTGACACGCGCATTAAGCGCCAAGCAAAAGTAATCCCAAAGTATCTCTGCCCCAAGGGAAAATGCCATCGTCTTTACACATAGCAAGATTAGAAACCTACAAATTATTTTGCTGCTCATCTCTGTTCCATCTTTCTCATATTTACAAAAGCAGCAAGAAATTTATTGCAACTAACTCTCGCAGTGCCCAAGTGCTTCAGAAGCCAGTGGGCTCTCCTGGATTCCACACAGGAAAATGAAGCTTTACCAGATGAATAAAGTTGCTTATGGAAGAAATGGCAGCAAAGCAGAAAACAGACTCTGACCTCTTGTGAGGAAAGTGGCTCGTTGGCAGTGGTCGCTCTCGGCACTTGTAAGAAGAAGATTCAGACTTGCTGAACAACCACCTTACCGTATCAATTGTCTGCCCAGACAGCCACTGTCCCCTTTCCAAACCTGCACGGCTTCCAGCAAAACACAGCTCAGCTCCCCACCAGCTATGACACTGATGTGGGCACTAGCTGACAAACTTGCTGTGGCAGTTAAAGGAATCGCTGCCCCCAACCCCTCTTTCTGACCTTCTGCCAAAGGTTTCAATCTCCATAGAAATGTCCCCAGAAGGAGCTACGCTGAATGTAATTTAAGACATCAGATGGAAGTGGCTTAAATACTATGGCCACTTTTTTCTCCTGCAGAAAAAGGAAAGGAAAAGACTTACCACAGAATGACAGAACTGGTGGTTGGAAGTCCAACAACTTCTACTGAAGCAGCTAAAGTACCTCCAGAGCTGCCAAGTCCAGCGCAATATGCAATGTGAATTCACAAATATTCATTGGCAGACAAGTAAACTGAGAGGGGCCAAGTCTATGAAACAGCTAGAAATGGACAAATTTAACTTTGGAGTATTAAGCAAATATTCAAGAGTAAGAGGGGACCCAGAAGTCCCAGGCCTTGGTGTTTTAAAGCAGGACAAAAAGTGCTGTCTAAATCAGTTCAAATCTTGCGCCACTAGCAGAATAACACTGTGAGACACTGTTCCCGTGCCCAGCACTCAGTAGGGCATGGGCTTTTCAAACACTTTTGGCACCTCACTCACCAATCTTTGTGTAGCTTCATATAGTTAAGCAAAGGTGGGTGGGAAAAAAGCATGGTGAGGTGAGATATGGAATAGATCCAAACCTAGACGAGGACTTTGGTTCCCCGTTCCAGGTGCTCACCATACCTTGCATCTGTAGGACATGTCCCGTCTGGTGTCCAAAGTAAATCAGCTGGCAGCTCTTGCACTGATCTTGTCTGACACCAGAACACCTCACATTAACCCAGCGCTTTGCTCAGGCCAAACAGAAAATTTCTGTCTTGACTCTCAATAGTTAGCTTGAGACCAAAGTCTCACACAGCAGAAGTCCAGATGAATGTATTTTTTCTCTCACAAAGTATTCTGCTGTGTTCAACTGAAGCCTACTTATTTCTCAGCTCTCTCCACGTCAATCAATTCAAAAGGCTACAACTAAAATTATTCTCTGTGCCCACTCCTCTGAATTTCTGCAGCCTCTCTTCATTTTTCTGCATCTGCTTCTTTTTCTCATCATGTGCCAGTTCTTCTCTTTACTTGCTAAGCTCAATGATGAGATCCTCCCCTGTAACACCACAGGAGACTGAGCTCTCTGTCTCCCCGTGCCTTAGTCTGCCAGCTCAGGACCAGCAGCTCCCTCCCCCATTCATATGCCAACCCTTGGACCATTCCCAGGAATATTATTCCCTTTTCTAAGAGATTTGTGCACCATTTGCCTCTCCTGTGTCCCTCCTTGCATTTGCTTTGGTGACTAGCTATTCTCCCTCTGCTCAGTAGAGTTGTCTTCACACCTCCTCTTCACTGAGCTCACACTGATTATGTTTTCATGGTTGCAATCGCTACTGGAAAAAACAAGTCCTCTAACAGACATTTTACATGCCACATGCTTTTTTTAAGTTGTTCTCTGTATATACTGTAATTTTTAGTTCATCTGGGCTCAGGCCTTGCTTGAAAAGTGCCGAGCACTACCCAAACCCACAAGCCAAAATAATTTGTAACAGATCTTCCAGTGTCATCAGCCCCATTGATTCCCTGTAACATGCTGCACAAGAGGAGTATAATAGCGACATTAAAAGCAATGGGCGGGAGGATGTATCCCGGAAAATCTGTCTGCATGAGAGCATGCCTGCACAACCGAAGCACAAAAGATTGCCACCTCATGCAGAAAAACACCTCAGCAATGGATGCGGTGGCCGACTGTGCTACACAGCCTGAGAAATATGCTCCTGCAGATGCATTCTTGGTCACCCTTACATTATGCACACCCTGCTGCATTCCCAGCTAACACTCCTGAACCAGGGCAGTGAGACACTCCCGCCCCCCAGGACTTCAACACGGTGCAGGGGACGTGACTGAAGTGCTTACACTTACTGGTTCAGTGCATCTCTATTTTACATCACCCAGAGACTGGTCTGGGGCTTCAAATACAGAGGTCCTCCTCACAGCACTTACAGCGAAAGGGGCCGAGTTTCTCCAGCCTGACTCACAACCGAATGGCACCTTACACTGGAGCAGTGCTGGTGCTCAGCTAACAACAGCAAGCCTGGATGCTGCATGGGATGCATAAAGGGCAACAGGAGAGCCACAAACCAGATGAATTGCAAGAAGCATGAATTTTCAGGGGCTGAAAGGAAAAAATAAGGCAGGTGAAATGAAATGAAAAAACAGCAAGTGGAGGCTTTGATAAATGAGAGCAGGGAGATCCTGAGTGCCAAAGGGGGCCTGTCTGCAACATAGTGTCTCTGCTGCCCTAGATACTTCCAGGGGAAAGAGGAGAAAGGAAAGCAGAAATAAAGGGGAAAGAGGGTGTTAGTCAGACACTGTGAACAGTCCGAGGGAGTCAGGAGGCAAGGCACGGTCAGACAAAGCACAAGGTGGCAGTTATGCCCACGTACACCAAGGGGGGTAACCCAGAAAGGACACTACAGGGTTGTCTTCCCAAGAGTGACACCTGCTCCCACGCCGACCAGAGCTGAAACCAGCTTCTGCCTCCTCCTTCACAAAGTTCCTGATGCACAGACCTGACTCACAGCAAGCTCCTGGAGGGACATTTCGGCCAGGTACTAACGGCAGGTAGTGTCTGTGGCTGGATGCTGTGGCAGGATGCTGGGTGCTCTTCTCGTGCGCTCAGGATGGCTCTTGGCCCCATGCATGGAACACAGGCTTGGTACAGGAAAATCCACAGCAAAGTATCAGCACACAGGACACAGTCAAAAACTAGTTTCTCACTATTCCAATGAATCCAGGAGCTGCTGTAGCTCCAAAAAGCCAAGGGGGGGGGTGGGGGGGAGAGAAATGTTAAGCACAGTAACAAATGACATTTTTATATGATTTCATCATTGCTGCTGTTGTTGCATAACTTTACAGAGCTATCACATTTCCTCAGAGCCCAGAAGGCTTGAAGCTCCAATGTATTTCCTTAGTGGCAGGATGAAATACCTAATTTACCATACCGGAATGGGGCTTTCAGAAGAGACACACAGACAAATCCGGTGGGCTCTTGTGGGATGGGCAGCACGTACAAGATATAACACAGAGTGTCTGATTTGCTTTCGCTGGAGAAGAAGAAAGGCTAGAAGTGTAAAACACTAAAATACAAAAAGGCAGTCCAAGTCTGATGCCTGCCAACTTCACTAATGTTAATTTATGCCTTTGATTTGGTCACAAAACTCACTAGTGTTAATGAATATTCATTTATAGAAGCTTCAACACATCCTATTTCAAAGAGAACAGGCTGAGGTTTGGGGGTTCTTTCTCCCAGCAATCCTCTCTCTCGCACAGAGAAGGAAATTTGTGAGAAGTGAAGAAATGAAAATGAACTGTTGATTCCAAGGCAAACACTTGCAACTCTTCCAATTTCTTCTTTTACTCCAAATTGGAGCGCAAACAACCAGCTATGGGTGGGAACCTGTTACACTCCAGCTGCAAATGAAGGTCAAGCCATGCACAAAGCACCTGACTCACTCAGAGGGCAGCCAGGGCCTCCCCCAGTCCAGAGGTACCCTCAGTAACCTCAGTTCACACCATACACTGAGGACCAAGGCGAGAGGAGCCATCACCCAAAGAGCCACTGCAATACCCAGGTTCAGCCTTGTCCGCCAAGAACTGCTGCCTGTTGATAGTGGAAAACTATAAATGCATACTTTGGTATCATAATACTCTGCTTTTAGAAGGAGGCTGTACCCCTCCTGACCAAATGTTTTGGCTAAAGGATTTTTTTTTTTAATACGGAGAAAGCCTCAGGGTGCTTACAAGCCTTGTAACACAGGCTCAAATAATGCCTTTAACCACCAGGTTTGCTCGTGAAGCTGCCACACCCACCAGTCAGCCCCCTCTTCTGCTACTGAAACTTGCCCTGAATGCTTTTGGTGCCAGCTTTCCTGGGAAAGCTCAACGAACCCAAGCCTCTTTGAGCTCACCCCACTTCCCCACTCATCTGTGCCCCAGGTGCCAAAGCAGCAGTGACCCCATCACGCATTGATCCAGCCCCCCAAGAGGAAAGCTGGCACCAGCCTGGAGACCAACACCAGTGCTGGGCAAAACCTCTGCATGACCAAACTCTGGGGGGAGATTTCCCCTGAAAGCCCCCTCCCCGTCAGCTCTGCCCGTTCGATAAAGAATAGCCACCAGCCCCTGTCGATCCGGTGTATCTATGGGAAACGATATACTGAATCAAAGGACCCAGATCCTTTCTTTCTGGCATGGAAAGCATGCTCTATTGTAGCCCTGCTCGGGGATAAAAGCATCTAGCGGGAGACAGGCACAGATAGGAAGAGGATGGTTATGATTAACTCTTTGACTCCTGATCCCCACCATGCCTGATGCATTAATAGCTTGCAGAGGTGTCGGTGCTGGCATCATGGCGCTCTTTGATTTTCTACACTTCCCCCGCCACCATCACCACCACCGCTCCCCCGTTTACCCACCTCCCATCTCCCCGTACCCCCAGCCCACCCTGGCCCACCGCCCCCTGCCCCCGCCGGGGGGCTGTGCTGCCCCTGCCCGCTGCCGGGGGGCGGCGGTGGCGGGGGCACGTTGTGCTGCGGCTCGTCCCCTCCCTCTTTTGTTCTGCCTCGCCCGGCGGCCGAGCCTCCCCGGGCCCTGCTCCTCGGGAGGGCGGCGGCACCGTCGCCCCGGGCCCCGAGCCTCCCGCCGGCCCTGCCCTCCCCTCCCCTCCCCGCCCCGACCCGCCACCGCCGGCCCCGGGCTGGCGAGAGAGCAGACAGCGCTGAGCCCCGGCGGTGCGGAGGGGGAGGAATGGGGGGAAAAAAAAATAATTAAAAAATAAAAATAAAAATTTAAAATTAAATCCCTCCCAGAGCGGAGCTCCAGCAGGAGGAGGAGAGGGCACCGGCGCCCTCCCAGCCCCGGGGAAGCCCGGCCGCGGTCCCGGCGGTCTCCCCGCCGCCATCCGTGGGGCATCTCCCGCCTCACGCCCTTCCCCGCCCCGCTAACAAAGGAGCGAGGGCAGCGGCTCGCTGCCTGCCGGCATCCGCTTACCGTTATGTGGGGGATGCTCTTCTTGCCCTGGTAAGACATGTTGGCTCTCGCTAGCGCCGGGCGCACGCCACACACCCCGAGGAGCGAGCCGAGCCCGACGGAAAAATATCGGCGGTGATAAGAGAAATAATAATTCGGAGCCCGGTCGGGTGATGGGGCGGGGCAGGGGCGACCCGGCAGAGCTGGGTAATGGAGGCAAAGTTTCCTCGCCCAGAGGAAGGGGAGCCAGGCAAACCCGGCACCTTTTTTTTCCCGGCTGCAGTGAAACAGGGACGCGGCTCCCGGGGGGGGTCGGCGAGCGCTGCCTCTCCCGGCGGCAGCAGCGCCCTCCCGGCTGCAGGTCGGAGCAGGATTCGCTCAGCTCAACCCAGGAAGCGTTTCCTTCCCTCCTGTCCCCCCACCCCTACCCCCTCGGCCCCCCTTCCCAGCCCATCAATCCAGCCGGAGCCTCCCTCCCTCCCTCCCTCCCTCCCGCACCGGCGCTGGGAAACACCGCCCCCCCCAGCTCCGCTGCCGCCGCCCCTCTTGCAGGCGGAGGTCACCGGCAGGGTCCCACGCGTGGGCTGCCGCAGGGTGGGGACCGCGGGGGGGCGGGGGGATAACCCCCCGTCTGTGGGGCCAACTGCACAGTGCACGGCAATGGCACTGCCTGCTCCGTCCCCGTGGCACTGACCCGGATGGCACTGCCTGCTCTGTTCCCCCATGGCACTGTCCCCATGGCACTGACCCCGATGGCACTGCCTTGCTGTATCCCCACAGCACTGCCTGCTCTTGCCCCATGGCACTGCCCTGCTTTGTGCCCATGCCACTGCCTGCTCTGTCCCCATGGCACTGCCCAGCTTTGTGCCCATGCCACTGCCTGCTCTGTCCCCATGGCACTGCCCAGCTTTGTGCCCATGCCACTGCCTGCTCTGTCCCCATGGCACTGCCCTGCTTTGTCCCCATGCCACTGCCTGCTCTGTCCCCATGGCACTGCCCAGCTTTGTGCCCATGCCACTGCCTGCTCTGTCCCTGATGGCACTGACCCAGATGACACTGCCTGCTCTGTCCCCACCACTGCCTCTGATCCCCACCACATTGCCCTGCTCTACTCTCCTCGTCACTGTCCCAGTACCAAGGTAGGCCGTGGGTGATGGCACAGCCCGGCACAGCCTGGCCAGGCCAGGTAGATGCTATGCCAGCAGCTGCTGCAGAAGAAATGTGGCTAGTTGAAACCCTTCCGTCTTTTCTGACTCAGAGTGCCTCCCCCCACCCACGGTGCTTGGTTAATGCTCCATGAACCACTGCAGGAAGGGTAAAAGGCATTGCAAAGCTGCGCCTGAGTTAATCCCCCCAATGACAAGCTCTCAGCACATCCACCCCTGCGACACACACAAGGTATTTCCCACGCAGGCCACATCCCTGACACACAACCCTCAAAATCACCCTTTGGAGCTTGCATAAAGCTCTGGACGCTGCTGCACCGGGGTCAGGCATGTGGCTGCTGCTTAAAACGCATCTTCCTAAGCCAGTGGCCAGATCTTGCCTGCTTTACCCCCAACCTCCTCCTCCTAACCCCCCAGCCCAATCCAGAGCCAGCCAACTTTGGAAGCACAATGAGATACAAGGAGGTAGCGTGCAATGTGCTCATTACCCTGAGTCCCAGGCTGAACTAGGAAGCAGAGAAGATGGGGAGGAGGCATAAAAAGACGGGGGATGTTCAGGGTGTGCCATGCCCTCCCACTGCCCCAGGGTCCTGATGGAAAAGACACAGTGGTTCAGGTGAGCTGGGAAAGGGAAGACTGCACTGCAGCTGGCAGCCTCTGAAGGCAACCCTGAGGTCGTTGCAGTGGAGCGGCACCACTGCGAGACACAGTCTCCCACCAAGCCCTGCCTGCTTGCACCAGTGCCCCACCACAGCGGGCACCCACCAGGCTGCACAGGAGGCCATGTGGCACCTGCACCTAGACCAGAGAGGGCCAGTGCCCCATTCATGCTCAAACTGAAGAGGGGGAGAAAAGAGTGGAAACTCTCAGTTTAGCCTGTGGAAAGAGTGGAGCATGGACAGGCCATACAGCATCCAGGCTGGGTGCTAAGGGAACCGGTGCATCTACACAGGGACATGACTGCAAGGCCACATTTCTTTCTAAGGGGAAATCAGTGACAGCCCCGGCTCACAGGAGAGCCAGCCCCCCGGGTCTGCCTCCAGCCTGCGTGCCACAGACAGGGGTAAGACGGAGAAGCACAGCTGGCGGGGGCTAGCCAGCCCCACCATCGGCCTCACTTTTTCCTTAAGTCTACAATATAAGCCCAGGTTGCAGCCCCGGAGGTGGGGAACTCCCGGGCAAAGGTTTGGGCTGATCCTCCCGCCTTACAGGCTCCCTGCCGGGGAGACAATGAAGGCGCATGGGGAACCGGGGAGGGGGAGCCGGGGCCGGGGCAGAGCCGGGGTCTGTGCCTGGGACAGGCTCCGCGGAGTTTGCCCGGCGAGCCCAGAAGTGCAGCGGGGGCTGCTTTGTTCCAGGGGAGGGGGCGCGGCGGGGAGGCGCCGGGGCTGCCCTCCAAGCCCAGCCGGCACGGGCAGCGTTTTACCGGCAGGAAGGGAAACGGAGAAAACTCATCGCCATCACTTACAAAGGAAAACGATTTCTGGGGTCGGTCCCCCTCCTCTCCCCCCCGCCCGCCCCCACTAAGCTGAGGGTAGTGAAATAGTTTAGGGGCCAGCCGGGCTCTTCCTATAGCATCACCGTGCCGGGGAGGAGGGGTCCGTGCCTCCCCGACCTTCCGTGCCGAAACTCCCCCGCGAAGGCGGCCCCAGGGGGCTCTGCGGCACGGCTCGGCTCGGTTCAGCTCGCCCGGCGAGCGGGGGCGGCGGCTCCCCCCCCACCCCCGGCCCGGGGCCCCGCTCCGGCCCCGCTCACCTGCCCATTGTCCTGGCCCTGCAGCAGCTCCTTTCCCGCGGGGTATCTGATCTCCACGCCCGGGGTCTTGTCCTCCCGGTCTCCCGGGGAGCTGATGACGGAGCCGGAGACCTCGCTGATGTCGCTGGCGGTCTCGCTGTAGTTGTCCCCGCCGTCCAGCATGTCGTGCCGGCTGCCGCTCCGCGGGGTCCGGGACCCCTTCTTCCCCACGCTGTAGGCGTCGAAGTCGATGGTTTTGTTCTCGTAGGCCCCCTCCACGGAGGCGAACATCCCCCCGTATTTCTGCCGCGGTGTCTGGGCTGTCGTACCCGGCCTAGCTAGATAAACAGGCAGGTCATCTTCTTTATTCCAGTTCCTCTTTCTCTCGGCCATTCTCGCTGTCCGGATCTCTCCCTCCCTCCCTCTCTCTCTCTCTGCCTCCCACTTCTCTGCACCTTCTACTACCGGGATAAGCTGCTAGTGACCATAAAAATGAATGGATGGATGCAGCAGTGGCGGAGCTGGGTTGGCTGGTGGGATCTTTCCCTCAGGGAGATGCAAACGTTAACCTCCCTCCCCCCACCCACCCCCCGGAAAAAAAAAAAAAAAGAAAAAAAAAAGAAAAATAAGAGAGAAGGAGAGAGAAAGAAATAAATCCAAGCGGGATTTAAAAATAGCCGTGTTAGTAAAGAGCACGTGAAAATAAAGTACAAAGAGCGGAGAGGAGAGGGTGGCAGAGGCAGGTGATTGGAAAGCCCTTGACGAATAGGAGGAGCAGCAGCAATTCCCAGAGCAAGGACCGCAGTGCACACGCTCCCCCGGTATAAAGAATGATCCGGGGGGCGGGAGGCAGGGGGAGGAGGGAGCCCTCGACATGCACACACAGCCGGTGCAAACAGGGTCCTTCCCGGCGGGCGGGCGCCAGTCACCTGCTGCTACGTGGCTTCGGGGGAGGGGGGGGGAGAGAGAAAAGAAAAAAAGAGAGATTAAAAAAAAAAGAAAAGCCCAAAATCTCCCCAGCCCCCGCCCCCGAGCGAGCCGGAGGGAGTTTCTTTCACTTTGCACATTCGCGCTCCCTCCGCAGGAGGAGGCTGCGGCGGTGCCCGGGGGGGGGGGGGGGGGGGGGGGGCGGGCGGGGGCGCGGCAGCCCGCGGGGCGCGAGGGGGAGAGGAGGGGACCATCCGCGCTGCGTCCCCCGTCGTTCGGGGTCGGTCGGCGGCCGCAGGGGGAGCGGCAGAGGGATAGCCAGGGTAGGGGGGAAGAAAGAACAACCAGCCCCAGGTCCCTGGGGCAGGGAGGTGGCGCTGCCCTCTCCCTGCCGCAGCAGCTGGTGCCCGGGGGGAGGTGACGGCGGCCCCGCTCCGCTCCGCTCCGCCCCGCCCCGCCGCGCCCCCCGCCCCCCCCGCCGCGGCGGGGCTGCGGGGGCGTCCGATCCGGCAGCAGGCACGGCGGCGGCACCCGGCCCTGACACGGAAGTGATCGCGCCGAGCGCGCTGCCTCCGCCACCGGGGACGGGGCGCTGGGGGGGGGGCGGTGGCTCCGCGGAACACTGTGCCCAGCCCGTGGCGCCGAGACCCCCGCGGACCGGGGGCTACCCCCGGTGCCCGCCCCGCCGAGACCCCCCGCGCCAGCCGGCGCGGCCCCGCGGCCCCCGACCCGCGGAGCGGAGCGGCGGGAGCGCGGCGCGCCCCCGTGGAGCTGTCCCTTTCAGCACCCCGGGCCACGTCCCCGCGCCGGCAACCCCGGCCGGCGCTCGCCTGGCTGTCGCTTCGGCCACGGAGAGGGGACCCTGAGGCGAAGGGCTTCTTTTCGCTGTGAGGGATGCCAGTTCCCCAAATGAAGGAGGTTTTGGTTGCTTTTTTTTAAAGCAGGAAGGGTGGAGAATGTGCTCCCTGCACAGCCCACTTCAGAAAGTCCATCTTTACACCGCTACCTGTCTTACAGTGCCTGAAGAGATCATCCACTGAAAGCACAAAACCTGGGACACTCCTCTCCCGCACATGCTGCCAGTCTCAGCCAATTCTGACAGGTTGTGAATACACCAGCAGTTACATAAGGAATATTTTCTATTGCTCTGAAATAATATATTGGAATAAACCGGTCTGAGATCAATTAAATGACTAAGCAAATTTGAAGCAGTGGATCAATTGCAAGACCTGTTCATAACACAGTTATGCCATTTGAATACAAGCCCAGCCACACAGCACTATTGCCTGCGGCCCGCAGGTATGCCTGGTGGTCCCAGCACAAGAAAAATGACAAGTTATAAATTGATCAGGAAAAAGGGGAGGTTAAAGATAGAGGTCCCTGGGATTTCATCAGAAGCAAGTCCAGATAAACACCTTTTTCATTAACAACTACTCCTGGACCAAAACCATGTAAAAAGCAGTGATGTAACATACCTGACCATTGCCAAAACACATCAGAAGAAAACACCTTTCTTTTCTGTGTTTGTTATAATGCAGTGGTACCTCCTGTCTTGGATGCCATGGAACGCTGTTGTTTGCATGAGGGGAATTAGGGAATTAATCAAAAGTTCACTCATCGTTGATTATTAACACACTGATTTTAGGAGTTGCAGAATCGGGACTGACATTTCTGAGCATATATTGCCCAAGATTCCACAGCTCACTTAACAAACCTTGCTACCACATTAACACTTATATCATATAGAGGTTTCACTGGTGTGTGGAAAAATAAGTATAGCATGTAGGACATTGCTTTGTTGCTTCCTTAAATTCTTTTCTTGTATGTAGACAAATATTGATTTATTTTTTGTTCCTAATGGTAACACTGAGATTTATTGATCGTGTTGGGGAAAAAAAAAAGTCAATTTGTTCCTCCACGGGACACCAAACCCTGACAGTTAGTAAAATATGCAGGTGGCACATGAAGTGTGATGTGTGACCTGCCTGTCTTCACAAGTATTGGAAAAATTATTAATTTTATGAGATATTTCTTTCCAATCAAGAGGTTAATTTAAAACTCCAGAAAAAGACTTCTGATGGTCCCATATGGTTCCGTATGTTGTACATAGTGCGTGTGCTTGCTAAATGAAGACCATCTTTTACTTAACATCATAAAGCTAAGAAAGATGGACTCTGTTTACACTTGGAATCTAGTTAGATAACAATGTTCAGGTTTCTGAAACTTCTGATTTTTATTTTTTTTTTAATAAAAAAGAATAATGCTATTTCTTTCAGTATTAAGCTAGGACGTTCATCTTAATGCTAATACATAAGGAGACCACAAGACTCAGAGAACACATCAAATCAATGCTTTAGAAAACAGCATCAAATTTTCAAGTTAGAAATAAGCATAAAATCATATTGGAGTCTTTCTTTGCTTTTAAATGGATTTTTTCATATTGTAGCCCTTAGTTTATTAAAAACTGTGTTCTAAGTCAACAGATGCATACTGTTCTTGTGTTCACAAAGAGATAAAATTGCAGTTTTAGGTGCTACAGAAGCAGGCCCAGTTACAGCCTGAAACCCTGTCACAAGTTTACATGCGTGCAGCTTCGGAGAAATATATTGCTTTGGTATATTCTCTTACAGGCACTGCATCTCATCCTGTCTTGACATAGCTTGATGAAAAGAGGACAGAACTTGATTGAAAGGGCACCCTCTTCCTATAAGACCTTTAATCTTTATACCAGTGTAGCATCAGTTACAAAGTAATTGTATTCTGAACAGACTATGTGAGAGATAGCAGAAAACCTAGAGACGTGCTTACTTCACAAAACAAAAACCTACAACAAAAGTCCAACAAGAAAGATATCATTTACCTGCTTGGCTCCGGTTGTAGCTGGAACTCTTCTTGCAACAGTGTGAACATCATGAGCTAGCACAGGACTTCCCTGGTTCAGGGGCTCAGAGAATACGCAATGTACATCTTGCATCTATTATTGCCGTTGTGCATTTTACAACAGAATCATCAGACAAAAAAGGGCATGAGCAGCCCAAAGGGAGTGAGTGTGAGAGGGACCCATGTTTTCTTTCTCCCAGAGGAGTGACTTGCGTCACTGAGTCTCTGAGTCAGTCTCCCTCCCTCTGCTCTACACAACCGTTGTATTTCTGGCTGCAGTGTCCTCTTCCCCCCACAAAACCCCATCCCATGATTTGGTGATTCGGACTGTCTCCTGACTTGTAGGAACCATGGATCCAAAACCCTACAAGCCGGGGAAGGCTCAAGTTTCCCACTTCCTGAGCAAGTGATCCAGCCCACAGCATTTTGCTAATTCATATTAATTCTGCTAAATCAGCAAAAGCTGAATGGCTCCTCCACCAAGGGGAGCAAGAGCTCAGGTGCAAAAGTTTCCTTACCCTATTGGCAGACCAGGTGGCCCCTTCCTCAAAATGGAGTCCCTGGGTTGCTACCCAGAGATACAGTTGTATTTACAACTATATTTCAGAAGCTCCACCACCATTTTAGAGTTAAAAATAATTAAAATTATAAAGTTTTTAATTTAAAATATGCATACATTTAATATACAAAATTATACAAATTATACATTTAACTAACATAGAAAAATACATCTTGTTAACAAGATAAAATGTCAACATATCTTACATAATTTAAGTGAGAGTTACAAATTTGTGGTAATCATCAAGTAGACTTCGTGACTTCATTACAGTTCTGTATCCTCCCTAGTTACACTGAAAATTAACACATATGTACAGTTGATACCTATGACAAATGTCTTAGAGTGGAAATCTTTGTTGAAAAGTTATCCAGAAGGTTTTAATGGAACAGACCAAAACAAGAGTGGCCTCTCGGATATTATTGAAGCTTCTCATCTAGCTGAGACCAATTTGACACCCGGTTACAGGGCGGTCATGGGTCAGACTTTAAACTTCTTGCATTTATTTACAAACACCCCTCCCTCCGCAGTCCAGGTGGTACATCGGGTTAATAAATATCACACCATAAACCCCGGTCTTTTTGTTCATTCTTTGGCACCTCTTCGAATGGATCCCAATTTGTAGCCCTAACAACTGTTCTTCATGACCACTGGTTACCATCCCACTGATATCTGTGCAAAGGAGTTAAATAACTGCACAGCACTAGAGCTCAAATGGCAAGATACATTATTCATCCCAGATCTCTCATTAAGACCTCAGGAGGTGGGGAAATATCTTTGTTTCAGTCAAACAAATGTGTGCAGTAAGTCTTTACTCCTTATTTACTTTACATGGTTTCTTTTTCCAAGTTCCAAACAAAAGACAGAAGCGTAATTTATAAACAAGCTATAAAAATCTGTTCCATGCTGGGTCTTGTCTTACATACTGCGAGCCATGTAATGATTTTCTTTTAACTATTTACATATTCTTTAAAACTTACTTGTCATAACAGAGAGCAAAATAGAAGACCACCATCACTACTCTGATTTTCAGGTCCTCGTTTTTTGCCTTTTTTTTTTTTTTTTTGTGGCTCTGTAACCGACATATTGCTCTTAATTCTTTAAAGGTAAAATTCACTCATGAGCTAAAAGCTTATTCAAGTTTTCCTAAGATCTACTTATGACCATCAGTGAGTACATGAATTGCCTCACTCAGGCTTTTTTTCACCCTCTTTTTAAAAAAGACAAAGCCACAATTCAGAGAGTAGAGAAATATAGTTGTTCGGCATCGGTTAGTGCACACTGCGCAGTAACCTCTCACATGGGAATTTACATTTGCATATTCATATTCCCATAGCAAGAGTCTATGTTACACGGAGAAACAATAGTGAACAGAGATTTATACCACAGATCCCAACAGCTCCCAATCAAGGCCCATCTCCACAACTACTAATCTCTCTTTTCCTCTCCTATGTGCATAGAAAACGTTAAAGCGTGACACTTAAGTATCTATCAATCAGAAGTGAGCATTTCTTAAGCCAAGTAGAAGCAAGCATGAAATTTTGGTCCCAGGGAAACCAGTGGAAATTTGCCAGTCACTTCAGTGGCACAAGCATTTCATCCAGCACATTCAAATTTCTCCTTTTTTTTTTTTTCTTTTTGACTTTACCTGAAACTTGCAACATTCCTAGTTGTCAAATCATGGCTTTTGCATGGATTCCACTGTCAGAACTTAAGTTAGCTATATTTTTAATTCATATCCTATATAAGAAACAGTAGACTCTCTTTCCTAACATTTGTGCAGGGGCAAAAATTCCTGTCCATAATCCCACGGCTACTGATTTCTAATGTAAATGTGTTTGGAGCCAAAGGCACAATATATTTTAAAAGAATTCTGCTAAAGCAGGAAAGAGGTTTGAACAAGTTTCTGTAATCCTAAGGTCTGTTCCCCCTCTGCCTCCTTAAGGCACTAAAGGATTTCCAAAGGATTAGTGGCAAAACCCAGCATGCACATGTCCCTCCCTCCCTCCACCCCACAACCACGGCAAATTCAAATACTAAAATCCTTCATCTGCGAGTGAGAAATACAGGTAGATTTATGAAAAAACAGATCAGGGTTTTTTAACTTTTTAAAAGGCCACAAGGACTAACATCAGCCATGCCTTAGCAGGAGGTTTATCCTGGGAACTCTGCTGCATATGTGAAATATTTCCTGGCAAATGTATTATACTGAATGTAACATGATTATCATGCCAGAGTCAATCATTGGACTTCCAGAATCTGCCATCCATAGTGGTGTGAACAGAATTTGGGATTTAAAGGTCGTGTAAGGAGCTCTGGAAACACTGTAAGCTTTATTTTCAATATCCTGCGATGCTCTATATAGAATTGTATATGTAAATAAATGAATTGTCAAAGAAATCTTATTTTCCATGTAACACTGCCCATTTTGTCTATTTAGGGTGACAGAAGAAGATTGTATATTTACTTACGCAGAATTTAGCAGCATCTTAATTTTGACTGTAAGGAATTTGGTCAAAGCAATACTGTGCATATAAAGCAATCAGAACAAAGTGCCCGATTTTGCATTCTGAGAAAGTTTAACACAAAACATCGATACACGTAAAGCATCCCCTGGCATGTTTACCATACATAGCACATCTAAACAAGTTAACTTCTGCTTAGTGAAAGAAAGCTGAATGGGCTATAACAACTAGACAACACTTTTCTCTTCACCATAAGGCAACTAGAAAACAATAGCTAGGCTCTCTGTTTCACCTAGTAATCTCACTTAAAAATTTTACTGCTTTCTTACAACGATTTGAGGTAAAGTTGGGATTTTAATTCCCGGTCCTCAGCCACCTGAAATGCACCCACTGGTCTATCAATTTAATTAATAAACAGGCTTTTCCAATATCCGTGAGACGATTTTCATATTAGGAGGTGGTAGAATTTAAAGGAGATCAATGTGGTAGAAACCACAAAGAATTAAATGTGTTCTACATTCCTTATGCTAATCGTTTTAAAATGAAACCAAATGGCAGAAAGCCTAAGATGTTACAAAATGGACAGGCTCATTATCAACATTTATAATTTGTGGTGGGAGATTATGCATAAATACTAGGAAAGAGGCATGATGTTTTAGTTCAGCACTTAATTCAAAAGTAAGAAGTAGTGTTTAATTGCCTGAGTGTTGTGGAAATGATGTATGTTTTCAGGTGGATAGTATGCAAATGGATAGAAACCTACACATATGTCATTGCTTTATTTTAAGAACTTGTAGTTAAGCTTCAAGTGTTACCATGCCAACGTGTCATCTTGTTACTAATCATAACCTAGAAATGCATGTTACATTAAACTGATTTGGGATTCCACAGTTTATTATCCTTCTGCCTCCTTTCAAAGGATATCTGGAATTACGGGGCAACTAAGCATTGTAAAGACAGCACTATCTAGCAGTTAGCTCAATGTTAAAAAAAAAAAAAAAAAGAGGAAATACAAGTTATAAAACAGTTATCAAAACTGAAAGTGCATCAGACTGTAAGGGGTAGTTCGAGAGAACAGTAGCCATGGCTGCTCCCATTCAGGACAACACAAGTATTGCCACTGACTTCAACAGTGCTGTGTGCAAGCCTTTAGTTAAAGAAGGAATGGATGCAACCATACAATCCCTTATGCACAAATCTTGTGCCGGTGTTCACATCTCCCTGCCTTCACAAATGGGTACTCAGGTATGAATAGTATGGGTTATGGGTGTGTAAATCTGTATCGTGCAGTGTGGTTGCAAAATGAGTGCACCATAGCCAACCACTGCGCACAAACCCACCTATTTCAGGAAAAGCATGTATGCCTGCAAATACCTTATCTGAAAGTTAAATTCAGTGTGACCTATTCATGTGGTTGAAATAATCAATCTGGAGTATTAGGACACAGCCCTTTGATGTTTCAAGCGCCTCTCAGTGCACATGAAGTACATTCCCAATTCCTACTTACCCTTGTAAAAATGCGGTTCTGTCTCATTTCCTAGTTTGTACCCTCAAGTACCACATCCTCAGAAATACTAAACATCCTAACTCAGATCAAAGACTCTTTCAGGAATGCGCAAAGCCATGAGGCTGAAGATATTACATGCCCACGCAAGCAGACCCATGAAGACCAAGATCTGTGCTTAACTTGATAATTTCTTTAAAATGCAAATGCTGAGATCCCAAGAAAACAGAACAAGAACTCAAACCACACACTGGGTTGGCCCACATGGCCAGCTTCCACTGCAGGATGTGGCTAAAACGTGGCAGATGGTAAGTCAGGGCAACTGCTCAGTTTTTCCTGTAATGAAGCAGCTTTGACCACCAGGTCAAAGCACCTTTCATCCTTCCTTCAGAGCAGTAGTGCTTCTTCTGTGTGACTGATACATTCTTCCCTGCATAAGAGGAAGGAGGGAAAAAAAGGGAAGGGAAGAAAAAAAAAAGAGACTAAGATAAGTACCTGGCTTTTCACAATTTAAGGAATTATTTGTTATTCACTCAAGGCCAACATGAAGCATCTGGGAAGAAGTGTGCTTCCACACAACATAACATAACAGCAGCGTTAAGAGAACACATGGTAGAAACTGAACTGTTCAACACACATTGAGACATTCTCCCATGATTTACTGATTTTAAGCACATCCCATACTTTTCCCTTTTGCTACTCCTTCTTGTAAACAAGTTCCTGTCGTCCGTCTAATATGGGAATAAACACTCCCTTCCATCTTCCCAACACCATTTCATAATCCCCTTGGCAGGGATCCAGAGAAGCAGTCTCGTGGATAAAGTTCATCCCAGGGATGACAGCCATCACAAATCTGACCTTCTAAATAAGTCCTTTATCTATGCCTCTTCCCAGAGCAATATTCATCATTTGAATTCTTCCGCAGATATTAAGTTTCAAAACCTGCAAAACATTATATCTGGCTTTGCAGTTTCCACTGAGGCTGTCATTATTACTGCTAAATACCACCAGTGATGCAGTGTCTGTATATTTAATGCTGGAGAAACATACATCTTAGTACATCAGGAGTATAGGAAATAATAATAACATACAGAATTTTAAAAAGTGGTATATTGTAATTATTATTATTATAATAACCTACTGGTGATAGTAATTACTGTTGCATGTTTCAACATTTTCAGTAATGTAAATTGTTGCCAGTTTAGTGACTCGTTCAAAGGAAAAAATGTCCCTAAAATGTCAGGTCTGAAAATTGGTGTGGCCAGAATGACGAAAATTTCATTCAAACTTCCTTCAACGATCATGTATTTTTTGCACTTCAGTGACCACATCTTTTGTTACCCACCATTTACATTTAAACCAAGTTGTCCAGTTTTCCAAAGTCAGGGATAAAGAATGTTTGCCAAACACACAGGGACCGTTTACAAACCTGAAAGTCATTATTTGCATTACATTTCCTTCCATTTTTAACATGTTTTCTTGAAATGTTAGCCATCAAATATGTTTCTTTTCTTATTTTTGTCAGACTCTTCACTTTCACATTCCTTTCATCCTCTTTGTCTGTCCTTCCTCCTTCCTATGTGACATTATTTTTCTCTCCTTTTATTCTCTGCTGCAAGTCTTTTTGAAACCTTTTGCTCCTTGCAGTCTATGTCCGTGACATATTTATCCTTCACCCTTCTCTTATTCTTTTGCTTCATACCACTTATCTAACTATGCAGTATGGCAACAAAACCCACTACTGAACTGTTTTGTAATTACTCTGGTCAGGGAGGAAGTCTGTTTTGTGAAATTCTTGAGGAAAATGAAAGTCTTCATGATGTCACTTTACCTAAGAAAAGTATCGATGAAGAATTTCCAGTGCTTAAGCACAAAGGTACAGTTTCCAACCATGTATCACAATGATTAAAAAGCAGCTGAGTCTTTATCAATTATAGACCTAAGAGTTTCAGCATGGGTATGTCTGGTGCTCAGAAATTTGGTGCCTCCCATTCTTTGGTAGGGCTAAAGCACATGCTTGAGCAGTGATGCAGAGGCTGGGCTCCTGTTCCTTCACATCGCAAGCAAAATCAATTTCAGTCACCAACAGAAAGAACTGCTAATGCAGAAGGTCATTAAACAGAACTGATTTCTACATGATATTGGAGCCTTAAAAAGAACCTTGCAACATAAAAGTGATGACTGTGCACTGCTCTCTAAGCCAGGATTGAATAATTTCCAACTCAACAAAAATTAGTGATCCATTTTCATGCACTCACTTGATGTTCTCCAATCTTTTACCAGCTCTGTGAGCCACCAGCATTTATTTGTTTTAGCTCCCAATCCTCCTCATCTATCCTTGTTCATCATGTGCTAAATATCAGGAAACCATAAGATCATAGGAAGGAACCTCAGAAGGTCATTTAGATCAACCTACTCAAAGCAGAGTCAGTTATGAAGTTAGACCAGTTTCCTCAGGGCTTAGTCAAAGGTGGTGAGACACTGGAACAGGTTGCCCAGAGAAGTTGTTGAGACCCTATCCCTGGAAGTGTTCAAGACCAGGCTGGACGGGGCTTCGAACAGCCTGGTCTAGTGGGAGGTGTCCCTGCCCATGGCAGGGGAGTTGGAACTACATGATCTTTAAGGTCTCTTCCAACCTAAACCATTCTATGATTCTATGAAATCTTGAAAACTTCCTGGGATGGAGAATGCACAAGCTTCCTGGGCAGCCTGTCCCACTGCTGGGCTGCCCTGGTGGGGAAAATGCTCTTCCTATATCCAGTCTGAACCTCCCTTGTTTCAACTTATGCCTACTGTGCCTCATCCTCCCACCACTACACCACTGCAAAGATCCCAGCTCCATCTTCTCCATTACTTCACTGTAGGTTCAGGAAGGCTGTTGTGAGGTCCCCACAAAGCTGACTTTTCTCCAGGGTGAACCAGTCAAAGTCCCTTGGCCTCTACTCACAGAGCAAGTGGTCTACCCCCCAAAGTATCTAAACTAACATCTTTAAGGAAGCTCAGAGAGCACCAGTACTGCCAGCCAAGGCCATTGCTATCCCCTGGCCACCTCAGTCAATGGTATTGACTGGTCTGCACAAGCTCATCCATCTCACATCACACTGGTGGAACAGAACTAAAGCTGACCAGCTACACCTCCTAAAAAGGTCTGTCCTGTTTTACTCATCCATTCCATTCACTTCCTTGGAGACCAGAGCTCTGTGTCCACTGCCAGGGTCCGTGGTCTCTGTCCCTTGCAAAGGACAGGGCAGAAGCCACCCTGCTCCCCTTAGGAAGGTAGAGCAGTAAAAGCTTTGCAGAAATGTTTCAGAGTGTGCATCAAAGTCAGAAAGAAATGAGCCAATATAGAGACTTTAAAGACAAACAACAGCAGGGCTGGAAGGGAAAAAAACCAAACAGCTGCAGGACCGAACATGCATTCCTAAAATATCCACAGCATCTTTAGAGAGTCCCTATTCTCTTTTTTAATTAATGAATGCACACACAAGATTTTAAGTTAAATATTTCCTTCCATTGAGAAGGTAAAGATGGAAAATGGAGGATGCTCTTTTATTCTGAGCATCTGAAAGAGGACATGAAATGTGGTGATACCACTATAAAAACATACCAAAATAATGTCTGCTGACTTTCCAAGTATCTGACATGGGTTCAGGTAATGGACCATCATGCAGTTCCAGCTGCTTCACTCTGGCTTCTGAATAATCTCAGTCAATGCATAGTGGGAACATTTCCTCAATATACAACACACAGCATCAAAGATCTGAAGTCACCAGCACGCAGTGGGTGCTCTATACCTCAGTCCTGATAACCAGGGTGAGTACATCGTGTTTCCATTGTTTTTTATCATTAGAGTCATTTACAGTGGAGAAAATGCAAAATTCAAAGAATTAATAACATTTCTTTATACTCATCAAGGAAATTCATATTTTTGCTAGTGTGACCAAATATTTGAAGAAGATTCTATGCAACCCCTGAAAAGAGTTTCTGCTGTAAAAGATAAAAGAATTACTCTGCTGAGCCTCTGCCCCAATCAAGGGTCACATATTATCCTTTCTTTAGCATCACAGAAGCACCACTGGCTTCTACAACTATTCTGGAGGTACAGTAGTACAAATAAGAGAAAATGCCAGGCATGAAGACTTGTGCTGTTCTTCAATATTTGATAATGAAGTTACAGATATTTCACATGGGCTAGCTAATATAATCATGAGCAACCAGTCATTTTATAATTTCTATTCATTACAGAAAATCAAATGTGTCTGTGGCACACACACACCTTAATAGAAAAATTATCTACCATAAATTATTTTGTGTGTGTTTTATAGTACCTTATTTTAAAATATAAACATCTTTATTTAGAAAAATGTTGATTAGAAAAACTGGCAAAAAAGAAAGTGATCGCAAGAAAGGAAAGGTTGCAAAGCTGCATTTTTCCATAATACGTATGGGATCCCTCAACCGTTTGGTAATGAAACGCTGTATAGCCAAGAGCATGTTGGTCTTTGCAAAAATATTTGATTTCTGTGTTCAGAAAAAATAAAATAAAATAAAATAGTATTCAGTGTAGCCTTCTTATTCACAAATTACTGCTTATATAATTCATTTCTAATTGATGGATTCACATCGGAGCTCAAGAGGTGTGAATCTCATTAAACTCTGAATGAAGACATATTGATCCCCATCACAAGCAGAGGCCAACAGAGCTTGCCTATATCTCAGAGGAGAGGGAAAGCTACACCAGTTTCATCCCAGGCAAAAAAATCCAACCAACTAATGAACCATGGAAGCTGAAAACCACAAATAAATTATATTCTCTTCTGTTAGAAAATTAAATCATGTTGTTCTATGTTTTTGTACTTAATAAAGATATTACATACTAAACAGTGTTACATTTATAGATCTCATTCAATACTGTTGCTCTGGCTTTATGCCAGTTTCTTTCTTATGAAACTAATGTAGTTACTCTGGTAAAATGAATCCACACAGTGATGAATGAGATTTGTCTTAATCATAATCTACGCAAAAATCCGTTAATTTCATTAACTGTTGAATCCACAAAACAGTCAATACACAACATACAAGCACTGCGGCTATTTAATGTTACTGAACTCTCTATAAAAATGTCACACACACACTCATTTTCCCACTTTTTGTAGAAGAACAATTTAAGAGTCTTAATGAGGGTTGTATAACCACAGTGAACAGGAGTTGCAAGTGTGAATCTTAGAAATGCGCACGGACAGTTGAATTCACTGCTGTGCCGAGCGCCATTCTGGAAGTTTATTTCTTCTGTTAATGGCCTACCAATATACATAGAAACAATACATTTGCTTTCAAAAAATGTCTTCTAAAATGGTATCCTTGCAACCCTTTGCAGCTTTGAGATGCAAAAGCTTACAGAAGAATCCCGATGTCTAACCTCCTGCTCATCAAATATTCCCCAACTTTGCAGGCAAGCAGCAGTAACATAGACGCTTATGAGATCAATCTCTAACCCAAAATCTTGAAAACGCAGCCAAAGCAAACCAGCTTGCCAAGAAGCTTGGGGTGAAACAAGCTGATGTAAAGCAGTCCAACAATTTTAAATGACAAACTAGGAAACCTCGAAGTCTGATCACAGATTGTTGAGAACACACAAAAAAAGGAAAAACCAGCTGGAATCTTTTTTTTTTTTTATGGTAGAGTTCATCCAGTGCTAATCCTAATTAAAGAGTGGCCCTATTACAATTTAAAATAAGAAATAATTAAAACACCCTTGTATTCAAAGCGTCTTTTACAGGACCCCATTTACTTTAGTGATTCGACTTTCCTGTAGAGGCGCCACCCCATTTATATACTCCAGAGTTTTTACTAGCCTTGAAAATCTAATGGTACTTGTTAAATATAGGCTCTCTTTTGTGCTAAGGTAAATTGAGGACATGAACTTAGTGTTATTTACATCTCTCCCATTAAGACATTTATAATGGATTTAAGGGTTAATACAAATGAGTTAACCTCACACCATAGAGACAATAACCGCACGACACGCTCAAATACGACAGCAGGGTGGTACCTTCTATATATCAGGCATATTGTTTCTGAGAAACATCTCAAAACAATAATGCAACTCAATACAATGAAAAAGTAAATTCCAGAAGGAGTATCTTGTCCAGTCAAAAACGGAGACAATCCCTATCATGTGCATGTTTCACTGGGGCTAGTTATGAAGTGAGTATTATCCAAAAATTACCAATGGTAACAGACAGTAGCAACAACCACAAGAAACACTTCACATCTAATGTACTTCACCATGTGCTTTAGCACCATAACACATCCAGTGCAATTGGGACATACGGTGTTTCTTCCAGTGCTGAATATGCAATGTCAGGTTGACACACAACTCCAAAAAAAAAAAAAAAAGGCAACAGAAACATGTTCAACTTCGTTATTTCAAAACGTTTTGGCCTGGTGGGCCACTGTTTTCCCTACAGTTTCTGAGAGAGGTATCCTTAATATCAAAATCTTAATGATAAGGTTCTGCTGGTAATGGGCAACATCAGTTTCACAGACCAGTTGTAGAACACTACTGGAATAGATATATTTGCAATAGGTAGCAGCCATGAATCTTGTAAAAACATGCTTTATTTGCTGAGCTTGATTCAACCTCCTTGCAGCAAGGCATTGCAAACTGGATCAACAGACTATGAGGGGAGACTGTCTGTGCCTCAGAGCAGCGCTCGGGTCTGTGCGGGGTGCTGGGGAAGCCAGGGAGGTAAGTACAACCATGAAAATCCGAAAGACCTGCTGGGATAGAAGAGCACAAACTACGAGCAGGACAATATAATGTCCTTGGAAGTAGAGGCCATTGGAGCCCTTCAGTTTCTGGAGGATGCTATCTCTTTACCAGATGATCTTCCCAGGCAGCCTATTCACATTTGCATGGGTAAAGGCTGCCCAGAAGACTCAGGTTTGCACATTTATCTAAGCCACAGCAACCTTTGGGCCAGAGGGGCTTTGTCCTGGGGACAGCAGGGATGCCTCCAAATGTGAACCTGCCCCTCGTCCTTCAGAAATTTTAATGATCTGAAAAGCAGTACAAATGTCCTACAGAAAACCATTAATTTAAATTATTTGACTTAGAGGGAGTCACAGGCATTTTTTTAATTTTTTTTTTTTAAATTCAAGGTCATTATGAATGGCTCACTCAATATGAGACAAGATTTTATGACTCACAGGAGACTGGGAAAATCAGCAGCAACACTGCATATTTAGAGTACAATGTTTAGTCACCAAAGACGCTTTCAGAGTTATTGCCTCCTCGTCAGACACATTTTTTAAATTGCTGCAACAGAGCTGCAGCAGTAACAAAGAAGCATCTTTCCCTTAAATGCACAGTCATACAAGTAAGTGATCAGCAGCTTTGCCTTGCTGCTGTCAGCCTAAGAAAAATTGGCAAGTGAATTCACGTTTCAGCAAAGCATTTTTGTATCTCACTACCCCTCCAACCGTGCAGGGAAAAATGATGCATGCACATCCAGAACAGATTAAGTAGCATCCGAGGAAGAAGATTTCTAGATGCTCTGCACCCCATAGCAAAAGCTTAGGAAGACAGGATGACACAAACATTTGAGCTTTTCTCTTTTGCTTGTTTTTTCTTGCCTGTTCTTTACAAAGGCCTGTTGCAAGCCAGAATAACTACTGGAGTAGGTTGGATTTATTTTTTTTTTTTTTAAAGTATTGCTCGAAGCAGTAACGTTACAAATCTGTGAGCAAATCATAGGCTTTCTGTGGTTGATCTGTTCCCAGATCAACTCGCAGTAGCTTTGTGTGCCCACCTGCACAGCCCTGTCTGCCAGAGGCAGGGGATGCACAGCCGTGGTCGCAGGAGCACCAAGGGGGTGGCACTCTTGAGCACCCCATGGCAGAGCCAGACTGTCCACTCACCACCACAGACCAACAGTGAATTTTGCTCAGAGACAGCAGTCTAAAGACTGTGGAGTCTAACAACTGCAACACATCGTTACCGCAATATATTTTAATGCAACACCAACAGTAAAAGTCTAAAAGGAAAGAAAAGGCAGAAAAGGACCTGGGGGTTCTAATTGACAAGCGGCTGAACATGAGCCAGCAGTGTGCCCAGGTGGCCAAGAGGGCCAATGGCATCCTGGCTTGTATTAGAAATAGTGTGACCAGCAGAAGGAGGGAGGTGATTGTCCCCCTGTACTCAGCACTGGTGAGGCCACACCTTGAGTATTGTGTCCAGTTCTGGGCACCTCAATACGAGAGAGATGTCGAGGTGCTGGAGCGAGTGCAGAGGAGGGCAACGAAGCTGGTGAAGGGCCTGGAGAATAAATCTTATGAGGAGCAATTGAAGGAGCTGGGACTGTTTAGTTTGAGGAAGAGGAGGCTGAGGGGAGACCTCATCACTCTCTACAACTACTTGAAAGGACACTGTAGAGAGGTTGGTGCTGGTCTCTTCTCACAGGTAATTAGCGATAGAACAGGAGGGAACGGGTTCAAGCTGCAGCAGGGTAGGTTTAGGCTGGACATTAGGAAAAAATTCTTCACAGAAAGAGTGGTCAGACACTGGAATAGGCTGCCCAGGAAGGTGGTGGAGTCACCATCCCTGAATGTGTTTAAGAGTCATTTAGGTGTGGAGTTAAGGGATATGGTGCAGGGGAGAACTCTGTAGAGTGGGGTTGATGGTTGGACTCGATGATCCCAAGGGTCTTTTCCAACCTGAATGATTCTATGGTACTATGAAATGTTTTTATCCCAAATCTAACTACTTGAAAATTATTAATAAAAGAAAAACATTTGCTATTCCCATCAATATTTGCAAAGGCAAAGCAAGTTTCCCTGCTCCAGCTTTACCCCTGTGATGGAAGAGTCAGCATACAGCGTATGACCTACATAGCAGGAAGTCAAACTTTATTATAATCCTGTCCCCCTGAGCACTGAAAAATTTGGAAAACAGACAAGATGAACGCAGTGGCCCAGATTCTCTCTGTCATTTGGGCAGTTTTGCACTGCATCATTAGTCTGAATTCACCCTGCAGGGGCCAGAGTCGTGACAGTGAGCCACAAGGCCTGTTGTATTATCATGCTCCTGCTCTAAGTCTGGAAAAAGCAAGAGCATGCTCACCTTCCAGGGACCCTCAGCTGCTGAAACATCACTTTGTTGCTGTAGATTGTAAGTATAAATTACAGTAACTTTTAGGATGCTATAACTTACATTGGAAATATCTGTATTGAATTTTAAATACATGCTTGGGACACACATGTGCCCGGACAATTCTCCTGTCCACACTGCTTGGACCAACATCTCTACTCAGACACAGAACTCAAGGTCAATCATAAATGAAGTGCGGGAAAGAGTGCAAGGTGCCAACACGTATTTCATCTGCCTTTCCAATACCATCATATTAGTCACTACGCCAGTCTAGAGCCTTCCTAGAATAACCATGTCCTTCAATACCTTCAGGACAATGAGGATTTGTGGGCCATTTGACTACAGGCAGTCCAGCGCGATGTGAAGAGCCGCAGCTGACTCGCATCCCAACTACAGGGATGCTAGGATGGTGTAAATATCTCTTTGTCCTCTCTTCTGCCTCACTGAGCTTTGCACCCATTATATCTAAAGCAAGGGGATACAGGACCTCCAGGATCAGGTGCTGACACATTAGGGTTTCTGCGTGGGGTTACTAAAAGTGGCCAGAAACATTTTGCATGGAACATTTGATTTTGATGAGGCTGCAGGAATCACGCCTGATTTCCTGCCAGGTTCCCTTCCCTGTTCTTCAACAGTACTCTTGGCTGGTTGACAGAGAGTGGGAGTTTGGAAGAAGTTATTGCTGCAGGATTGTCTCAGAGATTGCAGAGCTCCTAAGCTGCTGGCTCCTCTACAGATCTCATTAGGCAGGATGCCAAGAAACTCAGAGCAGAGTATCCCTGCTCATAAACTCCAAGACTGCCAGCTCCCTGTTAGCCCACCAGGCAGAAAGACAAGAAGTAAGGGTCTGGAAGCTCTGGAAATGTGCAACTCCTTGGCATCCCAGGGAGCCAGAGGATCCAGACGGACTATCTTGTGCTGGGGACCCCAGAGCTTCTGATGCCTCCAGTTCCAGGTGCCATTAATTTCATTAAGAATTGAAAAAAATACTCGTGTTCATTTAAAATTAGAATAAAATCAAACTAAACAAATCTACCAAAATCTTCTGCAAAATTGCATGCTCTTTTTCCATGCTGCACCTCTTAAATAACGGGTTGTTATGGCTGGTACAACACATCTTGTGGTCCTGCTCCCTAAACATACAGATTGTACCATTACTCAGCAGACTGAGCTTTCATCTCCTATCTATCCTAGGTATTCATGCCCTCACAATTTTATTTTCCAAACCAAGCCCTTTAGGGAATAATATGTTTTGTGGGGTTTTCCCCTTTAAACATATAGCCGTATGTATACATATAGCCATACGACTCCAGAGAGAGCAAGTAGAAAGCAAAAAAAACTTAAACAGGCACTAATTTTGTATCTTCATGTTGTCTGAGTCAAACAGGATTTATTTTTCTGCAGCTCCTGTTACCACAAAGCTCTATATGCAGGTCAGCAGGCTTATGTAACAGTGATGCATCTGGCTCTCTGTCCCAAATAAGTACGACAGAATATGCTGTGACTGCTACATAACCTTGTGCGCTGCTCATCGAAAGCTCCTATCCATATTGTTTTCCTATTAAAGGAGACCCATTGAAATCTCAGCCTTCAGTTTTCCAAAGACCTGTAATTGTTACCCGTTCTCAGCCTGGTGCTTACGATCAGAAGCACAGGATCATTTTTATGAAGCTTTTTTGTTTGTTTGTTTGTTTGTTTGTTTGTTTTTTAATTCACTAGTGCCCATCCATTCAAGTGCAGTTTTGCTTCTGGAAAGAAAGCATTTGAGTTAATTCATATTAGTTATATTTTAATATACTGTTTTAAGTTCTGTTGTTAACTTGTGAGTTCACTCCATCACATTTTCTTACTGCTGCTTCATGCTCTGCCTTTTCCTTTGGTGTTTTTCATTTTGTCACACATTCACCAGTCACCCTTGTGAAATGGTCACGGCAATGGCCAGGGACCTCATACACGTACCCAGAGCACAGCACAGAGGAGACTCTGTCCAGACTTGCATTTTGTAAGAATCTTCTCTCCATTAAAACTAGGTTATGGCATTGTGAAAGCAAGGGGACACAAGTCAACAGCAGGTGCCCAGCTCTCACGCTGAAATGAAGTATGCGTAAATCCATGACATGCACTCATATTTGAGAACAACAGATTTGACCTACTAAAGTAGGTACCATAATGTGTTTTATTCAGGTATCAAATACATGTAGACACCTATGCCAACCCCAGTTCTAGACCAGGAAGACAATTCTAACTTGTAACTCCAGACGCCAGCTAGTGTGGAAATGAAATCTCTGCTTTTCTATAAATATTCTAATATGGTTAAATGCAAAGTGATGCGTTAGGAACAAGGCGTGCAGCCTATGCCTTCAGAATGGTAGACCATGTCCAGAGGAGCACTGAAGAAAGATCAGAGACTGCTCTAGCCAACAAGTCAGCATGACCAACAAGCACAAACTAGAAAGACCAAACAGGACTTTACACGTAAACTAATAGACGGGTCGACAGACAAGCTGTTGACAGCCCTCAGGAGTACCTATGCTGAGTAGCATATGTGAAGTAGAATTTCCCTAGCGTTACTCCTGAGTTTGAGACTTTTCCAATTAAATGGCCCGTTCTGTAGGTATGGCTTCACATCTTTTTTTTTTTGCACTTGATTACACATTTTACCACAATGCATTTCACCACAAATTAAAATATTGACACTAAGCCAGGACAACATTTCGATACCAAGTTCGCCAAAACCCATGGTTTTATCTGCAGAATTGTAGCTCTAACACTTCCTAAATTCGCACCTGTAATAACATCCAGAGCACGGCCTCTTAAGTTCATCCACAGAGCAGGCCCATCCACTGAGCAATTTTGTGCTCAGTTAATATATGCAGTGCTATACTAAGCCCAGCTAATCAACACTATCTATTCTGAAAGCAGAAAAAAAAATTCTATATGTCTATCACACTCCATCAGCTTTCCCCACCCACTTTAAGCAATTAGTTTCAAAGACTTCCTGACGAAATTTACATAAAATACGTCCTTCCCTCCTACGCCTTGTTAATGCATTAGATTATAATAATATTGGAGAACACCAGTGGCAGACAGGCACCACAGATGACACTGTGCCTCGAACACACAGTCACAGGAATTTTTGAGGGCAGCAATTACCTGGATCACCTTGGCATCTTCAGTGGATTTACACGCTTGTGGAGCAAGAATGCTTTTACTGTCAGAGACCCTCCGGATCAGTTTGCAGAGAGAAGGCTAAGGATGCAGATAACCTCTGCATTTTTAGGCTCTGCTTTGAATAGGCAGATGAGAAAAGAACATTTATCAATGGACATAAAGCTGCAGTTGAAAGATCAGCAAGACTCACTGAAAACCTCTGGAAAACTTCAATCATTTGCAAGAGGAGAAGCAGGTGGAGTGATCTGGATAAGATTTGAGGGGCAGGCTTCTTACAGCCAAAATGTTTGGTTAATAGTTTTTTTTTTTAGCCAGGACTTCGGCTGGCATAACTTCATGAACTATCTCAGTTCTAGAGTGATGGCTTAAGCAGGTGGTGATGTATTTATGGCTTTCAGTTAATGACTTGGTCTTGCAAACCCTCCTCACACAGATCTGTTCGAGGGTGTTGGAATGGGAACAGCATATTCAGGAGACTTATAAGATATTAATCCCAAAGTACTAGGACACAACCGTTGTGTTGGCAATAAGCTACTGCAAATAGTTGCAGAAGCTGAAGAAAAGCAAGAGGAATAGTTCCAAGCGTCTGCTTTTAGCATTATATTTACAGCTTTTCCCTGACTGTGCATATATTAAGCAGATTGCAGACTTGTAGTGAGTGGAGGGAAAAATCTGGCTATTTATAAAGCAGTTAACCTTTAGGAATGACCTTTGTTTTAACGTTAAGCCGGTCTTCTTCGTGTTCAGAGGACCAGCATTTTCAGCGTTTGGAAAATGAGAATATCTTCCATAACTTTCTGTGAAGATAACCATAAAGAAGATTTCAGCCTTGCAGTCTGAAAGGTCTTGGCTGATGCTGACAGCATAAAGATGGAGTCAATGCAATCCTGAGACTGCGACGAGGCACAGACAGTGGCAGAGGGAAGCGACTCCAGAGCACGCGCCAGGATGGGGGAGGAAAACGCTTCTAAAAAATGTTTTTCTGACACTGTGACTTTTCGTTGCGGAGTATTCCCATTGACTTTTTTCTAATCAAAACAAACATACCACACCTATCTTCGTTCAGAAGTTACCTCCCGGTATCAGCTAACAGCTGGACTCCTCAGCCATATCATTTATCTAAGCAGGGACCAAACAACTAGAAACGATGTTCAGCATGACACCACTTTTCTGACCTTACTTCAGTGTTTTCTTGTTTCCAGGGCAACTCACAAAACTCATCTAAGAAAACCGCTGTCACAATTGAAAAAATAGATTTTTATTTTTAGATTTGGTTAACCCATCCATTAAGAAAAGGAAATGAAATCAAATGAAATTGGGAGCTGCAGTAACACTGCCTTAGGATAAACACAATGTTGTCATTGACTACATCTGTGGAAACTATTAACTGAAAGTACAAGACCCTGTTGTTTACAGAGGTCCTAGGCTGGTTTATTCAGGTTACTTTGTATCTTAGCAAGTTATTTCATAATATTTCAGAAAAATATTTCAAATATATTGTGACTACTATACCTTTATTATGCCTTCTTTAATTTGCTTGGGTGATTCAAAATTAACTTTCTGATAAAGGACCATGGGAGCCAAACCCTCCCTTCCATACACCTTCAAAGACACAAAAACAGTGAATCAAACTTTGGTTTTCTCCGGAGAGAACATATGATAGTCTCAAATTGCATACTAATACCATGAATTATTCAAAATCACAGCAGGTAACAACAAACATTTTGTTAAGCATAATGATACAGCTTAAACATGAAAAACCATAGGAGTATAATTAACAACTAGAAAAGTGTCATTTAATTAAATAACAAGTCCACTGTTGCTTATGCATCCACCATTGGTGGATGGTTCATGGCACTAACCCCAGCCTTCAGCAGTGCAGAACTGTTCTAGCCTCAGGAGACACAAAGCTTCAGATATTCCCTCTTGCTCCATGGAAAGACAAACCCAGACATCTGTAAGGAGACCAACTACAACCAGTCCCACTTCGTCACAGCAACAGGAGACAAACAAGTCTCCATCTGCTTCCAGTTTGCTTGTTCTCATTGGGAATATTTGGAGAGAAATTCAAGGCAGGCCATACTTCTCTCCCTCCAGCATGTTTGTCCAGTACAATCTTGCCTCAACTAACTAGGATTCAATATATTACACCCTATCATCACCAATAATTCCGGCCCTGTTTTCTAAATGTGAAAAATTAGGCCTGGAGTTTAAGAAACGTGCCCTCTGTAATTCAGCAAAGCACAAGAGATATTTCATGTGACTAATTAGTACCTTTTCTACGCTGCTGTCTGACTCAGCATAATGTAGGGTATGCTCTAATGATCTAACAGGAACAAAAGAAAAAAAACTTAATTCCGACACAGGAACATAGATTATTGGAAGTGAGACTTAATGTCTTTATGGTTTGAACTGTTCACACAGTAACTGCACAAAGAGGAGATCGTTCAGAAAAGAAAATAAAGGGGAAAATTACACATTTCCAGGAAACGAGCAAAGGTCAGTCATTCAGAAAAACACAGATCCCTCCTTTCTCTGTTTTATGAAACATCTCACAAAAAAAATATAATTTAGGAAGTCTAAGAAGAAGTCATGGCACATGTCTCCTCAGAAAAGTGTTGCACTGTTTAAGAGGAGAAAATGCAACTCAAGAAAGAGGAAAAATGAAAATATAAATACCTGCTGCAGTGCTCTTTAATGTTAACAGATGACCTTCTCTTGACTGAAGGCCTCAGGTTGGAGATAATACATCTAACATATTACCAGCTATACCTCATTCATTTCCAATTTACATTTTGTATCTCCCTAGGTAATCATTATTTAGCGATACAGAAAAGACAATTCAAATCTTCCTTACACCCAGAAGTCATATTATTCTAAGTGATATGAATTAAGGGATGCTGGCAAGCTCGAAGGGAATGATAGACCTTCACTGAAAGCATGAACTAATTTTTGAATAAAAGGGTTCATGCACACTTATTTTCTACCACCATTCCTCACTCCTTTATGAATAGATCTTCATGTGATGTCTTCAGAAGGTTCATCAACAACGCTGGGATGCAAACCAGTTCAACTGGTGTGCTCCTCCAGTGGAGACCAACTTCACCAACCATAGCCTTTTCTGTGCCTCACGCCTGTGTGCAGGCAGCTACAAGGAAGAGAATTGACTATGCTTTCTCTCCATTCAAACCCCAAGCCATCATTTAACTTGCAGTACCAGACACCAGAGACAAAGGTCAGTTCTCCAAGCCATTTTAGCCAAAAAAGCTGGAGGGAGATTGTCACGGCTAATTACCCAGACATTGTATATCCCATACCTTTGCTTGAACATACGGAGCTGCAGAGGATTGTGTGGCTGATTATCCTGCAAATTCCATAACCTTGAGCCTGAGAAAGGGCATCAGCCTCACAAAGAATGACACCAGACAACTTCCAGGTACACTCACTTCATTAACATTTCTTACTGAGGCATTACACTTTCTTTCTTTGTTTCAAAATATGTAAGCCACTGTCTTTTGTGGAAGCAAAGCAAAATACACACATTCATAGAATCACAGAATGGTTTGGGTTGGAAGGGACCTCGAAGATCATCTAGTTCCAACCCCCCTGCCATGGGCAGGGACACCTCCCACTAGACCAGGCTGATCAAAGCCCCATCCGGCCTGGCCTTGAACACTTCCAGGGATGGGGCATCCACAACCTCTCTGGGCAACCTGTTCCAGTGTCTCACCATCCTCAGAGTAAAGAATTTCTTTCTAATATCTAATCTACATCTCCCCTCTTTCAGTTTAAAACCATTACCTCTTGTCCTATCACTATGCTTCCTGACAAAGAGCGCCTCTCCACCTTTTCTGTAGGCCCCCTTTGAGTACTGGAAGGCTGCTGTAAGATCTCCCTGGAGCCTTCTCTTCTCCAGGCTGAACAACCCCAACTCTCTCAGCCTGTCCTCATAGCAGAAGTGCTCCAGCCCTCTGATCATCTTCATGGTCCTCCTCTGGACCCTCTCTAACAGGTCTATGTCCTTCTTACACTGGGGACCCCAGAGCTGGATGCATTCTTCCAAACTTCCTCCACCATTTCTGTCCAAAGCATTTAAGCACAGAGTTGGGCTTTCAGTTACCCATCTGATTTTGATGCCCAACTGCCCTGGGTGTATGGGCCATGCCTACTCTGTTATCACTGCAGTCTAAACCTTGAAATGTGCTCAACAGTGCTTTGCTGTGGTTATCTTTTCATAAGAGTAATACAGAAAAGACACTCCCCTCTATTCAATATATTCACCTCATCTCTGACAGGAAGAATAATGCAGATACTTCTCTGATCCTGCAAATCCTTAGTTGCACAAGGAACAGGCAATATGAATTTCAGGAGCAGAATGCTTTTCAGGAGTAGAACGCTTTTCAGGAGTAGAACCTATTTTACCAGCAGAGACTACACATCAGTGGGAACTACTGAGAGAATTTTTAATTCACTGAGTCTAACGTTATTCAGTCTGCTCAAGTAATGACCACCTTGAGATGCCTAGGTGGGTGTTAGCTGCAAGGGTTGATTGCTCTACCTCTCTCCCTTTGGTCTGACAGGACAAAAGATTCTGAATTGAAGTAAATACCAATACAATGAAATTACAGATACCCAACCCTCCTGTTCCCTGTGTCCTACCAATGACGGGGAAGGACCTTTTCTTTAAAGTTCTCTCCTATCTAATTACATCATGAAATTAGAATTGAATGTTATAATTTAATAAATTACTTCTATCAAGGATTCAAATGAGCAACTGCTGTCTCATTAGCTGCTCTTCGGCTGTGTGAAACAACACAACCACCAGCCAATGCTAAAGCCATCTCTAGCCTGTGACCTGGAGGAGGGACTGAGCAGAAGTGTGTGTCTGGCAGTTGTATGCTACATCTTCGAGTCCTTCCCTCTTCTCCAGAGAGCTCATTTCACAGCCAAACTTTTTAGTTGGCTCTTGAGCACAAACAAAACCACCTTTGTGCTGGGAAGGAGGGGAGGAAAGCAATACGAATGGAATTGCTGATGCAGAATCTTTCTTTCCCTTTTTCCCCCAGCAGAAAGCTGCCAGGAGAGCAGCAGCCTCTCTCAGGGAGCGGGCTGACAGTCTCAACAATGCAAGTCACAAAACTGATCTGGCTTTTCAGGACCAGACAAAAAGGAAAAGAGCTGGGACCCTTCCAAAGCAATGAGAGGTTTCCTTTGTAGGACTGAAGGCTGAACGAAGGCTCACGAGAGACTACAGCTTGAACTCTTTCTCTTATTTCCCTGGTTTAGGCTCAAGAGTTAGTTCACAGGCTTAGCCAGCAACTTCAATTGGTAGCACAGTTGAGCTGTGGCTGCAGGAGTATTTTTAGGCTTGGTTTCCAATGGAAACGGAGCATTCGCCACTACTGTGCCTCTCTGTACCTGCATCTCTGCGTTGCTTTTGAACCCAGTGGCTATAGTTGACCAAAACCAATTTAGCGAAAAAGCCTCAAACTTCCTACAACTTTCTGAGAACTCAGAGGCCTGGTAAAAGAAAGCAACCCCCAAAATAAGCTTCCTTGCTATAGAAAAAACTGCATAAGTTAGGATTTTTCCTCCTGTAGAGTTCACATGGGTCCTCTGCGTACCCAAATACTGCAAGGCTTCCGCTGAGGCTCAAGCCCCTGCAGCATCTCTCATAAATATTCAACTCATGGGCAAATCCAATTCAGAAATCTGCTGCTTCTTCCTGCTTACTACTTTTCATTCTTTATCATCAGGAGAGGTCCCCATGACAGACCAGCACTAGCATTTAATGACACCTGTTACCTGACCGCTGTGTAATCTTATCTTTTCTCCCACAAGGTGAAGTGCCTAGTGCCCACTAGCACCGGGCTGTCTACTTCAATGACTGTATTCAATAGTCTGGACTTACCTCAGCTTCACAGAAACCACTTTTTCTTGGTTTTCTAAAAATCCAAACTATATCTGCTTCTCTGAGTGCACCCACGGGTTCCTCACCAGGCTGTCTTTTGACAGTGTGACTGCAGACTGCAACAAATGAAGATCATACATGCCATAACGCACGGGCTTTCCCAGTGAATAGCACCTCTGTAATTACTAACCTGTTCCACTGTCGTGGTTTAACCCCAGACAAATTGGCTTTGAGCACCAGTCTTTGTCATACTCCACAAGTCAAGGGCCTAATCCACGCGGGACTAAGTGCTCATTCAATGGACCTAGGCATTATATTAATCAGGGTGCAGGTTGCAAGCACCCCTCAATTATTTCATTTATCTAGATAGACAGATCCTTCACTGTCTTTACATGGGTAATGCAAGGTTACTATAGCAACCTCTGTGCGACCTGCATAATCAAGATAGCAGAGAAGAGCTGATAGCTGAATTAATGCATTTATAGCCCTGAATAGGAAACTTTAAAGATTAAAGATTAATGGTCTATGAAATTCATATATACTTTACTCATGGTGTTACATTTATCCCATTTCATCTCCTTTTCAAAATACATTTATCTTTAAAGGCTAAACTAGAGATCTTTAAATGCTAAACTAGAGTACATGATACAATCTATTAAGGCAACAGCATTTAAACTTGCTGTTTATATTCTATTTCAAGTTTAGCACACAATTAAACTACTTCATAAAGTCCAAAGACTAATGTACATTTTACAGTATGGGTGATCAAGTTATTTGCATCTTGCAGACGCTAGAGTTCTTAACCAGATATGCGGATTATATACATTTCCACTATATTTAAAATGAGCAAATTCAGAACTAGAAAGCCAGCTTATTGAATATTAAGCGCAGAGATCACGTTTTCCTTCAATTTGCTTTTTATTTTCCTTTACTCAACTGGTTCTTTTTAAAAGTCACTAACTTTCATTCAACTAGAGACTTGCTTGCTAGCAGTCTACTACAAGTTTCTAACACATCAAAGTAATATACAAAGGGTTGCTTGACCATTCTTCAGCAGACAAAAAAAGACATAGCACCTAAATCTAGAGCTGGATCAAAGTTGCTCACGCAAGCAGGATGGTGACATGAAGGAGATGTACATGGAGGGAGTAACTGGGGAACTGAAGTATTTTTGTTTTCCTTTTCTTTTGCTGGAGTTTCATTAAAATACAGGTTCAGCTACTGTAAGAATGTCAGGCAGCAAGCATAGTTCTGGTCTGCGTTTCCTTCATTTCTACCACACAAACTGCCTGAGCGTGCACACATGATCACATATCAGAAAGACATGGGTAGCTTTATCTGGTTTTTAAATGCTTCAGTTCCAGGACAGGCAAGAAATTATCATTGAGTAATCATCCAAGCAAAACAGTGGGCCTTCAAGTGAGACTTAAGTAGCATATAAGTCATATGGTGACCTTCCATGCAGTCATGAAAGTCTGTCTCCAGGAGACAGTAAATAAATGTTCATTGTTCTCTCTCAGGCAAGTTTTTGGGTTTGGTTTTTTTTTTTCTCTATATGTCATGCTAACATAATTCTTCTCTGAGCCAACTCATTCTCCCAAAGGCAGCAGGATTACTTTTCTATTTTCAGGAAGGAGGGAAATTGAGCTTCAAAATGCAGTGCCCCAAAGCCATACACTATAAAAAACCCCACCAATATCAGTGGAGGAACTGACGGGGATGAAGTAAATCCACTGTAAGAATCTTCTATCACTTCAGTCTTGACACAAAATGCAGAAGCTTTTTTGCCCTTGGAGTCTCATGAAGCAGACAGTGGCTTAAGGGATTCCTGGACTGAACAGCTCTGTCATCAGATGGACAGCTGGATTTTGGGGGTTTTTTATTGGTTGGACAGTTGGTTGGTTTTTTAGCTTTGATTTCTTACTATGGATGATTTAACTAACAAAGAGCTTTTGTATCTTCTGCATTTGGCCTTTTTTTCTCATTATTTCTGTTCCAATCTGTTGCAATTTGCTTTTGTTAGTCCACAGCCATTTTCCAGCAAAAACACTAATTTCAAAGATATTCAGTTAAGACCACGGAGGGGAGAAACTGGTTAAATTGGGTCCATCCACCTGCTTTCCCAGTATTGATGGAGTTCTACTTAATTCCAATCAACTTGCATAATTGACATCAACCCAAAAACCATCACACCATATGTCTAACTTCACACTTGTAACATTTAGACTTATTTCCCTTTGATATTTTAAGGCTTTTGGCTAAGATTTTTAAAACTTGCCTTCCTTAGGCTCCCAGCTATATTTAAATGGCCTGTTTTTTAAAAAGTGCTGGGTATGTCACACCATGACAGAGGTTTGAATGGTGCTCTACCTTTTCTTGATGGCGGTCTCACATGTCACGAGTTAATCTTCAGAAAGTCTTAGACTGCACTTTTTGCAACACTCATATCTACCACCAAGCAAAAATCTTCCTATGCTCCTAGTGTAACAGAAAGATGAGAATAGGGTTTTTTCGGCCTTCCCTTGTGCCTTTGAAAATGAACATCGCATCTCTCCAGCTAATATGACTGCACATCAGTTCTCATCACCTCTTTGCACCCTCCTGTGTTCTAAGCCTTTTATTTTAATTGACTTAAGAAAAGGCTTCATTAGAGAGGACAGCATGCTGGCTAGCAATTAAAATATATCAACATCATTTCTGCAACCTTCCTTTGAATCCTAGCCCCTCTCTCTCATCTTTTGCAAAAAAGGGTTAAATAGTCTCTAAACACAACGCAAAGACAGGGGAAAATATCCACAGATGTATCAAAATGTTGCCTAAAACTTTCATAAATTATTTTTGTGTTAAAAATTTCAGTCATTTTTGTTGATAAAACTAGCCTAAAATATCTTATCTAAAATATTTGTCTAAAACCACGTCTATTAAAAGCCCTTAGTGGCGCAAAGACTGGGGTTGTTTTCCATCCCACCAGGATTTGCATCGACAATTAGCAATGCTGACACCATCTGCATTTTAAGAGTGACTTTGTAGGTCACTCTTGAATCTAACCTAGAGTCTGAAGCACAATAAAGTTGCGTTCAGCTTCTTTCTTATTGGGAAATGTTGGGGAAGTCACTTGGCCTCTCTGTGTCTTAATTTTCTCCTTGTAAAAACAAGGATGTAAGAACTACTCCAGTATTTAAACACCTGCTTAACCCTTTAGTTTATCTGTACCTTTAGTTATGCGTCTTTTGCTATTGAAGCTCATGAAATTTCTCTGTATGCTTAAACATACACTCAAGCAGTTTTGCTGATATGGCGTTGCAGTGTCCATAGAGTATTCCCATCAGCATGGTGATATTAAAAATATTTTAAGCTAAATAAGAATGTATTAATATCATGAACCAAGTCAATATTTTCTTTCTTAAATCCCAGGCAATCATGTCCATGCTGCCTTTGTTAAAGAATCAATGTGGTACTTGGCTGCATGTGTTCAAATTGAAGCCATTAATCTCTTCTATTTGTCACCTCCAGATTAAAGTGGTTTCGCAGCCAGAGATAGTATAGCATGCTCCTGATGTTGAAACAAAGCCGTCTCTCAGGAGGCTCTACTTATGTGTAAAGGACAAAATTTGAATATTTTATGAATAGCACCATAAGCAAGAAGGAAATTGTTTATTCATTCAAGCTTTGATCCTGCCAAACTGAAGTGAACTATATATTACTATTGAATTTAACAGGAGCTATTTTATTGCAACTAAAAGCATGCGAGTAAGTATTTAATACGCCATTAACAGTAAATAACCATTTTGTCCCAAGTTACTACAGTTTTTTCAAGATTGTGAGAACAAAGACCATATGTTTGCAACTGTCTGAAAAGTACCTGGTTATATTTTTTAATTTTGTTTTATTTAGAAAATATGTGCTTTTAAAGGCATTTCCTATTTTGTGAAACATATTTAGGAGAAGGAAATATATTTTTATTTAGACAATTTTTTAATATTTTGGTACAGAGCACTGAAAATAGGTTTGTTGTCATAGAGCCTGACCTACTGAGGTGTTTGAGGGTACCCTTAGTGATTTACAAAAACATCTAAAACTCACTTAAAATAATATTAAATTCCGATCAATATTTTTGGCTTTGCCTAATTTAGCAAATAATGAAGTACAATCAGAGCAGGTGGAGCAGAAAGCAGAAAGGCCCTGATATCCATTCCACTCGAGTTTTGGGGGGTTGAATAGCTTTGATCTGATCTAATGGACTGAAAGCCATCAGCAGCTGGAGCGCGTTTTCCAGTTTAAACTCACTTATGAAAAATATTCCATAGTTAAAAGCAAAACCTATGTCGTTACAATTAATGTAAGCCTGTATTTCTTAGCTAAAATTTAAATAACGATTTTCATCTCTTGCTGACCGTAGAGCTCAAGAAAGCTGGCAGACTGTCCCATGCAACCCAAGAGAAGTGTTACTTCACTTCTTGCATTTTTCTCTCATTGCTCACTCTGTATCTTTCCCCAGACGAACCCGCTAAACAACAGCAAAAGAGATTGGGACAAAGATGAACAAAAGCGTGCCTTTGAGTGTCCAGCTGGGGACACAGTGTGCAGGACATTAGTTCTTTACCTCTGGAGACCCCTCTACAACCCTACTTAATGTGAATGTGCTAGATTAATTTGTCCCCCTGACAACGTAAGTCAATAATTTTTTATAAAAACTATTAAATTAAAAAGCATTGCTCATCAGCACTCACTGAATTTTTGCTTTTACCCAAGACAACTAGTTTTCCTCATCATCAGCTTTCTATTAACTTCCTCATTACAGTCTGGTATGGTATTTGCCAAGACAGATGTCAATTTCATCTGGCATAGGTCAAATGCCATCTATGTTAAAAAAAAAAGTCTTCAACTAAATTAAAGAATTTAAAAAATATATTAAATCTGCATCTGTTGGATAAGCTATCCAGTATAATCATAGACTTTGAAGATCTTGTGTGAAGTGTTTTGATTAAAGCTTTACAAGCATTAATTAAAAATAAACTTAAACTTAACAAACGTGCGGAAACTACTGTATAGCAATAAAAAGCCAAGAATCACTGCATTCTCATTTAGGCGGGTAAAACTATCACGCCTTGACTAGTGTACAGCATAAACAAGGAAGATATCCCTCTCTTATTTGTCTAGATCAGTATTATCTCCTCTTATTTTGTCAGACTTATCACCAAGATTATGTTGCCTGCAATTATGGGAAATTAATAATTTGCCCATTTTGATTTCAAGGGTAAAAATAAAAATTAAAAAATCCAAAAGCAAACAAGATTGCTTTCCAAATGAGTAAATTTGAGTTGTGTTTGTAATCCAGCAGGCTGCCTGATTTAATTTCTGTGGCAACGTACAGCACCGCCTGTGCCCTCCCCTGGACATGTACTATGCAGGGACACTTAGCATGGGAGGCATGTCCAGGAGTAATGAATTGGAGAATCTCCTCTCTGGAGGCAGAACAGCAAGAAGGGAACATTACAAAGCATGCTCATGTCTGAACATTAGTCACTCTGATCTGGGTTAAAAAAAATAAAAATCACCTTTAGACCTAAATACCTATTCGTACATCCAAAGTTACAATATAATACATATTCTTTTAAACAAAAGGGACCTACCACAGCTCCCTGCTGAAGGACTGGCTTGGTGGCTTTTCAAAGGCACCACAGAGCATTTTAAAAAATGAACCAATAAAAACATTTAAACAACTATCATTATTTACCAGTGTTGGCCTGTGCACACAGGGGCATGTAAAAGCAGGCAGTTATTTCTGTTTGCGTTCTAGGGTGTGTATAATGCAGAACTGCTCAAGTCAGGGGGACTTCTTTGGGTAGCCAGCACTACGTAACATTCACCCAGCAAAACTCGAAGTCAGATGTCCCATCTTACAGACCAAGCATTTTTGGTGAGGAAATCTGATCTTCTCACTCTTTTCCTTCATGTGCCGCAAGAACCTGACTTTTAAAGACATTGGGATTACCACGGATGCATCTAACTAAAATCTCTTTGTTAGAGGCACTCTCTACCTAGACAGTATTTTTCACTGCTCTTCACCAAGACATAATGTCTGCCTCTTACTTTCTTCAGTAACTGAAATTGTAACTTTCTTAACCAAGCTTCACAAGATCCTTCAAACTTTGAAATCCCTGTATTTTGAGCCCAGAGGTCTTCACACACTAATGTTACTAACTTCTCAAAGCAAGCTTTGCCATAGCTGAGTACTCTTTTATTGTGCCCTTAGAACAGTTTTTCCATGTTACAGTGAATAAAACCAGGTTCTACTCAGGTGATCTGCAGTTGCTCTTTATCTCCCTGCTCCAATAATCTCCTTATCAATCTGTATCAAATCCAAATATCTCAGTGTTAACCAGGGCAGGAGGTTTGATTCTTAAAACTGAAACCAAACACCCTCAGCTCTCACTTTCTTTACAATTAATCCTAGCTTCAACTCCATCTGCTGTCACTTGGAACTTGCCTTTAACGAGACACTGAAACGCTGTTCACCCAGAAACATGATATCTAGTCAGGAATCACAAACAGATGCTTCAGTTTAAGAAAAAAAAAAAAAAAGTAGCACAAAACCATTTTGTTTTGTGCATTTCTGCTGAATTACCTTAATGTACTACTGACCTTTTACAGGTTCTTTGGCGTTAAAGTGTCTCCTTATTAGAACATGCATGTATTTAAATTAAAAATGCTTTTGCAACAAAGACAATAGCATGGAGATGCACAGAGATGCTCTGAGGATAAATATTGGCATTAACTTTCACATGAAGAGTACAACTGCTACCTTACAAGAGCTGGCAACAGGCCACTGCTTTTCAGAGCAAGACTGAACTTCAAATCACAGAACTTCTCTCCTACAACTGCACTGGACACTTGTCTTCTCAGAAACCAAGCCAGAAACACTAGCAATTTGAACACTGATTTGAAATGTACATAGGGAGCATGAGTTTTCCAAGACAGTCTAGAAAGAGAAAAAAAAATATTAATTGCAAAATAAATTAGTTTCCTACAGCCTTTTTAGCAATACTACCCACTAGGCAACATTTTCTGATACAATACTAGACCAAGCTAGCAAATGAGTACTAATCCTTTGACTTGAAAGCAGTTTTACCTGATTGCAACAGCAGAGTTCATAGTACTTTGTGTGCTGCATAATATGGGGTGCATGAAATGAGATACAGAGGAGAAATAGCATCGAGTTTTATTTTATTCCAGAACGCTTGCGTTACATCAGAATGTCAAATCACTTTTGAGTAACGCAGGTCTTCTTAAATCCTTGCCATTTAAAGTCTTTATTCTCTACTTGTCACTCCTTAGAAATGTGTACATTTTATTTTTGGCAAAGTACTTTATGACTTCCCTGCTCTAGGTTTTGGCATCTGGACTCCTGCTGTAAAGAGCTCACAAAAGATCACAAAATTGTTTAAAAATTACATTAGTTCTTTCATGCTAAAAATTATTATGGCTTCAAGTATATCATCTCAATCTTTTAGGGAACTGAAAGTGCTAAATCATAGTGAAAAAAAGTTCTCCCTTTCCTGTGGGAGAGAATACAATAATATCCTGGACTTTAACAATTATCCTTGACATAAAAATGCTTGTATTTAACAGCCCTTGAGAGAATCTTACCCACTTCACAGGACCCCCAAAGGACCGATTTGTGTCTGTGAGAATTTCACAAGAAACAGGAAAAAAATTACCTTGCCTGTTGTATTTTTTGATGGCAGTTCCTAGCTCAGTGGCATGGAGTACTGGAAGAGGCCCCTGGAACAGAGATCAGGTGGAGAGGCCAAAGGGGCAAGATAAACTAATTTATCATATGGCCATATGGTTTATGCCATTTCTGTATTCTCAAATTTATTTTGAATGATATTCAGGGTGAACTTCTTTAAGCAGCTCAGAGAAATAAACCTAATCTCAGTGTACTTAAGGTAATAACTGCAAATGATGCTGTTAAAGAGCTGCCATAGCAGACCCAGAAGCTGCCTCAGCATTCAGAGCCAACAAGAAGCATGGAGAAGGCTAACCAGCAGTAACACTACCAAGAGCAAACTCACTTGGTCTCACCCTGCTGCTTACAATGACTAACTTGAATGTCTGCTGGGAGCTCACTGCGGGAAGGACCACAAATCCCAGGAGAAGCTAATGTGTGTCTGAGAAGGCACATCACATACTGCGTGCTAGGAACCAACCTCCATGTGCCGGTAAAGCCGCTGAGCAATCAATTATGTAAGAGACACCACTGAGCCCCCAGGAGAGTTTCAGAAAAACTGCCAGGACAATATATGTGCGGTACCAAGTACTATTGGCTTGTTACACGCTTTTTTCCAGAACACAGCATTTAGTGTTTATTCTCTTACATCGCTTCTAAAAAGTGAAGAAAGCATGAGAGTGTTAGAGGTATTCAGGGAGCAGCACACCCACCTCTATCAAATTATGCAGTTCAGTGGTTGCTCCACATTAAATATCGATAGAATAAATAATATCTTTCAACAAAGACTTGGGTTACCTTGGTACTTGCTGAACTCATAGCTGACTTACGCAACTCCTCATCTGGGTATAACCATGGCAGAATACAAAAAGATGTAAAAAGCTGATGTGAAAAGCACATGTTTAAATAGTTTAATATAGGATAGATATTTGCCTTTAGTGGTCATGAAGTCCTAAGTGGATATTAAAGGGTGATCTATGTTTCATAGCTTCTACTTTATCATGATTTGATTACATGGACTCAAATGGCAAGTAGATGTTCTGTGAGACTTGGAGACAAGCAACATAAAAGCCTCTCTGACCCCAGCACAGCTGTGGCATTCTCATGGCTGACTAGAAGTTGTCCTATTTAAGATTTCTAATGTCTGGTTCCAAACCCATCTTCAGATTCACACCACCAATGACTGCAGAAAGGCAACTAGAGACAGTAATGTATATGTAAAAATTTAAAGCCCAGACTAAATATATTAGGCTAAATCCTATAGTCACTACTCTTCTTTCCTTCCTCCCCACATGCATATTTAGGTAACTGCCTTGCTTAAGCATCTTTAAATAATTAAACACCTTTGGCATTCAGGCAAATCTCGTGCTATTTTCAAGCAAAAGGTACATTTCTGGGCTTTCCTAGGAAGCTACCAGCTTGGTCTGCCTGTGCCCAGTGTTACAGAAAGCCGTAGGAATGCCTCTGACTTCACCCAGCGTTTCTTGCATAAATGAAGTGGCACACGTTCCTGCCAGCTCCCCTCTGCCAGGGACTGTGCAGATATATCCAAATCCTCTCTTAAGTTGGTGTCTACCTCTTCAGTCCATTCAGTTCAGTCTGGGCCATTTGGATTCAATTTCAGCTTTGCATGGCAACTTAATCCTCAGGAAGCAACGGATTTCGAGGGGGCTGCTCGAAAAATCAGCTCTTACTGTAATGCTGAGCAAGGGCTTCAGCCATGAAACTGCAATTTCTGCTTGCAAAAAATTCTCCTGAGTACCACAATATAAACGCTGACCAAAAAACCCAGACACAAACATACGGTAACCATGAGCAACAATAATTCTTCAACTACTGTCTTAGTATGATGAAACACAAACAATTTAAACAGCCTGAAGAGCTGTGTGTAAATGTGAGTGTATATGCAGGGATCTTTCTTAAACCACACATTATGGAAGTTATTGTCGTATGGAAACTGTTCTTAATAAAGAAAATGGGCCTACTATTGTCTTTAATAAGGCAGGATCAAGCCCTTGATAAGAAGATGGAAACAACTTCCCTTTGAAAGTGCATAAGTCATTTCAGATAACACATGCATAAATCCAAATGACAAGACGACTAGGAGTAGTGACATTACCCTCATTGGGATTATGTTTAGAGAACTGGAAAGGGCAGCAAAGACATATATTTAAAATTAATTATGCATAGGAAGATGTGGAAGAATTGCAAAGAGTACCTAATTTCAAATTACAGATAGTAGTGGCAGAATACCCTGTGTACCTTTAATATTGCATCTGTATCAAAGTAGTATAAAGAAGATAATGTACTAAATTTATCTCCCAATAATAGAACACATTTTCAATAGTTAACTGGAAAGGGATTTCGGTTTTCATAAGAAAAAAAGGGGCAGGTGATCCTGACTCAGTCAGCACATATGTGCTGGTTAAAATGAGCCCATACCTCCACCCAGGTGAGCTGCAGCAAGTAGTATCTTCTGCCCAGCCAGCTGTCAGGAGCTATGAGAAATGGTTAGTGGTACTGCAGAGTCCCTGGAGGGAGTGAAATGGGTAAGGGGCATAACAGGACTGACCAGAGGAAACATTGAATTTACTGTGAAAGCGAGGAAACTCTGATTTATGAAAGGGGCAGATGGAGCAGCAGGAAGGAAAGAAGTATTCAGACTCTCGTAATGAACCCGATAGCATGTGTCCTCCATTAATAGTAACGCAAACATTAATAGTAAGGCAGTCAAAGCATCAAAGTACAGACTATGAACTCTCATTTTTGTGGAAAAGTATCTATTTCAAGCCTACACAAGTTTTCAATAGCTATATAAATGTAAATTATTGTAACCGTTGATGAATATAGGATTCTGGTATCTCCCAGGTAATCAGTTTGGCACCTTTCACAAGAATTAAATCTATTTAATACAAATAAATCAATTTCTCATCAAAATTACATGTCAGCTTTTAATACGTTTATTTCTATTGGGTAAAACTTAATTTGTCAACTCCTCCTTCCTGACATAAGAAGTGCTTAGCGTGCTGCCCTTGGATTTAGATCAGACTTTGATACCCTGGTTTGCTACGGACCATGCATGACCTTGGACTTAATCTCTCTGTACCTCAGTAACAGACAAAGCTGCTGGATTTTAAAGGCATGGTGATCTTGGTTTAGGAGTGTGGGCATCTTGAATGTGATCAAAACAAGCATTACACAGTTCATGAGAGGCAGGTAAATAGTTGATACAAATTGGATGGCTCAGCAACAGTGTACGACCCAAGTCTTGTCTAAGTCCAAGTCCTGGAACAGAACCAATGTAGAACAGGAAATCTAGCCTCTAGTGCAAATGGGAAATATAATTAAACTTGGTATTTCAACTAAAAAAAGAGTAACTATATTAAGACCAACTTTAAATACCAGATTTTAGAACTATCCTGATGACATATATTTCTACTTAGTTTGCTGGCTTTTTTTTTTTTTGTAAGGCAACAGAATAGATTATATGTCAGTGATCGTTGCGCAAAAAATGTCAGATCCGCGTTTGTCATCAGAAATGGTTACATTGATTTTATCGAGTGTTTCAAGATCGATGTGCTGTATCTGAAAATTAACACTCCTAAAAATTAGCATACAGGAGTTTCTCTATCTAAATGAAACTATACAAAAAAGCAACATCAAAATTATACAAAAATTACTTAATGTCTTTTGAGATAGAACAGTAAATGTTCATTAGTATTGAACCTACCTTGTATTCCGCAATGAAAGTCATATTCCAAAATCCTAATTCGTCATCTACAGGACACTCTGAACCAACCATCAGGCTGCCTCTCCCCACTGTTTAATAACGCAGCCCAAACCAACTGGCAAAGTCATCCCTGGAGAGAAAACAAAAAGCATACAGCAAGAATACTATTTTCATTAGCTTTTCAAATCATTGACACGGTGTAAATGCAGGCACTGGAGCTTTTCTCTTCTTTAGTGAGCAAAGTCAATTTAACAGTGTCCCCAGTTCAGTACAACATTTCATTTGAGTTCTTACTATTTATTCAATTGTTAACCCCCTGGCCAATATAGCATTCAAGGTACAATGCAATTTGAGCAGATGCTTTAAATGCTTTGGTTCAACAGGGACATAGCTTTCTAGTATCAACACTTCCTTATCAGTTCCATGAACTTCCCTATTAACTCTATATTTTGGAGATTAGAAAAACACTAGAAGTAACCCATCTTTTGCATTAGCTAGGTAGTCTAATACAATTTTCATTAAAATGTTGGTTCACAGTGGTAGTAAAATTACTGTAACAAAAGGGGACTTTGTTAAACAGACAAAAGAGTGAATAAAAAGAAGCAGGTGTAATAATATAGCATGGAAAAAAAAAGACAATATCTGAAAAAAATAGCTACTAAATTATCAGGGTAGGAATCTGAGAAAAACAATACTTCAGCCAGAAAAGGCTGATTGTCTTTCTTAATATTCAACAGCAGAATGAGTATTTGGGCATTTTGGGGTAGAAATGTGTCTTAAAGACATAAAGACTTTGGCTTTAAAAGTTCTTTCAGAACAGGTAGCAACTGAAAAACGAAAAGGAATCATGAAATTGTTAATTGTGCATACGCAGCTTTAAAGAGCTGACAATAAGAGACTCTCTTCCTGTTTTTCCTGTTCACTTTGCCTCAGTCTGTGTTAACCTGAGTCAATAATTTGTGAAGCTGAGGGTTTCCAGGGTGCAAAATACTCTGGAGTTGTACAGAGGAGACAAAGACATAATAAATGTCAAATATTTCCAATGGAAACACTTATCTGGAATAGAAAAGGAATGGTACCCTCTTTATTTCCTAACTTAGTCCACCTTCCTGCTACCTATCATTGCCTGATTTATCTTACAAGCTCTGATAAGGAACACAGCTTGCAGTATTAGTCATACCTGACAATGTTTTGGCTGTGCTCTGGAATTGGCCCAGTGAGTACCTTCTCTTACTCAAAAAGAAAGAAAAAATAGCAAGTGGCCATTTACACTAAAGCCTACAATTTTGGAGAAGAAAGGTGCTAGGACTTTTCAAAAATGTTTGTTCTATATATGGACCGAAATGGCTTTGGAAATTTGAGTCCAAGAGCTAACAGTAAATGAAGATGCTCTTTGCTAGGTAGATTCTTACACAAACCTTACGCTCTACAGTGAAGACTGATTCTTGGCTAAAAGTACATCGAAGTGGAGAGAGAAACCAGGAATGACAAAAGCCAGAGTGCACTAATGAAAACATCAGCAACAGGTTCATAACAAAGTGGTTCTTAACATGTAATTAAGCAGTGGACCTCCTTTCCATGGTATACTGCAAATACAAAAGGTTTATGCAGGTTTGAGACAGGCTTGACAACCTAATAGAAGAAAAATCCATCAAGGATCACTGAATGGATAGAAACCAGCTCTGCTTCAGGAAGTCCTTGAGCAGCAAATGATGAAAGCCCTGGAGAGTATCAGTCTGCTCTCTTCTCTTCCCCAAGGTATCTGTTTTCAGCTGCTGGCTCATTTTTTTAAATGGATCTTCCTTTTCTGTCCACAAGCACATTTCTATCCTTCTATCCACAACGAAGTTGTCATTCTCTAAGAATGAGAAACAACATACCAATTTGGCTATTTGCCTTCTCTAGCCGTGTTCTAGTACGTGCCTGCGGAAGACATGAGGACGTAACTTTGCAAGTAAGAATAAAGCCAATTTTTAGGAAACTATGCCTAACACAACCACATCAAGAATTGGAATGCTGTATCGTAGTTGCTCAGAGGATGCCCACAACACAGTGTCGGCACGCCTGGGGGTACCACAGGGGCACGGCTTGTGCAGCCCCTGCGCTGCCGTGACTCTGCAGCAGCAAAGCCCCGTTTGCCAGCAGTAGCCGCTGCTGTCTCATAACAAAAAGGCCTGAGAAAGGCTTCAAGGCATGAAATAAATTCTTAATGATGCTGCCTACTTTAATAACTTATTAAGGGCGTAGATATTAGCCAGAACCAACTGTCACATGCCACCAGGATTGAAAAAGCCGTGACCTGTCTGGATAAAATCTTAAAGAGCACAAGGAGAGCTCTAAGGGCTCTGGCAAAGGAAGGAAAACTCAGCTGGCTGTTCAATTTGTGTGAGCAAACCAGACATTACTTCTGTCTCATATAAAGCTACTTTCAGAGAAAGAGAAAAAGAAAATTCACAACTGCAACTGAAGTGACACAGCAGTAACAGGCATCAGCTCTCTGCGTGGAAAGCGAGGTATTATATTTGTCACAGCTGAGCTTATAAAAAGACTGTCAGCTGAAAACATATGTTGTCACAGGGTTTCGTCAAAAGCCAGGTGAGTAAAAAAAATGAATGGGAATTCCTGCCTAGACAACATCTGTTTCTTCTTTTTGACCCATTCCCTCTCCCCTCCCCAAAAAGTCTTCCAGCAGCTGGGCTCTGCACAGCCGGGCGCACGTGCTTCCCCAGCCCTCCGTACACAACACGCTTTGCCGTCTCATTTTATTTACCACATCTGAGTCAACCCGCCTGAAGATTTCTAATCCTGGCTGCATGCTGTGGAGGGACAGAGGCCTCCAGCATGGCAAGACCGAAATTCACATGAAAAATGTGCACATTAACTGGCTCAGCCATGAGTTCTTAAAACTCTGGGGAACAGAAGGAGACTCCACACATCCTCCTTTTCCTCCTATTTTAAAGAATAGCCTAATGTGTCATATGACATTTCCTTCTTAAAATGCACTCATAAGAAATCTAATAAAAAATGTTTTTTCTCCCCTCATAATCACTCTATGAGCAATATACACATAAGGCAATCCAGAATATACCTGGTTTTACAGTGCTTTGCTCCTTCAACAAACTGAAAATGCTCCATGGAAACAAACTTGAAGGCAAGTGACTACAATACTTACATTATTTGTTTCTGATATGGATCATTTAGCAGCATAAAAAGCCCATCATCACTGGAAGAAGCTGTTTGTATCCTCACCACACATTATGATGTTTCTGGCTTTAACCATGCTTTAGTGAAGAATTAAATATGTGCTGAAGAACTAAGAATACATACAGATTTATAAAACATAATCATCAGAATCAAGAAGCAGGGATTCAAGTTCAAATCTTTGTCCTGCCTGACCCACGTGTTCCTTCTAATCCTTCCCCCTCAACACAATTTCATCTCTTCCTCCACCAGCCTCTACTTCTGGATGGATTCTTGTTTCCACATTTCTTCCCCTACATCTTTTTCCTCTCCCTCCTTACCTCCTTTAAGGTGACTATGAAAGAAACACCATTAGTTAACTCAGCCAGCTAGGCTTAAATCCTTAGTAATTTCACTGTGGCTAGTGGACTTTATGAATAATGAGACCCCATGTCACCAGAAACCTGACCAACACTCTTTCCCACCACCTCCTGTCACCGCAAGAGTTTAGGAGCACTCCTGCAGGAGGCGGACAGCCAAGCCAGCCTGGAATTAAGGCTAAATCCTTTATTTCCAGCCACAAGAAATCTCAAAGCTTCTCAGCAGAGAGAAGATCTGGCTTCACTGTACCAGGAAAACCTCGTGTTTAGGGGGATGGCAGGTGAGGTCTGGTGGGACTCCCCTTCCCACGCAGGAAGCACATCAGATGCAGACTGCGAAAGAGCCGAGCATGTTCCTACCAGCTGCCTGTGACACGGCTCTGTTCACTGGTGCAGCTTGCTAAAGATCAGAACAAGAAAAGAAAGTCTTTTCTAGAAGTTAAGAATTTTGGTTGTCTTGGACTGCACGTTCCAAACACGAGTGTTATGGCCTGGACTCACCTTAAACCTACGGTGAGCAGTCAGAGCTCGCTGCCTCTCAGGTTACTTGTGCCCAGTCCAAACATAACCAGCAAGCAGCAAGGATAAAAATTAGGCATTGAAATTGAAAATTCATAGCTCACTGATGAAATATGTGATTGCCAAGGCACTGAAATTCCCCAAGAAACAGGCCCTAACCAAACTTTACCTGAATCTGTATGAGCCTCCACTGAAACTGGAGTGTAATCATCCTTCACAGGCTTCTTTGGATCACGCAGGTATTTGCAAGCTAGAGGTCTCAATTTACAGCTGTTTGATAAATATGAAAATTACTAACAATTCCAGGTGCGAAATGCTAAGGAGCAATTGCTGCTAGAATCACAGCTGAATTAGCACATTTAGAAGCCATTCATGCTCTCAGGGCTCTGATGTAGGGACGGCAACTCTTGCTGACAAAGCAAACGATTATCAGTGGCAGCAACAAAAGGCTCTTTTAACTCTGAACCGATCTGGGGATGAACCTCCAGTCAAGCTGCCTGGACACGTCTAGACCAGCAGCATCCACCAGGGATGCTGGATGTGGTAAAGCAAAGCTCACTCGCTGCTGAAAAAGCCCAGCAAGTCAAACCAAACCAAGAAAGTGAGAATAAGCAGTATCTAGAGACCGCTAGTAAGAAGAGGATGAAGGAGGCGTAGCCTTAAAACATCAGGCACTAAGTATATCCTTTTCTTAATTCTTCCTCCTTTTCTAGGCTCCTTTCAGTCACACAATACTCCATTTCTGTAGAACAACATCACATGGGTTTGCTAAAGGGAAAAAAAATTACAAGCTTGTTTTCCGTTTCCATAGGTATCTCCTCTTAAACTACAACCAGCAAAGCAGCGAATCCTACTGTTGCTTCCCACTTTTACACACAGGGATACTAGGAATATATTTCAGTACTTTTTCAAAAGTTTTAGACACTAGCACTTCCCAAAAAATTATGATTCAGGCAACAGAATCACTTTTCAAACAAAAGTATTCCAAGGACAAAGCAGCAGTGCCCACGTGCTTATTGCACTCGGGTACCTCATGACATTTGGGGTGACAGGAATTAATGCTGGAATGAATCTCATGCTCAGGGAGGACAGCAGGGCGCAGACCTCGCTGCCCACCTCAGGTAGCCAAGTGGAGCAGCTCTGACCTGTCCCTTCTGATACACAGGTCTTCTTGAAAGCTAACCAAAGGGCCCAGGCTGCCTCAGACAAAAAACCACACGGATAGCAAAAACTTCTAAAAATGCAGAAGATCCAGGAGTCTCAGGGCAGTGGCAAAACCACAGCACTAACCAGTACTGTACTAAGAAAATAGTCTCTCTTCCGTTAGCCAAGACGTCATTATGATTATAATGACTCTTTTAATGTTTAGAATATTTTACTGTTCTAGAGGGGGAATCCTGAGATACAGCTTGTTAGTTATGACAGAGATTGCATGACTTGGATCCCGTGATAGCAGGGAGCTACCCTTGCAGAGCTGTATTCCTCCAGCATCATTGGGCCCATCAGCATCTTGCTTTCTGCCCCCTCAAGCCAAGTTTCTTTTGTTCTAGTAAATTAACCAGCACCTGTCTATACAGAATATTGGGGATCTTTCCCTTCCCTTATTGATTTCTGGCGAGGGGGGGAAAAAAAAGAAGAGGATATTCAATCCGCATCCCAACCCACCCAGGAATTAAGACTGCTTAGAGGGTCTGAATAAAATGAAAGATGAACAACATGTTTGTTAGATGTAATAATGTATGCCCATATGGAAGGAATAGATAAACTGTTCTTTCCCATGAAAGAAACTGAACAGATTGCCTAGAAATAGGCAGCTCCCGTTCCCTTTACTGAGAGAAGCAAATGCCATCCAGATGGAAATTATCAAATGGATCAAACAGCTACATTTTATTCCCAAATGACCTTTGTTCTACTTATCACTCATTATACCAGGAAAACTCTTTTTCCTATAGCCCAAATACAGTCAAGAGAATATCATTTATCGTATGCTCATTCAAAATATCCTGTATTGAAGGTTTCCCTGATGAGATATTGATCTTGTCACACAAAATGGGGGAGAAGAAAAGTGTCCTTCCTAATGGGAACATTCATTTAAGATTTCTGGAATCTGTTAATTCCCATTAAGCCCAATACGTGACTGAGGATTACACTGTCCTTGTAGCCCTGCAGTCAACTTTGCAGCCGCTTCCTGATGCCCAGGGTGACAAAAAGCCTTTTCAACAGCCCTATTGCTTGCCAGGTTTTACAAAGGTGAATATTACCAAGCCCCAGTGAAACCACCTTGAGGTTCTTCAGCTACTTTCATTGCTACTCATCCCATGGGTAAATATTTCAATTGGAAATTTGTACTTAATAAAAATAGAATTTAAAAATCACAAAAAATCATCATCTTTGAGCCTATATGATTATATATGGCATGTATAATCAAATTCAATAATTTAGGCGACATTTTCAAAGATGTAAGAGGAGTTAGTTACCAACTAAAATGGAAAGGCGAGGAAATCTGGATACCTAATGTCTTCTTATGACTTTGAAAAATCTCTGTAACATTTTATATGGTAAAAATCGTATGTGTTTAAGTATATCCTCCTATAATTTTCTGATTATGTTTATGGATGTTTATCTCTTATCCTATTGACTTATATAAGCTCTGGCTATATCAGCAGAGGTATGGTCTTTTATAAGGATATAAAATTGTTAACAGCTGTGGCTGAATGACAGGATTAGATCAAGAGCATCTAATTTAACTGGGCCATGTAACGTTACCTTTTATTTCACATTAATCATTGAACATGAGTTCAACTTGTGTCTATCAGGTTGGCCTATAAATTAGGCAATAAATTAGAAGTTGATTTTTTAATGGTGTGGTCATTAACAGATAACACAGAGTTCAGCTGCAGCAATCCGAAAATACCAAGGCTTCACGTGCACAAGGCAGCAGTGCAGCCTGAGGTCTGTGTGACTGATCTTTTATTCTCTTTGAGCGTTGATGGATGGGTGTCAGCTTTGTGATGGCTGGGGATGTAATGGCTTCTCTGCAAAGGGAAAACACACCAGCTGCTCTGACTGTGGGAGCAGCATAAACTCTGCCACGGGACAGAAGGGAGAGGAGACCCTTATGTATAGGGGTCCCAACATAAAGCACCCAGGTGGAAATGCAGTTCCTTCCACCAAAAATCAAGGAGGAGATTGGCAAGCAGATTCAGACATTTCGCACAACACTTGGTAATCAGTCCCCAAACAATCATTCTGGAGCAGGAAGGAGCCCCTGATGTTAAACTTCCAGAGAATCCAGTGGAGATGCACAAAACAATATATTGCTACGACCTCTGTTCAACTGAGAGCTCAAAAACATTAATGCATAGTAGGTCATATATCATGACATTTTGAATAAGTCTTACAGACAAGACAACCTCTTCTGAGGGTAAAGCTAGGCTAGGTAATAAAATATGAACGTGTTTACATTTTAAAAGGGTCAGATTTATCCACAGCAGAAGTTATTACTCCTAGTAATACTGCCAAGGCAATTTTCTTATTCATACGCCATTTGTTTATAAAAGGCTTAACATACAACGTACAAAGTGCTGCAGAAAACAGCAGTATGTTTACTTCAAAATAGGCAAGAAGTATTTATTTTCATGCTAGAGTTTAGATTTTTTTTTCCCAAGAACTACTATTAAACTGAGGCAGAGCCTTCTTCTCAAAATGGTTTATTAAACTGAAAGATGTGTCTTGACAATCACATTATTTTCTCCCCAGCATTCACTTTGCCAGTGCAAAGAGCAGCGCTCATTCTTAGCAGACATGTCATCTTCTGGAGACTTGCAGGAATTTGAGGAATTGCTTTTAATTTAGAAACAGCAGAAACTACTTTCCCTCCTTTATGCTCTGCAAAGCTCCCAAGGAAGCATACCAACACGGATTTGTTTTAATATCACCTTACTTAGGACACAGAAATTAAGAAGAAGAACACAAAAGAGGTCAGAAGCCCTCTAAAGGAAACACATGTGCTTATGTGATTTCCCAGGAGAACAGCGGTGACTGCAGCTACTAATCCACTGAAGAAAACTCTCCACAGCTCAGGCTGAAACCACACGTTTGAATATGCTATTTTATAAAGTTGTTGCCCTCTCTTCTGCATTGTCCTATTTTACCCTATTCAAGGGGAAACATGCACAATAGCAGTACACAGATAAAGGACAGTGAATTCAGCTTAATTTTATGCAAAAGCTCCTGAATATGCACTAGATCCAACATATGCTCAATGCCTCACTTGATGAATGCTGCCTCTGATCTCCCAGGGCCTCAGGAGAATATGTCTGGTCAACAAGGCTTCAGATCTACATACACATTTTATTTCCTATTTAATATATTTATAAACCGGTACCTAAACATCTTTCAGTGAATCCAGCAGAGTTGGTGACTATAAATTAAGACAAAACTATATAGTTAATCCAAGGTATAAGTACAGAGGAAAAGACCTCAGGCGGAACGTTCGAAAAAGAGCTCAAACAACACAAAAGAGAAGCTCCCAAGTGTTAAGTGTTAGCATCCGTTATCTCTTATGAGAAGGCTAGTCCAGTGTTCAGAGCAGTCACATAGGAGACAGGAGGAAGATTTCAAGTCTTTGTCCTGCTAGGCACTACCAGATCACCACAACCAAGTCCCATACGACCTCAGTCACATTTACTACTTTAGTACTTTGGGTGGGAATCACCTTCCCTTCCTTCTGCAGTGTAGCCTTGGCACCTGAGGCAGCCTGCCTCCACTCATCCTTGCAGTCAGTGAATTGAAAAGGCACCTCTAGAGTGCAAATCATCTATTACCTATTTTAGATCTACGTTATGATGAGAAGAATCCTGTCCTGTAGGTCAAGTGCTGATTTCTCATGACTGTCAGGGACGCCAGAAGACTAACTCAGATTTATACATGTTCCAAGGAATCCCACCCCCTAGAGCATGAATTAAGCTTAGTTCCTAAACGCATGAGAACAAGCTCCCTGCCTGGGAAACAGACATCTGACAGTCACTGCTGTGAAGGTCTGCAGTGTTGGCTGAGCTGTAAGCAATAAAGAGCTTATTTCTGTAGCGTCGTAAAGATGTTGTGTCACCACAGAAGAACCAGGAAATGTTGAGTCAATTGTCTGTCTACATGCAAGAGTCAGTGCAAATCCCAGTCTCACAGAGACACCTAAAAGGGGGACTACAGGAATGTGCTGTTCTGGGAAAGATGCAGATGTCAGATACAGCAAGCGGTGATTTTTTCTGGCGCTCCTAAGCACCATCACACAAGGTACTTTCTGTTCTGAACCCAGTTCAGACCACATAACACACTGGGATACTTGTCCACACCAGTTGCTGCTTCGTTTCTTAGGTTTCAAAAACCCGAAGAGGGTATTGCCTCCAGTACCCTCTCCAACACTCACTAAGGGCCAGCCAGCTGCCACGCACCACTGTTTCCCCAGAACTTCTTGCAGAACTCCTTCTGTGGTCATCTGCTCTTTACCAGGTTCATTTTGACAGAAATGGTTTCAGGGATTTATCACATGAGCAGCCACACTGATGGGTTTGAGGAGGCAGCAATTTCTACTCGTGGATAGGTGGCAATGGGGCCATGATGAGCTACGAGAGCTAAATTAGGGGATGAAAAACTCTGCAGCCACCATAAAAAAAATACATGACCAAGACCTCTACCTCCCAGCTCAAACTTAGGAATGTCCTCCATGAGACCATGTCTTAATTTAGCATTGATAACGCTCAGGGTGCTCTTAAATAAAGCTCTTTATTTGGACCGTGGCTTCTCTACGCTTCTGCTCACTAGCTATAGGATACGGACAGTATATTTCTGCCTTGCAAAATGATGAGGTATCCAGATCATATAGGGGCCATATAAAGTACATTTGTTATTTGTTTCTGACTAGCTCATCTACATCAGACAAACCTGTCTGCTCATCCATAAACCACCATTTGCAAAGATCCACCGTGATCAAAAGATCTCTAACAAACTTCCTTCAGAAGCCAAATCATCTGGTGATCGTATCCAGCACAGAAAAGGTGTGTGAAACTGTAAGGCTGGCAGAGATGAGCAGACCCCAATCCCTGGCTATCCACAGAGCAGCTACATGGTGGACTACAGTTTCTCCTACAAATCAGCTCCTCTGAGAGACAAGAACAGCCACGCGCCCCCCCAAGCAAAACTCCCTGCGCAAACAGTCACACATTATTGGTACCCTCCATCTAGGCAGCCTCATCCCTCGGTTTTAAAGCCCACTCACCAGAAGGAACTGTCTGCAGCCAGCTGGAAACAAAGATGTGGCTGCTGAGAAACAGAGTCCCCAGCCCACAGATGGGAAAGCAGAGAGGCAGCACCCAGCAGATGGTGGGGGCAAGGGAGGGCAACAAAAGATGGCCACGTTCTCCCTATCTGCGGCTTTCACTAGGGGTGAGAGAGAATCAGTCGCGACTTTCAGCCTTGGAGCCGTGTTACAAAAATCGACAATGTGCATCAGGATCTTACCACTTAAAGAAGGCTTTGCCAGACAGCCATATGCTGAGAGGCCACAGCACTTCAAAGCTTCTTGTTCTTGTCCAAATACAATTAGTCCAACCCAGGTGAACTTCAAGGAAACCTTTACTGAAACTGCCCTTTACTCTGCTCCATGTTCTCAGATCATGACCAAAACTGCAGTGACTAGACAGAACAGGTAATATCTTAATTTCTGAGTTATTGTTGATAAGATGTGCTCAGTAACCCACCAAAACAGAACTCACTCTCCATCCTTAGATGTGTGACCTGATTCACTAATGGCTTGAGCATAAACCCGGTTTCAGTGCCTGAGAAGCCAGGCTTACAGCTGCTCTGGATTACCAGACTGGAACAGAGCTGCTGTGGCACGCTGGTGAACCTGACCCATCATCTGTAATAAGATCCTCTACCTCCTTTTTTTCCTTTTTCTTTTTTTTTTTCCTTCCCTTCTTTTTAAGAGATGCATAACTTTTTCTCTCAAGAACTTGCCACACTACTCTGAGCTTTCCTTAGGCAGATAGGTTATATTGCATGAAATACGACAGTGGCTATGGTTCAAGAGATCTTTAGCAAGGGCGCTAGTCAGTCCCACTTCCGTTGTGGGAGCTTGGCATTTTCCCTAGTGGTGCCTAATTCTTACCCAGTAAATTTTCAATAGTTTAAGCATATAAAAACAAGGCAAAAATGTGCTGAGAATACTTTATACAACCATTGGTCTTTTTTCTTCCCCTCTTTCAGCACCAAAAGAGACAACAGGGAGCTAAACTGCTACCGAGCAAGTGTCCCCCATTGGCCTGGTCCCACTGTCATCTACACTTGGGCTGACAGGTGGAGCATGCAAGTGAGCTTCCTTCCTACGGAAACTAGGGTGTTTGGGAAAGGGAAGACAGATTGATACATACGTAGATTTTAACCTGCAGTGGAGTCAAGGTACAACCAGAACTTCCACTGCAACTTTCCTCTTAACTTAAGGTTTAAATTCGGTCTTTAAAATAACAATAATGAAAAAAATCAATCTCTTTTCATGTCCCTGCTTCTATTAGCAAATCCCAAAGGAAAGTGGAAAAAAAATAAAAAAAAGAGAAAGATCTGCAGAAAGTTACTTCTCCCTATTACTTCATACTACCTTTATTCTATGCCAAACCTCATGCAATTATACATATATTGGTGTATATATATGCACATAAATATTTTGTACATATTTATATGTAAAAGAACACGTTATTCTATGATTTACCATTATCCCAACTGATAGGATCAGAGCCACAGACTGAGGAATGACAATATTCCTAGCTAAATGTAATAGGCCATGGTTTCTGAAACATTCCATTTTCCATCCTAGTCCTTCCTGTTCTCTTTATTCCCAAGATAAAGCTACTGCAAGAAAGATGGACTTAAGTTAACACTACCAGCTGCCTGACCTGCTGAGAATATAGTTGTACGAACAGATGTGGGAGTTTCTTGGTTTAATCGAGCCTTAAGAGAGAGGTCTACACTGTAGAAATCTTTCATACATTATCTGGTTTTAATTAGGAGCTTTAATATCTGTCAGCTTAATGGCTAAATGAAAAGGCTTTTGCTAAGAAGATATTAAATAGTGCTTTTACAAATCAGAATTGCTACCCAGAAAATATAAACAGGAACTAATGAGGACTACAGAAAATTTAATCATGGGCAACTCACACAAATACATACAAATATCATCAGTCCTAAGCATGGGACTGAATTACCACAGGCTGAGCGTCCGAGCCTCTCCATTTTCTACAAATGTTTAATCTCCAGGACAACCTAGAGTGGATAGTGGCATAATTTACTTTAAAGACACTGAGTTTTGTCATCTTCCCTAGTTTCCATTGCCTTCCAGGCCTTCTCCAGCAGACCAGTTCTCAAAGAGAGATGCAGACCACGTCCCTTCCACTGATTGTGACAAAACCATGTCTGGTTTAGATGTTCCTAAAACATTAACTGGCAACTGACTTAATCTTTTGAACTTGCATAATGAATTCTTGGTAGTTAAGTGAGACTGCATGCACAGGTGAGTGTAGACAAAGTGCAGGGCAACTTATTTTTTAAAATATAATGAATGCTATTTTTCTGAAAAATAAGTGGAATAGAAGGAGTAGTCTAATACAAGCACTGGAACAGGCTGCCCAGGGAAGAAGTTGAGTCACCATCCCTGGAGGTATCTAAACGACATGTAGACGTGGTGCTGAGGGACATGGATTTGTGGTGGACTTGGCAGTGTTAGGTTAACGGTTGGACTTGATGAGCTTAAATGTCTTTTCCAACCTAAATTATTCTATGGTTCTATTAATTTCATTGACTAAAGAGAACTCTCCTAAAATACACATGATCTGTCATTGCAGGTGTTCTGTTTTTTTTCATCTGAACATAAAAACTGGCATTACATTCCCTGTTTATGACCTCTTCTACCAGAGACGAGCAAAACAGATAAAGCACAAGTGCAGGAGAATTATTACTTTTCTTTGATTACATAAAAATTCTTGTTCAGTGTCAGAAGAAAGTGATGGATTCATATTTTCTTTTTCTATTTTTTTTTTTTTACACCTGTCATGGGAGAATGGCTATTCCTTGCAGTGGTTTTTGATTTTCAGTCATCCCCCAAAGTGGGTACAAACTAGCCTACAGTGCATTTGTAGCCTCAGGTACATTGTAAGTTTCCTTTTTAAGTTTATCTTTCACACGGCCTTTAAAAAGCGCTATGCACCATTTGTGCATGTATTGCATTTGTATTCTATTTCTAAGTAATACTTCTGTTAAAACTAGAAAGATGACTTTGCTGCTAAAATAAGAGATATTTTGACTTTAGTACTGGGGAGTTCAAGTCTAGAAAAAAAGAATTGGGCAAATATTACCTGAATATGTTAATAAGCACCCATTTGATGTGAACTGTTGATCTGAGCAAATAGCTTTCTGTGCTGTTTCAAACAAGTTCTTTGTAAGTGGAAGAGTCTGAATGGGAAACAGGCTGAGCGCCTGTCGGTAGGAAGCATGCTGTCGTCCAGCTTCCTTCCGAGTGTCCTGATCATCCAGTCAAGCACAGATAACGCCATTTGACTTGGGGAGGTCCGTGGATGACAAGGAGCAAATCGTAGGTGGTCCAACACAAGTCAACTCTTCAGATGTGTTCTGTAAGCACATTGCTACTCATCACCCTCAATTTCAAAAACCCCCAAATCATTTACAGAATAAGGGGCAATATTAATTATTCTGTACGAGTCACTCAGCGAGCTCAGACTCCCAAAGGACGTCAGCTTGGCAGGACACCAATATACAAACCATCTGGCCTGCCACTGTACATCTTGGAGCTGGTTTCTACAAATGACTGTACTTAAAGATTATTTGAAGGAGCTTGTTTGATGGTGCAATGTATCATCTAAATCATCTAATCTTCTTGTACATCAATTGGTGCATAATTATTTGGCATAATCCGCCACTTTTCGTTTGCCCATTCAGTAGTGGGAAAAAATGGAGTAGGACAGAAGTTTAAATAAAGAAAACTTTTAGCTGACCCACCTTTTCTAATGCTGTTGCATGCAAAACTCCAAACAGATTGCTGTTAAATTATTAGCATTCCTCCACTGCAGTATCTAAAATCACGCATTTTTACTTAAGAGAAATGAAAAACAGCTGAAACAGCTGGCCAAATGGCAACAGTGGTATCTGCACATATTTAAACAATGCTTTGCAGTAGGAAAAATGGATGCCTTAAAAAATTAAAAACACAAGGGGCTGCAAGATTTTAACCGAAATCTGTGACTTGTGAAGCAAAGTTTCAAAGTGCCAGCGCAGAATCCATTTGCCTGAGGAACTGCTTGAGTCCATTTAGCATAACAGTGCTTCCAGGCAGGTAATATGCTTGCAAGTTGTCTGTTCCCCCATGTACACCTGTGTGTGTCTGCAGTCCTTGTTCAGGAAATCAGCAATTCTAGCGGGAGGAATAATGGGGCCAAATCACCTAGTTAGTTTAAAACGAAGTCTGATAGTTTAAAATAAACCACACTTGTCTGCCTTTGATAGAAAGGGACTGGACTGAGAAAGGCATAATTACATGGTAAGTTACTATGGCCCCAATCACAAAGCAGTAGCTACACTAGGATAACAAAGACTTACTATCTTATTATCACAGGATATTATTATTAATACCCTTATTATTAGCACATTTGATGCATTACGATCTGACCTCCAGCCTGAACTACCAGGCCCTGTATTTTACTGTCAGCAAGATAAAGCTCCAAAAAAAGTTCTCAGAAGTGATAATTATTAAAGCATCGTTTTATCGATATAAAAGTTATGATGTTAAATATTTGCAAGTATTTTTCCACATTGAAATATCTTAACATTTGACAAGGCAGCTGGTGGCTGGGTATCGGGTATATCTGTCTTCAAAAGTGCTGGCCAGGTATTAAGAAGAAGGGAAAGACACACGAGAGCAGCAGCCCAGATTTTGGAACCTCACCGGTGTTTCCTCTGCTTAGACAGCACTCCAAAACATCGCTTCCAGGGGCTATTATTTCCCTTGGCATCTGGTGTGTGTTTTCTAAAGAGGTGCTGGATGAAGACCAAATCAGTTACTGCTGTAAGCAACTGCATTGCTACCTTGCTGAGAAATGAAGACGGGTTTCCCGCATTAAAGTGTGAGTGAGTGTGTGCATTAATATTTCTTCAAAACCACTCATTTTGCTTCCAGCTTCTGAAAAGCAGCACCAAACTAAGTAGTAACATACTATGAACCAACTGGGGTAGCTGATGGAGGCAGAGGATGAGCACAGGAACAGTGCCACATATTACCGTGTGCTAAGAATGCCCTTTTCTAATAAAAATAAAGATAGCTGTGAGATTTGAATAACGGAGGTTTTCCAAAAGCATTAACTCTGGTCAGGTCCCTATATAAATAACACTTCAGTTTTTGCGGGCATTTACAACCATGCTCAGTTAAAACTTCCCAGAGTCAAGCGGTGTCAGTGCACCTGCACACACGCACTCTTCCCTCCTCCCTCCTGTAACCAGCATCCACCAAAGGTTCTTGTAGCCCAGAGCACACCTATTTCTGAGCCAGACGCTGAGAAAGCGCTGTCACAGCTGTGCTAGCGCAGGTGGCCTGGCACCGCATCCACTCCTCCCTCATGTAGGAATGGGGGTTCAGCAGCACAGGGTGCAGTCCCAATTATCCATCCCTTGAACCCAGCTGTAACCGTACTCATGGTGCCCAAGTGGTCACCTAAAGAAAGTGGTCAGGAACACGTCCAGTAAAACTACTTCGGTCAAGCTGCAATTTGTTACCTAAAAGTAACAATGGAAGGATGCTCTTTTACAGATGCTACCACATACATGGATACACTGAGTATCCTGCTGTAGGTCAGCTTACTAAAAAAAAAATAAATGTACTTACTAATAAAATTAAAAAAAAAATAATCCCAAGACACTAAAGAAACACTAACAGCAAAACCATCCCCAAGTCCTGTAAAAAAAAAAAAAGGTTTCTAGGAAGTCCACGACACAAAATTTCCTGAAGTTCCAGAGGAAACAGTCACTCAAGCCACATGTTCTTTCAGAACTTGTCACTGCATACTGAAGAAATGAGTTGTACATAAAAGTTAAAGTGATTTAATAGATTGATGCATGGTCTCAGTTAAAATAAAAGCAAAACATCAAGAAGCGGTGAGAAGAAAATGGGAATATCGCCCAGCTACTGAAAAATCCAGAGGTTTCAGTGACCTCAAGTATTCTAAGAAATTTTGATCATAAAAAGTATTACAGCTCTTTTTCATGTAAATTTTCCAGTTATCTCAAACTGGTTGCTAGGTCATGCTAACTAGTAAAATATCTTTGCTTTATAAAACGATTAGTACTTTTGCAACAATGGGGAAATCACATTGCTAAGATGCTTTACCTTGTTTTATTTCTGCAGGTTTTATTCTTTCCCGTGCAGCTGATTTCTCCCCACAGGATTTCGACCTTTATTACTCGCTGACAACACATCTGACAAATAGCTTTTTGCTGTGGTAGCTGAGGTTGAGCCATCTGTTTTTTCTCTAGAGAGCCATGCCTTATTCATAATGGCATTTTTCTGTTTCATTCCCCGGGGAATAGCACCTGCATGCTGATTTCCTATTTGACCCCAAAATACATCATCACATTTCGACAACCGATCCCTCCCCTTCGTGGCCCAGAAAGCACTACGCTCCGGAGGCACCAGTGCATCCTTCATCCCTGACAGCAGAGGCCAAGGGCCCTCCTGGTGGATCACGGGCAGGTTGCAGTCAGCCTTTGGGTTTGAGGCGGAGGAGACAACTGAAGGCATCTGAGGAGGGAAGAAGAAAAGAAAACATAACCTTGGATGTCCCAGGCTAGTCTGTGCGTTGTGGCTGATTTTGGCTGTAGCTTCCCATATAATTGTACAGTAGGCCTGTGTCGTGCTCTCATTGGGATTTAATAAAAGCACACGTGATGTAGATAAAAAAAAAAATAAATCCCTGGGTTTAGAAAGATCAGGTAAATCAAAGAAGTACTTGCATTCTGATCTCCCTAATGATTTTCTTTTACGACAATATTTTCATTGATCAAACATAAAAAGTTATATGCCATCAGGATTTGAACTGTCACATATGTCCCCTGGACTAAATAAAATAATTTAAGGTTTCACATGTTATTGGAATTCTGTGTTGCCATTTCATTGCATGATAAATTTCTTAACTAAAAGGAGATTTCAGCCTCTTGCATGATTTTTTTGACTATTAATGCCAAAAGCAGAAACTATGCTTTTATTCGTTTTATTCCGTTTATTTCAATCCAAGAGTATAAATGAAATTCAGTAGAGTAATATTTGTAACCACGCTAGCTAACTGCCTCCAGTAATTGCACGCCTGAATTTTGTTTCTGTACAGTTATGGAGAGGTTATGTTGTCTCAGAGAGGGTGAAATCTCCTGCATGGTTAGTTTAGCAGCAGACTGTCACAAATGCAATTGCAATTGATCAGCTCTGTTCTTAACAGGATTCCTGCAGTTAATGGAAATTACTATAAAGAGCTTCAGGGCATAGGAATAATTGGATCACTGAAATAAAAAAGAATTGGAGTAAAAAAAAAAAAAAAAAAAAAGATAGGACAGGATCAACATGGTAACTTTTTATTTTTTTAAACATCCAACAATTTTCAAAGATGGTCTTACCAGAGAGCATACCATGGGGAAAACAAAAAATTTAAATCACTTTTATATGCCCCAAGCCATTCCTAAACAACAGGAAAGAAAACAAATAATGAAAAGCATTAAGCATTTATTATTCTCAGCTTGTTTAAACTAACAATCAAGTGTGCATCTCTGGAAGCAATCATTCAAGTATCTCTATGACCTGTAAAGTGACTGCCAGGAGTAATAGTTTCACTAAAATAAAAACGATGACAAAATTTTTACTGACCTGGCAATTTTTGCGATGGTTTTGTCTTAGTTCTCGATGCAAGGCTATGATCCTCTCTGGACTTGTTAATTTTATAGGAGAATCAGCATACGCATTTGGAGCGATGCGAGAACTAGGGAGGCTATCCACCTCTTGCTGAGAGTTTGCAGGTATTGACCCAGTCATCCCATTCACTTTGACACACGTCTCATGATCCTCTGGCTGTCCATTGGCCTGTGAAATGTCTGTGGAAGGAGGCAGCATCTGCAAGAGAAAATACTGTTTTAAGAAATTCAGGCTAGATGAAGTTTTCCAAGGCTGTTTATTTTGGGTTAGTGGAAGACACTTGGATGAATTCATTACAATAAATGTTCACAGAAATTAAATGTAAAGAAACTATATTTACCAAAATAAGAAAAAGGATAATATACCAATTATTTTAAATCTGAAGCATTCCTGCATCTGTCTAAAATGGAATTCTACATTCATCAATTCTTCCTCTCTGCATTCATCAACTCTTCCAGCAATCCAGGGTGTTCCTGGAATGCATTGACGACAACTTCCTCCTCCAAATGGTAGAGGAACCAACAAGAAAAGGTGCTATGCTGGACCTTGTTCTCACCAACAGGGAAGGGCTGGTGACCAACGTGAGGCTCAGGGATAACCTTGGCTGCAGTGACCACAAAGCGATAGATTTTAAGATCCTCAGGGCAACTAGGAGGATATATTCCAAGCTTACAACCCTGGACTTTAGGCACGCAGACTTTGATCACTTCAGGGATCTGCTGGCCAAAGTGCCATGGGACAAAGCGCTAGAGGGAAGGGGGACCCAGGACAGCTGGTCAGTATTCAAGGATCACCTTCTCCGCGTCCAGGAGCAAACTATACCAACAAAGAGGAAGGCATGAAAGAGTGCTAGGAGAGCTGCCTGGATGAACAGGGAACTCCTGGACACACTATCACACAAAAAGAAACTTTATAAGGAGTGGAAGAAAGGACAGCTAGAATGGGGGGCATATAAGGAAGCTGCCCAAACAGCAAGAGACCTGGTGAGAAAAGCTAAAGCTCAGCTAGAATTAAATCTAGCCAAGGAGATCAAGGGAAACAGCAAAAATTTCTATAGGTACATTAATGGTAAGAAGACAACTAGGGAGGGTGTGGGCCCCCTCAGAAAGGAAACGGAAGAGCTGGTGACAAGTGATATGGAGAAGGCCAAGGTTCTCAACGACTTCTTTTCCGCAGTCTTCACTGGCAAGGGCTCCAGCCACACTCCCGGAGTCACAGAAGACAATGGCAGGGGTTGGACAGAACTTCCCATTGTAAGTGAAGATCAGGTTCATCACCATCTGATGAACCTGAAAGTGAACAGTCCATGGGACCCGATGGGATACACCCATGGGTACTGAAGGAACTGGTGGATGAGGTTGCTAAACCGCTCTCTATTATATTCCAAAAGTGATGGCAGTCTGGTGAAGTCCCCACTGACTGGAAAAGGGGAAACATAATTCCTATTTTAAAAAAGGGAAAGAAGGAGGAACCAGGGAACTATAGGCCAGTCAGTCTCACCCCCATGCCTGGTAAGATTATGGAGCAGATCCTCCTGGAGGCACTGCTGAGGCAGAAGAATAACAAAGTGGTGATTGGGTACAATCAACACAGCTTCACCAAGGGCAAAGTGTGCCTGACAAACCTGGTCGCCTTCTATGAGAAGGTCACAACATCAATAAACAAGGGGAGAGCAACTGACGTCACTTACCTGGATCTGAGCAAAGCCTTTGACACTGTCCCGCATGACATTCTGGTCTCCAAGTTGATAAAATATGGGTTTGATGGACTGACAATTCAGTGGATAAAGAACTGGCTTGACGGCCGCACCCAAAGAGTAGCTGTCAATGGGTCCGTGTGCAAGTGGAGGCCAGTGACAAGTGGAGTCCCTCAAGGATCAGTACTGGGACCGGTCTTGTTTAACATCTTTGTCAGCGACATGGACGGTGGCATAGAGTGCACCCTCAGCAAGTTTACCAACGACACCAAGCTGTGTGGGGCAGCTGACACGCTGGAGGGAAGGGATGCCATCCAGAGGGACCTTGACAGGCTGGAGAGGGGGGCCCATGCCAACCTCATGAAGTTCAACACGACCAAGTGCAGGGTCCTCCCCATTTGGGTCGGGGCAATCCCAAGCACTGATATAGGCTGGGCAGTGACTGGCCTGAGAGCAGCCCTGAAGAAAAGGACTTGGGGGTGCTGGTAGACGAGAGGCTCAACATGAGCTGTCAGTGTGCGCTAGCAGCCCAGAAAGCCAAATCATATCCTGGGCTGCATCAGGAGAAGCGTGGCCACCAGATCGAGGGAGGTGTTTCTCCCCCTCTATTCCACTCTCATGAGACCCCACCTGGAGTACTGCGTCCAATTCTGGAGCCCCTACTACAAGAGAGATATGGACGTGCTGGAATGTGTCCAGAGAAGGGCCACAAGGATGATCAGAGGGCTGGAGCACCTCTCCTATGAGGACAGACTGAGAGAGTTGGGGTGGTTCAGTCTGGAGAAAAGAAGGCTCCGAGGAGACCTTATAGTGGCCTACCAGTATCTTAAGGGGGCCTACAAGGAAGCTGGTGAGGGACTTTTTAGGATGTCGCATAATGGTAGGACTAGAGGGAATGGATTAAAACTAGAGATGAGCTGATTCAGACTGGACGTTAGGAAGAAGTTCTTCATCATGAGGGTGGTGAGACACTGGAACAGGTTGTCCAGGGAGGTGGTGGAAGCCCCATCCCTGGAAGTTTTTAAGGCCAGGCTGGATGGGGCTCTGAGCAATCTGATCTAGTGGGAGATGTCCTTGCCCATGGCAGGGGGATTGGAACTCGATGACCTTTAAGGTCCCTTCCAACCCTGACAATTCTATGATTCCTCAAAACAAAAAAAGTCTCTAAGCTTTAGCTACAGACAGAATTTGCAACTGGATACGAAGAAAACCCAGGAAAAAAAAAATAGAAAAAGATACTACTTTAAAAAAATGCATAATGTTAGTTCCCCTCTTGAAGAATCTCAAAATTTCTAATATGATTCTTTCATATGCATGTTCTCTCACTCCACACTACACAACAAATTCAGGTTTTTGTGCCTATGTGCGCTCAAAAAAATTAAGCTGAATGGACTTCAAAAGCATATTAGTTCAACTGCATGAACTCTCATCCAGATCCTCCTACTGTGAATCAAAATAATATGAATTCAGTTGATCTTATTTCACCTCCAAATCAATTTTAACACCACAGCAAACATTATCTTTCTTGAATATCTTCACTAAACTGAAGCCAAATTTAGAGAGAAATGGCAGCTCTTTAATTATGCACCTTTTCATAACACTTGCAAGCAGGAAAATAAAATCTCCCTGAACATAAATGACTATCACAAGGCAGTAGCATTTTATCATCCAAATACAGATTTATTAAAGCTACAGGATCAATGTTTCATTTTTTCTTGCAATTGCACAGAAAAACAAATCTAAGATTGTTAATCACAGTTTCAGCCTTTGAGTTTTTAAAAAGAGTTATTTATGTATTTCAAAAATCTATACATCTGATTACGAGTTATCACCTCATTGTCACTAGTCCTTTTGCAAAAGCTCCAGAAATGCAGATTTGCAGAATTGCTTAAAATAATAAATTATTTTTCCTCTCTACAGCTCTAATGAGCATTAGCTACAGCAGTTGCGTCCATTAAAAAAAATAAAAACCACAGGATTCTGAAATGCTATAGTGGTGTAAGGTTGCTCTGGTGACCCCCCAAAAAGATGAGAATTTATTGACAAGCTCATGCATCAAAATACAGTTCTATGACAGCATGAAGAAGAATGTACAGTGTGTAAGCTGTTGCTATTGCCAAGAAAAGAAATCTTGCAGGAGCGATGACAGTGGAGTTTTATGGCAACCATGCTGTTTGCAAGCAGTTCAAAAGCAGCTCTGATGCCAGGGTTAGAGCGTACAGGTATCAGTGGGACTGCACTGTCCCATAGCCTTGGAGGTGACACTGAATCCCAGCTGTTGACGTGTACATCTGGCTGAGACCTGAAACAGCTCACCACTCTCATTTCCTGCTTGCAGAATGACCCTCAAAGCTCATGGGCTCCCTGAAGCGTGTGTCTTGCAATTCCACCACACTGGTACTCAGCTCATCAGGACAGAAGGGTGGGTTGTGTCAGTCTGTCTCTAGGTCCAGTGTGCTGCAGGATGGACCCTTCCCCAGGATACACCACGTGAGAGAACATGAGTGCTAAATGCAAGCAATGAACACTGCCTTTGATCCCATTTCACCTTCTGTTCTTGGATCCCCACCATGAGAGGAGGGAACAAATGCTGCTGAATTCTGGCCATTGGTCCTGTTAAAAGTACCAAAGACAAGCATGTCTGGCCAGCTGAGACACGAGACACGCCCCAGGAGCAGCTACCACCTGGCTCATTTACTTCAGGCCAGGGAACAAGACAGTGACATCCAGGAACAGAAGGACCACTCATATTGACCAACTTTGGGCACATAATTTCGATTGCTGCTCTTCCCTTAAGAGACTTTCTCTACACTGATTACAGAGGGAGCCTGTGACACTATCTGGCTGGAGCATTTATTTAGGCAGGGTGGCAAGAATACCCAATCACATCCTAACATCACAGGCATAGATCAGTTGGAAAGTGAAAGCTATACATTTGGACATTACCCTATAATAACAGAAGCCAAAGGCAGCTTCAGAAGTCCTTTGTTTCCAACCAAGGTTATGAGTGCAGTATCTCCCCAGCACTCACAAAAATGCCGGCTGGCTGAAAGTGATGGAGGGGTTACAAAGGGCAGCACTGAAATGTTTTGAGGCATGAAGAGATTGGATCTAAAATTATTCAACGAGAATTTCCTCGCTACAGGAAGCACAGTTAGAGGCATCCCTGCTGATAGATGACAGTCAGCAGGAGCAGAACAAGTTCTGGAGCTCAATGACCCATGCAAAGGCCAATCGCTGTCCTCCTCGGAGGCAGGAGAGCTGGTAAAGCTACCGGAAAAAACACAGCACCAAATCAAAGCTGTGACACTGGAACATTTCATTTCTAGACAAATAACATCCTTGCAGGATCTGTCCTCTCCTTCTATTTCCTTCAACTGTTCAACCCACAAACTCTTTTGCTTCTTGGGTGACCGAATTCTGCAGCCATAGTAGCGAAACTCAGTAGAAAGGTGGGTTAGTGCAAACCCTGGTGAGTGAAGCTGCTGCCACACTGATGAAGTTTTCACAGGATGGTCTGCACTACATTTGAAAGCTGGTTTGATTCTCTAAAAAAGGCTTTGTCATCACTGTTTCATAAGACTCTGTGAAACACTAAAGATCATATTTTCTACAGTACTATGGGTGTAGCTAAGCAAAAATCCTGCATTTTGCCTCAATGCCTAGACATTGGGATTTTGGGTTTTTTTTGTTTTTGTTTTTTTTTTAAATTATTTTTACACTATTGATTCTGTTTTCCTTTGATATTTTTTGCTTTCCTCTCAAGTTTCCACAAATTACCCCACCCAGGAAGAGAAGAAAATATTGTGATATTCCACCAAACTTGAAGAAGTGTAAACTTGCATACTGCCAAGTTCTAGAAATGATTGACATTAAAATAAAACCACATCACCTTCCCCCAACATTGCAAAAATAAAATGACAGTGGTATCAGAGATAAGAATAAAATGTTTTAATTCATCTAGATATTTTTAACCGCACATTTTATCTTACTCTAAATTCTACCATCTATCAGAAAATAAAGAAAGGTTAATTTTTAAAGCTTTGCTTTTTTTAAGCAAGGCAGTTACTCTATTTGCATTTACTGTTCTAGACAAACGCACACTGTTGGCCATGAATTAGAGCAAAAACCTCTGCTAAAATATCTGTATTATGTACGCAGTCAGGAAACAGATCTAAATCGTTGTAAACCAAATTCTGTTTTACTTTAAAACCTTGAGTATGTACCATCTCCTCAGACACTACAAATTCTTGAGCTACCCTCTGTACAAACAGCCATTTACACAATTACTGAACAGCTTTATCAGCTATTCCACTGGAAAGGCCAGGCTGCCCTTACCTGCTTTTAATCTGTATTTTATACCCTTCAGTATTTTTAATAATCTTTCTGAAGGTCAAAACTAACATATGGATTTTACCCTTCTTTAAAAAAATTACTAAATAACAATCACCATCTCCTCTCTTTCATCCCCTTGGAATTCCAATGATTCAAGTCATATTTTCTATAATGTCAGAAAAAGAATTGTCTCCCTGCAAAAAACTTTGTCTTGAAAGTTCCCTTGGTGTTGATTAACATTGTTCCCAAAAGAGTGAAACCCCAAAGTTAAACTTGTTCTCCCCTTTGAGGGAGAAATTCATCTGACCGAAGCATATCTCCTCCTGGCCTGCTTCACAATCGATGGAATCCAGCTTCTCCAACTCCTCCGACCTTATCTAAAGCAGATACTTAAAATAGGCAGGATACCTCCTTGTAAGTAACTTTTTCTCTCCACTAACTATGAAAAGAAGCACCATGGATGTGATTGTCTGAAAAACTGACATCAAACATGAACTATATCTCACCCTCAGTGCCAGAAAAGCTTCTGATCTCACCAGTCATGCACAAATCATTTTAAGGAGAGCATCACAGAATGTTATTTCAGGCCTGTTTCCTTCAAATATGATTCACTGGAAAGCGGTAAGTGGTTTCTTGCAAAGAAATGAGTAGAAGGGGGCGGGGGGTGGGGGAGAAAAAAAAAAGCACAAATCATTGTTCCACCAGGAAGTATCTCAGAAGAAATCCCCTGATACAAAGGAGGATTAAGCTATACTGTTCTGCACATTTATTCCCTATTCTGCAAAACAAATAATTCACTACACAGGACACATTCTTTGCCTGGAGCTTCCCATCCATAAGGTTTAAGATGACTCCATGAAAAGCAATAAAGAGCACTACCATTTGTCCCTATACTCCTTGCACAAATTCCCTCTCAGCCCTGAAAAATGGGGGCAAATAGCGACAATGGTTTCAGATCTGCTATGGAAAGAGCATATAAAATCTATTATCAAGTCAAAGCCTTCCAGCCAAGACAAACTGAAGTGAACGAGTACAGCAGCATTATCCATACCAGCCATCAGTCATCTGCACAGGGGCTGTTGACATAAAACCAGGACACTTTGGCTCAGTCATTTGAGGGAAAGAATTGAACATACTCCTGTTTCTCCACACACGTCCCGAAAGAGAGAGAAAAGGCCCCAAAATACTGCACAGCTGCACTGGCTGGGATGAGCTCAGGTGAAGGTCAAGTCAAGCTCTCTTGCTCCTCTCTGTGGTTCTCTAACATATCAAAAGTAGCATGGGCACAGCCTCATCTCCAGGCTCGTCAAACTGGGTAAAGCCTGTTTCTTAAACTGCAAGTAGACACCTAAATTCAGAAAAATTTGGAGCCTTCTCTTTCACATTTCCTATTAGTTATCTGAAGCATCTTCTCTTGCTTCCCACTGTTACCAACCCAAGTAAACCAGTTGCAAATCTCAGTCCTAGTCCTTTTTGTTAGCTGTTCAGTGAACCTGAATGTCTAACAACAGTGGATGAATGCTGTCCTGTGTACTTTCCACTGGGAAAGGCAGAGAAACAACCACTGTTAATAATGTCCATGATTAATTCTACAACAGCAAGAAAAGAAAGACGAGGAAAAGGCCTTTCTGATTGAAAAAAAAAAAATAAATCAGCATTTAAAAGAGGATGATTAAAATGGGACACGACAAAAGGCCAAAAACGGCCACATATTCTGTGCCTGACATTGGGCATGTGAATCCCAGCTATGGCACTGTGTTGAGTGCCATGTGCACCCGCTGGAGGCAGCCCTTGTCCCTAGGATGTCCTCTTCAGACACGTGCTTTTCATTTTCCAAACACAAAATAAGACAAGGTTTTAATTATGTCAGTTGCTCAAATTTATTACCGTGTCTCTACAAGGGGCTCCAATGGTTTCTCAGTTTAGTTCTTCAAAAAGGAAAATATAGACAAAGGCTTAGAAATTAACTTCTTCATGCCTTCAAAAATTTCTAACCCATATTGGACATACATTGTCATTCCTATGGCTCCCCAAAAGGTTATTTTTTTTCAAAATTGAGAGGCAGGCATGATGAAGCTTTTTTTCACTATCCTGCACACAATTTTTGCTTTCACTGCAGTGAAATAGGTGTTTTCTTTGGATGAAAAAGAATTGAAATAAAACCCCTCCTGTGCAATAGTATATGTTTATTATGATAAACCAAACTAAAATTAAATTGAACTACACTAAATTTCTTACTTAAACTAAATTACAATTAAAGAGCTTCATGGTGAACAGTTTCATAGCAGGAAAAGTCATTCAAAATCTAGTTCTCTTTACAGGGATTTGAAAGAATATTAAGAGAAGAAAAATGGGCTTTTCTGAACAGATTACTCCAGTGTATATTTGGCCTCAGTGAAAAGTACACTCCTGGAACAAAATCATGAGGTATTACATGATTCAAGCAAATTTTATTTCTCAATCAAAAACATTTGCATGTAACACTGGACTGGGAAAATAATCCAGAATAACAAAACTGAAAATGCATGCTGCTCTGCTAAACTGAACTGATTTGAGGTTTTGAGTTAGTGCAAATCAGCAAGATAAAGCCACTGGGACAAGAGTGATTTATCATATCTGAGAACAGAGTTTTGAACACTGAAAGGGAAGTCTGAAAAGAAGCTCCAAAGATGATTGGTTTTGCATCACACTCTCTTTGTGTTTTAGTATTTTAATTGGGATGAGTATTAGGAAGAAAACATCTCTGGCAAACAGAAGGGAATGAGCAACCATCTGTTGTGTCCTGAACAGGCAAAGAACTGAAGCTCACTTTTGTCTTTAAGCGTGAGTAACTTGTTGATGCCCATAAGCCTTCCACAGAAGCTGGAGCTTCCTAGTGCACAGCTAGGGTAGATCTATCTAATCTACATCTAATTCCAACACAGTGGAGATGGAAATAGAGTTCTTAACAGAATTTTAAGACATATTTTCTGCTGAGAACCAGACAAAAAGTTTTTTAACAAACTACAAAAGCCCAGATTCTGAACTGAATACAGAGTCCCTTTTCCCTTCAAAGGGCTCTGGATCAGCCCTTCGTGCATCACTGCACTCTCGCGGTTGAAATTCATCATCAAGCCAAAGCAGGCAGGTCTGCTGCCAGTGTGTAACAGGCTTCCATTTGTCACTGGGTCCAGAAATGAATAAAGCCAATTGCAAATCTTTAATTTAGGAAAGAAGGGGGGGGGGGGGGGAGGGGACGCAGCATTGATCCACCAGGTTTTCTCCAGAAGTGTTCAAATGTTAGAAATGATTTAGAAGTGAAATTTGAGGGGAAGGAAGGGAAGGAGCTTTCAAAGGACTTTCATGTAAGTAAAAGCTGGGCATAGCTCTGGAATCTGAGATGTGAATTCCAGTGAGAATAAGAGTTGAAACACAAAAAATGAATCCCCAAAGATGAAAAGTCAGTTCAGTTTAACACGTCTACAGAATTCAGTACAGGATTTTTAAAAACAAAGGAACATATCACATGAATACGAAATGGTCTCTCTTCTTTTTAATTGTAACCATAATTTATTAAATTAGGAGTAGTGACACTTGGACATTTTCTCACCCAAATGCTTTCCATTGGATCCATGGAAACCTAAATTTTTCATGGGATCATTCAGATCTGCCTTGACAGGAAAGGTTTCCCCTGTTGCACATGGAATTACTTAACACAGACCGGAATGGTCTGAAGCTCAGTGTCAAGCTGCCCAGCAAGAGCCAGTCTGTTCTCTGCATGACCAAAAAAACCAGGCTTCAGTCCCAGTGTGCCTGAGCCTAAGTGAGGCCTCTGGCCACTACGGTGCTGGGTACTATGGGAAGGGGTTTGTGCTCCACTTAGCATGAATAGCTAAATATCTATTGAAGCAGGGAGTTGAATGTGGGGCTCCTACGTTGCAAACAAACTCACTGGCCGTCAGAATACAGATTCAATCTAATTCTCTTCTCTTGGAGCTGCTAAGTTTTGTGATAATTAGACATTCAGGGAGACAGTGTGAGTGTGACCAGTATTTTGATATTTATTGTATTGGGAAGCTTTACACTAATGCTCATTTATCACAGCAACGTCTGAGAAAACGTCTGAAGGCGGTGAAGTATTATCTCCCTGCTGACAGATGAGTTACTAACTGCTGCCACATAAAACATTCATTCTCAATGTGAGCTTGGGCGAGACAGTGGTGGACCCAGACTTGACATACTCAAAGGAGACAGAACCAGACACAGAATCCTGTCCCATCCTGCAACGACACTGCCTTTTCATCTTATAATGACAGTGCTGCTCATGATAGGTCGATGGCATATGTAGACATAAAGGCACATAAAACCCGAAGCATACAAAACCCCAAAGCATACAAAAAAAGGTTGAGTGAAACAAAGGTAGTAGAGGACAAGCAAAATAAAAATAAAAAGATATATTTATGAACCAGCAAACTCTTGTTTATTTTCCTAAATTTGAATGCTATTTACCTTGAAGAATCAATCTACCTTTTCTTTAACATGCAGTTAAATTAATTCTTGCCACAGAAACAAGTATGATTGAGTGATAGCTTGCAACACTCAATAACACTCCAAGAATAAGCTTCTTCAGTGATACAGAATACCACGCTGTGTGTAAAACTGCAAAATAATCAGTCAAATAGTCCTATGGATTTACTATACTATATGCCCATTCTATGCATCTTTACTTCTGCTCATGAAAAATAGATGTCAGTGCCATTAAAAAATAAATTATTTTAAAGCATTCGTTTTGCAGTGCATTGTGTTGGCTGAAGTACAAAACATAGTATGAACCTACATTCAGTGTCCTGCTGTGGTAGGCAGCCACTTTCCCAATATTTTACAAATGTGTAACACAAAATACATGCTTTCCCTCCCTTATAACCAGCAAGATTCTACTTGAGTATACTTGACATAGACATTACCAAATGTTGTTTGGGCATTTTTACAGGCTTTGTTTAAAATAATAAGAGAGAGAAAATCAAAGGGGAAAAAAGAGCTTGTTTGAAGGTTACTGAAGTATGGCAAGGATACTCCTGTTTCTCCAGGTTGCCAGATTCAGATTCCTGTCCTTAAGAATGTCTTCAAGTAGGTGCTACTCCAAAAATATGAAGTATATTCCAGGCATCCAAGCTATTAATGATAATGTTGAATATAACCAGGTGTGAAGCAGAGTGTATCCTACTGGAACCAGTTTAATCTTGCCAGCAAAATGTAACTAACTAATTTCTTTTTAAATACGAGCATTCGCTGAGATGACTTAAATCGTAAAATGATACGTGGGAACTTTTTTTCTGATTTTTTCAGAAATCTGAGATGATGCATTTTGCAGGAAGAAAATGCAAAATTCATATTTAAATTGAAATTGAATAATATGTGCTGCATTATCCGCTATGGTACTTTCCAAAATATCAGGGAAATGTTTTTTGCACAGAGCACTAATGTACTTTGTGATAAGCTCCAGAAGATTTAAACCCTGACTAAACCAGCAGTAAAACAGCCAAGTCCACTGAATTTTCTGACGCACTATTTATATTAAGTGCTGAAATATATTTTATAACTACACATTGAGTCTCACTAAGCACTTTAAAACTAAATAAATCACTGACTTAATACAATAGTGGAAATGGAAGGATCCTACAAGTACAAACACTTACCTCTTGATCACACATTGGTGTAAAAGCGACCGTGTACTCTGCCAGAGTCATGTCATTCACCAAGTTTTTCACCTTTTCATCAAATGTGGAGTTAATAATTCCTCGCCTGTGAAATTCACCATGCATCCTCATAATGAAGCTGTTCCTTTCCTGGCACTTTCGGGTAAGGCAAGCCAGCTTAGCCTATGTGGCACGAACACATATACATTGATTTCACTCCCTGTTGAGACTGCAAGATTATTTTTTGTGTCTGATCTGTAATTTCACAAGTTTTGACCCAAAGCTATAGATTGCCATTCCTGTGTTTCTAGGCCATTAGGTGCCTCTGTACCCTGCAACAGCAATGCGTGCGCACAGGTAAACCGGAAAGAGATGTTCCCTTTCCGTATGAGAGGTCCCCCTTTTGACAGGCTAAAAAGTAGCATATATGTCACCAATAACGTCAGCAAGCCTTTACCTAAAGCCTAAAGCTAAGTCAGGGGCAGCTGCAGAAGGCAGGCAGACACACAGAAGCCCGCAAGCAAAGGGATACACCCCTGTGCAGGTCCTACATCAGCTTTCAGGAAAATAAGAGTACCTTCAGAGGAGCTAGTGTCAGCTTCACTTCAGACTTTCTCTTCTGAAGTTCTTTTTCCTGAAAGGTTAAAAAACATTCTGCATTAATTTATTCATTAATATATTCAAGAGTCATTTTAAAATACTGTAGCAGCTTTTTGCTATTCGTTTTAGGCCTGACTTCCAAGGCACTTCGCGTATTTGTGTGACCCTGTATCACAAACACGATGAAGCAGTGTAAGGAGTTGCTTGTACATGGACATGGACCTGCCCAGTCACACAAACACTGTCCTACTAGCATTAATAGTGGTCTTGTGTATTACCAAATGCTTTTGGATGGTTTTAGATGGAGCCCTTTATCAGTGAGGTTATTTCTTCAAAGCAGCATCATTTTAAAGACTTGGTATCCTTCATTATGAACTCATGTTCCCATTTACTCTGTGAATCTTTCTGCCTTTTGGGGAAAGGTTTTTTCCTTTCTTATCTATATCTATCTATATCTATATCATATATATCTATATTATGCAAGAAACAAGGAGGGATTTTCTAAATGCGTATTCCATGGCAGGCTCTCAAATGTGAACATCAACAACTTTCTACTCTGACACGATCGATGCACGTCTTCTATTAGGAGGTGAGCCAGATGACCTAGTCTGTACTTTACAATTAAAATGTTTATTATTCTTGGGAAACTTGCTTTCTGATTATGCAGAAAAAATACAGTATCCTGCCAGGTAATTTCTATTACAAATCAATACAGTATTATTTGGCAATAAAGTACAGATTCCTTTGCATTCATTTTGCTTGACAATTTGCGTTTCTATAAAGCCTACAGTAAGTATATTATATGCACCAGAAGATTCCCTTTATGAAAATTCAGTTATGCTGAAAGAGGTCACATGGTCCTCAGCTGATAAACTGTGGGCTTGGGAAGAAACAGAGTAGGTAGGACAGGAGAGACGTGTCTTTACATTGCACTAGCACTGGGGGAACAAGAAAAAACCTAGCAGTAGGTCCCTGGTGACATTCAATTCTTGATGAGGCATGGAATAAAACATTCTGCCAATGCAATAGAACAATTAGGAGCTGCCCATTTATATGGATAACACGTCTCATCCTTTACCCACCTACCATCTGATTTGCACCATCCATAACTACAGATACCAGAAGCTACAAAAGATTTTCATTTTACCTCCACTATACTGCTAAGAGGCATCCTAACCAACGCCTGAGAGAAGCCACTAACCCTCTGTTACAGGACTGCTTTAAAGCAAATCACAGCACACAATAAGGCTAGGGAAAAAAAACCCAAACAAAACAAACCCCACCCTGCCCCCAAAAATAAACAAATGAAAAAAAACCCCAGACCCCAAACTCTAGAATAGGTGGAGTTACCATGGAGCAAGTAGGATGAAACTTGTGCCCAGTAGGGAGAAGAAAATCATCTCTTGTATTTCAGAGGAAAGATAGAAGCATGTTCTACACATCGTACAAGGGTATGAAGAATATTATTGAGAAAATGACATTCATTATTTGTTTCAGAGTATGATGGGCAGTTCCAATTTGGCTCACACTGTAACTATCATGCCTTTTCAAAAAATAGTTTCCAAAGAAATAGGAAACAAATTCTAGGGGAAAAAAGTTCTAGCAGAAATTTGTTTTCACCTAAGAGGTGAGCAGTTCTAGTCACACAACAAGGCAGTAGCTGTGCAAATGTTAATGACTGCACCTGCTCTGGTTTGCCAGGTGAAATACAATGCACAAGTGTAAAAACTGCTCATGCAAGTATACTTGTGTATACACGGGGGCTCTCACCAGAACAACTATGCCAATAAAAATACAAACCACGTCCCCAATGAAAATGTGTTAATGAAACTCTTAACATGTAACCCTAGCAGCTGGATCAAAAAAAGTTAGAAAAAACTCTATCAAAATTCTATCACTAGCTCACTGGGTTTCCTAATCTGATACAGAGAATCGAGAATGTTAAAAATCCTGACAATTTAAGCCAAGGAGGTGGCTCCTTAAAGAATTCCAGCACTACTTTGCTTGCATTACACTGCGGGGATTATAGCAGGGACTGGCAGCAACTTTTATTACAGTCTATCATCTTTTCACCACATCAGCCACCCAGGTGGTTTATATCTTTTCCTTATTTCTCTGAAGTCAGGGGTACCTCTATATGCCTGTAAACCATTTAATTATCCTCAGATTCATTCCCAGGAAAGAAGACTATTTTGGTTCTCTCCTTTGAGAAAAAAGGGGTAGAATCTGAAGCCTAAACTCAGATTTGTTCACTCACTTAAGCACACAGAAAACAGCTTTAATATACCTTTTCACATAGCTGAGCCTGAAGGAGTTCCACTTCATTCTGCAGGTCATGAAACTGATTTTGTAATGCAGCTTGGTCCCTGAGCTGGGCTTTCAAGGTCAGCACTTGCTGCTGTAATCTCTTATTAGCTATTTTATTCTCCTCTGTTTCCTGGGCATATTCCACATTGTGCACAGGCTAGAGAGCAAATACACAAATTATCAAATGAGGTGTACAAAATAATGAAAATATTCTCAATCGTGTTTTAAAGCACAAAAATCTCAATCAATATACATGCCTACCTTGTATGCCAAAAAAAGAAAAAGCTGATGTAAAACGTATAACTTCAAACCTTCATAAACATATTAGCACTAACATCCTGCACAAATCTTAAAATTGTTTATGAGCAAGGAGTTCTTGATCCCCTGTGAGAGCAGGTGTAGGACTGGGATTTCACAACACTCCTTCAAGGTAAGTATTGCATTGCAATAATTTCACATTTGGGGAAACTGGGACACAGACAGAATAAGTGACCAACCTATGGTCACGCAGTGAGAATAAAACTCAAAAGTCCCCAGTCTCCCGCTCCAACTGCTATATAACATGCCCCTTGTTTCTCTACATATATTTATCTCAGAGAGCAAACTCTGGTCTCCCAGTTATATTTGTGTTTTGGAAGATTATTAATAATACTAATCAGATTTTAAATGTAAATTTCAAAAATATTTAAAAAGAAAATATTTATTACGTTAAAATGTAGCAATAGTAGTACAGAACAAGTGGAAGGAGGAGCTTCTGAATTTAACTCCTCCTCACCCACGTCTGATATTTTTTTTTTTTTTTTTTTATTGCATGCATTTAGATTGAAAGGATTAGTGAAAGGTTTAGACTGACGGACAGCACCATCAAGTCAGCTCCTAAAAGTGACACTGTCAGATTAAACACATAGATTAAGAATGAGGAGAATCTGAGAGTGAAGAAAGTCTTGTGGAAAACACGCTATTGTGAATTTATATTCAAAAAAATATTGAGTTGATACACACAGCTGCTCAACATTTCTGATAACACGTTATATCAGCGAGTCTAAAAGATTAAGCATTTCAGTGATTAAGCTAAAAATTCGAGTCAGACCTACGATATACTGCGGTAAAACCATATGACATTCTGACAAAACATGCAGGAAGACGGTTTGATTCTAATGGTTATTAACATTGATACAACTGAGAGAAGAGGTAATGTTCAGCTGTGATGCACAACAACACAGTTAAATTTTCCTTTGCTTTCTGACAGTCTTTCCAACTTTGACACCCTTGGTGACTACAACATACTGAAGGCACCATTTCATAGAAAACAGCAAACTGAAGTCATCGATCACACCACTCTGCCTGAGACACATCACTGCAACACAGATAAAAACAGAAATATGACCTTTTCATATTGTTCTTCCTAATGAAGCAAGTCCTCTATGCACAGCATTTAAGCAAGTCGCGCATGCTTTGTACCAAACTTTTTGGCTCCCTCTTGTGTTAAGAGAAAAGAACAATAGCAACTTTTGGACACATCAAGATTGATTAGAACAGGGTTGCTGTGACAAAAGCCTGAGGATGAGTCTGAGACATAGTATTTTCCTCATCATCGTTTTTCCCACACAGAAAATATGTTAAATAATAAATGGAAACACTCCTTAGCTGAAGATGCTTAATGGAAAAAGAGGTTGTGAAATAAAAAATTGCTTTCCTCTTTCCTTTTGCATTTTGCTGACCTGCTAGCAGTTTTCTGTAGTTTAAAAGCATAAATGAGGCATACAAGGTTTATTTATGATCACTCTGTCAGAAGTCCCAGTTAACAGCTACCATTTGGTTGTGCAGTCAAGCTCCAGAAGGATGAAGGACCCAGCAGCTGCGGATGGGAAATAACCAAAATGTAGCGTTTAACTCAGTGTATTTTTACCTGGCAAGATCTCTAGTCTTTGAAGTTGGTGCCTAAACACTAAAAATAAAAATAAATCTTCCTCTTCTTGTGTGCACTGTGCTTGTCTAAAAATTCAATGAGAAAAATGAGAGATAACATGACTTTTTGTCTCCAGGTCATGACAGGAGTCAGCAGTTCACCGAGAAAGCCTGGCACCTTATTCGCTGTGTGCATTTCATGGAAAACTCTTGTATTAATTTTCAAAGCTATAAATAGTATCCTGCTCCCTTCCTGCTCATCCACATACCTCTCCTACCTCCTACTACAGCACCATGATTCTGAAGGCTGCCTGAACATCCTAGAAAATTTCCCCAAATGCTCTTATGCTAAATTGTGTTTCCTATGTTAGCAGGAAAGTGAAACAAAGAGTCCTAGCAGTAATCTTGGAGCATGTTATTTTAGCTCTCTTTTACTTGCAATGAATAATATCATGACAGCCTTTTCGAGTCTTGGCTGAGAACTAGGATCCTTGGGCACTGGGGGCTGTAGAACATAAGCTATGGGCAAAGTCCTAAAAGGCATGCCTAAAAAACATATTACATCTCAAAGACCTCCTAACCTCGGGTTCTAGGTCCAGAATGCTCACATATTCACTTCTTTCAACCGTCATAGACAGACGTCTTCCAGAAAAATAACTTCAGAACAGGCAAAACCAGAAATTATTGTGATTTACTGTATCAGAGTTTATTAATAACTTTGTGGGATGAAAAGCACTTCTGAACAAGGGTGACAACTAACTGAAAAATAAATTTTCCAGAATGTGTTTTTATGTTCTTCCAAAGCCATATCTATCTAACCTGTTCAAACTAAACTTGCAAAAGTTGTAGATTGCTACAAAATTGCTTTTCCAGCTGATAAAAGTTGCATATTTCTTCTTCACAGTTTTCCTGTCAAGGACAGAAATAATTTCAGGGCTAGTTGAAAAGTCTTTATGAAAGCTGCTTCCAGGAAATTATTAAATAATTAGAATTTTTCCATAAAACACTTCGTTTTGGTGGAAACCACAAAAACTTTATCAAGACACAGAGCCACATGAAAATCCAAAAAGCTTCCATTTAAGGCAAATCCAGAATTTATGTGATATAGATACATTCCAATGAAGCCTTCTCTCCCCCATGTGACCGAAAGATTTCCTGGATTTTGGGGATACACATTTGGGCTGCATGCATCAGTTATAGCCTTTGACTCCACATTAATCCACACCACCTACCACTCATTCACAGTGGTAGCTGCTCCACAAAATATCCAGCATCACAGCTTCATTTTGCCTTTCCAAATCTAGTACTCAGGGCTAGAAGACTCAAAGGGCAAATACTGGAAACACTGGAGACTTCTCCAACCACGGAGCGGGAAAGGCAGAAGGGAAACACCTTTCATGAAGGCCACCTGAAAATCCCTGCTTCAGAAAATGACTCTGGCTAGAGAGAGCAGGACAAGAGCCCTCCAAAAAAATGGAGGTGTCTATAATGCCCACGCAGAGCCCAGACTTCAGAGTATCTGACAGACAGATAGTCTGCCTTGCAAAATATCTGCTTACTTTCAAATTTATAGCTCCAGTGGTTCTAGGTGCACTGTGCTTGCTTCAAATCTATTGCAAATAACAATAATGGTTGTCTCTGCCTACAAAACACTCCATCCAAAGGAATATGCTTTTATCCATGCCATTCATGTACATACCATCAATTTGCAGTTGTGCTTTCCAAGCATTTTGTCCCCCACTTCTTGTTTAAAACGGTCTAATTCTGAGAGAGCCTGTGTCAAACGAGTTTTGATTTCTTCGTATCTTGTTTCGGCAAAGCCAAGTTCCCTGTACCACTTCTGAGCCTAATGGGAAGAATTAAAAAGCAAAATTACTGAGTACAATTAGTCTAGCAGTGGTATCATTTCTCAATACCACCTTACAACCGTGGTCTTGAGTCTGATCTCCACACCACAAGTTTTAAATTTTTGTAAATTGATTAAAATAAATGGAATTACACAATATACTATAATCTTATTATAAGAAATTAGTAAGACTCTTAAAGCAAGTCCTATGGAAACATATCTAACTAGACCTATGCAGAAAAATAGATTAATTTTTAAATTGATTTCTAAATTTGAAGGTACCTTGAGTATTCTGAATAAAGCTAAAAAAAGCAGTGGTGAATGCACTCACCGTTTCAGAGATTACATCTTTGAAAGCCCTCAGAGCAAATGGAAAGTACGATTTTTATCAGCTGGGGGAAAAAAACTCTTCCTGAGAAACATCAAAAATGAAAAATGCAAAGGAGGAAAAAAAAAGCGCCTCCATATATTCACCTTTATATTTTTTCTAGGATGCATTTTCTCCACTTATATACATTAACTTTAACTGTAGTTTTTGAAAAAAGCAACAGCAAAACCACAAAAAAACCACTCAGTAGATCAGCCAGTTGCCTGACAGCAAGCTTTTCCCCTCATATGACAGATCATTTCTTCTCTCTTGTGAAAGCAAAGGCTTCACATTCTTTTAAGTAAACTGAGGAAGGTGGTGTAACACGCTACTTCTTGTAACACATAAAAGGATTAGAAGGACACAAGTTAATCAGATTTTAAAAAAATAGATAAAAACTAAATGATCACGTTCATGTTCAAATTGCAAAGTCACACATGCAAATCCACGCTTTCGTTCCAGTCGCCTCACCTGAAATCTGGGAAGTCTTATAAAGCTGTCAAAGGACAACCATTATGTACACCCACCATGTATAACCCTGCTATGCTTTTACACGCTCAACACACTTGTTACTGCCAGTGGTTTTTTCACAGGGAGTCCAAGCTATGCCTGTTATTGCATGAAACCACCCCATAAATACATGCTTGCCATAAAAGCAATATATTTCTGCTTAGGTAAGCGTGCAGTGGAGATTGTTCAATAAAAAATAGGAATGTGAAAGCTAATGCATTCGGAAAGGCACAGGACTGAAAGCTGCTTTGGTTGGTATTAAAACTGCAGATTTACTTTACACAGGCAAAGAACCAGCCATCCAAACAAGTCTCCATGTAGGTAGTGTTGGACTTCGTGTTTACTACATAGATGTGTAGAGAAGGAGCGGTGTGCCTGCTTCACACCGTCATCGGATGTATTGAGATGCCTCAGCAGTGTCAGATTTTACATCATTTTGCCTCTCATTCAAAAACTACTTTGAATTCAGGTTTGTCGTAGTCCTGGGTGCTTCTACTGCCTTCTACACCTCCTCATTTCTATTGAGCGGAGGGAAGCAGCCTGCCCAGACATGGCCACACCGGATCGTTTCTGCTGTGTGTCTTTATTAAGCACCCGCCTTCCGTCAAAGTGTGCTGGAGCTACACAGCTTCACTTGAAGTTCCGGCCAACCATGAATGACTGTGCAATTCATCACTTAACGGAAAGATCAAAGAGGTACGTTTTGGTTCTGCAGATCAGAGTATTCCCTGTTTTGTAAAAGCATTAAATCCTGGCAGAAAGAACAGACACGTAAGAAAACAAGAAAGAAAAAATTTGCTCCTCAGAATTACATCAGAGTAGAAGGTTACCTCTTTTTTTGAGTTTTCTAACTCCTTTTGCTGTATTTTTAGTTCCTCTTTTGCCTTTTCAACTTGCTCTTTCATCACACTGTAGCTTTCAAACATGCTGCCCTGTATACACAACAGAAAGACGCGACTCCTCTCACCCATATAAAATGGCACACTGGTTTTTACAGAACAATATACAGTTTCCTTCAGAATTATTAAAACCATTTGCATAAAATCAAGATACTAGAGATAAATCTTTCCCTGTGGATTATTCTCAACTGAAGTAATAATTCTGCTTTTACAGGAATGTAGTGATCTCCATAGAAATTCACTGTGGTGTAAGATTCATGACTACAAAGAAAAAATGTGGATGAGAAATCAGCTATAAATAAAGATCCTGTCTTTAGGCACACGTTTCAAAAAATCGTAACAGTAGAAAAAATAGGCCCTATCAGAATAAAAGTTAGTATGTGTACATGTGCGTACTTTTCAATAAGACATGATTGATTCACAACCTTGAATACTTCACCATTATAACAGAAATCTGTGGAAATTAATTTGCTCTACCAGAAGCTTTTAGTCCTGCAAGAAGATAAATAATTTTAAAAATCCCTGAACAATGCGCTCTTTTAAGCATTATTTTTAACTTTGTAGCTTGCTGTATAATTTTAAAATTCTCTAATACAACATTCAGAAAAAACCTCTGTGGTATTTTGCCTTCTATTTAAAAGTTAACTTTAGCACCTCAGATCTCCAACACATAGGAGGTTACAACATTTTTTATATTACAAAGTTAAGTTAGCTTTGTCCTCCAAATGACGTTTATATCTCCCCCTTTCTTTAGAAAATCCTGCTTGATAACATACCTCATTGTTATTATTTACCTCTTTTCTGGGAAAATAGTTTGAAGGGTCTACAACCAGAACTCCTTCTTCTTCAGTCTGAGTTACACTACATGCTGTTTCAACTTTCTCTGGCTTAAGACCACATTGCTGACTTTCTTCTTTTAGTTTTACTATCTTTTCCTTTGTTTCCAAAATTTTACCTTTTCTCAGCTCTTCATCGGTGAAACCCAAAGAAGGCATTAATTCTTTCAATTGGTTATTTTCTAAAATAAAGTTTGCATTTGCCTTATGAAATTCATCAAGCTGTTCTGAAGTTTCTTTCTTGATTCTGTCTATTTCTCTTTTCAGTACACGTTTTTCCTTCTGTAAATCAGAAATAGTTTGATAACAGCTGGTTTTGCACTCTTGAAGTTCTGAAACCAAGGTCCCGTATTTGTCTCGTTCACGCTTTACCTCTGCCAAACATCCCAGTAAAGCTTCTTTTTCACCTTCTAAAAGAGATATTCTTTGTAAATTGCCTTCACTCTCTTGTATTAATTCATTATATTTTGTTACATAGTTCTCCTTGTCTTGTAATAATTTAGCTATTTCTTTGAAGCATCTGCTTCTTTCTTCTTTCAGGTCAGAAAGCAGCTGGAAATATCTCGTTTTCCTTCCATCCAGGGATAAAACACTCCTGGGAAGTTTATTTGATGCAATTGTCAAAGAGTCTTTTTCAGAATTCCTGTTTTTCTCTTCAACACATGAGAGGTTCTTAGACAAGGTTTCAACAAAAAATGTTCCTGGGCTCACAGTGTTTTCTTCTGATAAGTTATTGTAACATCCACCAGCAACTTCTTTCTCATTAAGTAAGTTTTGGAATGAAACAACATTAGCTTCATCTACTGCTAAAATGTATTGAAAATATGCATCCATCTCCTCTTCCAGTGCACACATCATCTGGGCATATCTCTCATTCTCCTGTTGTAATATACAGACCTTTTTTGAATAATTTTCATTCTCTTGCATCAGTAGAAATATCCTCTGGGAACATACAGCCACCACTTTTTCCAGTGCATATATTTTCACATTACGTTCATTACCAGCTTCCGGTAGTGACAGATGACACAAATGCTCGTAAAAATTGCTCCCTGGCAGGAACAGTTTGCTTAAGCACACCTCCCTCTCCCGCAAAGGAGACAATATGCTTAGTGGATACCTCTCTGCTTCTGACCAAAAAAAATTCTGACAGTATGCATATTGTATATTTTCAGCAATTATTTTTTGACATGAGAAATTCTTCTCATTTGGTTCACATAGTTTCACAGCCTGGTGTTTCTTTTCTTTCAGCCCAATATTGCTGGAAGGGTTTGTTTGGTGAGTTGGTTTCTGAGGTTGATCTCCTTCCTCCTCCATTTTGATTATGTCTTCTCCCTTATATGCCCTATTCACATCGGAGATGCAGATTTCTGAGAGGTTTCCTTGTTTCTCCATTTGTTCAGGGCTCCCTTCAAAATGCTTCTTTAAATCTTTAAAATCAACAGATAAATTTTGGACATCCTGTGGGCTACCTAGGCTGTCTCTGGCTTCCATTGCTTGCTTCCCAGGCCTCATCAATTCAGTTTTATTTAAAACTTTAGAACTTTCCTCAGGAATACAGGTCACCTGTTGTGGTTGGGCTTGTTCATTCTGTATTTCTTCTCCTTTAGCTCTCCCTATAAAGGTTTTTTGGTGGTACTTTCCATCATCAACAACTTCATCCAGACATATATTTTCACTTATGCTTTTTGGCAGAATTTGCTTGTTTTCCCAATGTTTTTCAACATTATATTTTTCTAGAAATGATGTGAAAATTTCAGTCACAGTACAAGGCATCTTTCCACGAAGAAGTGCAGAAGCTTTGTCAGAAAATCCTCCTTCTGCAACAAGTGCATCAGAGCAAAGACTGGTGTTTGCCTCAGAGAAATCCAAACTCTTTGTTTCCTTCACAGTGGTGACAGCTGATATGTGGTAGCTTTCAGGTTCTAACAAGGTAAGCTGGAGCTTCTTCGTCATCAAAGCTTCAGCCACAGAAACAGAGGATGTCTTTGCTGGTAGATCTATAACTTTTTCCTTCAAGAGAGAAAAGTTTTCTTCATCTTTGGTTTCCTTACTTGCCTCATCAGTAGTTAACTTCTCAGAGCAAGGGGGAAGCAGTCTTGCTGCACAATAATTTGGGGTACATCTGAACAAAGTGAAATTATCTTCTAGAGTACCTGCCCTCTTTGTTCCAAGGGTGACCTGGTAATAGCAAAAGAGAAATGTTCCAAACCAAAAAATATAAGCTGCGATATACCATTCTATGTTGCTAATCATAATTTATTTTCCATCCATAAAATACATGATTACATAGATGAGAAAAAAATTTTCAAATTATAAAAAGATTTGCAATGAGAGTAAAGGTACAAATAAGTCAATAATGTTCTTAGTGCACACAGGTATTCATCTTGAATAACATCTTTAGTAGCTATGATTTAAAGCTACTTCTACATCAATTTTTTAAATACACCAACTCTTCACTTTATCACAAAATTCACAGACTCTGCACAGACTGTGCACAAAGATAGCAAGAGTAGCGGTAACTTTTCTTCTCACCTGCTCAATCTCAGCTAGACCAGCAACTTTTGCAAAGGCGCTGCAATTGTGTTCCAAAACTGGTAGAAGTTCTGGTAGCTCCTCCATCTGCTTTAGTCCATCACGGCCACATCCTTGTGTTTCTGTTATGGTAAAGCACCGGACAGTTGTAATGCCACTCTCAGATAGTTACATGAAAAACAAACCCCCAAAACATCTGACCAGATGTTTTGAACAGAAAAGTATTTTAGTGAGGGTGTGCTCAAAACTACCTTTTCTAGCAGAAGCACATATCACCAAATATGCAGAGATAAGCACAACACTAAACAAGAAAACAAACTTCACAAGGAAACAAAAATCTTAAGCACTAAAATAAGGTCTATTTTGGGTCCCCAAACCAGTTCTTGAAGCATTTAAAAATGGAAAATACATCTCGTTACAGTGAGTAGATGAAAACTCATGGGTTAAACTTACGGGTTAAAATTATTCAGTGCAGGTCTGGCATTTGCATACACTGAAACTTGCTATAAAGTTTTCATTAATCTGTGTTGGAAAAATTTACCTGATATAATTTGTCAAGTTCAGAGCTTCCATGTTGTTTGGTCTGAAAAGCAAATCTGCTGCACAGCGTTCCCAAACACTATACTGCAGCCAGGACATGGTAAGTATCCCCTAATTCTGCATCTCTGTAGCTTCTTGAAAGTTCTCAGCAAGTTACCCTCAGCCAGTTTGTGGACAACACCAAGCTAAGTGGTGTGGTTGACATGCCGGAGCGACAGGATGCCATCCAGAGGGACCTGGACAAACTCAAAAATTGGGCCCATGTGAACGTCAGGAGGTTCAACAAGGCCAAGCACAAGGTCCTGCACCTGAGTCAGGGCAACCCCGGTATCAATACAGGCTGGGGGATGAAAGGATTGAGAGTAGCCCTGCCAAGGGGGACTTGCGGATGAAAAGCTGGACATGAGACAACTTCTCCCAAGTAAATAATGACAGGACCAGAGGAAACGGTCTGAAGCTGCGGCAGGGGAGGTTTAGATTAGATATTAGAAAGAATTACTTTACTGAAAGAGCGGTCAGGCACTGGAACAGCCTGCCCAGGGAGGTGGTTGAGTCACCGTCCCTAGAGGTGTTTAAGAAATGTCTAGATGTGACACTTCAGGGCATGCTCTAGTGGCAGAGATTGTAGGTTGTTTGGTTGGACTCGATGATCTTAAGGGTCCTTTCCAACCATGAAGATTCTGTGATTCTGTAATGTGCACTCACAGCCCAGAAGGCCAACTGTATCCTGGGCTGCATCAAAAGCATCATGGTCAGCAGGTCAACGACTCTTCCCCTCTACTCTGCTCTGGTGAGACCCCACCTGGAGTACTGCTCTGGAGCCCTCAGCACAAAAAAGACATGGACCTGTTGGAGCGGGTCCAGAGGAGGGACACAAAAATGATCAGAATGATGGAAAACCTCTCCTGAGAGAGTTGGGGTTGTTCAGCCTGGAGAAAAGAAGGCTCCAAGGAGACCTTTTTGCGGCCTTCCAGTACTTAAAGGGGGTTCATAAGAAAGATGCAGACAAACCTTTTTGCAGGGCCTGTTGCAATAGGACAAGGGTTTTTTTAACTAAATGGGGGTAGATTCAAACTAGATATAAGGAAGATTTTTTTTACAATGAGGGTGGTCAAACACTGGAACAGATTGTTGCCCAGAGAGGTGGTAGATGTCCCATCACTAGAAACATTCAAGGTCAGGTTGAAAGAGGTTCTGAGCAACCTGATCTACTTGAAAGAGTACCTGCTCATTGCAGGGGGATTGGATTAGATGACCTTTAAAGGTCCCTCCCAACCCAAACTATTCTAAGATCCTAGGATTTCTTGAGACTGTTCATATCTAAATGCTTATATCATACTGGCAAATAGTTATTGTTTCACCTGCGCAAGATACAGTTTCCAGATGAGGAGGTTATTAGAAGGTCTTATACTTTCTAGTCATGCACACCACGTGAATGAAATCATCTTCAGTTTTATTGCACAGAAATGAAAGTAAAAATTCCAGCTTGTTTTCATACCAGAATCTTTAGCGTTTAGCAGCACAACTGGAGTTTGAGTAGCTCTGCTTCTGAACGAATCCAAGACTGCTCCCCATTTCAGATTTTGAATGTCATCCTGGATTAAACCTCCATTCTTAAAGGGCAAAGGAAGAAGAAGAAAAAAAAAGATTATAATTATACAGTGCTTGTGATATGAAAAACAGGTACATAAATTTCCTTTGCTATTTTGCATTCAAAAGACCCATTATTTCATTATATTTCATTATAATTGCTATTATTTCATACAATTTTCTCATTCCAACATTTTCTGGTAAATGTTGTGGTTTTAGACTTCCCTCTAATGTTTCCTTCATACTTTGACAAAACGAAGAGTTAAGAAGAAAATCTGAGGAATAAGCATGCAATGTGTCAGATCACAGACGGAACAGAGACTGAGTTATATGCTCATGAACAAAGAGAAAAGAAAGTCCAACTAAGTAGGGAATGAGACTAATAGTCCAGTGCCTAGTTACAAAGACAACTGTTCCTAGGTTGGAAGAACTCAAAGTAGAATAATTGTTCCAAATAAAATTTTCTTTTCCATTGATGAATTAATTGTAAATTTCATATTTTGTTCTTGATATTTATCTTGACTCCCTGACTGAATTTGGAAATTGTGAGAATTCCTGCTGCAAAACAGATACCCTTATTGCTTGGTACACAGCAGGTCACATTTCCCATGCACCATGCGCATTTTTAGTGAACAGAAGACTCAGGCTTCATGTTTCTCAGCAAAACACATAATCAAGGCAGTAGCCAAAACAGCTACAGTGCAGAAAACAAGCCAACACACTCATTTTTGTTTTCCTGCACTGTTCTGCATCGAATGCCAGCAGAAAACAAACTTGGTCCCTTTGGGCCCAGCTGCAGCCTTAAAATTATATAGAGATGGGAAAGGCAATGACTTCAAAGCCTTCAGTCCATAGTGAGTCAGAAAAGCCATTTGATTTTCCACAGGATCACTGGTGAGAATAACTTTGATTTCAACCCAAGTCAGCTGCCACATTATAGTGCTCTATTATGACTTCTTGACTGTGAGGCCTGACTTAAGTGGAAACCACAACATTTCCAAGATTTCTTCCTTCATTTTCTCAGCAATATTGAAGCTAATGTTAATTCCTTGAAACACATCCATTCCTTTCCTGAAAGTTTGCCTTTGTTTCTTCCCAGATATCTTTTATTGACATATATGTGGGTTCTGTCAAAAGAAAGTTACACAAAATGATGTAAAAGATCCAATGCTTGGATACCAGGAACACCACATTGTGAGATCAAGACCTCAGCGTCATATGAAAGCTGTAGAAAGATGTTTCATACTTTTCCTTCAACAGACCTCTAATGTTCACAAACAGAAACTGTCTGATAAATCAAGACATAGTCACATGGAACCAGCTGCTTTTTAACACATTTTTCATTCAGGCATAGGCTGCAATTGGAATATTGCAGACAAGATCCTGAGACCAAGTTTGGACATTCAGATTTATGTGACTACACCCCTCTGCGAGACACAGGTCACCTCTACAGTACCAGAACAAAACACCTAATTGGATCTTATTGCACAAAGATGCAACAACTCAGGCTAGATTTCAGGAATAACTGATGTGCTTGGCATTTGAGCGACATGGTATTTATTGAGGAATCTGATGCCATGTGTATTTCACAGGAGTCTGATAAAGCCATTTTCACAAACTATGCTTTTCCTAGCTGTGAAATAGGCAAATGATCCCATTCACTCTTTCAGTGAAAAGTGATATACAGGCAGCTTTCCAGAAAAGTAACGGCATGAAAATCTTCCTTGTATTGCACACAGTTTCTCATTTTTATGGCTGTTGATGGAATATGATGAGCTCACATAGTTTTTTCTTGTAACTGTTTTGGCATGAATACTACAAGATCACGGTAATGAGATTAGGAAATTCTATTTTGATGGGTCCTAGTAAAACACAAGATAAGGGGAAAAAGCCCTCTTCAGTTTTACAGTGCAACACCAGATGTCTCCCTTCTCCTTTTATCACAGATATTGAAATTTTTCCCTGCTATTTCAAACCATTTTCTACTAGCAATATCCATGTGAATTAGTAGCAGTACCAAAAGCGGAGGAAAAGACAACCAGAAATGCATAAGGCACAAGATTTGATGCTGATGATGCAACACACAGCATTTAGGGAACACAACCTACTGTGCAGCAAATCAAAGTAAACCGGCTTAACACAAATTATGGCCATTTATACCAAAGACTGGGTAATTGAGACTCAGCAACCGCCTAGAATAACACAGCTGTAAATTAATACTTAGAGAAGAAATGGTTAGAAAACGTTATGTAGAGGAAAAGATAACCTTTTATGAGGGTACAGCATAGAATGAGAGATTTGGTCCTGTTTCTTCAAAGACTCTTGGGATTAGTCTCAGGCAATTAGTCACTTGATATATCTTGCGCTCACACCTTCAAATAACGTTTGCTTTCTCCTTTTCTCAATTTTCTCAAACCAATAGTTTTTCCCTGGCTCTGAAAGCCCTCGCTCCTCCTGATTTTAGCTGTGCAGTCCCTCACAGTGCACTCAGTTGTTGTACATGTTTACAATTCAGTGCAAGACTTTCTAGAAATGTCTTAAAATATTTTCAAAATATTTTCATTCCCAAGAAGAAGCGAACTCACTCATTAAAGTAACTGTAGCAATGGTCCAGGCTAAGTATAAAAACAAGCAACAACAGTCAGTCCTTGTGCCACCTCTGGGCAGCTGCGGAGACACATGCGGTGAGGCACGGCTTCCGAGCTCTCCACAAAGTTCACACCTGCGCTGCCAGTGACTGCGGGATGATCTTACCACTCTTTCTCTCTCACACAAAGGCAACCTCCTGGACCTCACTTCTTTGGGACTGTAGAACCACTAATGGTACAAAATCACCATGTCTGCAAAGGTGCGTTCAACTGCCAGGGTAAAACACTTTGTCTTTATTTCTTCTAGCTTTTACAGACAAAAGAACCCCTCTACCTTCTCCCAGTTGTGGAAATACTCACAGTCTGATTGTCCTCCTATATTAAAGGGGTTTTTTTCACACTTATTACCTCTCAGTTAACTGCAGTTAAAATCAGGAGAGTTCTTCGGATATCAGGTCACAATCTGAACGTAATAGGTGAGTGTGAGGCTTAGCTGATTTCACTTTATTTAACAAATCCTCAGAATAAAAATACCCTCCACCTCAGTGCGTAAAGAATAAAACTTTGTCTGAGTCCTCTGTGTGAAAAGAATTGCTCTTTGTCAGCAAAATGAATTGGCAGAAGCTGAATGCCATATTACAGCGTATGCAGAGCTTTCCCATGCAATGCTGGAGTGAAGCAAACAAATCCCATTCAGTGTATTCAGGGCATATCACAATGCTACGGAGCTGCAAACCACTGAATATCTCAACTCGCTCCCAGTCATGAATACTGAATCCATCTTCCCTTCTTTACCGTTATCCAGAAAAATCTCACAGACAAGATTTATTGTCAGCTGTGCTTTCTTCTTCAGCATTTGGGCATGAATAGGATGTGAAAACTCACCCAACCATACATGTACTCCTCCACGGAATGGCGTCCACAGGACAGAGGTTTCAGAAGTTCTTCTGGGCTCTACTTCTAGTACAAACTGAGACCTTTTGCCTTGGGCATGTCACTTAAATCTTAAGGAAACAAGATTTGTGAAGTGCCCTCGATATGTACCTGATAAAAGCACTGATGCAATGAAGATCCAACTACTGACTCCAGTGGGTGTGAATTAGAGACTATGAGTACTAATGCACCTACAGAAATAAAGGAAAAAAATGCAGGAAGGAAAAAGCCACACACTTGCATCTCAATTGCACATCGAATGACAGGTGTAATCCAGGGTGATATCAAGATAAAAGCTAATTATGTCTTCCATTATTTTTACTTACCAGGCCAACACTGTTTTCTCCATTCTCCAGTCTTGTACGCCATAAATCCTTTTCTTTCTTCTTTTTCAACTGCACTCTACCTTGAAGTGTTAAAGCCCTATTTTCATCTAAAAGCTCCTCCATTTTTTCCTGTAGTTTGATTTCAGATAATTTCAGACTATAAACGTGATGGGAAGATTCTTCCAATTTTCTTCTGAGAAAGTCTTCAGTGTCCAGAGAGCACTGGAGTTCTCTCAGCAGGTCTGCCTGTTCTCTTCTCTTGTCCTCCTCTTTTTCCCTTAAAAGCTTCAGATTTTGCTGAAGTGTCTCGAGGTGTCTTTTCATGTCATGCTCCACATTTTCCATGCAAGTTTTCAATTCCATTACTTCCACATCAGAGTGTTTATAGCCCTGAGTCCCACTGAATGATGATTCCAGCTTCTGTTGGAGATACTGCACCATTCCCTCTTCTAACTGGGATGTCAAAAGACCAATATGGGCACTAAGATCTAGGACTTGCTTTTCCAGCCTAGATACCTCACCCCGAAGGTAACACTCCCTTTCTCTCAACACTGCTGTCTGTTGTCTCTGCCTTTGTTTGTAGTGCTCAAAATACTCTGACTGGCTTTTTATTTCATCTTCTTTTGTCTTCAGCTGCTCCTGAAGCCAACGTAATTTTTGCTTTTGCTTCTTCTCTGACTTTTCTTGGTTTTCAACCTACAATTTCAGTGAGTTGTATGGTTAACATCTTAATACTAAATCTCTTCTTCCCTTATCATTTTCTTTTAATTTTACAACAATTCTGCATTTGTTTTATGAAAGCTCAGGAATGACATAAGCAGAATTCTTTTAAAACCAGTAAAATCCTGCATTTAGAGAAAAAATTACCTACTGTTTTGTCATTTCAGCTGTCACTGAAACATCTCAGCAGGAAACAAACAGCACAAACTCGCCCACATCTAGTAGTAGCAGTGTATAAAGTACAGGAAGTTTTTAAACTTTTGCATGTTTTATAGAACACATTAAATTAAAAGAAACCTTTGAACTGGAATCCATACAACGAGCTCTGAACTATATAGAAACATATCATTAACACTGTCAGTAGTGTAGCACTGAGATGTTACAGGCAGAGAAGCTCTGGTTCTATTATAGAAAATATAAAATGCACCTTTCAGAGACCAAGATTTTGCCCTTTGCCCTTCACCATACCTGTCATCTGTCAGCTCCTTTTATGAACCCCCTGAAAAAGGAGAAAGGAACAGATGCCTTTTGAATCAGTTTAAGAAACACTTTGGTATTTTCATTTGCGCCAAAGTGTTTTTGAACACAGAGACATACAGAGGTGAAAGATGTCAATGAAAGACAGAGGAGGCTTTCATGATTCACATGCTGCCCTTGTTTTGAGCAGAGTGAGAGCCACCAGTATCGTATCATAGGGCCATTGTGGCAACTTTGAAGCAAGACTGAAGGCACAGAAACATTACTGTATTTCTTCAAGGACTTCCTTAAGTCAGTCTTTTTGATCTCCAGTATTTTCCTCTCCGAGGGGTTCACCAACAAGGACAGGAACACTAGGTTGAAATGTTATGTGAAGTCAGACAGGTGTGGGATAATAGTTTGGTTAACTGTTGATGAGAATATATGTCTAAGCTTCCTGAGTCTTAAAAAAAAAATACATTTAACTTTTAAGTAAAAAAGCAAAGACTATTGTTCATACTTATGAGTCACACTGCATGGCACTAGTGTTCTGTCAGATTATTCAACTTTGACTTATACCGAGACAATGAAAGTGTATCTTATTATAAACAGAATCAAAAGACATTGTTTCACTGTAGGCCATCCCTGAATAGCTTTCATTCCTTCTCCATTTTCATGGATCCATTCAGTGAGCTGTGCAAACTAGGTAAAAATTTCATGGGTCCACTCAGTGAGCTGTGCAAACTAGGTAAAAACGCCCATTGTATTTGTTACCAGCCAACAGCTGACCTTCCTGATACAAAACATGTACTTGAAGAAGTACTAGCACTTGGGAGACGCGAGGGCTGACAATTTCACACCAGACATGGCGGAGGAGGAGTTGTGAGGGCATGAAATCAGCAGCGGGATGTTCTTGGCAATGAGGGAGCAGGTCAGCTTGCTTCAGTGAAGGGCACTCTGCAGAGGAGGGCTCACACCAGCAAGGGCTCTGCAGAGCAGTGGCCCATGTGACAATGCGTGACAGGGAAGAAGGCAGGACCCAAACCAACCTGGGAAAGCTGGAAGAGGACACAAAGCTAAGCAGGAAGCTTAAAGTGGATGCAACAGCAGGTGGGGCCCAGCTTGAAAATGCCTGAGCAATTCAAGAGCCAGATGACAAGCTGAGCAGCTGCATTTCGTTACGAAAACAGGCTGTATTAGCTGTGTTGTGCTGTTGTATCACGTACGCTAGGGAATCAAAAAAATGCTTATTATGAGGCTAGAAAGATAAAGTCTGACCTAGGGAGAAGGGTGAGTGGGTTCTGGGGAGAAAGAAGGAAGTGGGAGTGTATATCTCAAAGATCAAGAGCCCAAATGAGAGGAATATTGGCAGGGCTGTCAAAAACATTAGAGAAATAGAAAGTGGGGCAAAAAAAAGACCAAAAAGTTCTTCTGATTCCTGTGGTTATAGAAAAAGAGAAAGGCTGAGATGATTGATTGCTTAAAAACAGAGAGATCACTGGAGATGAGATTGACTATTACCACAAAGAGAAGCTAAACTAGCTCATTTGAAACAATATCCTCCTCACCAAGTTGATCAGGTCCTCCCGAATGTCTCGCAGTTTCCCTTTAACACGCACATTTGCATTTTCAACCTGGTGCACCTTCACATTTAGTTGATCAATTGTCACAAGAAGTGTTTTGTGTGACAGCTCCAGCTCTTTCATCCTGTGATAGTGAGAATGAAGATCTTTGCTGAGTAAATTCCACACAGTACATTTCCAGATGAATAAGCAGTCATCAGCAATGCATTAATTTACGTTTACTTTTCCATTTTTCTCCCAACAATAAAATAGTAATAAATTGTTGATCCCTAATAATAAACACTTAATTCTTACCAAGTGTACTGGGGTTTGCACATTACTCTGGAGACTCTCAGAACTGTTAAAGGCAACATCTCTGTTCATTCTCTCTCTGCTGGCTTCATACAAAACCCACAAGCAAACACATTTACAAGATTAATGCTCACTGAAGCTTGGCATGCTATACGAAGTAACAACTTACCATAAAGACAACCACAACGCTTTGGTCTCTGCATGTATCTGATCATCGGATTTTGCTAGGTTCACGGTTAGCAAATTCAAATTTTATGATGACAGTAAATGTTTCCCATCAAAATTAGAATTACAGGTAATCTACAAATAATTATGTGTTTTACTGACCAAAGGGAAAGCATCTTACTTGTAACATACGTCACAGTGGGTACTGAAACCTATAATGCAGAACTGTATTGACTTTGTCAAAATCCAGCTTCATGGACAAAATACAGGTTTCACTTCACCTGTTGCTATTAAAATTGAAGTGTAAGATGATGTGGTGTGATGTGATAGGGTTTCTCTGCATAGCAGGAGGACCTAAAATAGTTCACGAGAGCAAGCTTCATGTTTTCGTTAAAGTTTTCCTTCCCTTTTCAGTCTACACATCCAAATTTTCTCAATACTTTAAACAGTTGTGAATTCCAAAGCATCCTTTTCTTGTTAAGGATTTTTTTTTTCCAGTCTCTCATCTCCTGTGGCAGGTACTAAAGCCCCCTCTTTTCTCATCTTAGAGACGCACACATTACCCCCTGTGCCTCTCAGAACTGTGCTGTACCGTATCTTCTTCCCTGAATTTCTTCATTCAACCTTCAACAGTCTTTCACTTGTCTCCCCTGACCACCTCTATCTTCTAGCTTTGTCCTACTGCCCCTACCTGCCAAAATTTCCTGTTACCTCCACCCCAGCATGACAACACTACATTCATACAAAAATCTCACATAAAAACATATTTCTGAAGCAACAGGATTAAAATAGAAAGCACATCATTAAATAAGTGTCTATTAATGTATTGAAGTAAACCTGATGAGGTCCTCCCCACCGCAGGCACTGCATGGTCTGACACTGGTATCAAAGGAAACTGTGACACATCCACCCAAAATTTTGCCCTGGCTAGTTACAGCTACTGACTCTGCTTCCCCATTTTTTCCAATAGCTTGTCCATCATTGCTCATCTCATCTGTCTGTGCTTCAGCCACAAGAACTTCAGGCACAAGATCGCTTTTCTTCCTACTGGCTGGCTAAGATCCCAGAAAACAAGCTTCCTATATCCCAGGCAAGTTTCAGCTGGTCATTTGTGCTGCTTGAACTGTTGTCTCATACTTTCTTTGGTTTGGCTTTAAATAAAGTTCTTCCCATTTCCCCCCCCCCGAAATCTTTGTTAAAATAGCCCCATTCCTATGAAACCTTCTATTTCAAAAAAGTTTCATTATTATTTTTTCAAAAAGCCAATTATTAAAACATTTCTGGACAAATTCCTTGATGAATCAAAGCAATTAAGAAATTATATAAATAATTATATTGAATGACATTTCTATTTTCTAGCCTTTTAACTGTTTGCCTTTGTTTGGAACAGTGCAGTTGCTGACTAACAAAAACTTGATCTTATTGTTGTAGTCAACTACATAATTAATGCGTAACGGCGCCTTTAGTTACTGTAATTATTAGCATTAACATACTGAACTAGAGGAAGCTTTCTGAAACAAGGAACTTTTTTTGCAAAACAAAATTCCAAATTAACTCTTGAAAAGAAACCCTTAAAATGAAAGGGATATATTTTTTTTCGTGGTTTAACCCCAGCCAGAGACTAGGACCTTGCAGCTGCACACTCACTCCCCCCTACCCCTTCCCCAGTAGGGTAGGGAGAAGAGGGAGAAAAGGAAAGGAAAGGAAAAAACCCTCATGGGTTGAGACAAAGAGAGTTTAATAGAAAAATTATGGAAAATTAAAATATTAATAATTATAATAATAATAATGGTAAAAGAACATACAAAATAAAGTAAAACACCACAAGTCACTCTCACCACCCGGTGGTTGGTTGCCCAGGCCACCCTGAGCAGCGATCACAGATCCCTGGCCACTGGCCAGCCCCAATTTATACACTGACCATGACATCTATGGTATGGAATATTCTGGCGGCCAGCTTATTCCGTCTGTGCTCCCTCTCAGCTTTTATGGGAAGCTGAAAAAGTCCTTGACTAACTTAAGACTTCACCTGGCAACAACTAAAACAACATTATCATCATCATTCTCACACCAAACCCAAAATACAACAGCTACTAGAAAGAAAATTAACTCTATCCCAGCTGAAACCAGGACAATTTTACAAGCAGAATTTATACTGTATGAATATTTAAGAATGAAACATCCTGAGAAAGCTATCTGGTTGGTCATTTGCTACAAGATTTTAGATGATGCTGTATATCCAATTTAAATAATAAAAACAAAACATTGAATATTGCATTTCTTTTCTCACAGCTACACAAAACACTTACACGTGCATCTTACTAGGCACCCCAAAAAACACATGAAGTCTTTCTTTTTGCTAGCTTTGCATGTATTATTTGATAGCCAGTACATGGGGCAAAGGGAAGAGTACATTTGTCACGTCACATTAATTTTGCATGCAAAACCCCTTCTTATTTACCTGTTTCTTAGGACAGAATCTGACTCCATGTAGTCCTCTAGAACACCTTTCAGTTTTTGCTCCGACTTTTCCAGCTCTTTTATTCTGAGGTTCAAATTCTCTTCTCCAGCACTGTTTGCTTGGTCATCAGGTATGCTTGCATCTTCTAATTCCTGGAAAATCTGGGAAGTATCAATTTTAATATTGAAATTCAGGATATCAAATCCTTCATTACTGGGCATTTTAATACAGTAACAAAATTCTTGTTCTCTCCCAGATGAAGGATCCATGATGAAAAAACACCAAATTATTAGGTTCCCAACGTACTACAGTCTAAGCATGCAATAAAAGAATCTAAGCCTCTGCTGATCAAATGAACAGTCTTTCTCAATGCAGAACACATTTATTATTTATGAGAAAGTCTCGTTTCATTAGCCCCAAAGTAATTCAGCATGTATGAAAGGAGCTGCAGTTCGCAACATGAGATCCCCATAAAAGATTCAATTAGACTAATTCATGAAGGAATTAGGCATCAAAGTTTTGAAAGAGGCTAATTTTCTACTAAACAGAGGAGTTCATAAAATTGAGTATGTTATCACCAAAAAAAGCCCCATGCTTATTTTGGATAAAAGTATGATATTTGTATTGTTTCAAGACATAAGATTAATAAAGGATATTTCCTATTCAAAAGGCAATCTATGGCTATTTCAGAGAAACATTCAGTATATTTAACGGGTATTTTGGAATCCCGCATTCAGTATTTTGCTTAAAAGTCCACTTCACCTCTGACAGGCTATGAAACCATGCCAAAAAGCAGTATTTAAACTTGGGCTTAGGAAGGCAATCTAAGTTGCGTTCTTTACCTTTGCCTCTTTTAGCAATAGCTCTAAAAGTTCTTCAGCTTGCAGTTCACCTTCATTTCCAGAAACTCTCTTCAGTAGATATAGTCCTATAAATGGCATCTGTGAAATGTCTTTACTTTTGCTACATTTGTATTGATTTGGAATTGGATCTGTAATTGGAATTAAACCACTGAGTTTGGACCTATTCTCCAGGAAATAATGCAATTACTTTTATTCTTTTCTTTTTCTTTTTATTGTAAACAAATGCTGAATTACAGGACAAAGAAGAAAAAAAGTACCACTTATTTTTGCCACTGAAGAGTAGAAAATAGCACAAAATCAGTGCAAAAAGAATAAACAAACAGTTCTTCTCTTATTGTCCCATGCTTTGATATATGCTATCCACATATGTTACATAATGAATTGCATAAAAATTTAGTATTTTGGCCCATTGTATCACTCACTGGCCTTACGTCAGCTGCACAAGGACATAGAGCTGAAAAGATTCAAGGAGTCCTCAGTCCCTTGAGAAGCCATGATACTTAAAAGCTATAGGTGTGTAAAAACAAAGTATAAACCCACAGGGAGAACAAAATTCAAACCACTTTGTGATCTCCTCTGGACTTAAGCCAGTCCCTTCTCAGAGACCATGTATTCCTGAGACGTCTCAACATAATCATGGCTCTCCCCTGGCCTGTATAATTTGACAAATGGAACGGTATCTTTGATTTTTAGCTCCTTAAGACACTAATATTTTCTCTGTATTTATTATTTACAAAGTGAATAGACATCCTGCTCCCTGATAATGGGTAGCCCTGAGCACCTCTGCAAAAGCAATATGTAATAACAGTGGATATCCGTACTCTGCTAATTAACAATTTACAGTGAAAGCCAAGTTAATGTCATTTTCATCTCCGCCCCAGGCTAGTATCCAATTCATAATCTGTAAAAAGAAAAATTCTTAGCATATATTTTGCAGAAAGTAGCCAACAGATAAAAATGGAGAGGATGGACCAGGCAGGAAATAAACTGACATTTAAAATCATTACTCTGATTTCTACTCACTTATATCTAATAGATGTTCTTGTTTGGAAGTGCCTATTTATTCACTGATATAGGTATAATGAAGGTTAATACAACAATTTTGGAAGTTGGTCTCAAACCTCATGATCCATCAGGCCTCTACACTTCTGATACTCCATCCTGAAAACTACCAAGTACTTCAGCACAAAACCAGGAAAGCTGTTATGACTGATATCAGAAACAAGAAACTTAATGTTTCCTTTTTCACTTGTATAGCTGGGAGAGATGATCGAAAACCTGTGCCACAGAAAGTGGAAATCAGGCTCAGCATGGACTGAGTATAGTCATTACACCTGTTCCCAGCTCTGTAATAAATATCAATATGCAATGGATAGTAAGATTGCAAAGTTTTCCAAAATTACAAATTCTGCTAGCTCAGCACAGATTAAAAATATCGTGAATGTCATGGAAAATGTCACCCAAATCCGCCAGTTTCTTTGAGAAAACTATCACATGTGAATTACAATGTAACAAAATGCATACAAAAATTAGAAAATGAAAACTGCTCATACCTTTCCTGCTTTGTAACAAGACCATCTCCTGTCTCCGCAGTGCTCTTACCGTTGCAGCCACATGCTGTGACCATCCCATGTTTGTGCTTATAGTTTCATTTCCAAAGCAGCAATGAGCAAAACTATGTCTATGAGAAGAAAGAGTGTTTCTTTGCCAAGTGAATCACACTTTTCAATTTCTGTTCCTTCGTCAGCACCTTGTTTGGTTACCCCAACCTCTGTTTATCTCCAATTATGGTCCTTCTTTTGAAAGTATTGCCAAAACTCTCCCTTTTGCAGTGAAGACCTCATTTTTTCACATTCTGTCATCACACTGCTAAAAGCTTTAACTAAAACATGAAAAATCTGGTTTTGAAAACACATCCTCTAAACGCTTGCACCTTTCGAATAACACATTGTGAGCAACACATTCTTTTTGGGATCGACTTTCCAAACTTCTGCATGATCCTTGTTTCCAATTTAAATTGTGCTTCGTACCAGGAAACAGGGTTGTTCAGACCCTCAACACAAGCCACACTTTCCTGCATCTGACTGAATTTTGTGGAGTGCGTCAGCTCCTTCAGCAGGTTAAATGACGTTGTCTGGTGATTCTTTGTGAAGAGTAAATCTCTGGTCTCTACTTCAGAGCCTAAAAATTATCTGAGAAAACTGGCTTCTTTTGAGGCTGATTCCTGCACTTCCAACAGTGAGATATTCAGTTGCTATGACAAATCTTGTCCTCAGCTTTCTTTGTGCTGCCTTGATCGTTCTTTGCCTTGTGTTATTTTTTTCAATCACAGTTTCCACTTTATCATCTGGTGTGTTACCATAACCATCTTATTCCACTCTGCGTTCATGTTGGAGTTCAGTGTGTCCATGGGAGCAGACTTGTTTCTCTGTAGCTTTTTCTGTAGCCCTTTTACACAAAGATGATTTTCAAGAAAATGTGAGGGAGGAGAAAGTTGCCTTTTATATTGTGCTCTTAATATTTTCAGCTTGCCTCAACATTCTAGAAATAAATAAAATTATCTATTTCTTCATATTGCCTTTCCAGCTCTGAAAGAATTATTTGCTTTTCCCTCTTTGAAAGAAAAGCCTAACATTTTTGAATTTTCTAACCATTCTCCATCTTAAACAACTCTTTTCAGCTTTTATTTTTTCAATCTGTGCTTCTCCCAAAATTTTTCTTGCCGTTCAGGTGGTCAATGTCCTTCACTCTTTGTCTGCCTCTGCTGGTTGAGGTTGTGCCGTTTTTGCTTCCTGGTTGGTAATTTCACTTTTATATTTCACCTGAGAGGTTGCCATGATTTCTAAACATTTATTTCCAACTCTTTCACTGCTTATCACATTCATCTACACACCCATTTCTTCAAGCCCCTCTTTCTTCTTGAAGAGATAACTGAGCACAGCGTATCATGCATTCTCTTTTCCTGGCCTCTCAGGCCGCCTTGGGACCTTCCATTCTCCCAGTGCTATCTTTAGAAGTTATTGCCTTGATTTTCTATAAACATTCAAAAAATAATTTCTCCCTCACAGTTCTTACCCACTTCAAAGTTTTCTTAGCTCAATCTACCATCTTCTCTTTCTCCAAAACCCACCTCTTCTCCACCTTTGGATTTCTGACTTCTGAAAATAATATGAATTTTTACCACTGCAGGGTTGTAAATCTCTATTTGTTTTCAACTTTGAACAGTTTTTTTCCCTGTCAGCTATTTACTATAGAGAACTTATTGTCAAACACTTAGCTTTTTTATATAGATATCAAAAAGGAGATTCTGTGTTTCCTGGGTGAAATGCAAACCACGTTTGTTGAAAGCATGCAGTATGGAGACAAAGATCTCAAGTACTGTAAGAAAACCATTTGGTAGATAACAGTTCACATAGCAGCCAGTAATTGCACTTGTATTTTTCCCAGTGTTTGATTGGTGTGACAGTGTAAATTCTGTTTAGATTTTTTTTCAGTGTTTATGATGTGCTGGTCCTTATTTGATTATCAAATTATTCCAGCTTGAAGCTATATCTTTAAAAAAATCTCTAATTTTAAATTCAAATATTCTGCAGCTTCAAGTATTATGCAAACTGTTTTATGAAAAAAAATGCACCAATTTAAAGCTGCTCAATAAATATTTTCTATGCTTTTGCACGTGGACTCAGCTGTTCACTCCATAGGTTCTTTTAATAGCCTGCATAGAAAACAAAAACAAAAGCAGAAAACAAAAACAACAGCAAACAAAAAAAGAAAAAAAGTCTGCTGAGCCTTAGATAGGTAACATGAATTTACAAATAAGTGTCGGTATCCAGCCCTAAATTCACAGACACCACAATCTCTTTCTAAAAGTTTTCCATTAGCTTCAAAATAACAAGAACCACAATTATTATAAGTAAACCATCTGATTTGCCTTGAAATAACGAACAATGTTCAAGAGTCCAACTATAGTTAAGTCTCTTAAAATAGGCTTTGCTGCATTACATTAATCAGAAACAGATTCACCTCTGGCAGATGAGTTAAAGGGAATTGCCCTCCGCGCTAGCACCACAATATGATGTGCGCTCCTAGAAATGCGAGAGTTGAGCAGCTATCTGGCTACACAGCCATTATCCCTGTGTAAGCCCCTCAAAATGCTTTTCACCAACCTTGAATTTAACTACTTAAATAGTTGCTGTTAAGAGGAAGAATAGCAGGTTACATCAACACAATATATTTTCTGGACACTAGTTATACTTGTAATTTTTTTTTTTTTTTTCAAAGGGGACCCATGGTACTATTCGCTATATTGACACAGAAGCTTATAGATCAGGCCTAAGCCTTGAACTCATAAAAATTTTTGAACTAGCAGTATTTTGAAATATTTTAAATGGAATTTTAAAAATGCTGGTGATCTCATGAAGTTTATAGAATGTTTATAAAGTGTCTCTAAACTTGGCCAGTATACTTTTCACAGTGTTTAAAAACAAATATGTTCATCAACATGTTAGCACCTCTGACGCTGACTTGACTAAAAAAGCTGGACAAAATTTAAAGACAATAGTTGGGTGACTTCCTTTAACATTACCCTTTCAAACTTACATTAACCAAAATAGCATTTGTTCTTTCCAGTCTCCACAGAACAGAAAATTCAACTCAAACTGTGGTAAGGTGAATAGTATACCACAAGGCTTCTTCTTTCTTCAAACACATCTCTATAAGCACATGCTCAATTTTCAACAAAATAAAGGAAATCACAAAAGGAATGCTCAAAATGCTGTAAAAATATTGCTCAATTTCAACTAATTTTCAACACCCATCTACCATCCAAAAGAAAGCTACTGCACTTGTCACAAATCAGTAATACCCTTGGATTACATTCCACTCATCTGCATTTACTGCCATTTTATTGCAAAACATAAAACACACGCAGCAGTGCTAGTAATGAAAGACCAGATGCAACTGATGCTCAGTTCTCAAGAGCACCAACAGAAAGCTCATAACTGAATGTACTGGGAGCCGAATAAACCCCCAAAAGGGCCCGTGATAACACAGGTCTGATTTTTCAAAAGTACTCGTGATCTGGGCAATAGAAAATACTGTTTCCAGCTTAATGAAAGGTAAATACAATAGCTTTTTCAGTTAACTGTTGTCATTATGCTCCTTTGTCACACAGTACTTGATTGCTGTTTCAAAGGGGTTGATTAACTGGATCCCCAGCTATAAGGAGATTCCATGAACATAATTCACAACAGACTCCAAAGAAGAAAAAACTTGGAAAAACTGTAAAGGTAAAAACATTGTGTATTTTCAGTTTAAAACCAAAAGAAAACAGCAGCAGCAACAACAACAAAAAGACTGTAAATATTCCATAGTTTTAAACCACAGCTTAATCCTCTAACAGGCTGTTGAGTTAGCATCCTTACTGAACGGCAGCGTACAACTTGCATTGCTCCAGGGAAGAGGGCTAGGACTGATTTTCTAAATTGTATTTCCCTCTTGTTTTGTTTGAGCGCTGCCACTATGGCCCCTGCTATAGCTGAAGAAATTCACTCTGTCTTTTGCATCGAGGTGAAAGGACCAGGACATCGTAGAAAGAATAGTGGGAATGATGGCAGTGTCTCAAGGGAGAGACATAGAGGTTTCTTATCCTCACCCTTTCCATATTGCATGGACACATGGAGGGTCAGTTGCATTGCAACCTTCACATTGCCTCATAAAAGGCAGATCAGGTTATTATTTCCTAAGCTATTTTGTGGCTTCAAAGATCGTGAGGAAGTAAAATGAACCCCCTTTTTCTATGGGTGGTGGTGCTTACAGGGCTTTTTAGAAAACCAAACTGAAACCCAAACAGTGTTTGCCACCTCCCCATCCTGCACGACAGAAGGTAAGATCCTACAGCAACACCTGAACATCTAGACAATAGGTACCTGCTCCCACTGCAGTTAGGGCAGTCAGTATCTTACAACACAAAACCATTTCTCATTGAAAACTCAACGGCCTTCTGCAGAAGTCTAGGAAGGTAACTGAAGGCATCCAAGTCAGATTTTATAGGTGACTCTTCCTCTCTATGAAAGCAAAACCAGTATATACCCTTCCCCGATGGTTTCAGGGTCTTATGAAGACGATTCTCAAAACACGGCAAAATCTAAGCGTTAAAAATTGAATACAAAGAAATATAAAGAATACCAACCACACGTCTTGGCTCAGTTGTGTCATCAAGGCCACAGAATGAATGCTAGTGAAAAAAACAAAAAAAGGAACAAAAACTATAACATAAGATCAAAAGAAAATGAGGAAAAAAGAAAAGAAAAAAGATGTAAGATATGCAATATGAAATCCAATGACATTACTTTACAGCAGTTAGTCTTACATCAATATTAATTGAGTTGATCTGAAAGAGAGATACAGTATACCAGTCTTACTCTAAAAAGGGGTAACAGGGTACAAAATACAGTATTTGAGGTCAGCTTTACAAATGGTACCATTTGTGGATTAGGTAACTTCAGAAATATTAGGCTCAGCTCTGTGACTCCGTTAAGGAAGTACTTGTAATTACACGCCTAAAATCTTCCCTGAACCAAGACTTACCAAACCAAGGGCACAAAATAAATGCAACTTAAATGGTAGAGAATCAGTTGTGAGAAAAGCATGGCATATTTAAACTGCACTTTTTCCTCGTGTATCGACTCATAGAACAAAACTGAGATTTTAAGTTATTCTTTTGTACAGCCTTTAGAAGCACAACAGTTTGCTGAAGAGTCTATAGGGCAAAAATACTGCCATCCTTATGTTCTGATTTGACAGAATTTTACATAAAACTTAAAAATTGAATCCATTCCTAAAGGAAAATAGAGAGCCGTACTCATGACAGGGTAACTATAAGTGGTGGATTGCCCTTAGCTACAACCAGCAATAAGGCTCAGCTACAAACACTGCCCTTCCTTCAGAAGCGTAAGACTTCTCTCCGCACGAAATTATTGTGCTCAGTATCAGCAGCATGTAGGTGTCAGTCTGCACCCACTGACATGTTAAATCGTGAGAAGAACGATGCAGTAGAAGTATATCATTCATTGATTCTCTGACAACACAATCTTTCTTCAGGCAGTCAAATTCAGAATGGGATTTAATCCCAAGGAAAAAAAATTCAAATGTAATACAGGTAGAAGGAAGCCCTCCACTCATCCAGGAGTTGAAGGATAACAGAAAATGATGAAGCTTTTTTGAGATCTCCTGCTAATGTAACATTAAGGCAAAGAGAACGTTAATCATTTTACCTCATTACCAGCTTTCTGCTAAGCTTGTGATTAAGCTGTTTCTTTTCCAATACTTTTCCCCATCCATTGCACTGATGGACCAGCACAGATAATGCTAACTTCCATTTTCAAAATTAGAAGTCTGTCTAATCCGATATCTGCTCTATAACCATAATGGCAATGATTAAAGGCTTACATTTTGGCAATAGCAACATCTAGAGATTCTGATGTTTTAGAATAAGTAGATAACACTGATATGAATGAATATGAATGAAAGCTCCCCTAACTTCTCCATTCAGCCCAGCAGCAGGCTTGTACTCATATGTACCAGAGAAAATGAGATGATGTGACTCATCTTTGCGTCAAGGCACTGGTTTAGCAAAAGCAACGTAACTAAAACACTTTGCTAGAGCTTAGAGAAAGCCCCATTGTCAGCCTATGCCCTGCAGAACTAAATGCCCTAAACTCCTCAAACCTGGGAAACACTTGAGGTCCAGGAACCTTGTGCCATCTCTTGCTTGGGACCACAGTGATCCAAATACTTTTGCTGCCTTAAGCCTCAGTCAGACCTTCTTCAAAAGAGGAGAAAATTTGGAACAAGGATATTAATTTGGAACTTGTTTCTATCTTAATTCAAGAAATATTTTTTGTTTCCAGTGTTCACCACATGCACCTCATTGACTTTTTTTTAATTTTCAGCATTTGCGAGTTTTGTAAAGCAGTATTATCCAAAGAACAGGGCTGAGATAACCTCTTCTGTCAAACAGAGACAAATCTTTCTGTTGTTTCTTGATCTAAACAAAACAAATCCTCCCCCTTCTAGCCTAGTGTCTTTCCAGACCCCTTGATTCCTTTCCATACTTGATAGAAAAAACAGACAGCAAGTAATTTTGAGCAGATTAGAGACGGAGCTTCATTTCATGCAGCAATGACTTGAATTCATATTTTATCTTTCTTGTTTTAAAATAGATTTCATGATATTAGGTTAAGTGCTATTAAAATCAATGCAACAGTGAAAAATAAATTAGTATGGAAACAAAAATCCATTGGCATTGCCCAGCCATTTATTTACCTTTTCCTCAATTTCTTTGAGTTGCCTCTTTTGAAGTTCTATTTTATCTTCTAGTTCTCGAATTCGCTGAAACAGAAAAAAGCAAAATAGAAATTATTATATCTAATTTGAAAAGTATACGAATCAAAAAGATAAGAAATAGATTAAGAGAACAAATGCCCATTATTAATGTAACACTTCCTTTACAGTTATATTAGGCACTTTCATGGCAGGATTGCACATTTTCATGAAACCATGGCATTTTAAACAAGCTGCACATCTAGAACATTATGTTTACTACCAGGAAGCCTAATCGTCACCACTCATTAATCATAATTTTAACATATACACACAGAAAATTCCAATTAGCACCAAAATTCTTAGAAGTCCAACACTTCTTTCTCTGCAACTGACAGAATTTTTTCTACTTACCTAGACAGTCAGCAGATGATACCATTAAATTTCATTTTAACTTTCTATTTTCATTTCCTATAAAACATAACTATGCTTCTGGCATAGTCATGCTATACCAGAAAAACAGAGCACACAGATTTTCAGATCATCACCAAGACACCATCCAGAGATTCAGCTCCGCCCGATTACCAGAGCCACCTCCCACCGGAGTCAGAGGGAATGTCTCCTTCAGCATAGCTCTCCATATTTTAAAGGATTTTCCTTGTTTGGTTCCACAAAGGTTCTCCAAAAACACGAGTGGTGTTGGGTCTACATAGCCTATCTTATTTCTGTCCCCTTGTTTCCTTTCTATAAGTTATGCTTCTTTTCTTTTTTATTTTATTTTTTCTGTGCTTCTACATTAAGAAGGTGCATTTTATCACACTTTTAGTATATTGTACTTGTTACAGATAAAGTAGGTTCATAAATATTTTTTTTTTATAGGCAAAAACCTGGAATCTGTGACTAACAGCCACTGGGAAAGAAGGAGCAACTTCATACTATCAGCTTTTTTCAGGATTAACTACCTGACCTTTGCCTGGCCTGAATCTCTGTTAAGGTTATTAACAGCTCTTGAACTTTGAAAGAGAAATTGTCCTCTAGTCTAATTTCTATGCATAGGCCAATAAAATTAATGTAGCAGCTGCTGCACCACTCCCAGATTATTTTCTTACTCCCAAATTGATTGGAACAATAGTATCTCTTTCAAAACCATATTCAATCATTATTTATAAACCTGTGTGATCAACTGATGTCAATAGTTGATTACCTGCATTTAATTCAAAGATCTCAAATAGCGGGAAATGCCCCACAGTCATGGTAACCCAGGACAGTTGCAGCAAGGCTGCTCCAATAATCCAATCCAATAACCTTTTTGTAGTGGTTTTGACAACTCCAGAGTTTGGCACGAACGTTTCAAATCTAACCTGGAGCTACCCCAAAGATGAGGTACATCCATCCTGCATGTTCACCTCGCCTAGGACGTACTAGTCTCCACACAAATATTGCAGACAGGTCACAAGCAATAGCTTTGTTATTGTTGCTGCTGTTTTAAAAGAAAAGATTTTGCTTAAATGACTGTTTTGAATATTAAGCAGTCAGAATAAGTCAATCAAAACCTCCACCATATCGTGCTGTATTGCTCAGAGATTTCCCCCGATAATACAGAAGCATGAATCAGATTACCCTTGTGTGACACAAGTGCATGCAGATTTGCTGACAGTAACAGATACCCTGAGCACAGCTGTATTAATTTCACTTTTCCTCTACTACATTTGAATTGATTTATACTTCATCCACTCCCTGCTCAAGACAAGTCTCTCTCTCAAGCGATCATCTTGATACACTATATGTACCAGGAACATTACAATCACTGTAAAAAGCCACGGCATGAGAAGCAGGCAGATGTAATCACCTCTGAGATCTCTGGTCCACCAGGTTACACTCCTGTTTCTCCCCTACTCATTTCAGTTTTGCTGAGTCCCACTTACAACCACATCCCGGACCTGAGCGACACGCTTCAATTCTCCAGGGGTCCTGCTATGCTTTGTGATAAAATTTGACCACGGTGAGATAAGTGGAGAGAAGCAATATTTTCAAATATAATTTTCACCTTCAAGATTCATCACCTGAGATATTTTTTCAATCTGCTGAGAACTTGCCTCCAGAAAGAAAGGAAAATAAAAAAGCCCCCAAACATCTGGTGGCTTTCTCACTTCAGGGTTTACAGCGAGTGTTATTTTAGAAAAGAACATGTTAATTAGGATAAGACAGCATTTTTCAGATTTGGGAATTCTGTTAATTAAGTAAAAATGGAGATGTTATTATTCCCTTATGAATTTTTAATCTTTTCAAAAGATTACAGCTATTCAGCTATTCTCTCCAGCTATTCATAATAGTTCATAAAAAAAAAAAAAAAAAAGGGCTGAGGCTTCTGTTTTCCAATTCCCACCCATAACCCATCATAATTGTTAAACTTTGAGACACAAAAGACAGAGAATGGTTTTAAGGTGAAGAAATACACATTTTCCTAAAAATCAGTTTAAATACAATCTAGGAATTGAAAGGGAATACGCATAGGGCTGAATTTCTTAGCAGTGAAAATCTAAAAAAAAACCCCTCAAAACAAGCAGGTTTATATCAGTAAGGCAGATATAGACATGGTGGATATGGTCCATAGGGCAGATATTTACATGTAGACATGTGTATATGTAGACATGTTCCAGACTTGCCACCTAAGGCTAATACGTTGAAGACAGGTGACTAGTGTTTAAATATTCCCCTTATAGGAGTGAAAATCACAGTGACAGAAGATTTACACTGCAAATTAGTAAGATTTTGTAACCAACTTCTTTACTACGGAAATTAAGAGTTCATACCTAGACAGGTCAGAATTTGTTCTAAAACACAACCGTTGGCTGGAATTTTTCATCAGGTATCAAAGCCTGGGGTTGTTTACTTCTGGCTGTTCACTTGCTTTCTCCTGGAGCAGTGTAGGGAGGATTACCCGGGAGGATGAAGTGGGCGTAGCTATTCCCGTCAATATCCTCTGATTGCACAGGCCCAGCACTGGAAGATAACCAGCCTGGCTCAGCTATTTATATATCCTGAAAAATCTAACTAATTTATTTCCATTTAACTGCAGAGATGGCCTTAAAAATATATGCATATATATGCAATGTATTGACAGGAAAAAAACCCAACAGATTTACATCCTCATACAGTATTTAAAACATACAAATAATTATTTTCCCCCATTGTACCTATCCACATTTACAGCATTATGTTGATCATACAAAGATAACAATTTCAAAAAAATATGACTTTAAAAAACTATATGTAAGCTACATGCAATAATTCTAGCTATAATAAAAAAGTATCTTCTAGAAGCAGCAAGAGATGTTCCTCAGTCAAAGGTGATATTAAACTACCAAAAAGGAAATTACACAAAAATTGCACACACTAATTAAGATCAAAGGCGGGACTGCTTGAGATTCAGTATAAGTATTTACATCTTTATCTGCTGTTCCTTTTATTTGCAAGAGTTAGCAATCAAGAAGCTGTGGGCTCACTCTCAGGTTTTCAACACTTGATTAGATGCTTTCAGTGAATTCTGATTTGTTTGTGTTCGCAAAAGCATAATTGTGACAACAAATCACGCAGAACTATTTTATTGTTATCAAGAAATTCTACCCGCTTTCATGCTTCAGGATATAAACCCATGATCAGCAAGTCAAGCTTTTCCTACTATGCCATACAGAGTTATAACAATTGTGCTGTACAAGATGCATTCAGCTCTATCCTTGACAAGGCTCTCGGGAGCCTTGCAGGGTAAATCCAGTGCCTTTTCAACTGCATAAAAAACTACGTGAGCAAGCAACAAAATCTACTGTATCTTGTTCTCAGAACAATCTTAGTTGAGAAGAAAGTCACAGGCCGTTCTTTTCTTTCTTTTCTTTTCTTAAAAAGGGAAGGATGGGAGATGTGGCTAGCCAACCTAAAATCAGCACAGTGTTTATGTTTTTTGAGGATGCCCCAGCATCCTCACTGTCAGAGTGAGGATGAGGGACAAAGAGGAGCGGTGCTCTGCTGGCTTCTAGCAATTCCCATGTTCCTGCGGTTAATAGCTGCCCCTCAGTCACATGAGCACACCTTTTTGGGACTGACAGGTTTCACCAGAATAGCACTGTGTTGTCAAACCACGGGGCCATACAAAAGAATTACCGTAGGCAACCAAAGAGCCACAGTCAGACAAAAGCAGTGCAATGAGAGTGCAACCAGGAAAGAGAAGAGTACAAACATTAGGGATGTGAATTCTTGACGCTGTCTGTCTTGCCCACATTCAAAACCAACCTGCCAGAATAAGGAATACTAATTCATCATTGATTTTATTACAATAGCAAATAAAACCTCACAAAACTTCTGGATAATGGATGGGTAGATTTGTGAATACTCCCTGTTACTACCTTCACCCCCATGGAGCTCTCCTGAGTTTTGGAAAGAGGGTTGGATGAGCATGCATTTCTATATGGCACCTACTTGATAAATCATCCTTCCACTAGCGCTGAAGTTTGCTGCTGCTTCTGAGTAAGTGCTTGCAAGCAGCCAGAAAGCAGCAGGGGCTGAAAGGGCCCTACCGCTGTAGGGAGTTAACAGCAGATGGCTCTGCCGGCCAAGCTACAGCTGGAACAGCAACTTCAGCTCTGTGGGGAATGAGGCTCAGCTGGGAAATCCATGTGCGTTTCCAGACAGCTACAGGAACGGACTTTTAAGTTCCACTATAGCATTTTTCTTAACAGTAGTTACGTATACATTACATACACAAAAGTAGGTGGCACAGCCGTAAAGCTGACAGACAGCCTAAAAATGCTAACAGTTAGGTAAGAGAGGGAACATCCAGAAAGTTCAGGCACCTAAAGCATACATTTCCTTTGGAAGTCTATAGAGCGAAGGCAGGCATAAGTCTGCTAAAGTACCCCTAACATGGCACTATATATAACATTACTTTACTGAATAGAGCCATTAGAAGGAAGTTTACCATCAGTCATTTCCAACTGTATAAATTATATGTTCACTGACTGCAGTGATCATATGCAGCCCCTCCTCTTCAATCCAATGCTTGGAGAATACCCAAACACAAAGGGCTGTCAAATTGCCCAAAAGTAGGAAATTAAACATTTTTCCCAGCAGAACATTCTTAATGTGCATAAGATTCCTCCTCAATGCTCATAACCCTCATTTCCTTTCACCTCACGAAGGGAAGGCTGTCTTTCTGGGAAACAGAATACACTTCTCGAGGTGCAATTATTCACTTAAGCAATTACTTCACTTGGATCCACCCAAGCAGACTCGGATGGCAAGTGCCTTTAGTGTGCATCTTCTAGTATTGGTAGGGAAATTAAGACAAGCCAACTCTTCCTTTCTGAGGTGACAGAGGGCTGAGACACCAAGATGGGACTACACAATATTATTACTCACAGCAGTTCTGACCTTCCTCCAGAAGGCAGGGCTCCAAGCTTGCATGGAGCACTGCTGTATAGGTAGTATGCTGCCTGGGCTGGCCTATGTGGGACCAATTTGGGTGTCTCTGCACCTGCAGCTCAGTTTTCCTGACAGCTGGATAATTTCCCTGGAAATTGTTGTTTTCCGAATACATCCAAACTCAGCAAAAGGCTGGATAAGCCCAGATGAAAATTCATTATTGTCTTGAATCCCTTTGCACAAAGGGGCAAATAAAGGGATAACACAGTTTTAAAAACTGAATTAAAGGCAATGGATTCCTTGCAGACCAGGTCAGGTCCAATGGAATGATAGTAATGCATTGCCAGCGGAGAACCAGCTAGGTACTGATTTCAAAAGGGAAATTTCTGTAATTTTTAGCATGGTCTGGCTCCTGTGACTACACTGCAACCTCAAGGTTGCAAGCCACATCTCTGGGACACCTGAGGAATCAAGGTTCAGGTGAAATGCAAGCAGCATGACACTGGAGGCGTGCCTGGAAATATTACTCTACTTTCACAAACATAGAATTTCCAATAACACAGGCTTAGAAAACTCAGTTTGCTTGATGGAGCACAGAAGTACAAATAATGAAGCTGATAGTAGAAACGATAGTATTGCACTTCCATTACTTAACGTCAATGACTGGTTTAGCCAAAATGAAAAAATTGCTCTATTAAAAAAAAACCAATTAATTGCATTCCCACACAGTACACATGAAGTATGTGTGCCCAACTTGTGTTATAATAGCAATCCATCTACATTAAGTACCGTTCCCATTAACACAGCACCCATCGTAAAGGAGTGCTGCAATAAATGGAAATCCTTCCACCGAGCTCAGTGAGCCCTGGATTGCAGTCTCGGAGCTATCATTTTCTTGCTGGAGGCAATAAATCAGCCCAGAAATGATTTATCATCATTTTGAGAGTTTGTCATGGGAAGAACTTCAGCATTACAAAGAAAGAAAATTGTTCTGAGGTGCCCTACTACTCTAAGATGCTAGGTCAAATTTCCTCCACCAAGCAACCAAAATGTGTGTATTTTCTTGTTTGCTTTAGTTTTTCTTCCATGATACCTCAAATTCTGATGAGAAATAGACTGTGTCTCTCTACAATTACATGGTCCTTTACACACATTCTGGTTTTTTTGACCCGATCTCTCAGATACCTTTGTAGATTCTGAGAATTTCAGTTTTCTGTTTTATTGGATAGTGATGCGAGCTAGATGAAGTGGACTTCTTCATACAAGTCTTTTGTCCTCTCCAATTCACTCATAGCATTAGCCAGTCATTCACAGTCCTGACCTTGGATAGCTTTAAATCCTCAAGGAGCTTTGCCAAATGCTACCAGGAAAGGAACTCCTGAGACAAATTTCCTCTGCCAGACAACGATGACCACATCATCCTTCACATAGGTGTCCAGCTGCAAAACTGATGTGCTTGTTTCCTAGATGAGTGAACCCATCTGAGCAAACAGACTGTTTTACTGACAGCAACATCAAGATCAGTTTATCTGGCTGCAGAATATGCTCCTGGCCGTGCAACTACAGTTGTGAAAAAACAAGAATGTGCTAACCAGGGGGTTTAGAAATCACCTTAGTAGTTCCTGGGACACACTCTTATTGGATTTACGTTCATCAGCAAATCCAAGAAAACAATTTGATAATTTTAGCACAAAGCAGACAAAGAAGGATTTGCTAAGCCGCTTAGAGCCTCGGCTCTGAAATGTTGGAAAGGTTCAGGTTGATGTACATTTACAGAATAGGCACCGTGGATGGACTATGTCAGACATGAACCGTGTTTTGAATCTTTGAAGCCAGCTTACGATCAAGAATGTATCTCGTTCTGCAGCAAAATTTAGCAAGGGAAATATTTTATCAATCTGACAAAGGGAAGAATCAATATTGTTTCATTATATCATTATTTTAAGCATCTTCTCAACACTATTAAGACACAGGTATGTAAGATCTTTAATAATGTGAGCAGCATAACTGCACTGCGTGTATAAATTTTAAAAAAGATTAACATAAACTGACTGGCCTTTAGCTATTATTCAAATCAGTAATAAAATTATGGATAAAATTCCTTAATGAAAATAAATATATTATTTTCTTGATTTTTTTTTTCCCTAAATTTATGTATTTTAACAGATGTTTAGAAGACTCTACAGTGTTTACAATACAATTGCATAGGTAATTGCCACATGCATTTACTCAAGCTGTTGGATCTGCTACTGTAAGGGGTCTGGATTTAGGAATCCAAATGTTCCCTTTACTCCCATTTTCCTAGAATGTGATTTTGCATAATAACCATAAGGAAACAAGCAAGCACACTGTAACAGCATTACCTTAAGCTATTTTTTTTTTTTGCCATCTTGTTTTACTTTATGGATGAAAACTTAATATAAATTTTATCCAGTTGAATATGATAACAATATCATTTTTGTTATACTATACCCCTCTGATTCTCACCAAGGTCTTTCTTTACATAGCAGGTAAAAATTTCATTCCTTTCTGCATCCTGCTGTCTCAACCATGATAATCCAATTAATTGTTACTTAAGTAGGAGAACTGTTCTTGTTAATCTTTATTATGCATTTGTTCTTTCTTTATTTGCTTTCCTGAGGAGAATGAATCTTTTAGAGCTGCACTGATGCATTTCTCAGCATGAAAGTTAATACATTCAATCACATTGGTCTTAGTAGAAAATCCGTGAATTTTATGAATGCATTTAGCTTAAAATAATACTTTTTTTGTAAGCTGATACTGAATGACTATTTGTACATGAATATATGCCTTAGTTTACTAGTAAACTTGATTTATTATTTTTTAACACTGAGAGTCTTTTAATTTGTGCTATATTAAAACTGCATTGTACATTGATATCTAGCAGAAGAATATCAACAGTCTTATTGCTTTTCATTAGGGAAAAACAATAATTAAAGCCATATTAACCTTGAATCTACACAGAATGGGTATTCTACGTCTGTGTGAGCTCAGAAGAAAAAAAACACATTCAGCATCTTACAGTTGACTTCTTGACAGCCTAGACTCGTTTGGGGGTGGGGGATATAAAAATAATGTAATGTTTATTTAGCATTACATTTAAATTATTTACATTCTGGTATTTAGATAGCAAATTTTCATGTAAGTAATTATCATGATATATGTATGAATTGTGCACAAGAAAACACATTTAATCCTCACTGCTATAACAAACTTTACAACACTTTCTTGCCTTTCCTCAACTCCCACTGGCCTTTCCTAAGAAACATAGGGTATTCGGGAGCTCAAATTAGAGGATTTCAGCATTCAAACTTCAGTTATGAGTTTTCTTAATTCTAGTATTACTTTAAGGCACAAAGTTGCTCTTAACTTGAGTACAACCTCAATTACACCTTCTTTAGGGCAAAGGTAGCAGAGCTTTCAGATATATTTTGTAGGTATTACACCAGTCTGGCTATCGTCACTTATTCAGACAAGTAGCATCACTAAGGCAGTTAGCAAAGCAGGCTTGGTTTGATCTGAAGCCTAAAAAATACAGAAAACATACCTAAGGAAAAATTGTAAAATAAACATACACAAATGACTAAAATTAACTCTCATCTGCCATGCATGTCATCTGTGGAAAATTACCGAAGTTCATTGTGATATTGTCATTATAGCAGCAATGATGCCTTGAAAGACTCAACATTCACTCCTGCATGACAAATCGATACCACAGGTCAAGTACGATTAACCTAGTCCTCATGTGCATGATGAATATTGATGACAGTTAGACAGCTATGGTATCAGATGCCTTAAAAAAGCAACTCACGAATATAAAAAATGCATTATTAACAGTAATCTATTATATGCTGAACAGCAAAGCACAGAACATGCCTCAACTGCAAGCATTAGTAGTTGCAAAAAAAAAAAAAATTAAAATCAGTGTTGCCCTGTGTGCTCCTCTTCACGTATAGTTGTATGCAAATGGCTGGGAGTGAACTTTGCTAGCACCTTACCACTTCAGATGTAAAATAAAAACAGTAAAACAGATTGTACCTATATAGATTTGGATGTAAAATGATCTGAGACTCTCCTCAATTACTGTGTAAGTAACCTTAGTAGTAATTCTTCTACCTAATTCCTAAATTGTGTGCCAAAGCTGTGAGTTTCTGACCAAGGCAGCGTCTCTGGCACAAGGCAACATGCCAGAGGAGGTGATGTCTTTAATTTATCCTCTCTGACACAAAGTAATGTGCCAAAGAGGACAAATTTAAGACAGTACCTCCTTGTGCCTGTTAACAAGGTACACTGAGCACAGCATCCTCCCTCCCTCTCCCCTCCCGCAAGAGCCTTCCCAGTCAAATGTTAAACCTTAATAATTCTCCTTGGGTGAAAAATAGGCGGTCTATCAATGACAACAGATTACACAGCAAAGCGGAGCAGAACAACTGCTGGATTTATCCAAGCTTTACCTGAACATCCACAGTATGTCAAGTGGCAAATCTCAGGTTCCTACTTCACACTGGCAATTACTTGTATTAACAAACTAATTTTTTTTAAATGAAGGTTTTCAGGAAAAAAGAAACAACCCAAGAAACAAATATGTATTCTAAATGGCTGAGCCAATATGATCTTATAGCTATGGTGATATCCAGCCCTATGGATTTGTAAACAAACTACTCTCCCAGTGTGAAAAGTTGTCCTACCTATGAGAGAGCAGGGAGAACTGATGGAGGAATGGCATCCACTATAGCTTTGACCTTTAATCAGTAAGAACTTGGCTCTTCAGGTCAGAAAAAAAAGGAACAAAGAAACTTAGTGAAGGAGATTATTTTGGTGTTTATCGGTTTCCAGCTATACCTATATTTTGTCATTTCAAGGTCAAAAGAGATATCACGGCTTCTGACTTCTCCTTGGTGTGCATTAAAAAAATTGCTTGAGACATCGCATTTTCAGTGATTCCTTCTCTATAGCAGTGACATATAGAGGTCAGTTTTGAGTTATATCTGTTCTGTCCTAAAGAATTTTCCGATGCCGCCTTCTAGTAAAATATGCAAATAAAGTGGCAATTTCTGCTTTTATTACTGATGAATAATTCAACCTGGTCATAGGAGTAAATGCTATAGTTTAAAGAAAACACAGTTAAAATATTTACAGCTGTATTTCAACTATTTAGAGTTGGAATTTGGATGCCTTCAGCATTCCATAGAAGTATTATATGCAGGTCTAGAACTGAAGCCGTGGTTTGTTTTAGTCTGTAAAACTGAGGTCCACCAAAGAATATTCTAAACCAAGTAAGAATAAAACACCCCCAGCTCAGTACAGTACTACAGTGCAACTCAGAGAGAAAAAAAGTTTCACACTTTTGGAAGACACAATGAACTAACCTACCTTTTCTACTTCTTTTTTCTTACAATTTTATACAAAGATGAGACTGCTCTGGGAAATTATTAGATTACATTAATAAAATCTGTCTGTCATATCCTTTCTGACTGGCAGCAATCATTTTTGGACCTGAATGTCTGTCAATCTGCTGTCCTTGAAGGATTTTCTAGCTTCTCTTTTTATTTAAAATAACTTAAAATGAAACCAGAATAAATTCTATTATAAAGTTTCTTCATTTTTGAATATTGCCAACAGTGTAATTTGAATTAATCTATCCTAATTTAAAGCTTAGTTCTGATGACTTTCCAGATTTTCTAACTCCAGAAGCAGCTACAGTCATACCAACAGGAACACGTTTCAAGTTAGATCCCATCTGGTTTATGTAAAGCATAATTTGACCTTTAAATATTTATTAATTTCAGCCAATAACACAATCACAATATATTTTTAAGGCAATCTAACCATGATGCTGTGTGAATTTTTGTGTGTTGGTTTTTTGGGGGGACGGTTGGGTTTGGCTGGTTGGTTGTTGTTTTCTTTTTTTTTTTTTGGGGGGGGGGTGTCAGTTTGCTTAATTAAGAAGTTGATGTCACTGCTTCAGAAACACGTACTGATCTGTTTGAAATATTTTTTTCTCAGAGATGTTTTTTATAGCTACACCAACACATTTTTCCTCTGTCTCTCAAAATGGCTTAGCATGTTATATACATATAAAAAATTACCCTTCTTAACAGCATCTGCTGGTAAAGATCTTCATATTTTCCGAAGCACACAAAAGTCATGCTACTGCACTGGCTAGAGCAAAATGTTACTTTTAAATGAAGTCTTGCTAAAAATAAACCAGGTATTGATTTACAAGGGCTTATAGTAAGTGTAGCACAATGAGACATTTTTGATGGCGATATATGCAGGAACGGCAGTTGAACTGCACATACCCTATGGCTAGAAGCAAATATCACAAGCTGCTCATGACAGATTTTTAATTAACATATTTTGCCTCCTCCAAATAGAGAGGATGGTGTAAATCAAAGCACCTTCTCTGACTTAAAGGGAGTGCTGTCAATATGCTTCAGCTGAGGATCTGTCCCCTAGACCTGCATGTTGGGCTCTGGCTTTAATAAAAGTGCCGTATGCCTCAGCAAGCAGATCTAATCACACAGTCTGTCTAATTTGGCTCCACAGAGGCCTGATTTCCTTGATACACAATGGGTATACATGAATGATTCCATTTATATACTAATGAACAATAATAATGTGGGGCTACGCATGCCCAAGATGAACAGACCTACCAATGTAAAACAGGGCCTAACATCCTAAAATATATTTGTTTCACCGGAACCAAGTCAATACCCAGTGGCTAAGAACTAAGGCTTTATATCTGGACAAAGCAGCACACATAAAGCAGCACAGGCTCACACTTGGACAACAGTTTACCCACTTTCTTATGCATGCCCCTGTCCCTTTCAGACAGCACATTCCCCAGGAAGAACATTTATCAGCTCTATAAACCCCGCTTCTCACAAGCTAAATCCTCAAAGTCCCTGTGTGAAGCAGTTCACCTATTACGAAACCCTGCAGGCCTACCTGCAGCGTTCATGACATGCCACTTTGGCATCCTGCAGTATGGTCAAGGGCCATCTACATGCAGAAAGAGAGAACTCCTTCTGCATCATCAGATCTTCATGGACCCTCACTCTGTATGTCTGACACAGAAGCTCTGACTCAGAGAAGGTTGCAGCCAGCGTGCCAGGATAAGCAGAGCTGTTCTTTTGAAGCCCTTGTATCAGGCAGACCAGAAGGTAATGGAAGCAAAGAAAGAGGCCTTCTGTAACTGGTCACACTTGGAGAACTTGGGGTCTTTAATACATGGTTTCTGTTTCAGGGAAAGTTTGAGAGTGTTTGTAACAAGGACGTTCTATACTAAGTCTTGCAGGTCCGTCATGCTGTCATGTCATTCTCTGTAACCTCCACTTCAGCAGAATAAGAAGGGTGGTGCATACTGCAAAGGCACCGAGGACCATACAAATATGACCAAGTCTAGACTACAGTTTTGCCAGAATAAAGTGTAATGGGTGCTTGCTAATGCCGCAATGTCAATAAAAGAAAAGAGGGGATTAATTTAATGTAGCATCTAGGGATGTACTATACTTAAAGCAGCTTCATCCATACCTTAGGACTCTGACAACACAGGTATGCTCTCGTTTTTTGTAAAATTTCAGCTGCTGTCATCTGCTGATGTAGATGAATGTAATTGTATGAGAATTAACCCCATGACACTACTGATCTGTGCTAGAGGTTTTTGTTTGTTTGCCTTTAAGCCATGGACATTCGCATACAACTACAAGTTTATCAGTGTTGACCACTGGTCCCATAAGGATCCACAAATACAACCTTCAAGAAGAAAACAACTGAGAAGAAGAAACTAAGCAAAGGATTTCAAATGCAATCTGTCAATCTCCCATACCCCAGGCAAATTAACTACCATCTTTGCCTTTGTTTTTCTGTCTACTATGAGGGGTTAAAAATAGATGACTAAAATACTTAGATCCTTATTAAGCAGTAGAATTCAGTTTAACACGTCCTGCAGAGCTGTAACATTAGCATGTCTAATGAGATGGGCACAACACGAAACTCTAATGGCACAGTATAGAACGGATCTGGAGACAGGTACAAAAACATCCGCAGCTAATGAGGATATGTTTGCACTAACATTTTTATTCGGAGCAGAAACGAAGTTTTCTTCCACGCTCATCGTATTTAACTTCATGTTGTGGACCAATCTGAATACGTGAACTGAACTCAACTGAAGATGTGCTCCAGATGTGCACCTAAAGTGCTCTGCCTGCTAGTGAGCGGTCCATGAGACCAAACAGAACATAGTCCAAACTAAACCCCTGATATCTGGCTAGGAAATTAGACTGTCTAAGAGGCTGGCAAAATGCCCATTCTCACTAATTTTCAGCTACACTAATAACATTAAGCTAATAACTTCTGGCTCCATCCTTATTTACCAAATTTCATATACGTACCGTACTCTCTGACACTTTTATCAGCAGCTGGTGCCTACCTTCCCCAGCTTTTTGTACACCATCGCTGATCGGACACCCATTAAAAAAAATTAATCTCCTGATCTCAATGTTACATGTTCCCAACTCGGGGAACACAGTGAAGGAGTAAGAGAAACGAGACATCTCGGAAGTCAGAGCTCAGCTCTAACACTGGCACCATGAGCACTTCTGCAAGATGACAGGAGAAGAACACAACAGTGCCAGGTCAGTACGTTACATCGGTTGTGGCCTGTATTTATCTACGAAGCCAACCTGAATAGCGAGAAGCTTGAACTAAGCTAAACACAGTCCTTGCCCCAGTAACCAGCATCTGAGATAGCAACAACATGCCGAACACATCTGCATAGCAGAGTTTGGCATTTACAATATGCGATTCCAGATTTGCACAGAAAGTAGGTAGAGCAACTGGTGGGCAGTCCTCAAGATGTAAGACATCTGGCTGCATCTTCCAGAGGTTACTATAATGAGGAACCAAAATCCTTAGGAACAATAATTAACACCCTGAGGTATACAGCTCTCTTCTTTCCCTGAATATTTGCACAGGAAAACTAGCAATCCTACCAAATGATTCTTTAGAAAATAATTACCACCCATGCCAGGAACTTGCCTGAATTCAAGTTATCGGTATTCGTCCTTAAGCAAGTTCTTTAGACAGACAAGGCATTTCTGAACTAATTTAAAGCCAGGAAAGCTTGTAAATGGCGTCTTAAAAGACTTCATATGAATTCTTCTTTTTTTTTTTTTTTTTTAATTTTAAAAGATTTCACAAATAGCTAAAAGAAATAGCAGGGGGGGGAAATGAAAAAATTCAATTCCTGTAACTACTGCTTCCTCCTTTCCTCTTTTCATAGCATTACACCCTTGCAACCTTCCATTCCAGCTTTTTCTAATTTAGGCGTTAAACTTGCAACCAGCTCCCCTTGGAGTCCTGTGGAAGACTGTGTGGTTGTACACACATGGAACAGGTTGTGCAACAGGACCTCGTAGTGAGACAGTGACTCGTTTGGTGTGTGTACCATGCCCAGTGCAACCGGGTCCTGACGCTGCTCCTCTCCTTGACACGGGAGCAAGACACAGAGTAGACTAAGCAGAACTCAACGAGGTGAGGGTGAAGCGATGCTGTTCTATGGGCAGTGGTGGCAACCACAGAGGTAACACCAACAAGGGGGAGGAGAGAACCGGGATTACCTGCTGGAACCAGGATTACCTGCTGTGCCTGCTGCAGCAGCTCCATTCGCTCGTGCAAGATCTGGCTGTCAAACTCACGGCTCTGCCTCAGGATCTGCCGCCGCACCTTCTCCACTGCAGCTCGCAAATCCTCCCTCTGGGCTTCGGTCAGCGACTCGCTCGCCCGCCTTCCCGGATCCTGCTGCAGGGCATTATACAGCGTGGCTTCCAGCTCCTGGATTTTCTAATGCAACCCAAATCACATACAGACAAGGCTGCCGTTTGAATCCAGCAAGCAAACGACCCACCAACAGCTAGAGGAGAAGGCTAGCAAGCGAAGCCTTAGGCAGGAGGAAGGACGGACACAGACAGGTAGACAGAAAGCAGCAGTCGTGAGCAGTGAGGAGCATTCCACACAGAGTGCACATAGTCCCCTGGCACTGATTTACACCCAGGCAATGCTTCCCATTCTAGTAAATGATTGATTTCCTCTACTTAAGAAAGATTCAGATGATAGGTCTGTGCTCAACGCGTAACAAAACCCCCGTCTCTAATGCTGAACATTAGAAAATTAATGAAAACAAACAGATTCCCTTCAACTGCAACTGAATTGTTACGCCATCCTATAAAATAAAAAGCCCACAGAGAGAACTCTGAACAACAGAAATCTTACTGTCTCCCTCTCTCTGGCCCTACTGTCCTGCCATCCATCGCTCAAAGTCTATGTCGCTGGCTTAGTCCCAAGTTGCCACAAGCAATGAAGAGAGGAACGCTTGTATACTTGCATACACTAATCCTTCACCAGTCTTTTGCCATTTGTCAGAGTCCTAACCAGATTCTCATGCACTGACCAAAACTGCAGTACTTTTGCAAAGCAGAGAGCACAGGAGAACTTTACATTCATACAGAGAACTGTATTCCCAAGAGTAAAGAAAGGCAGGAATCATGGCAGCGTTTCCCTGATTACGGGGGTTAGTACGATCCTATTATAAAACCAGCATCCAGACTGAAAATATTTCCATCAAGAGCATCTGACAACATCCCTTTAGCCCTCATAACACCTTTGTGAGGTAGGTAATTCAATCCATATTAGTGATGCATAAACAGCTGCACAGAGAGGTTAAATGGCTTGCCCAAGGTCACAGTGCTAGAAGTAGAGCCTCCTTCCTTTTGTCTCTTATCTGCTCTGAGCACTAGACCTTACTTCTTTTCTGAAAATATTTTCCACATTTTCCACAAGAAACATTACAATGCCTAAATAATCCTTCAGGCCACTATATTTTGATTCCCTGAAGTCTCACTATTGACAAAGCTGGGTGTGCAGTTTTACCAATTCTTAGATAATTCCTAACTGTTGCTTAGCCTGAGAGAAGGTAAGGTTGCAGCTTCCCTTTGGAAAACTAGGAAAGGTAAGGTTGGATAGGACAACACAGGAAGGAATCGCATAGGAAGTACAGACATTCCCAACTTGGGATAGGTTAGCAGCAGTAATATTTACAAATGCTTAGGAAAAAGCAAAAGTGGAAAAGTTCTAAAGTAATTTCTGGTGTATTTTACCAGAGATAATTTTGTGCACATGTAGACTAGCTCTTCCCATTCCAGATGTACTAACAAGATGTTCACATATTTTAGAATAAAAAAAATGCAATGCAAAATCATTACACTTCTAAATAGTAGCATCCATTTCCTAGGTCTCTGTTTAAGTAGTATTTGATTTCCTAGCCTGGCAGAAAAATAAATCAATTAAAAAAGAACCCTATATATAATTAAAAGAAAAAAATAACAAAACACCCTGTATTTTATAAAACTTGTTCAAACATGAAAATTTAATGACTGATCTTTTCCTACCATGTATGCCTGGTCCAGAGCTTGCTTCCTGTAGTCGAGTTCTTCCTCTAAATAACCCTTCTGTTTACTGAACAGGTCCTGAACAATAATAAAAACAAGGGAGTGTTTGTTCTTTATACTAATTCATGAAGAACCATAAATGCCATCATTTTTATGTGAGCTTTCCTCTTGAAAGCAAAGAATATCTATAGCCAATGACCGCATTCATCCTATGGATATTTGGAATAGCAAATTTACAATATTAGCACTTGAAATACACGTATCATATTGACGAGTTGTACCTATAAAGTAGAGACCTCTACACCAGTGTACAACCTGCCTTGACCTGACAGAAGTGCTCACAAAGTCTGAAAGGTGAACGGGAACGTGCATGCATGTGGTCCAATTGTTGCTACCTGCCCAGGACAGGCCAAGGGAGGAAAGAGAGAAACACGCATGAGGGCACTTTACTGCTTCACTGAAAATATCCAGTGCTCGCCCTTAAGGAAATCACAGGGGAAACCGTAATCTATATTGTCTGCATTAGTGAAGCAGAAGTAAAAGCTCAGTTCTCAACTTGGAAAGGTAGGAAGCCAATTTGAAATGGGTAAAGTGAGGCCCAGAGAGGTTAAGTGACTTTAGCTGAAGAAGTTTTCAACATACCTAGGATTTACAGGGATTTTTTGCTTTTGTTTTTAAAAATCAAACTCAACGACTTCCACAGTTTTTTATGCACACATATATATATACACACACGTTTGTGTGTGTGTGTGTCTATATATACATATATATAAAAACATGGGCTGGGATTTCAGTGGAACTCAGTATCCAAAAGCATAATGTTGCAAGAAAGAGGTGGGCGTTTGAATGGTTGCCTGAATAGGCAAATGAGACCTGACTGGTGACCGTGCTCTTGCAAAACATGCCTTCAGAGTAGTAAGTGGAACATAAAATAGTTACTTGATTTTACCAACTTTTCTTTCAAGGCAGGTTTTCATGCTCAAAAAAATTAGTAGTCGTTCAGAAAGCAGAGAAGCCCTTTGATTGAATTTAATATGTTGAATAGAAAAAAGAACGTTGGAAAAAACTCATGCATTTCCCAACATATAGAATAAATGCCAAATTAAATACATAGGGTTCTTAAGATGATTGATTGTAGTTTTTATTAACAGTATAAAGAAAAAAAAAATCACATGTTGCTGGTCTGGTTAGTTTTATTGGATATGGGATTGCCCCAAAGTCACTTATTTGGCCAAATTTTACCTGCAGACGTATATGTGGACTCCTGACAGTTTTTCTGTCAGCTGTGTAGCACTGGCATAGAATTTGCCTAAGCATGAAGCATGATGATGAATTCTCACTCCAAACATCTGGTTTAAAACAAATCCATACCAATCAGCAAATTAATGCTTGGGAGGGGCTCAGAGCATAAAATGACTACAGATGACCTCACACTTGTTAAGAACAGCTCATAATTGGCAATAGCAGCAACATACAAGACCAGCAATTAGAAGATCCAGAGGAATAAGTTGCTGTTTGTTCTCTGTATAAGAACTATAATATCTGTTATTCAGGGTTTTTTGCAAACTTGGAGTTTTTTTAATTACCTATGAATTAATATCGAAAGTAGAACCAAAGTTTAAGTCAGACTTTGATCTTGGGGCTGGAATTCACCTAACACAGATGGGCATCTATTGCTATTATAGACATTTTAGGGCATGCTACTTCAGCTGCTGGTCCAGAAGAGCAGGGGTCTCCAACAGGTCCTGCAGGACATATTTCTCGGCCCCTTGTGGACATCTTCAGAACTCTTAAGAATGTAATATGGCATTAGACACCATTTTTATGCAAGTGAATCCCATCTTGACTACCTAGGTGGCATTATTTTCTTATGTAGACTACAGAAACAACTACATGGCTGTTGTACAAGATGCAATACCACTGTGAGCTGTGTTACACAAAGCAAAGGACAGGCCTGGTCCTAACATGGTTACAAGTGACTGACATGAAAGAAGTAGGCTGACTTGCCCAAGACTATAGAGAGTCAGAGCTACCAAAAAGTCCCACAATAGCAACGCAGCTGGCCCTGATCATGTTGCTTCTCCAAAAGCTACTGTAAAAGCTGGCCACAAAATGCCAGAGGGAGGGAAACAAGAATAGGATCTCAAACTCTTCATGTGGGTTCCAAGGACAACTAAGCCAGTGCTCAGCCCTTCTGAAAGTGCCACAATACAATAGTATTTGTATAGAGTCAATCATTGGCAATGCAGACTCTCAGATTGCTATGCTAAACAAATAAACACAGGGCTATCCAGAGTAAGACGTGAAAAGATCACAGATAATAAGTGGGAAGATAATAAACCAAGTTAGAAAAAACCCTATCGCTTGCCAAATCCTTTTATAAAAGAATCTAGTATTTGTGGGCACTTTGCCTCTCCAAAACCTTTGCATTTTACCTTAACAAAAGTTAAAAATAAAGAAATACTAAATGTGGAAAGGATCATACCTATGTTAAAGAATAACCAGTGTGATAGGCTACAACCAACAGAGAACACAGTCTGAGCACTCCTTTTTTTGATTTTGGCCCAAACACACACTTCTTCAGTGGCCCTGGGCAAATCACTTAACCTCCCTGTCTCCGTTTCCCATTCTTTAAGGTGAATGTAATGCTGATTACTTATCTACCTGTAAAAGGTGTGGCGAGGATTAATCAGTGTTTGTAAAACCATTTGAAGATGGGAAGCCCAGCATGCATGGTAAACCAATAAACCAAACGCTCATTCCAAAACTCTTTCTTCAACATATGGAAAAATAAAGTCAGTATGGCACTGAGTTTGTTACACAAGACAGAACTGCTTTTGGGAAAACATTCTGCCTTTAAGCATGAAGACCTCGGGGCAAGAAAGGTCATCTGGAGTAAGAGGTCTTTACAAGTTGTCCAGAAGGTGAATACCAGAGAACAAAGGAATATCCTTGACAATTCTACTAACATGACCCCAAGATTAAAAAGGAGATGCTGTTGCCAGACAAATTAATACACAGAGAAAGCACAAAGACAATTTCACACTGTTTGGTTCATATGCTCTGTAAAGTTATGACTTTATGTCCTAATTTGAATATATTTTGCTATTTTTGTTCTATATACCTTTGACAGTAGCCTCCCACCCCAAAGAATACAAACAATAAATTGTTCTAGAAACCTACCATGGAGAAATTACCTAAGCAGAGAAAAGCAACAAATCAACCTGTGATGAAGTTTATACACATTGCCTTGAGATGAGTTTTTGCTAGATGAATTACATTTGTAGTTATCATTCCTTACCTTTTCATTCTCCAGGTCTAACATCTTCTGTGTCAGTGCAGCTTCTGTCCCCTCTATCTGTTTCAACCACTATGTGAACATAGCAGTGTGAAGAGGAAAAAATAAAAAATGAAAAAAACAGACCTTCTGAAAAAATTTGCACCAAACATTTTGCAAGTTTGTTGCCAACACTCCCAGGCACGTGCTTCCCCCTTGTCACCTATTCACTTTGAAGTTAGGCATGAACAAACAGGTAGTGAAAACACAGGCAGAACGGAGGACTGTAGAAACATACTAAAGACTAACACGTGGAGGCTGTTTTTCTACGATAAATTAAAGGGTTTTCCCTTTAATTCCCTTCCCTTCCCTGCAAAGTTCAAGATACAAAATAAACTTGGGTGAAGAATGCAAAATCAGCCTGATTGTTTCCGACTTGATATACCCAACGCCTGTTGGCCTGATTTGCAAAACCATTACATGATTCCAGGGCACCAGTCCTGCATTTTTCCAGAAGGCAATTTAAACAAAAGCCACTGTGGCAAACTTGATCCTGTATTTTGTGCAGTTTGCTGCACCCTTTGTGGGAAGAGACTCACTTCTAAAACATCAGTAATGTAAAGGGAACAATAAAATCGACAGAGATGGATGTTCATGCAGTTGCCACCGTGAATCCCTTACCATTCTGGTGATAAACAGATCAAACAGAATTAAGAAGAATGACCATTGCATTCCAAAGGTAAAATTACATATCATAATATTTAAATGCATCGATAAGAAGGTTCTTGCTTAATTACTAAGTGTCACCAGGACTATATTTATAGTCAGCATTTAAGAATGGATGGAAATGCTCAGTTCTGAACTGTTTTGTTTCATTTCCTTATTGGTCTACAATAAGGATCAATGACTAACTTACAGAGAGTATAGTTTGGACTTATACTTCTTTTTGTAGTCACAGATCCCATTAAGACCAACTGTAGCTTTGCCACTGAGAACTATCACTTTCCTCAAACGATTTGCTTACTAACTCTGGATTACCCCCGTTTAATTATTTTGGTAAGCATTACACATTGAATTTTAAAATGTAGGGGTTTGGTGAGTTCATTTGGGCTCAGACTCAAAGGAATTAATGACATACCCATTTTTTCCCAAAGATTTAGATAGGAAATCTGCAAACATAAGTTTACAAATAAGCAAAATGTGAATTAATTAATTCATCCTTTTGGACCTTCCGCTATTTAAGAGACTGTTGGATAAAAATGGAAACTTGTTTTATCTACTTTGTGCAGAGCTGAAAAAAGTGAACAGGAACACCGTATTCCCCAGTGATTCTATTCATATCATCTTTGCTTTCCTCATTTTGAAGGTGGCAGACTGAAGATATTCCTTAGGAAAGCCTCACTGCTGATGAAGGTTTCGGCAAGACAGTGAGCATTCTGAATCCTTGAGATCAATAGAAATGGGACGTCCTCAGCAGCTCTCACAGCTACCCTCAATATTTGCAAATGAGGGTTATTTGCAAAAATTAGAGGTCTAATTTTTTTGGAGGTATGAATGATATGCCAAACTAAATGTTGATTCTGATCTTTCTATGTCTGTAAGCCTTTCTGGAACCAAGCGGCACAGAAGAGACAACCAGGTATTTAGGAGTTGTAATCAGCTGTAGCATTCAAAATAAGCTTCTGAAATTGTGCCAGCAGAACCCAGAAACTTTCCTTGCCTGGCAGCTTGATTTCCAAAAGATCACTTCTAGTGGCTGAATATAAAAATTTGATCTGAATAAACATTGAGTGTGATTAATTAGCACATGTGAATATAACTAGCACATCTATGTCTGTAGTACCATTTCTCTACCAAATGGTCCCATTACGAGATGATGATATGTGATAGTTTCTTGTAATTAAGGAACTATAGGAATGCACATGGGAAGCTATCTAGCCCATATTTAGAGGGACATCTGAGATGATTACACTACACTGGAGAAGGCAGTGGATTTGCTTTAAATTTCCTTTAAACTAAATTCAGTATATGCACCCAATAGAACTTATGTTAAAACTATCACCCAGTCTTACTTATCACATTTCGTCTGAATTTTCTGTGCTGTAAAACACAATATTATGAAAGGTGGTATCTTTTTTGTTTTGTTAAGGACAGCACAAGACTATTTTCTGCTATTTCTTTTTCTTAGTAAACTTTGGACATGGATAGTGCCTTCTGTTATGGAGAAAATCAGAGTAACTTGATTAGCCTGTACCTCAAATGTGCACTATGAAAAAGACGAAAAGGTTTCATGCTTCTCAGAGTACCCTCTTGATTCAATTTGCTACCATCTTGTACTTACTAGGTAACTGTGAGGCACTTCACTAAAATGACATAAAATGGATAGAGTCCATAGATAACGTGAACTATTTTCATCTCATTCTTTAAATGCAGTCTATTTACCTACAGAAGATAAAACCGAAATCTCCATCTTTCTGATGGAGTGTTCAATTTCTGTAATAACCAGACCATATGATTAGACCACAAAGGAAAAAAAAAAAAAGTTAAGGAAAACTAGGAACTGGAAAATAATATGTCAAATGAAATTATAGACCACCTTTAGCATAAACAAATAAAGTATCCATTGTAACTCTATGTTTCTATTCATTTAAGGAACTATTCCAGTTGATACAACTTCAAAACATTTATTGTTGTGATCCATTGCTAATGGAAATAACTTATTTTGCACCACTCTGACACCAATTAAATAAACTCACTAATTCCAGTGGCACTTTTTGCACAAGCACTAATTTACTTCAAGAAAAATAATCCAGTCCAGTCCCTAAAATTTGTCCAGTTTTGCTCTTTATCTTAGCCTTGTGTACTGGGGTTCTTCCACTTCCATTATTGGATGTAAAGATCATCCCCTCCCCTTTTTAATGTTATAATGCAATGAAAAACATAGATATTTTAGTGCTTTTCCTCAATTTTATTTTACTTATAGCAATTACTCACTTAAATCAATGATTATTAAATTACCTAATTTAGATTATCTACATTAAGATATTTAGATAAGTAGATTACCAAAATTGTACCAATTAAAGCAATTATTACAAAATGCTCAAATTTTAATTTTAAAGTTCTGACTCTGAACTTCAAAAATGCATCGAGGAAAAATTTACTAGAAACCTATGAAAAGGATGGACAAAGCTTCTTCAGAGAAAAAGGCAAGTCTTAATGCTAAATGTCATCTTTATTCATATACAGATCATATTCTCTCTGTAATTGGAGAAGTAAAGAACTAGTCATGCAGAACTGAGTGACCTGACTGATTACCTATCTTGTGCAAACTACTTTTTTGCTATCTGTGCCCAGTAATTTATGGAGGAAAGGACCACAGACCACTCGGAGCTTTTTCAGTCACACACAGAAGCGGGCCCAAAATGGAAGATGGTGGGACAACCTACAGAGGACTTCACAGCACCCTGTTCCCAGAGAGCAGAGAACATTGGCGCATCTGAGAATGAAGTCTTTCTTCTTAAGTGGCTTCTTAGTACTTTATATATCTCCAAAATATCCCCCAAATATGTTTTTATTTTTAAATTGGGTTTATTTTGTAAATTTGATTTTACCTCAAGACACCACAATCCAAACAGTCATGTAAGGATGAATACATGCTCCAAATCCAGACAAAGAAACATTTTTAACAGAAAAGCCATGCTTCCCTGGCAAAGTTATGTGATCTCTTACAAGACACGGTCAGCCTTTAGGCAGAGAAAAATCTTTACTGAATTCTACCTTTTCACAGAGGGAAAGCACAGTCCCAGCTTGGATTATTGCAACCTGTTCTTCATTTCTCAAATTCTAAAATACAAAAAGAGGCATTTCAAATTGGATTGGAAATCCATCCTTCAATGCAAGCAATAAATTTTAACTTTACTTTAAAGAATAAATCAGCTATAACATTTAGCACTCTATAAACACAACCGAAAAGGATCCCATGATTGAAAGTATTAAAAGCTAGACCTAGGGCACTTAGTCTCCACTCTATTTCAGTGCACCACTCCCACAATGCTTTTGCAACAGTTCATCATTCAATGAAAATTAGGTGGTTTCTGTCAGGGATTTTGGAATTTTATTTTCCTTTTCTAGACAAAAAAATGCCAGTTCACTGGACTATAGCCCTGCAGCAAGTGAATCTTCCTCAAACGCATTTCAGAGCTAGACTTCCCATTAACAAAAATAATGCAAAGAAAGAGCATCAGAACTTTCAACACTAAAAACTAAATCTAGAGCTTAAAACTAGTATTATAAAGACTGCAAACTGTTAAAGCTACCCTTAAAGTGGACCCAGCTCCATGGATGTTTGTGCCCAAACTGCATGACCAAGATTTTATACGGTATTTGGCAATACAGGGGAAGAAGGGGAACCAGTAATCCTTGCCCTTTCTCACAGTAAAGTCACTCCTGGCAGAGGCATCCTTCACAGTAGCAGGTGCTACTATTACTACTCAAGAGAAAAAATTCAGGAATAACTTAGCTCCGACTTCCCTATTTTCCTCCCCTATCCTGTTTTATATCTTTTCCCTCTGCCTACTACAGTGCTATGTCACTTTTCCTATGTCATTCAGCCTATCTTGAGAAATTACACTTCTCATGAGCATCAGGTTAACTGAAATATTTTAAGTTCATAAAAGTCTTACCTAACCATTCATATTGTTCATACAAATATAGGTATATAAAAATCACTCTCTGCATTTTCTTGAATGTTTTTTCCTGCTGTGGGGAAAAAAATGCTTTAAAATAACCATAAAACTGGAAGTATATTTGAAATTAAAAATTTGTTACCCCATTATCTCCAAGAATATCTAGCTTCTTCATAAGTTCAGATATATTCACGTCCTGAAAAAGATATTCAACACTTATTTTTTACACAGTAGGTGAGAAAGTTTTTATATGCTACATTTTACGTACCCTTTATTCACTTCTGCATGCAAAAAGACTTGCAACATAAATAAGTGAACGATTAGCTTTGCATCACAATTACAAAAGCGCTATTGATACTTTCAGAGGCAAAACCAAATGTCACTCTTGATTATAGGAAACAACCTGGATGTCTGTGTATGAGGGCAGAATGTTCCCGTACGACACACGTTTACCATCTTCCTGATGTGTGCAGAAAAAAGATCAAAACTGATAAACTGGCTAAAGGACTGTTTTTTCTGCTTGTTTGGAGTGGAGCATCAAGCACATCAAGATACAGAAATTAAAATGACAGAGAGCACGAACAAAATAATTGTGAAGAACGCTTTGTTGCATGGGGTTTTTTTTATTTTCTTTGTTAAACAAGAGTGGAGTTTCAAATCAGCCTCAGAGTAGAAGGGAATGTGCACAGTGGGCTGAACCTGCTCTTCCAAATGCTATCAGCTCACAACCTTTGTGAGTAGAAAGCCCCATTTTTCTGCCACGCAGCCCCAGATCTACAAAAAGCAGCAAAGAACCCATCCTCATTAAGGCCCAGTCGCTGAAAGCAAGAAAAACGCTCCTTTGATACAAACAAGAGAGGAGTAAAATCACACAGTGTCAGTATTTTACACAGTGCCAGGAACCATTCCTAGGCCCAAGAACTCTATTTTCTACTTTAAAAGGTTTTTGGGAATATTCATGGAAATTTTTAACCTGCATGAATCACATTCTCCTGACCTATCCCAGGTACAGTCCAGAAGTTAATATGGACCAGGGATCATTGCATCGACAGCCTCTATGCCGCCATGCAATTTGAAGGTAGGAAGGCTTGGGAGCATGGGCAAAGACTAGTTCACGTTAGTCCAAAATGCATAATACACATGCACAAAGCACAACAGTCTTGTTAAAAGCTGGCATCCTCAACTTGTACTCCTATTCAGCACTTCTTAGTGGAGGCCACTTTTCAGAGGGCTGTGTCTTGGCTCACTAGTTTCATTACTTACAGTACAAAACATGCTGGTTTGCATCTATGTGTTGTGCAACTGCATTACGTGGGTAGTCAGAATGATCAGTCTTTAAAAATTTGTAAAGCTAGATTAGCTGTGCTTGCAAATTGCATAATTACACGAGAATATACTTGCTCATGGCTCTGTACCTAACAGATACATTCTCCAGTGAGGAAGGCTTAATAAGAAATGAAAGATTTCCTGAAGACTAGACACAGATGTGGAGAGAATCTACAAATTATTCCATCCTGGCTGCAAAAAAGACATAATATGTTATGTTCAAGTTGGTCTATCCTGAGAAGTCCTCTCCTTCTCTTCCATCTCTCCCCAAACGCATCAGCAGTGTCTCCAGATGTTACATCAACTATTAAACAGGGCACACCAAAAATTTTAGAGTGGTGCAGAGCTTAATACACAATTGGTGTTAAAAACAAAACTATTGATTATGATGAGCATTGACAACGTTTAATGTAAACTTCTTTAGCTGATCAGTTACACCAGTGAAGAACGGAATTCAGTACGACATGCAAGTTTTTGCACCTATTTAGCCAGAAATACTCATTCTAATTCATGTATTTCCATGATGAAGCATGTAGGAAGATTTAGAAACCAAATCAGATTTTGCATCGTTCTAAAGTCTAATTTGCTACTGATGGCTAACAATTTTGAAAGACACTGAAACCATAAAAAGTCAACAATTTCAGTATGCCCATATTAGGTGACTGCTCCTGCTTCCAGGTAAGTGAACTGAAACACAGATAAAAACCACGTCTGTTCAGAAGTGCAACAGAAGACAGAAGAAAAAATATGAATTCTAGATCCTGGTAAGCTGTACCTGCTACAGGCAACATGCAAATTAGAATAGTAGATAAGCTAAAAAGCAGGTCTGGCATCCCACAGAGGCTCTATTTGAAAGATGGTATGCTAAGTGATAACTCTTGGTGTGGTTTGGGAAATGACTACACAACCACACCGGTAGGTAAGAATCAGGTTTTAACTTTTTTTCTTTTAGACTACTCAGCTCCCTAACAACATGCAGCCTACAATGTCAGTTTAGTATTGTGCTTGTTAAGACACTGAATAGAAACAAGCCTTCTATAAGCAGACTTGTAAATACAATTACAAATACAAAATCCATTTGTACAGCTAGTCTATTCAAGGGAGAAGTGAGTAATTCTCATAGCAGAAGCTAACCAACTGAGATATTTATCTCATGCTTGATCTAAAATGATAGATAGAGTCTCACCTATTTGAATGAGTTTTGGATCAGGCATATCACGCTTCACGGCCCTGGCCTAGGCAAATAACTCACGCGTATTAATTCAACAAACAAAAAGCATAGGTGCTTACCTAAATTGGGCGTAAAGTAATAGGTGAATGTCATATTTCTGACCTTAGATGAAAACATTTAATATCAAGAACAAAGTACTGTAGCAAGCCTGACAATGAATCACATCAACATCCACATTCTTCTCTGCAATGTTTTTAAGGCAATACCCTAAACAAAATATGAACTATTTTGATTGACAAGCCTTCATTTTCATTGATGAACTCCTGACAGACTACCAGATCATATTCTTATGAAACCCTTTCTCCAGTGAGAAGTACCTTTTCTTACTATACTTATTTTTTTCAGTTTTTCTTCCCTCCAGCAAGATGGCAAACCATTTGTTTGGATATTGGGTCGGACATTCCAAATAAGTTCCTGGCCATCCAACTGTTACTAATGTTTTACATATACCTTTATTCCTTCCTGTTGACAGAACAGTTGAAGTGCACTTCCATTGTTTTCAGGGAAGGTGGTTATATGAAGATTAAATGCCGGCGACCTTCGTTCTCTCTCCTGAGGAAAGATTTTGTTTAAAAACAACACTTGTGATTACATGTAAATATTTATTTCCCAGTTTACAAAACATAACTGTACAATAAAAAGGTAGATTCCTATTCCCATTCCAAATACATGGTATTTCCTCCTACTTTCCCATATTTGAAGGATTTTAGCTTTAGCTAAGGACAAATATGGTGTCAGCTCCCAACTGATCCCACGCATACACAATTTCTGCAAAGTTAACTGACACTCCTCAGAGGCAGGAACCCTTGCACACTGGCCAAACAACTAACTGGAGCCCTAAAAAACTCTACGGTTTTTTTATGTTGGTTATAACCTTATTTAACTACTGCTTTCTTTCATGGAACAAAGAACAATTTAGGAGGAAGAAACTGCAGAAAAAAATTCAAACTCCATCATGAAATAGTATTATCACTGAAGATTTTCTCAATAAAATTAAAGCTGTGTATCTGCTCCCTGTTTATTCTACAGTTCACCTTTCTATTAAAGCATGTAAAATCCCCAGTCCTATTCACTGCACAACCCAGGCTGCTGGAATATGTTGAAAGGCAGCACTGCTTTACACTTATGATGTTCTTTCTGCCCAAACTAGAAATTATAAATTCCCATTTGTCTGAAACAATAGTATTTCTAAAACTTATCCAGCCTATCTACTTGACTTTCATGCATTTCTTCGAAATACCAACCTATTATTTCTTCAGAAGGCAGAAATGCGGTAAAATAATAAATAAGCAATTTTACTTAAATTTTAACGAGCTTGTGAAAATGACTGGATTGAAGGCTCTGGGCAAATAAGGCACTGGGTCTTCCTCTGAATGCTCTATGGCCATGGGGACACAAGTGATGAAAATCATATGTCCTCTCCATATTATGTGAGGAGGCACTGACAACAAGAGCTTCAGTTTCTGACAGTATAATGAAAGAGAGCTACTGCAAATATTTTAGTTCCTATGACCATCCATGCATTGCCCAATTTCCTAAATCACAAAGTGAGGCACTTTAACTGATATGGTGGGCTGCATCCATTCACTTAAGCAAGTTACAAAGCATGGCAACTCTTGCTCATTAACTAGCTTAAATCTAATTTGAAACCACATAGAGGGAAAAATCTCCGTACCCCATACACATTTTTATCCCTCATAAGCTCTATTTTAAATAATTTTTGTATTAAGAGTCTAATTTTGAAATGGGATTAAATGACCTAGCTGTTGTCATCCAAACCCAGAAGCTTAATTCTTGTCCAAATTCAGTTAGATTTTTAAAGAAATTATTATCCTGCATTTAAACTCACCTGAATTTGTTTGCGTTAAATGGTAGACAAACGTTTGCGTTTTCTACTCTAGCCTAATTTTCATCCAAAATACTTTAATGGCTCTCAAAAAACCACTGTCCTGATTACCAGAAACATTAATGATTTTACTAAAGTATTCACGTTGCCAGTCGCATTTGTGTCTATGTGCTTGCCTACTAAGGAAAAAAATCTTTTCTTGCAATCACACAAAAATACTTCCATTGTTATTCTGTGAAACAAGTCCTTAAAGATTTGGCACATCACACTGAGCTATTCTTCCTGTGATTCTTCCATATGAAAAAGACATTCATGAAGGATGTATTAAAGCACTTTTTTTCTTTTCCTAAGAAAATTTTTTGGATTATTCTAAGAACACTTACACTTTAGGAAGCAGTTTCTAGTGTAACTGCCAACTCAAATGCTAAATTGCTCAGTATTTTACTTTACAATTGCCTAATAAAAATATAAAGATTTATATTAGAAAGCATTTTTATTTTCCTGAACGTGTACTGAAATTCCAATAACCTAAATTTATTATTTTGAATATAATGGGCTATGACATGAAAATATACAGATGATAAAGGATTAAAAAAGATTAAGAAACGTCAAAGACAAAAAGCAGAATGTCCACATAACAGGAAGACATGACATTTTCATCTTTATCAGAGAAGTTACACATGCCAAAATTTTTGGTGAAACGTGCTGGGTGATGAAAATTATGGTGGAGTGACAATGACAGGTTTCTTAGAGAGTTTATTGTAAATGGTGTTAAGGATGCCGATGATCTTTGAAAGTGAACAATGTTATCAGGCAATAAAATCGTGTGACAATTGTGCATCACATACGAGCAGTTTAGTGTTACTAAACTTGACATGGGACCCATTTATGAGGTGATGAGAACTATTGCTTTCTACTTTAATCACAGGCTACGTGTTCAAATTGTTATTCACACATAACTTCACTTATTTCATTTTTGCAAAGGATAGAATTTGGTTGCTATCAGCAACATTCTACTTTCATGTACAGAAGTTGTACTTGTGTGCAACCAGTTTAACCTTGACATTCTCAGAGGGTTTTTTTCCTTTTTTCCATTGACTGATGCCAATTATTTCCAGCCCACAACCATTTTATACCATCAGTAAATGGATTTCAGGTAAGAGAAATTCTTTCAAAGCTACTATCAAAATGTGCTCTTTTGAGATCATTTTACTTCATATAAACGTTGTCAATCTTAAATCAATGTAATTAAAAGCAATTATACATTGATGTGATGGATGTGTCAGATCTTTAGTCAGATCACTGCATGCAAGATGTGAGAAGGTGTGTTAATTTAAACAATGCCAACCAAGGCTGTAGTATACATACCAAGTGATTTCACATGCAGGAAAGGAGCAGTTATGGAAATGAAACAAATAAAAAAGGCAAAATATTGCAAAACAAAATATTTTATTAGATGAAAAACAAACTATATGCAATATATATTAGCTATATTACAACTTTATAAACATTAGCGAGCTGTCTCTCCAAAACACATTAAGGCAGTGGCATCAATTTCATTATCCCAAGATACAACATTTAAAAAATAGATACCTAAGTGATTTCCCTTAAACATGCACCAGACATCAGTAATCTTTACAGGAATTTCAGCTTGGGTTCAAACATAATTTCTGCTCCATTTGAGAGTTTGCAACAGAGAGAATCTCTTACTTCAAGCTCTAGCACTCTGAATTCTAACAGCTCATTCTGGTCTTTTGCATCTTGCATCTCGTTCTTCAGCTGATGCTCTTCTTGTTCCATTCTGTAAATCTATGAGACAAACACAACATCATAACATCCCGTAAGCAATGGAAAAGATACTGTACAGAGTTACGGGCCAGGGGTTTAGACAAAACTGTTAATTATTTCAGTTTCTTATTAGAAGTTGGGACGTGTCTTGGAGACAAAGAAGGAACATCCCATCAGAAAGTATTTGTGACAACTGCCAGTAGAAAATGGTCAACGATCTCTTAGAATAGTAATCTGGAAGTAGTATGACAAGTGATATGAATATTATATCTAAATAAGTTGAGTAATACAAGCTTTCTTTTAGAATCAAGTGAATGAAACTGGATTACATTAACATTTGGGTAGACTCTTCTCAATAACTTTGCATAGCTAGACATCTACTCTTTACAGTATAAAAAAAAGACAATAATGGAGAGGTTTAAATACCTACTTTCAGATTTTCCAGATTTGTGCTTTGGGGCACTAACAATGACAAAACAGAAATTCAAAACTGACTATTCATTATGCCAACCAATAGCTTTTGTCTACTGCCTAGCTTAACTGGGTGATCTTTGTATGATACTAAATAGAAGTATAACATCTGGCATAATGTACTATAATGCTTATAATACCCATGCAAGTGTCTGAATAAATTAAGTCTGCCTGTAGCTACTTTTAGTCAAGATTTTTTCTTTGGTTATCTTATTCCTATTATATCAATATTGAGCTACTAATTAACAAAAAATAATTCTTTTACTTCCCGAGTACTAGCTAACCTTCCCACCAATATCAGTGAAGAGCAATGAGGATGCTCAGCCCTGAGTGTCTCAGACAGTAAATGATACAATAGTCTTGAATCAATCGGTATTAATGGATGCAAAAATCTAAAAAAAAAAAAAAAAGGAAGGCTGAAGGGAGCAGGCGATTTCATTAGTGATCAGGACAATAATGATCTTTGTGTAACTGCTTGACAAAATATAAGATTCCACATTATGCTTAGTATTTTACATTGTATTTTGTTGGATACTGGAAACATCAACCAGCTTGGGTTGTGAATATATTCCCAGATTCTGAACACGTACCTTCTCTAGCAGCTCCTGGTTTGTTCTGATTAACAGCTGCTTTTCTTCTACCCATTTTGAGTCCTGAGGGAGCAATAAAGTAGTAAAGTTATATATATATTGTGAAATGAGAAAAAATTAATAAGCACAATAATTAGAAGATTTCAGACATCATTGTACATTCAAGTATAAAAATGGTCACACATCAAAAAATAAAGCTTTCATAAATAATTCAAGTATAAATAGCATTTTAAGCTACAGAGAAAATAGTTCCTTTCTTTTCCTGAAGAAACAAGTTCCTCTTAATACGTTCCAGCTAAGCATATACTTTAAAATCTTTACATATAGCAATTGTGGGTGAACGCAGTTATATGATATTTTATGTCATTTTAAAAACATTTATTTACTCAACTCAAAACTATTTCTTTCATTGCAAGGAGTTGGGAACTTTTGCAAAATCATCCCATTTTGAGTGGTGTAATGCAAATCCCAATAGAGAAAAGGGGAAAAAAATATATTTAATTACCCCAGATGACCGAAAACACACTTCAGTGGTATGCAGTTAATTGCCCTCTGCTAAAAGTGTGAGAAATAGGCTTATACAAAGTGTTTGTGATAAGGTATTCAAAGCTATGGAGAAAGGGCAGCGATGTAAGATATTCCATACTCCATTTGAAAACTATATTTCCATTTGATTGCTTGTTCCAAAGCTGATCTGTGATTTTAGGTTTTTCCATGGCTTCAAAAGGCCTCATCAAATATCCCTTTAAAGACCCAAGTTACAAAACCTCCTGCTAGTCATATCTGGACATTCATATTTAATAGATTATAACAGCCAAATTCACTCTGTTCTCTCTGTAGAAAAAAGTGTTTACATAACTTAGCTCATACTGTTCTAATAAGTTTAATAAAACAATATCCAATACTTAATATCCCATACTAACTCCAGATCAAATTATTTTCTAGCTAATAAGGACAACTTATTTAAAATCTAAATGTCTTTACTAAAGTATTAAGGCCAATATTTTTGTGGTCATCAAGCTATTTGCACATTGATGCTGTATGAGAAACTAATGAAATTGTCTTGAAATGCCAACAAAAAATATCTAAAACATTATGATATAACATTTACATTTTTAAAAAAAGTTTAAAGTTAGTTTTTCTACCTACTGTCCACATTTGCATATTCTTCCGTTCTTTCTCCCTTTCCCACTCATATCCAAGAATGCACAAGTGCATTTTAACTCTCATTCAGCAAGCAAGCTCTCCAGGGTTATGTTAAAAGTATCATACTAAGAGTAATATACTAAAATAAGTACTGAAAAGGCATTTTTCAAGATTTTTGGAAAAAAAATGAAATAACTGTTGAAAATAAAATCCAATGTTGAGTTTAACGTTTCACTAGCATTTTACTAAGGCCAAGGAATGAACAAAGAGTTGCATTTATAGACTTCGGGTGGATATCCCAATGCATGTATGTGCTAAAAAGGCAGGTTAACATCAGACCTGCAGGTTCAACTACTCCAGTTCACACAAGTAGAAAAAAATGGATTAGTTTGCCCTATTGATAATTAACTTTCGTGTCTGTCTTGATGAATTTAGTTCCACTCGACTTTCTGAGAAAATCTTAACTTCAGTGGGATTGTGTTTATATACACACCAGGTAACTGAGAGATGAGCATTCAAAAAAAAAAATTAAAAAAAAATAAAGTCATCAATCCGGCACATTACATACTCCATTTATTATATACCACTGCTAACATTTTATAAGAATTTCTTCCCTTAATATAACGTTTCTCATGCATGCACCTCAATGTACCTTGCAGAAATCTATTATTAGTCTTGTTTTACATCTAGGCGAATTCTGCCAGATTGGGCTCATGAGAGATTACCAAGAGTATCAACGTATACACATAAACTGTTATGAGCCAAGCTTCAAATCATTTTTTAATAATAAGATTCTAATCTCCTGCTCCGAATTTAAGTTCGGGAAAATTGTGAAGCTCTTTGCTGCTTCTGTTTCCTGAAGCTGCAAAGTAAGACTAAAAATTCCTGGGATAACACACTAGGATCTCCATTCATTGTTTGCTTTTCCAAAAGCACCTAATGGACTGGTTCCTTGAATGAACATTTCACAAGTATTATCACATCATCATCACTACCACGACCACCTAAATGACAAAGTAATAATTAAAAAAAAAAAAGTCACATACTGCACAAAGAAGTCAGTTTGTCACCACAAGAATTTATTTTGTTGAATGTAAATGCTAACAGGTCAGGAGAACTGAGCTAGAGCTCCCAGGAAGACATTGTGACCGCTTCTGTGGAAAGCTAACACCAGGGGTACAAACTAGCCCACTAGAGACAATATCATATTGCTCCTCGTCACATCCCTGTTGGCTTTTTCAAAATTACCAAGAGATACAAGGTTGAAAATGTGGTTATGAATCTCAAAGTAAAAACTAATTAAATTATAATTTCCAGGCATACTTTTTTAACACTCTGGAAGCAAAATCACAGAAGTAATTTCTTACATGTATATCCATGTTCACTTATCTTATTTACATACACAGTACTTCCATTTTACACTCTAATAGTCAACTATTTTGTGTTTTTAATTACACAGCAATTTGCCCACAACACCTTTATCATTAACACACTAGAATGTCAGCAGCAGATCCTCGAGAGGTCTTCAGTTCCATTTATTCTTCCAAAAGCTCAGTGAGCCATCATTTTCAGATTGACAACATATTCTCTAATTTTAGTAATATTTTATCTACATGGAATTCACTAAACAAGTTGCAGTTTGCGTGGGAGCTAGCATAAACAATTTGTATCATTAATTTAAATATGGTCCCTTGTATATATACAGAATCTTACAGAAGATTACAAAGAATAAACCATAAAAATAGTAACACTATCAACTTGGCATTATTTGTAGGTTGCTTTTATTCAATGCTACAGGATCATTAGTCTTTGAAATGTGTATCTATAGATAGCTATATCTTATTAACAGATGCTACCTGCAACCTTAAGCTTGTTATTTCAAATAATCAAGCATAAAACAACATCTCCCCAATTTTGTCAGTGCATTCTAGCAGTTGTACAACTGAGCATCTTTTAAATGCACTCTCGTAACTCTTAATCAGCTTTCCTGAAGATCCTAGGCATTATTAAATATGCATCAGTAGCCACATCTTCATCAAGTGTTTACAAGGTATACCAAAGCATAAGGCCTAATTTTACTCTGTCTGATGGTATGGGAATTTGAAAGCAGTTGGGTCCTCCGAGAGCTTAAGCCCAGGAGAGCAACACCGCAAGTGGCTTCCAGTAACCAGACACACTCAGTGGTTCATTTCTCTAGCTGAAGCATGCGTGCAAGTGATTTGGTTTCTTTAATTTTTCTATGCTACACACCAAAAAATATTCTCCAGTACAAATATAGAATATTTGGTTTATTGTAATTTAGAGCAAACATAAACAAAATGGAAAACAGGAGAAAAGCCTGCACCAATGGCAATGGGAACAGAATTTACAATGCATGTACACGCGGCTATTTCGATATTATGCTTTAATGTACTATGTGTTAGAAACCGAATCTTTAATGGCATTTTCTTAGCCTGTATAAAACTTTCCTTTATTTAAGTAATCTATTGGTGGAGTAGCAATTAAGCTGCATCAGTCACACTAACACACCAGCAAGCAATGAAGATGGCAAGGGCACCACTGCATGCAAGGGAGAAAATGATGTGGTAGAGGACATTAAGAGAGCCTTTTACCTGTCCTTTCTCGACTAGAGCTTTCTCCAGGTCCTCAATTTTTGCCTGACACCTGAGAAGGTCGGCTTGCAGTTGTTCACGAGTCTGGGGAAAAAAAAAAAAAAAAAGTATTAAAAAGTGTGTGTATATGCACGTACATCCTGGTAGTTGGGTAGATTTAATTACACATAGAATCAAAGTAAAAGATTCTACTCACTTAGGGGCTGTCCATCCAGCTTTTAATGCTTTTGATTAAAATAATTGCTTTTTTATTTATGTTACAAAATATTTAATGCCACCAGTTTAACAGTATTTTTCCCTCCTACCCTAAAAAGATGTTATCACCAAATATTCAATGACAAAGTTTTTCCCATGGGGGAAAAAAAAAAAAGTTAGGAACTGAAAGAGCTCTGAGAAGCTATTCATAAGCTTCAGTAATTCAAGGGCAAAAGAGAAAGAGAATTGCAATAAGTGCTGAAAAAGGCCCATAGGTAAATAAATTACATTGACCAAAAAGACTTTGTTTAGCCCATAAATGGCATACACTAGTTTGTTCTCCTCATTCTACCTGATTATTACACTACAGTAGGTATTACCCCTGAGAGTCCAGTGATGCCCTAAAAGGGACTGGATCATACAAGGTACTAAACAAAAAGGATTTAAAACAAAGGATATCTCTGCAGGCCTTCAGTCAGAGGCTCCTTGAGCTACTGCAAGTATTTTTCCCACGCTGCTTCAGGTACTCCTACACCCAAGCAGCTCAAAAATTCTCACAGAGGTTTCCTTCTGTATCTTTGCATCCTTGTTGTTTACCTTAAGCTTCATCTAAAAGTAATAGGCAATGTTCATCCCAGCAGAACACTGAATCCTACAAAACTAACCATGCAAAAAGCTACCTTCTGACTCACGCAAAAGATGGATTTGCGTGGATGTGACAAAAGAGACCAAAATGCGATTAAAGAGATAGAGCAACAATTCCAAAGTGTGCTAAAGGGACAGTTGGCAAATCCCTGCAAAATAAAATTTAAAAAAGCTATTACAAAAATATTCATACTGGGATTTCCCTTCCCATGAAGTCAAAGGAAATGTTTAATGGTCTCTCGTAAGTGTCAAATAGATGATTGTCTCTGAAATCTTATTTTAATAGTAGATGTAATTATGCCCCCCGCCCCAATTCTAGCTTGAGAAGTGATCAGCAAAGTCCTTATTGCTTTGCTTCGCTAAGTGTCCTACTTAAAAAGAGAGTGTCAAATGTGACTAAGCTTTTGTAAGAAGCTGAGAACTACAAAAAATAAAGCCATAAAGCAGTAATTCTACTATTATAAGAACTGTAATTCACAGGGAAAAAACCCCAAATTTAGTGTTGGTTGAGAGCCACTTCAAAGAACCTTAAAAACAAAACCCAAACCAAAATATGACACATTTCAAAGTAAACCCTGTATTTTCTAAATACTGCCTCTGGGGATAATAGACTAACATTTTTAGCTGTAAATATCTCCAGATAATGTTAAGCACTCTACATTCTTCCATATCTTTTATCTGGAAAGCTTTTCTTATTAACACAGAGAAATTCTGCTCCCACAGGCATTATGTTTCTATACCTGAGAATATTCAGTAAGTGCATTTTAAAATGCCAGCCAGAGAAAATGACATGGATGAAACAGGGCACATATATGCCTAATAACCATCAGCAATCTAGCAATTTAGAATTTTGTGAATATTTTCTTAATTGGTCTAAGTAGTGGAACCATTAAGATAGTGGCAGCTCCTACCTTTGGGATAAATTCAGTCCATCCCACCAGTAATCTTTAAACCACATGAAAATCTTTGTTCTTCTGCATTATTAGCAACGTTGCAGTGGCATAATACAATGACGGTCACATGTAGCAAGGCAGTAATACGTAATAATTCACAATACTTAACACTTTTCTCCACTTTTGGGGCTCAAGGCGGGAAGTAGATTAGGGTGGTTTTTTTAATGCCTAACGTTTTTTAGAATCACAGCCTCATTGAGGCTGGAAGGGATCACCTGCCCAACTCCTATGCTCAAAGCAGGGGGGCACCTAGAGCAGATTTCTCTATGTCTCTAGATGTCCAGTGGGGTTCTGAATATCTGCAGGGATGAACACTCCACAACCTCTGTGGGAAATGTGTTCCAATGTTTGACTGCCCTCAGAGGAAGATAGGTGTTTTTTATGTTTAAATGGTATTTATTGTATTTGAACTCGTGCCTGTTGCATCTTGTCCTTTCACTGGATCCCACTGAGAAGAGTCTGGGTTCCAACTTCTTTACTCCCTCCATCAGGTACTTACACAAACTGATAAGATACCCCTGAGCCTTCTCTTACCCAGGCTGAACAGTCCCAGCTCCCTCAGCCTCTCCTTGTGTATCTGGCTCTCCAAGCACTTAATCATCTTCATGGCCTTTCACTGGACTCTGTTCCATACGTCAATGTTTTTCTTGTACTAGGGGAGCCCAGAGATAGACCCAGGACTCCAGATATGGCTTCATCAATGCTGAATAGAGAGGAAGGATCACCTCCATTATCTGCTGGGGACTTTCTTCCTAATGCAGCCCAGGAGGCTGTTGGCCTTCTTTGCTGCAAGAGCACGTTGCCGGCTCATGTTCAACTCGGTGTCCGCCATCTTTTTGTGCAAAACTGCTTGCCAGCAAGTCTGTCCTGGTGTATGGAACTATTCTTCCCCACATGCAGGACTTTTCCTTCCCTTTGTTGAATTTAATGAGATTCCTCTTTATTCGGAGGGACCATTCCTTATGAATGGTCCCTCCGAAAGGCAGCACAACTATCTCATGTATCAACCACTCCTCTCAGTTTTGTATCATCTGCAAACTTGTTGCAGGTGCACTCTGTTCAATCATCCAGGTCACTAAGGAAGAGGTTAAATAGTACTGGATCCAGTATCAACCCCTGCAGTACATCACTGGTGACACACCTCCAGACGAACTTTCTGCCACTTTCTGCCCTTTGAGCTATTTCAGACAATTTTTCAGTCCACTTCACTGTCTGTACTTCATCGGTTTGTCTATGAGAATCTTATGAGGGAGAGTGTCAAAAGTTACTAAAGTCAAGATAAACAACATCCAACTTATCTGCCAAGCTAGTTATCTCATCATAGAAGGCTACCAAGATGGTTAAGTGTGATTTCCCTTTTGTAAACCCATGCTGATCACTCCCACTCACCCCATCTTTCAGACATTTGGAAACAAGTCTGGTTATTTGCTCCTTCCCTTTCCTAGGGACTGAGGGGATAATGACCAGCCTTCAGTTCCCCAGATCCTCCTTCTTGCCTTTCTTGAAGGCAAGAGAGACATTTGCTTTCTTACAGTCCTAAGGAATCTCCTGCAATTGCCATGACTCTTCAAAGACCAGTGAGAGTGGCCTCGCAATGACATCAGTCAGTTCTCTCGGTAGTCAGTACTCTACATGTTCAAGCTGTACTTGATGCAGAATGAAGGACATGAGATGAAGATGAGAAAGTTTCCAGCCCTATGGCTATTACTTGCCCATTTGGATGTTACATGTTCTTTGGTCATTGATCACAATAACTCAAGTAGACGGTGACTTGTAAATATCCTACATTTCTAGACATGCTCCTCTCTGCAAGGAGCTGGGATGAAGCACAAGAAATTTTGCCTCTAGTTAACTCAGCTCTTTTTTGATGCCACTGCTGTTCAGTGAATACATCTGGGGACCAAGTTAGAGCTCACCAATTCATTATGAAGTGACTTCTCTGCTCCCCAGGTTGGAAAATACAGAACAGAAAATGTTAGCGTAACTTCTGCTGACCTCACCTCTGCACTACATGGTTAAACACAGTAGTGGCACAAGGGTAGATGAAAACAGAATATATACTCTCTCACACCTCAAATACCTGTAGTACAGAGACTGCTGTGAGGTTAAAAAAGCATTTATTTCAGAGTGAGTAAACAATCACACATGCTGACCTAATAGGAACAACAGTTAGTTATGTACATTTTAGTGGAAGAATACTCTCAAACTGAGATTTTTTTAAAAAAATTATGATTTCATATATTCAACAAAACACTTGAAGAAAAACTTCCTTTTTCAGATTTGGGTCAGATTTTTAATACACTCATAGGAAAAAAGTACCTAAGTATTTATAACAACCTATTCTCTGATCCATTTTAAATCCATCATGTTGCTATCCAAATTGCAGGTTCAATTGGGATATCATTCTCAATAACAGTCTAACAGTCTTACTACTGAAATCGTCAATATATTATGCACTCTAGAATAAAGTATAATGATATCTTTGTTCTGATCACACACATCTAAATTGTCACCTTACTGCTAATACCCTCAAATCCTAAACATTGTGCTTTGCATTTCACTGACCTGGAAAGATATCTCCAGCTATCCCAATTTTTTTCAGCTATTTCAATGATTTCAGAGTTAAAAGAAATTTCAGTTAAAAAATTACCCTTGCTTCTCTCTCTGCATCCAGGGTTCCACCAACTTGTTCTTGAAGCAGTGCATATGCTCTTTGCAAAGCTTGATACTCTCTTGTTAGCTGGCAGAACCTTAGTTCAGCTTCTTCTCTAGGCGTGCTCTTAATGAAGAAGGGAAAAAAGTGGGTTTATATAAATATATATGATAATGGGTTTGTTTATATAGATAGACAGACTTACAAACACAACAAGCAACACAACTCATACTGAGTCTCAAGGTTTAATAAAGGTTTAAAAAACTAAAACAAGTAGAAATGGAAGGAAGGATGACCTGAGGATGATGCAGAAATGTAGAGATCAGCAACTGTTTTGATCACACAATTTCAGGCCACTGTAAATTACTACATAAGGCAGTAATGTATAGAAATGGGAAGAAGCTGATGGGAAAGATGACAGGGAGCAGTTCTATGCACCACTGTCTTCAGCAACTCCACTGCCACAGGGACTTCAGAAGGGGTTTGTTCTATTTGTCATACAGTCCATCACTCCCTTACTCTTCGTCTCCACTGTGCCAGGGTAAAGCATTTTACCATCACAAGCACACAAACACAGAAATTATATTTCAAAATCCATAAGATGTTTCTTTAATATTTTCATTTTTTTAACATGAAGTATTTTTGGTGTCTTAATTTTCTTTGAACTTTGAGCAACTGCTATCAACACTTCCAAGGTCTTTCCTATAATGCTGGGGGCAAGAAATGTCCTTCCCTTTAATTAATTTTTGCTCCAGGAACTCAAGCTCCAAGGAAAAGAGATTACGATATTATTAGGTATTAGACACAGAAAAATAGGAAGCTTCTTGTGACTGAAGAGTATTAGGCACAAGTTAGTGAACAGGAAAGAAAGATGAAAAAGAGCATAAAATTCATGCTTTGTCCTCAAACCTGCAATCTTTTAAAGTAGGCCAGCTGCACTGTATATCACAGAGCTGAGACAAAACTTGTCAGTAGGTATTTACTACCTATGATCATTTAAGCCCTAATGAATTGCAAAAGCCTCTCTCAGTATTGTAAGTAAAGGAAGAAAATCCTGGTTGTATCAAAACAGTCAAATAAATTACAAGGTTGAAAGGCAAACTATTGTCTTGTAACTATTGACTTTTGGCATAGCAATATGCCTATTCATTTTCTTTTGACTAATAAGAAATGGTTTGAGAAAAACAATTTTAGTTCTCAGCCCAATATCTGCCAAATCTGTCAGGCAGAATATTATCTTATTAATCCTATTGCAATGACTGTGGATGCATTACTGGACTTGAAACAAAACAAAGCAATTCCCTGCCAAATCTTTCAAAAATAATTGCATTTATACTCCATGTGAATTTTTATATAACTTAAGAAAAAATGATCTACTACTTACATCTTCCAAATCTTCCTCTGGCGTTGCTGGTGTCCTGTCTGTTTTATCTGTGTTATATGAAGTTACAGATGATGTTTCTGAATCAACAGATTCTTCATCAAATCCAAAAAATGTCTCCACAACATGCCTCTGAAAAGTTAGTTTTTCTTAGTTACTACCAAAACAGTCGGAAAACCCCAATGATCCAGTAAGCAGTAGCCAAGGTCTTCTCTGACCATTATTTTAGTATGTAGGAAGAAAAAAGGTTCCTTTGTAAACCGTTGTTCTCTGATTAAATTAGCTACCTTTTCAACATCATTTGCGCAAGAACCTCCAAGAACTGAACTGCACATAGCACTGGGTAATTGCCAATAGAATAATGCTTTAGCAAAAGTACAAAAGCTAATTATCAAAATCATACAGTTCTTAGAAGATTCATAGTAGAAAATGCAATATTTACTAAGAAGAAAATAACCCAATTCGATGTAACATATAAGATGTGGAACCAAAAAGGAAAAAAGATTCCTAAGAACAATATGGAATAAATGTTGTCATTCATACTAATTTTAAAAAAGAAAAAAAGATATTAATTTATAATATCTATTTTGCAAAATCCTACTTAAATGCATAAATTGGCACTTCCCATTCATTTTTTTAACACTATCATTCTCAATTTTTTCAAAAGTTTGCTCCAATATTATGACTGGTCAAAAAGATATGCTCAGGGAAAACAAGCATTTCAATGAAGCTTTAATAAATTTTACACAACGTAATCAATTAAATGCATGCTTACAGAAAACTAGAGAAAATTAATAGCTAATGGAAGTGGATTGTACAATATTCATTGTAAAAAATGTGATGTTTTATATAAAAGATCACAACTGCAATAATTCTTTCACCATTTTAAGACCCCCCTTTCCACCAGTTTCCTAACATATGCTCAGAAAGCAGCAAATTTCTACAGAAAATTCTGCCATTTAAAAAAAGAAAAAATGCTTAAACATTTAACTAGAAAAAGTTTTTCAGTACTTTTCCTTCTAAAAGAACCATTAAAAAGTTAACTGCTTTTAATCAAAGCAAGCCTAATGTTTTACACCATAAAAGTGTTCCAATAACCCAACACAAATTCAGAGGAGTGACAAAATTAAAAAAAAAAAAAATGTTGCTGGTTATGAAGCGTCCTCGGCAGGGAGGCTAGTGGAGAGAGGTTACTCTCAGAAGGTGAAGGAATATCTGCCTATTTGTCGCTATATTTTTTGGCACCGTTTGATGCTGAATCACAGATCCTGATGTCAAAGTTGGCGTTTTTTTTAAAAAAACTAAACAAACAAAAAACCCCTACTCTATAAACCACAGGTTGTATGAGAGAAGACAATAGTCCTGTTCATTAAAAAGGTCTAGAGGATGAAAAAAATTATCATTGTTATTAACTCATACCCTCAGACATCTTACATCTCAGCAAAGCCAAACTGGCTGAGTGAGCAAGCTATCAACTTCACTCAGGATACCAAAATGTTTTATTTTATCTATAATCCTCTATCTCATGATGAATTCCAAATATTCACCTTTCACTGCAGTCTCCTAGACTTACCTAACTTCATACATTCTTCCAGCATGTCTACAAAATACTGTCTTCACTTTCTCACAAAGCCCCTTAATGCTTAATATAGTCTTTTGCCTCAGCAAAGCTCTCACCAACAGCCAAAACACTCTATCTTGAACTAAGTGGTACCATAAAACCAAGCTTGTAGGTGTGATGACACCATTTACAGCCTGCAGCCCTGGTTATCATAGTCCAGCAGGTCACAGTCTCACCACTCAAAGATAAACAACTCCATAATTGTTTCACAGTACAGCTAAGCCCGCTCAAAATACCTAAAACAGCTTCAAGGCCCTGTTCTGAACCACTTCATTGCTTCACTTCAGATGAGCCCTTCAAATAATAATTTAAAAATTTCCTTCAGACTGCATTTTAAAATTAACTGGTTCTACTAAAATCTCCTTCTGAAAGGAGGTTATGCACTCTAAAAAAAGAAACCCTAAAAAACCACATCTTTTCCAAATAGACTGTGCTTCTCCATATGCACACAGATAAATATGATCCAGCATAGAAGGTAAAGAACTTCTGAACAATCTTTAGAAACAGTCTTCCTTTCGCAAGTCCTTCCTAGGGGCAAACTAGACCACTATTTAGTGTATTCAGAAGAAAAGGATGCAGTTATATTACTAAAGCCCTGTAAAGACACATTACTCTTCTCTCAGTTGTTTAGGAAGCACCGTGATCCTTTCACCAGGTAGAGCTACAGCTAAGGTGCTTAAGACAAGCACTTCCCTGGCATAATTTCACTCTTTCCTCCAGCATTCACACAGTGCACTAGTTTGTTCACCATTCTCTCCTACTTAACAAAATAAAGGACATGGGGAACAGGTTTAAGCTCTATTCTAGAAATATAAAGACTTGCCCATAAAACTAATGTGTTCTCTCACACTCCAATTACAAACATTTCAGACTCCCCTCTCATAAGCACAAAGGTTTACCACAAAAACTGAGGTGTAATTACTCCTTGGGAGATGGTCCATCCAGCATTTCTCCCACGCTGAATACTGGTTGCAGCCTACAATCATCTAATAGTAATATTGAAAAGAAATATTGAGAGTTGAAAATAGGGCTAAAGAAATGGTGCCACCTTCAAGTTGCAAGGAAGACAAGCAAATTTACAACTGGGTTGCCTGGTCATCTCATGAGGAAGAACTCCCTTCTGACTCCAAACCGATAAGCAGATACAATTTCATAAAGATAAAGGTAAATTAAACGGAGGTAAAGATGATGATGGCAAGTAAACAAAAACCAAGAGACTTCCATGAAAACCACATCCTCATTTTGCAGTGCGGATACTTCTTACTCAAAGATTCTGAGAACAAACCCAAAACAAAGCTGCATGCAGACTTTTATGCCGATACTTTTATATTCCGCTTTTCTGCCTGCACCGGATTATCTGTGGAAGCAACAAGCCTGTGCTTTGGAGGGGCCCAACCAAGGACAAGCAACTCAGAGGAGTGAAGAACAGCTGACCCTGCTCATGCCTTCAGCTTCAGGGGTGCTAGGCCTTGGACAAACGCACTTGAACAAAGTTCAACCAAACCCTGCAATAAACTATGGGCTCGAGGGCTGACGAAGTAAATAAGAGCCAAGTCTTGACTTTGAAGTCAAGCCTTTGAAAAGGCTGGTAGAAGGGACTTCTAAAAGATGGAGATCAAAACTCCAGTTATTGTCATATATATATGGCACAGAGAACGCATGAAATGAAGGTCAGCAGCAGCTTAGTTAAAACTGACAATACGACTTATCGTACTTACAGGGTTTTTTGCTATACCTCTGCTATACAGTTACTTCCGTAAATAACTCGGGTTAAGTATGTATCTTCCTTTAACCCTGCACGCACACACACATGCACGCTGTTTCAAGCAGTGAAAAAAACAATCATAAAACAACAGTGGGTTTGATTTTACATAAATGTATATAGGTTTGAGAAGATACTTAAAGCAATGCCATTATTTTGATAAAAGATACAAGCTGCATTTAAACATTCCACTAGTAGCAAAAACAGGGGAAAATAATTTTTTAAATAAATAACTTGATTATTAGATGGGAGGGATTTATGCAAGAAAATCTGTATTTCCCATCACACTGAAAAACCCCAATGCTTCATGGAGAGTTAAAAGTAAAAAAAACCCCAACTTTTAAATGCTATACAAACTGCCTATGGTATTTGGAGTTATGAGTGAACCACTTATTTATTTTTAATGACTCCTTCCCCTTTAAAGAAGCTGTACATTCATCATTTTGTGGAGCAGACACTTCCCACAGAAAATAGAGATAAGATATTTAACCATAGTATATTATTGCACATGTATGAATTTGCTTCATTATATAATTATAAAATAGCTGGTTTTATTGTTGATCATCTAGTATCTGAAGCAACTGGCTACAAGAAGTGATTCACAGCAAAACCACAAAAAATTAACTGGTAAGGGAAGAGCTGTAGAGAGAGAAAAAAAAAGGAAAAAAAGACATCTGATTCATACACAGTTTGTTGATAAACACTGTAATAAATAATGAAGCATAAATAAACGCACCAACTCCAGGGGAGATCCCACATATCGCTCAAAAGCTGAATCACAATGGTTATTGAAAAGTATATGCAAACGTGTACAAGACTCCCTGGATTTTTGTAACTATACACTATTTTCATTCAATTTTCATGCAAACTTTTCTAAAAATGGGAACATTCTCATTTAACAACTTAAAGATTCTTTTGTATTTATTTGTACATTTTTTACTTCTAAATCATAACTTAATAACAGAAAATAGTCATGGAAATGGTTGAAAAATTCTGATTTAAGTTCTAATTTCCACTGACTACTGCCATGCATTTAATAGCAAGTATTTTTCATGTGGATTTATATCACTGTTTTCACATAATTTTAAAGTAAATATATGCATTAGGTCCTTATAACTCAAGTATTAACGCTTCTACTGAAGTATGGTGCTCAGTAAACATCAGAGTTTAGAATGTTATAAATCAAGAATGACAAGTAGAACATATTATATACAAGTTTCAACATACCTTCATATTTTTAATGGTTTGGATGAGATATACTTACATATAAATAATCTGATTTCTGTTGCTAAAGTAGTTTCACTTTACAACTAAATATCTAATTTTCAAGTACTTGATCTAACATGATGAAAACGGTCCAAGATTAATTTCCTTGTAATGCAATCAGATGAGCTAATCAGTAACTTCTTACCTTCATGCTTATATGTCATTTCTTGGCAGCCAGAAAAATACAGGCACACCAAAGCACAGAGGCAGACAAAAAAAGAAAAATATAAAACAAGAAATATGAACTCCATCGCACCAGCGTGCAGGCTTTCCACTATCACAAATACAGTTTATTTATTAATGTTTAAATAAAGAAACAAATCCGTAAAGTCCTGCAGTTTCCAAACAAACCAGGCAATTAAGCCTTATTTTCAAATGCATGATTCCATCAATCATCATAGAATCAATGTAGCTCCATTCTGCAGGTCAAAAATAAACAAAATACCAAAAATACCGTTTCCGGAGTTTCTTGATTATTTCACTACCAGAACTGGGGAAAAAAGCAAACAAAAAACCACCAAAAAAAAAAAAAAAAGAAGAGAAAAACACACCTGGAAAAAGCATGCTTTAAACCGCAAAAGAAGATTCACTTCTGGAACAGCTTTTTCCTAACAAGTCCAATGGCACGTTAATGTAGTAAATAAACAAACAAACAAAAAAATAAATAAACCTCTCTCAGCTTAGGCTGCTTCACTTCAGAGAAAACTATCCTACAGTACCTGAGTATACAGAGTCCTCTAAATACCTTGCAGCCACAGAAGTTATAAAGCCCCATCACACTGTGCTGCTCCTTTCCTTGGGGAACCCGAGCAGGTTGCCAGAGCTGTTCTATGGACTCCTATGCCCCTTGGTAATTAAAAGAGCACTCAGTTAAAGCTACACTAGCAACAGTAACCTAGTGCACCTACAGAGCTCCAGAAATAACATAGATAGCTAATAGCAAAAAAAACAAAACAAAACCAAAAACCAAAAAAACCCCAAAAGCCACAAACAAACAAAAAATCCTTGGTATTTTCAAAAGCTTGTCAGCTGAACTGATGTTATTTAGACCCAATCAGGCTATAAAAGCTACTGGACTAGCCTGACAGATCATTCACACAATCTGTCTTAAAGATGGAGAAAGCCATGCCATGGATTCTGTTCCAGCTAACAGGAATCGCTGTCAGGAAAATACTCATATTAGAAAACAAACACACCAAACGCACACTGTCCAGTCAGAGTACCTTGAAAATTAAGGAATCAGGAGTGTAAAAGTACCCATTTAAGAGCAGCTGTAAGAGTAGATAAGCCTAAGTCTTCACCCTATGCACCAAGTTCCTATTTATTAGGGAAAAAAAAAAAAAAAAAGCAACCTTTCTAAAGCTTCTAGTCTGAGCTTATCTGACCACATCCATGAAACCTAATTCTCATCAGTTATTTTGCTTTTCACTTTGTCAAGGGAAGTGGGACACAGCTGGAAACAGATCCAACTCCAACAACCAAGCTTGATAATTCACTGTGTTAATGCTAATTTTACATTTAACAAATCTTAGAAAAGCAAAGCCAAAGATTTACGTCAGTAATTTCTCCTTCTGAGCGGTTGGTTAGGACAGATACATCCATAATTTCTTCTGCTATTATATATAGGTTATCATCTGTATGATATAAAAATCTTGCACAGACCATAGACAGAAATACACTTGCACTGTACGTGTCTATATATAAAGCAACTCATCCTAGACTGCCTTTATAGTCCATGGGGAGAAATAGGCAATTTTAAGACAAAACTCATATGGCCTGTTTAGACATCAACTTCCAGAGGAGAACAATCACCACTTAATGCTACCACTTTGTCCGGAATGAGATGTCTATATCTCACCTCCATTAATGACATCTAAGAAAACATTTGCAATGCTTGATTAGATGAATTCTGCCACTTTCACCTGGAGATTGGCTGTCAAAACAGAAAGGATGAAGATGGTACAATCCCAGCAGCTCATCTGAGTAAGCAGCCCGTTCTACATAGTTCAAATTAAAAACTGCTGGAAAATTTTGGGATATAGAGCTTCTTTTGAGGATTTTGATCCTCACAGGACCACACAGGTGACCTGGAAGGAAAGCAGCCTGTATGCCAGGACTGGATTTTTAGAATCTAACATCAACAGTGTTCAAACTCAAGTCAGCACTGCATATACACGTGAATGGCCTACGGGTTTGTATGGTGGCAAGAAATAGGACACTAATAAGTACATTATTGATGACTTCTTTCCTTCCTTAATGAATTAGCTCATTTAGAAACTATATACATATAGTTATATAATAACTAATACAGTATAACTACTATAGTATATATAATCCCATTCACTCTTCTCTCACAACTTTCTCTCTCTTTCTCACTTGTTTTTGTTTTATAGTCCTGCTTTTCCTTTGAGGAGACAGCATTAAATAAAACTTAAAACTGCCAGTTTCATATGGGCACTGGAGAGCTAATGGGGACAGGGGATGGAATAACTCGTGGGAGTTACGTCTGCTACTGATTAATTTGTTCCTTCTGGTGTATCAGTCATACCATAAATAAGAAGCAAACGCTTACTAATTCTGCTGCTCATATGCACACAATTCTTGCAGAATCTCTGCAGAAGTCCCCCAATTACAGTACTCTTACCACATGAAGAACAGCACTGCCACAATTTTCTTTTTTTAATTGTTTCATGCACGTTTTCTCCAACCCTCATGCTGTTTAGCTCTTGCTTTGGTCAGTAAGGAAAAGAAAAAGAAGATACCACAAAAGCAACAGCTTGCTCAAGAGAAAATAGGTAAAAGGAAAGGGTACAGAGTCTAGGTCAGCTGACGTTCTATTAACACAGATTTTTAAGACATAAATGAATAATTATGGAAATTTTCAGCCTGCAGAAATCAGCATCACAAGTTACCAACTCCTAAAAATTTAATTTAAGCAGTTTTGTTTCATTAGGAACTTTACAATTTAGCAAAAGATCTTACACAATTAATTTAAAGTCGGGTAAGGGCTAATAACCAGAGAGGACTATAAAAATTACAGTATTAGTTATACATATATATATATATATATTTGCTTTTATGTCCTGTTTTTAAACTCGCTCTCAACACACAAACTTCCAGGTACACTACACTAAGAAAGAATGGATCAGGATTACTGTAAATATATTTGGAGTCTATCAGTTTTCCATTACATGACAGAAAAATGTATGCAAGATTTATTATTACTTCTGAATTTTTCTTTCTTCTTATGTAAAAGTCACACCATTATTTGAAGCATAATTTGAAGAAATTACCACTGAAACAGAGAATCCTAAAGGATACAGAATACAGGTATTAGAGAATGTAGAGCAATAAAAAAAGCACCACCTGGAGGTCACCAGGAATATACTATGCAGAACACACTAACGGCAAGCACCCATTTATGACAGAATGTATCTTAAGGTACCATACAGATGATAATCATCTCTATGCTCTTCACTTCCATTTTTCTCCCTCTTACCCCATTCTCCTCTCCTCACATGCTCCAGACAGCTAATGTTCAATTTCACAAAAAAACAGTATTCAGCAAAATGAATTACTTTAAGCACGTCTTACAATAAACACTAAAGTTACACTCTGAAGAAAAACTTTACTGTTTCTACAACCTCAATTTTTTCTCTTGTGCTTTGCATTCTAGAGCAAAATACATAACACTAGAGAAAAATAGTTAGACTCTCCTTACTATTTGTATATCACATACAGAAACGTCATTTCAATAACATCCCAAGGATGAGTTAAAGTTTTCTATTGTGATTAAGCAGTAACTTGGTACAAGTAGTTTAAAGGGTGTATTTTCTTTAAAAAGAACTGAGCATTTGTCCTTTAAAATGGTAGTTGTTTCAAGTTATTATATCGTTTAGACCTCAAGCCACTTGATTATTTAGGCCACAACAGCTAAAAGTGTAATAATATTGTTTATTTAAAACAAAAACCAAAACAACAACACTTGTGTGCAGTACAAAAACTTGCAGCTCCTGAATTATCCTAAGAAAAAGTTACTAAGCACTCACTGGAAAAAATAGGAGAATTATAGGAAATCTTACCATTAGTTTAAGTAGAGCTCTAATTTCAGGCAATATTTGAAACCAGCACTGTTCACAGCAACCAAAACACATGGGAAACTGAAAGTTTGCTCACCTTTGGAGGCTTCAGACTTTTCCTCTTCTGTTTTTTAGACCGTAATAACCGTTCCCTTTCCTAGAAGGAAAGAGAACATTTTGGTATGGGTTTCTTTTGAGATATGTATTTAGATATGTCTAGCACAAAAAATATCATTCAAGTTTTCTTAAAGCCTACGGTAAAGCTAACTCAAAGACAATGTCTTTATCCTCTTGAATAACGCCACATTGGTATAACATCACGCTGTACTTTATCGCCTTATGTCCTTTATCCCTTTAGCAAACAAACCTTCAGCCATATACTTTACACACTTGATGGGCAGTTGGCAAGAAAAGGCTTTGTTAAATACTGGGCACAGATTTCTGACAGTTCTTTTGACTCTTTTACCGAGAAGCTCACTACGGAAACAGAATACACATTCTCACTCCAATGTTCAACCATCCTGAAGAAGCAGGTCAGTAGCCAAAAATGAGTTCAGCCTCAGTAATTACAAGTTATTATATCAGGCATACTCTGGTATACAACTACGCATATGCAGATACAGCGTTACATGTGACTTATCCTTGTAGGGCAAAAGTCTCAAATCCAAAGGTGCTCTCATCACTTAGTCTGTGTCAACTTAGTGTCTTTTTTTCTACTGTGACCATGGAACAAGATCATAATTAACTATATCATAATATGAGGAGGTTGTAACTGGGAAAAACTGCAGGGTTTATGAACATTCAAGCCCAAAAATACTGCCTTGAATTCCAAAGTAGAAGAGGAGAAAAAGAAGGCAAAAAAAATGCAAAGGAGAGGACAATCAAAAAAACAAACACAGGAAGCAGGTGTTCTGTCTCCTTGCCTTTTTCCTGATTCTTTCCTTAGCTCTGCATCTTTGTTCAAAACATCTCGGTTTTTGAAAGAATGATAGCAGTTCCAAGTGCTTCTCTAGCAGTTATTGCTCACTGCATGGTATTATTCTATTTACTTTATATTCAGGTCAGAAACTGGACAAATAGGAAGCTCCCATTGGAAATCACAACAAAAATATCAATCTTTATCAGCAAATTTTTCCAGTAACAAAGTTTTGGAAAATACAAAATAATTCAGAAAAGTCAATAAATTATATAGCACCTTTAATACATGTGTTTTCAGAATAAAGAAAAGTAATGACTGCCAAGGTAGAACAGAGCAGGTGTTTCAATCTGCAGAATAATTAATATATTAATCTGAAACTGAAAACACAAAGTTGAATTTTAGACAGTGTTGAAGAATAACGTTCCCTCCTCAGGCACCTGGTTAAGGCACAGTCCCTGGTTTAACCTGGGTCTCCTACATCCCAAGCAGGTGTCCAAACAGTTGGAGAAACTGGCTAGTCTTCTCACTCTGTCTTTTCTTTCCTTTCCTCTCACTTCAGTGCAGAGTGAACAAACACTTCAAAAACTCCCCACTTCTCCCTTCTTGTTTGCAAGAAGGCTGCTTAATTTACTTAGTAATACATCAAGCTACCAGAACAATAATGCTGACAATTAAAAAACACTATTTGCTGAATCACTAACATCTTTTGCAATCATCTACCTTGACAGCTTTCCTTTTAAGAGCTGACCAGAAAATTACTGTTTATATGGCTTCAACGGCATCAAAGATACCCTAAAAATGACAACGCTAATCAATTCAGACAACCCTATTGCCTAAGACTATCATTTTTATTTCTGTGTATCATATTGGTCTCAGCTGGAGGTAAGCTGATGACTTTTGTATTAATCAGGTATGTGACATGTGGGTCATTCTTGATAATTATGATACATTTGTGTTCTGTAGAGGTGTGGTTTGAGCCAGAAAAGACAGCTGAAAAGCACAATGGAAGTGCAGAGTCCCACTGCATTCATATCGAAGGCGAAGCATTAATTAGTTTGTACTGCCAACGAAAGCAGTACCCTTTTTAACAATTTAACTTATTTCTGACAGTGAAAAAGTATCTGTAATCAGGAAACAAAGCAAAAATGAAACCATATTTTTAAATATTTATTTATTTGACTTGCACACTAATCACAAGTTGACCAAAGTCAGGATACAATATATTTCCTCAGATTACTGGCTGAAACAGTAAAAAGAGAGCCCTTTTATACCCACTTTACACTGAAATATAAGTGAGGTTATATCTGCCATATACTGATAATTTAAAATCACGTCACAGTCCCTGCCTGTAGAGTTGTATTTGGAAAGTAAAGCAGCATTGCTGTGTGAATCAGACCCTACATCGTAGTGTCTGAATAACATCCTACTGCTTATAACACTGTGACACTGGAGAATGCATGCAGACATCAGTCTTTGGCACTGATTACAGAGAGAAATCCTGGGTCAAAATCTCAGAGGAACTGCCAAGAATAGAGACAGTGTTCCAGACAGAGCAGTAGCACGTCTTGCTGTTTTATCTTTTTGGATCTTCTATTTTTATTTTCAATGTTGTAGCCAATTGTTTATTTTTTTTATTTAGACAGAATGATCTTAAATTCTTTTTATCATTTTGTAGCAGTCAGTAGTGCCATTTGAGATTCTCTAAAACAGTCTGCCTGAGTTCCAGCTGTTGCTCCAGAAGGGTAGGGGTCTCTCAGAGAGGACACGTCATTTCTACCGGCACCAGAAGAACGTATCATACGTTACACTAAATAGCATTAGACAACTCTAACACAATTCAAGAGAGTCCTAATCAAACAGTGCAAACATCTATGAGCATCATCTCAAGTGGTCTTCATAGTCAGAGGGTAGCAGCTATGCAATTCCAACCTTAAGCTATGCTGCTATCTTTGTTTGGATGAATCATGCATATTTCTCTCCATTTGTTATAAAGACAGCTACTGTGGCCAGCTCAGTCAGAGATGCTTGGTTAGGTGAAATAATGCCATCCTGCATGTTCCCTTCTTTTAGGAGAACTTCTAGATCAGGGGAGTGGTTGAGTTTGCACCAGTGTCTACATCCAACACGTTTCTGTCATTAAGTTTTGAAACATGATCTTCCCTCAAAGTTCTTCGGTTGTTGCTAGCCGATTTTGTAAGTTAGATGGTGCACGTCTTTTCACAAGCAGCTCATAATAGGTAAATATTTTAGAATACAGAGATTCAAACACATTCCAAATAAATCATTTCACCACCTGAGAAATAACAAGAACCCTTCCATGCCAAAGAACTACTTCCATATCACTACAACAACTGGAGTTAAAATATTGCTCTCAGATCTTTAGCTTGCCTATAGATGTGTGTGCATGCATGTGTGTATACCAGTCATAAACATTACCACTGTGAGATCATCAATAACATGCTGCTGTTCTTTGACTTGCAGTCTAAGGAACTCAATTTCTTGTTCCTCCCGTGTGCTGCTGAGATCATTCAAAGATGTGTGCCTCTTCAGTGCTGGTTGTGCAGATAACTTCTCTTTCTACAAAAATTAAAATAAAATAAAAAAAAATTAAACATAAAGAACGTTTTAAAGTCTCTTGCTGGAACAGGAGGAAAATTCTCACATGTGAGGTAGTAATCAAGAATTCTTTGGACACATCAGTGCATACTCCACTACAAATAAGGCCTCTTTCAACAACAAAAAAAATTACACGTTCTGTATGCCTCAGTGTTAATATTTTACGTAAGATAAATTAAAACAGAAACAAAGAACATGATCTGGGACAAAATTAGCAGACAAGTAAACTCAATGATCTAACATAGTAGAGCTCAAATTCAGTTCTGACTTTTAATCAGAAAAGCAGCATCTATTAACGTTGATTTTTAGTCATATACTTTTATAGCCTCCAAACACATTTTGTCTATCTGTGATCCCTTCCCTTAATCAGCATGAATTGATACAACACAAAGCACATGCCACTCTGTATTTAGAGTATGAATATTCAGTTGCGTTGGCTGACTAAGATTTTGAAATGTCTGTATTAGAGTAAAAGCCTCACAAGCACTTCCACCTCAAAAGTAACTGTGTGCAATGTATTCTTATAACATGATGTCAGAGATAATTACTTACCAATTCTACATTTTCCCTTGATAGATTTTTTATTTTCTCTTCCATTCTCTGGATACATTGCAACATATCATCATTTTTTTTGCTCATCCTCTTATTTTTTTCTACCAAAGGCTTCAGCTGACTTTCTGTCTCCCTAGAACGTTTCAGCTGCAAATGGCAAAGGAACAAAGTTAGCTGTGCTTTAGTTTATACTTGTAGGAAAGAAGAAATATGAGCGTTTTCACTTGCCTTCTTCCTTCATTCAGAAAGTTTAGTTCTTTTGTTAAGTGGCATCTGATATAGACTACTGCTGAACTCAGAACTACAGGAGTCCAAACAAATAAGAAATAGTACTTTTGTAGTCTACAAAAACACTAGATTCGGTCAATGGATTTTGCTCCTGGAGAACACTTACGATGATCCATAAAAGTGATTTGCTGATAAACTAATCTCATTGTTTATAAACTTCTTGTGAGCAACTAGGTCTCTAGGGTAGTCGTTTTCAGTATGCTGTAGTAGGAGTAAATTCTTCCTACTGTACTTTAAAAACCCGGTACCTAATGTGTAATTAGAGCAATGAGAAAGTCAGCCAGAGGGCACAGATTCAATCTCAGCATTCTGCTGATATTTTCAAGCTGCTCAATTTTGTTCCTGTGGTTTTATGATGTCAGACAATTATGTGAAGCAAATTACTGCCCTTTCTTGCATTTGTGTGTATTCAATATTTCACTCTCTTTGCTACATTAATCCTTCATCTGTTTCGTTTGTAAAAAAAAATATATCTATTTTTTCCAATCAAAAGATTTTTCAATTTACTGAGTTTTAACTGGAAATGAGAAAAAGATAATCTTTCTCCTGAGATAATTTCATTGAGTATTTGGTTTTCTGTTTCATTCTGAGGAGAAAATTATTTTTCAGCATGCTTAATCATACCAGTTTACTGGTATTACTGGGTTTATGTAATATTGTCTCACAATATGACAAAACCTTCTCCATATCTTTTCCAAAATATATTTCTTATGCGTCTAGGTCAAGCATCAAGAAGAGCACTTGACTGAGTCATACATGCCTCCATCTAGAGGGACATTGAAGGATAGATGTTGCAGTACTTCAGCATTCTTCAAGGATGTTTTGAATTACTTATGTCCACAGAAAGAATTAGGAGGCTGAATTATCATGTCTTTATATAACACAATCTTGAAAAAAGGCAAGACGTTCTTGAAAGCATAGAGGAGAGAAAAGCAACTGTAGCAGTAAAAGCAGGGAAAAAAACCCAAACAACAAACACTCAGCACCTAGGCAAAGTAGGAAAAATGGCAAACTGTACCCAGGCTAAAATGCATGTTCTTCTTACCCCAAGAAACTCACATTGTTAATGAGGAATCAATTTTCTCATATTAGAGGGCAGTTTAGACTATACAGCTACTTAAAGAGGAAAAATTTAAAGAAAAAGACACAATTATGTTCTCAATTCATCCAATTTACTCTCGTATTGTTCAATTCACTTCCTAATCTAGATTCAGCCAAGATATTGAACAAGAAAATTTCAAAAATTAGCTCTTCCTATAATCATTGAGATGTCATAACTAAATTAAGTCCTCTTATTGTAAAGTGAAGCCTTCATATCTCAACTTGAAGAGCAAAGTCTGACAAAGCACGGAGGAAAATGTCAATGCTTCACTCATCTGTAGGACTGACACGTGTCAAGAGTGCCCTCCCCTTCTGCCCTCACCGTACATCATAGCATTGTTTTAGAATCAGATACATATCTTGCATGAGGGTAAATTTCCATCTAATTAGAATGAAAAATCTTTTCTTCTGCCACTAGAGATAGGGCATTATAGGAGGACATGTGTAAAGATTCTTATTGTAAAAACTCACCTCCCATTGCAGTCAAAGGGAGTTTTATCATTAACGGCAGCACAAGCCATTAAGTAGCGATGCAGGCTAATAAAATTCATTCTTAAAATTCTTGTCATATCCTTTCTTTTGTAAGTTACTATCACTCTCCTAGGGTAATTTCACCTACTTAAGAGATTCCCCTTGAGAAATGGCAGATTTTTCATCTCCAGCACAAGAAAGCTTTTTTAACTCCTAGCTAGCATAAGCAGATCACAAAACCAATGTCAAATTTCAAAAAGATTAATACAGTAATTTAAGTGCATACATTATGCATGTTTTACACAACATCACTACACAGTGCCACAGGCAAGCTACCAGTCAGTTTGATTAAGATGACCCCAGAATAAATTTATAAAGTTTTATTTTTCTGGAACAAGAGAGATTCCATCCATGTCTTTCATGGTCACAAAGTGAATTTCTATAGAAATCTCTGTTATATTTAGATAGAATTGATTGAGGCCAACCAGGACTAACTTGTAAATTATTTATAACACAGACTTTCCAACATTAAATCTTTTACCATAAAGATGCCCTCCCAGTCACCATCTGTGTTATTACTAATTAATTTACCAGTTCATTTCTTTCATCTGCTAAGAGAGTATTTCTGTCTTCCAGCTTCCTTATTACAGCATTCAGTTCAGCGATTTTTAACTGAAATCTCCGCACATCTCGTTCATCCAAATGCTGCTCCTTTACATCAAAAACATATAGATATATAAAATTACCTTTTAAAAAATATTTTACTCTCCGTAAATTTAATATCACTGTTTAGCAAGTGGATTGTGTAAATTTTTTAATTAACTGAAACATGAACAAAAACATCCCGTGGAAATGCTACGTAATATATTACATGAAAAGTGTCTACTTGTGAAGTGTTATGTAAAAGTTTAAATTTTTTTTAAAAAAAAAGCTAGATAATTAATGTTTCACCTATTACCGGTTAATTCTCAACAGATTTCTTACTGTCAGCTAGAAGTAAGAAGTACATAGGACAGATTAAAATCCCATGGCATAGTTTTTGAAAAGTATAGTATCTAGTAGCCATTGGTTAAAATCATTCATAAAGTTATGAAATAAATAGCTAATAAAATAAGGGGGTTCACAGCTGAAGTTCACAGTGTAAATTCTCCATCTACATGTTTTTCAACATTCTTTGAAATTCAAGAAATCCAAGGAGTTTCTAAATCACCAGTGAAACAGCACAGTGCAGGGCCATTTACCATGAATTAGTCCTTCTAGTATTTTAAAAGTAACCAGAAAACACCCAGGCAGCAATTACCCTGTGTTGAACACTTGAAGAAAACAATTTTCTTACCGGGCTTCCCATCAGTTCGCTGATATCCCCCACTCCTGCTGGAAGCTCCCTCTTAGGACTACTGTGGTATCGTTCTGCCTCCTTCACTTGGACAAGCTGCTCGTCTAAAGCTTCTTTCTGAAGGAGCAGTTTCTGTGTATGGCCTGCCTGAACACCGAGGTCTTTCTCCAGAGCCAGAATCACTCTGTCTTTGCCTTTTATCTCATCCATCTGGAAAGAAATAAAGCAAGAAGGAAGTTTCTGTAACATCTCCACGTGTTCACTGAATGCACATCCACACACGTGCAAAAAGAAAGTTCTGTTTCTCTCAGTATTACACCAGCAGCCAAACTGTGGTTGCTAAAAAAGATATCTCTCTTCTGAAGCCTTTTCACCTCCCCTTAAAAAAAGTTTCAGCCTTCACTTGATCATGGGTTTTCTCAGTGCAGTCTCAACTCAAAAGACAAACAAAAGTAGACACAACCATACGCTGAAACAGAATACACAGCCACCGAAATCATGCACTTCATCTGAGGATACACACTTCTATAAGCAGAAGAAAAATCTCCCTTTGCAATGCTTCAGAGAAGAAACGCAGGGCTAGTACAAGATAAGACAAACACTTTTTTTTTAAAACTCACCTGGGCTTTGTTTTAAAGCTTGAGCCATACACTTTTGCCTCATGTTGACTCTCTCTTTAATAGTGAAAAATCACACGTGGCGAATCTCTTCACCGACATTTAAGCATTAGTAGCATACACACGCACACACATTTAAACTTAAAATCTTAAGCATACCTATGTATTTTATGTGCCCTTGCTATGAGATTCAAATGAGGACTAGTCTTTGTATAGAAGGAAAAAAGCAAAGGCACACAGAGCATTAGAATAAAGGGTAGGAAGAAATAGTTCTTAAACACCATCTATGGTTACTGAACTGTGTCGTTCATACATCTTGATGCCAAATAAAGCACGCTGCTAGCAGTGATCTATTGCAGCTCTCGTAGGGTTTGTCCCTCGCAGCATCAGTGTTAAATTCACTTTGGTACTATTCCAAATGCTAGAGGAAGTGACAATCTGCAGCAGTTACTATAGAAACACATTTCTTAACAACCATGTTAACCATTAACAAGATATTTATTGGAACTGTGCTGTATCTCCTTCAGTTTACTAAATTGTTTTCTTGAACAACATAAACCCATGGAATTCTTATTTGAAAAAATAAAATTATGAACTTGTTAAATAATACATTTGTTGCTTATTATAGCCCTACAACCATAGAAGTCTTTTACATCGTTACACACACAAAAAAAGAAAATAATAAGAAGAAAGGAAGTATTAGAAGTAACTTATCGTTAAGTCTGAGTGATGTACAGGATTAACACAATCAGATTACATGATTAGATACAATTTGCTTCTTCAGGATTCTTGCCTTACTCCTTTCACATACTACAAAGCACATGACATTAGTTTGTGTACAGAACCTGAGTGGCAGGAGATGGCCTGGCTGAACCAAGTCACGTCATGATTGAAGATAAAAAGGTCCGATTTGCAGTCAATAAGCTGGTCAAACTATTTTTAAGTTCCAACTGGAACTGGTGGAGATTGGTTCTGATGGAGATTTCTTTCCTGATTTGGGAAGGTCGCTGGGCCTCAATTCCTCATCCAGTAAATTGGTGTAACACTTCCCAGTACGTTAATTCAGATTCGTGAGACTTTCAAGTATGCCAGAAAGGACTTGCAGGAAAAGAATGCAGTTTTTATTAATGGAAGAATTTGCAACATGCAGGGTTTCAGAGGGACTGTGCAGTGAAGAGCAATGACAAAAATTAAGCAGCTGCCTCATTCACTGAATGCTATCTGTCATGAACACTCATCTATCAGGGACCCCTTGGGAGGAAAAAATGTCATGTAACTAAATACTGTGGGCAAAGTTTCACTTTCAATTACACAGGTGTTCACACTGAACATGTATGTAGTTGAGATAGAAATTTGGCCATGCAAGGCATATATTTAACAAGGAAAACCAAGGTTACATAGGCAGCCTTGATTTTAGTTACCCAATTAGTAGCACATTTCATACTTTTCGTATTCTCACAACTTAAATGGTAAACAGAATGACATAAGCGCTTAAGTTGGAATTAAAAAGAAAGCAACAGTCTTGGAATGGACTGCTCCTTACTGAATTGCAGCAGAATAGATTGTTCGAAACAGATGTGACCAGTGAAATCATGCCCATGTCATCCTTCACACACACTTCCATAGATCAAAGCACACAAGCTCACACACATTAGAAAGAAACACCATGGAAGCGCATGGCTTTGGGGTGGGAGTTAGGGGAAAGCAGGAAAGAAGGCAGAATTCCCCTCTGCTCTTCCTACTACTGTTTTTTCTACCATAAAATCTACATGTGTGAAACTTTCAGAAAAAAGCAACACTCCATGTTCCAGTCAAATAAAAAAAATCTTTGAGAACTGATAATAATTGAAAATAACAATATAAAAGCAATGGCTGCACAACCTTGTTTATTTTGAGCTTATATTTTAAGTTACAGGTAAACACTAGAGAATCTCTTACTCTTGTAAGAGTATGCACGTGGACACGTGCACACAAACACACAGAGCATTATTACTACACAGAGCAATACTTTTACTGAGGTAAAGTACAATATGATTACTTTTTTATAAGCACAACCTAACAGAAAGAATTTCTAAGCAACTAACTTATTACAAACTGATGAAGGTGAATAGAACTGCAGCAGTAATGCTTCTCTGCAGCAGTAACGCCTCTACCTTAAGTTCTGTTTCAGAAGCCTGAGTCACACTACAAGTCTCCTTTCCTCAAGGGGACAGTTACACCTTTGATTTCCCCAATCTAACTAGAGCAACCCAGTCAATGCCTCAATTTTCTTAAATTTACTCCAATGCCTGACCTAAAGATTTACTGTCTTTCTTCAGACCTGCAGACTTCAGAGCAAACTTGTTCATCTTCCCTATCTGCTTTCTTAACAGAGAGTACAAATTATGCCAGAGGGGAAAAAAAAAGGAAGAGAAATATTTTACAGTGATGGAGCATCCCTCAGTTACACATGGGAGAGATGGTAGGTCAAGGGACAGGCAAGCAAAGAAAGAGGAGGTACAAGACTAGGAAAAGGAGAGATACGGTTTAGGTTTAAAATAAACATTAGCGGACAGCTAGAGAAGAAAGGTCAACCACTCACAAAAGACTAGCTCAGCTTAGTCTTATGTGTTCCAATAGTTCTAAAAACTCACAGAAAGTCTCCATGCCAGTATTGTAGCACTGGAGAACTCCTCTTTTCTCAAATTCTTGTCAGGTTTGGTTACACAAAGAAAAAAAACTTGGCAGCATAAAGGAAAACAGCCTTGTGTAATTAGACAGTGTAGTACGGTCTTTATTTTAGTAGGGAGAAAAGTGTCTTCCATTACATAAGTGAAAATCAAAATTAATTAATCTGGGCTCCCTGCAGATTGCTATTTTGATCAAATTCATGTTGGGGAACAACACTGTCATAGCCAAGATTGTCTAGGAATCCACACAGTCTAAAAGAGAAGGAATATTTTTTATTAGACCAAGTGACAGAGTTGGAAAGAAACAAGCTTTCAGGTACAGAAGCCTTTCAGCAGATTAAGAAGCTGTATGCTTAAGAACTTGTCAACTTTTCCACCTATGCAAGTTTGCTTTTCCCATAAACATTTTGGTCTCTCTCTCTCTATATGTATATATGATACGTATATGTGTATATAGATACATACACAAACACACACAGTGTACATATACATGTATATATACAAATACACACTCACATCTTGAGATATTTTCCAATTGTCATTTATGACTACTGTAGACTGAACATTATTTGCTTTTATGATATTAAGTGAAATAACAATTAGTGGTCCCCTCATGACCTCTCAAGTTTAAAGGTTTAACCCTGTATTCTACTACTACAATGCTCATTCACCAAGCAGAATCCAGAATTTATTACTTTAGCATGCATAGCATTCCTTTCTTTTCATGCTTTTTAATGTCTGTTTTAGATCATTAGGGAGCCATCTCCAAACTACTTATTGCTTACATACATAAAGTAGTTGTCACCTTTAATTCTGTTCTCTCACAGGTGCAATTTGATTACAGCTAAAGACCCTTTTTGCCTATCAGCTCTAAAATCCATACACAGAGGTGGGCTTTTAACTGAGTTCTTGTATCATGCCTTAGTCATTGCAACATTCTCCTTTCTGGCCTTAAACGCAGTCCTGCCCACTCACCATCCAATGTGAACGCTACTGTTAATGATGCTCTTTTTCACAAAACTCTCATCTCTGGATTCTCTAAACTGTTTTTATTACCTTAAACAACAATAGCAAAAATCACTCTCACTGTCAAAGATATTCACAGTCTAACGGGAGTCCATTCATCCCTTATCTCATATTAGGGTGCTATGTGCCCTCCCCAGTATCAGTTTGTCATATATGCAGTCATGCGTTTTCATGTTTTCTCCATGCCACTATTCCTACTTGAAGGGACACCACAAATATCCATTTAGTTACCTGACTGACCTTCCTCAAACTCCTCTTATAGCTCTCCTTTTCCATGACACCTCTAATATACAAAAGGAAACGATGAAAAAACTGTAAATACTTAACAGATATCACACTGCTGAGATCACAATATTTTGTCTGGTCATCGTACAGGACACCTAAACTAAGAAATCCCTGAGAAACTAAGACATAGGAAGCACATTATAGAAATGCAGGAATTTCTCTATTGGAAGTGATGTTAAGGACAGCATTGAGATGAAGCTAATAAACCTGGATGGGTAAGTTCTCACCTGATGATTCATGACCAGATTCTGAGCAAATAGATGTCTTTCCACCATGCTCCTCAACCCTCCGTGGTCCAGGGCGCATGGTGCAGGACCTGCCATGCCAGGTGCGTGTAAGAGGTTTCTGCATCTGTGGCACAATGTAGCTGTGACACTACATGGGCAACTGAAAGCTGACTGCACTAATCTCCTACCCCCGCTTTCATTTTCTTCCCTGTACCTCTCACTGAGGTACCTGGGACCTCTCACCAATATACAGAGTAGAGACCAACTTTTCTTCCAATATATTTATCCCAATGAGATCCCAATCCATGCATTGGGCTCACAGGTATTATGCTAAATCAAATATATTATCCCAGAAATTCCTTCCAAGTGGCTGCTTTGATTTTAATTTTGTTCTCAGTTTAAAAACCAGTTTTCCCACTTTTGGCAGCTATGCAATACAACACATGAACTCTTAAATTCTGTTTTGCATGGATTTTAAAGCATTTTAGAATAGCCACATTTTTCTTTATGCAATTAAGCATGGTACAATTCAGTACAAAAAGTCTGTGATAGGAAGGCAGTGGAGCAACATGAGGTTAGGACACATATTCAATTACATGCTTTGATAAGAAAAGTATCAGAAATACCCTCTGAAAGAGGATTTTAAAGAAAATAAGATCATCCATAAGCAGCTGCAGAGCGAAATAACTGAGAAATCACCTTGTATAGCATAAGTAACTCCGGAGTTCCGGCTAAAAATTATAGCTTTCTAAGGTATCATTTCTTAATTAATGGGTTCTGTGCTGTCAAAAGTTAGGTGCTGAACACAGCAATTACCTGCCTTATATCGATGAAGAGCTAGCATTTATAGTCTGTGCCAAAATTACACAGTTTCCTAAGAGCAGGCCTCTAACCACCTCCTAACAGCTAAGAGAAATGAGCAGAAATAAGTGTTTTAATAATATCTATCAAACATGAAAGAGAACTGAGCCAGCCATTGGAAAAAGTATCCCCCTGCCAGTTATCCCACACTTCAATAGCCGCAATGAAAGAAAGTCAGAGACCTTTGGGAGAACTTTAGCCTCTCACAAAGTTGAAAGAGAAATTCCCAGGGAATTAAAAGCTAGATCTATCAAGGCAGTGACATACTCAGTTTTCAAAGTGGAAAAAGCCAGCTGCTGCATTTAAGACCTTCCTCTTTACCCATCCTTATCAAAGTTATCTCCTAGCCAACTGCAGAACAAAATTCTACACTGCTCTTCTCCAGAAGACATTTAATTATTCTTTATACTAAATGCTTGACACTGAAAATAGGGATATTTTGACAGAAGGATTGCTAGTTATTAGGTAAAACAAAAAGGAGATGCTACTCAAATAAACAAAGACAGAACTAAATGGAATTAACACCTTTTCCATTTATAAAGGGACACTAAGAACTAACACAATATCCCAAGCTGAAAACCCACCTGGAAGCAGGAATTAAAATATTCCTGGGTTGAGCACAGCATTCTCTACACCAGACATGGCCACCTATTTAAATAAATGTTTGCTGCTTATTTAGGAACATTCGGGTAAGAGTGACAAAAGATGCCAGCCATTCAGTGGAGAAGTAAGGGTCATAAACACAGGTAGATCGGACTTATTCTTAATTTCATGTGTAATTTTTCTAAACTAACAGTCAATATTTTCTTCCAATAGCTTTTCCTATATATATATTTTTTTTTTAAGTACGTGGTAAGGCATATAGGTATAAAAGTCAGATTTGTGACCTACCTATCACAATAGAGTCCTTAGAAAATACTGAGAAGAAAAAAAAAAAAATCAAGCCTGCACTATAAAAAGCTTTCATTAGGTCTGCTTGATTCAGGAAAAAAAAACAAGCCCGCAGTGGAATGCTGCCCTGTTAGTTCCTCAGAGGACAAGCATAAATCTTCAGAGGATGGAAAGCAAAGTATTATTTCCAGTCCTAAAATGCTGGAGGTGATGGAAGGGTCTTCGCAGGAGATTAGCTCAGCCTTGGAATGTAGCTGAAACACGCGTCTCCAACAGATGGCAAAATCCAGAGAAGCAGTCTACAATTTGGTATCAGCAGCTGTGTGTGA